>NW_027363599.1:0-613054 GCF_046119375.1 Phyllobates terribilis | reverse complement strand
CCCTTCATCACCTTGGTTGTTCTGCACCCGCTCTAGTTCATCTATATCTTCCTTATAGACTGGAGCCCAAAATTGTCCCCAGTCCTGTGTGGCCGCAATAGGGACTTGTATAAAGGCAGAAGGACGTTCTCCTCAGGAGCAGCTCGACCTCTTTTAATGCATCCCATCATTTTATTTGCCGGCCACTGGTCACTAAAGTGGACTTCAACTTCCGCCCATACACGCAAGTCTATAGCGACTATTTTACCCATTGTTTTACCATTTAGTACATAATTGTACGTTTTATTTCCTCAACCCAAGTCATTGATGTTACATTCTAGGTACCTGCAGCCAACACTAGGGGGAGTTCTTTGCATTCTGTTTATATAAGGAACACAAATCTGTATGCATGTGGCACCCTCTAGTGGTGGCTATGAGCAAAGCAGAAAGAAATTTATAATTTACATGGGGAATTTTGATGCTATTAAAAAATAATATAGCACAGAACAACCTAAAAGTTACAAATATTCTGCATGATAGCCATAGGAAGTAATAGGGCATATAGAGAGGCTTTTAAGCAGAACAGACAAGCTGGTGTCGTACTAATAAAGGGAGCATGACCAACCCCCATTAAATGCCATCACTGCCCCCCATCCCCTTATAGGGGGGGGGGTATATAAAAGTAGACAACCCCTTTAAGCATCAGGTCTCTATAACAGATTGTAAAAGCTCCTCGTGGGGTGATTGTATTACACCGTAATGAATCATCTCAGGCGCAGTTTTTACATCATAAGAAAATCAAAAAGCCGCTAATTCCATCTTTAATGAGGAGAAAGGTAAATTATCTATATATATATAATCGTCTTATCCCATCTGTCTGTCTGTCTGTCTGTCTGTCCAGGAAATCCCGCGTCGCTCATTGGTCCGGCAGCGGCCAATCAGCGCTGTGGGATTTCTGAAAAAAGATGGCGGCCGTTAGCGGCTCATCTGGGGGACGGAGCTGAGCGGCGATGCAGCCGGGAGATGAGCTCCGCGAGGCGCTCATCTCCCGGCCAGCAACAGCAGAAGGAACCCGACCGCCGGACCCATCTGCGGGACGGAGATGCAGCCGGGAGATGAGCGGCGCAAGGCGCTCATCTCCCGGCTGGTAGCAGCGGAAGGACCGCCGGTGCCACTGACCTCCATGCGGAAGGGAGGACCGGGGAGCGGCGCTGCGGGTCGGGATACTTCTGCTGCCAGCGCCCACTATGTCCCGGGTTCTCGCAGCGTAAGTAGCCGCACAGGCAGCAGCGCTCCCCGGTCCTCACCAAGAAGATTCGATGATTGGTCGCGGTCTTCGGACCCGACCAATCACTGATCTTGGCTCCACATTTAAACACCGCTGTGCTGATTGGTCGGCGACGCCGCCCGCGACCACTCACCGGTTTGGGAGCCACATTTAAATATCGGCAGCGACCAATCAGCACAGCGGTGTTTAAATGTGGAGCCAAGATCGGTGATTGGTCGCGGCCGATATTTAAATTTGGCGCCCAAATCCGTGATTGGTCGCGGGCAGAGTCCGCGACCAATCAGCACAGTAGTGTTTAACTTTGGCCGCAAGATCAGTGCTTGGTCGCGGGCCAAGTCCGCAACCAATCAACGATTTGTGCGGCACATTTAAATAGCGGCCGCGACCAATTGGACCCGCAGCGCCGCTCCCCGGTCCTCCCTTCACGCCCTAGCCGCATGGATGTCAGCATTTGTGTTAAAAATTGCTGATTGGTCGCTGGCGCTGCCCGCAACCAATCACCGATTTCGGCGCCAAATTTAAATATCGGCCGCGACCAATCACCGATCTTGGCTCCACATTTAAACACCGCTGTACTGATTGGTCGCGGACGCTATTTAAATGTGCCGCCCAAATCGGTGATTGGTCGCGCACAGCGTCGGCGACCAATCAGCACAGTGGTGTTTAACTTTAGCGCCAACATCACTGATTGGTCGCGCTCTCCGCACGCGACCAATCAGCGAATCGTATTGGTGAGGAGCGGGGAGCGGAATCGTATTAGTGAGGACCGGGGAGCGCCGCTGCCTGTGCGGATACTTCCACTCCGAGAAGCCGAGAGCGGTGTTTAAATGTGGAGCCAAGATCGGTGATTGGTCGCGGCCGATATTTAAATTTGGCGCCCAAATCGGTGATTGGTCGCGGGCAGCGCCAGCGACCAATCAGCGATTTTTAACACAAATGTCCGGACCTTTGTAACACCATGCGGATACTGTGGGGACATCAGCGGCTAGGGTGTGAAGGGAGGACCGGGGAGCGGCGCTGCGGGTCGGGATACTTCTGCTGCGAGCAGTCGCTCATCTCTCGGCTTCTTGCAGTGGAAGTATCCGCACAGGCAGCGGCGCTCCCCGGTCCTCACCAATACGATTCGCTGATTGGTGAAGAGCTGGAAGGCAGCAACGAGACGAGAGGGGGCTCACGGGGAAAGAAAGGGTTAACGTCCGGCCCCGGCAGGCAGCGCTGACAAGGGGCGATGGATGCTATATGCTGGGAAACCTTCCATCATGGGGACATTCTGCATCTGGGGGTCTTCAGGGGAACTCGTCAAGATCCTGAGGCCCCAAAGGACGAGAGGCTGAAATACAGATTCAGTGCAGGTATAACACACGGACGCCCTGCAAAGGCTACGGGGATTTAGGGTTACTGCAGGGTAATGGGGGGGTTTTCAGGAATGATTGACTAATAAGGGGTTAAGCACATATGTGCTGCTCAGCGAGAGCTCATTGATGGGAATAGCTGATTTTTCAGGGCAAATTCAATATTGGAGCCCATTAGTGACCTGTCCACCTTTCCAAGTTGTACACAATTTTAATTTATTTTATCTTTTTACATAAGACTTTAAAATGCTGATTACTCACAGCCACCACTAGGGGGAGCTCAGTGCATACAACACACCACAGGCGCCCTCTAGTGGTGACCGCAGGCAGCATGAAGCTCATTATATACAGCAGGTGCCCTCCAGTGGTGGCTGCAGCTAGCGCAGAGTTCAGTGCATACAACATACCGTAGGCGCCCTCTAGTGGTGGCTGCTGGCAACGCAGAGCTCTGTCCATACAACAGCGCAGGCAATGCAGAGCTCAGCGCATACACCACAGGCGCCCTCTAGTGGAGGCTGCTGGCAGCGCAGATCTCAGTGCATACACCACAGGCACCCTCTACTGGAGGCTGCTGACAGCGCAGATCTCAGTGCATACACCACAGGTGCCCTCTAGTGGAGGCTGCTGGCAGCGCAGATCTCAGTGCATACACCACAGGCGCCCTCTAGTGGAGGCTGCTGGCAGCGCAGATCTCAGTGCATACACCACAGGCGCCCTCTAGTGGAGGCTGCTGACAGCGCAGATCTCAGTGCATACAACACATCACAGGCACCCTCTAGTGGTGGCTGCTGGCAGCGCAGAGCTCAGTGCATACACCACAGGCGCCCTCTAGTGGTGGCTGCTGACAGCGCAGAGCACAGTGCATACACCATACCACAGGCGCCCTCTAGTGGTGGCTGCTGGCAGCGCAGAGCACAGTGCATACATCATACCACAGGCGCCCTCTAGTGGTGACTGCTGGCAGCGCAGATCTCTGTGCATACACCACAGGCTCCCTCTAGTGGTGGCTGCTGGCAGCGCAGAGCACAGTGCATACACCATACCACAGGCGCCCTCTAGTGGTGACTGCTGGCAGCGCAGATCTCTGTGCATACACCACAGGCGCCCTCTAGTGGTGACTGCTGGCAGCGCAGATCTCAGTGCATACACCACAGGCGCCCTCTAGTGGTGGCTGCTGGCAGCGCAGATCTCAGTGCATACACCACAGGCGTCCTCTAGTGGAGGCTGCTGGCAGTGCAGATCTCAGTGCATACACCACAGGCGCCCTCTAGTGGTGGCTGCTGGCAGCGCAGATCTCAGGGCATTCACCACAGGCATCCTCTAGTGGAGGCTGCTGGCAGCGCAGAGCTCAGTGCATACACCACAGGCATCCTCTAGTGGTTACTGCAGGCAGTGCGGAGCTCAGTACATACAACAGGCGTCCTCTAATGGTGACCGCTGGCTGCATGGAGCTCAGTACATAACGAAAGTGCCCTCCAGTGGTGGCAGCAGCCAGCGCAGAGTTCAGTGCATACAACATACCGCAGGCGCCCTCTAGTGGTGGCTGCTGGCAGCGCAGAGCTCTGTCCATACAACAGCACAGGAAAGGCACAGCTCAGTGCATACAACAGCACAGGTGCCCTCTAGTGGTGGCTGATGGTGGTATGGAGCTCAGTGCATTCAACATACCACAGGTGCCCTCTAGTGGTGGCTGCTGGCAGTGCAGATCTCAGTGCATACACCACAGGTGCCCTCTAGTGGAGACTGCTGGCAGCACACAGCTCAGTGCATACACCACAGGCGCCCTCTAGTGGAGACTTCTGGCAGAGCAGAGCTCAGTGCATACACCACAGGTGCCCTCTAGTGGAGGCTGCTGGCAGTGCAGATCTCAGTGCATACACCACAGGTGCCCTCTAGTGGAGGCTGGTGGCAGTGCAGATCTCAGTGCATACACCACAGGTGCCCTCTAGTGGAGGCTGCTGGCAGTGCAGATCTCAGTGCATACACCACAGGTGCCCTCTAGTGGAGGCTGCTGGCAGCGCAGAGCTCAGTGCATACACCACAGGCGCCCTCTAGTGGAGACTGCTGGCAGCGCAGAGCTCAGTGCATACACCACAGGTGCCCTCTAGTGGAGGCTGCTGCCAGCGCAGAGCTCAGTGCATACACCACTGGTGCCCTCTAGTGGTGGCTGCTGGCAGCACCTTAATTCTTGTATTAGAAGACAGACTTTAGACATAGTAAATAAATTGGTGCAGATTCCTGAACATTCACATCACACTGAACCACATGATCAGAAACTGGCACCTGAGATTTTTCTTGCTTCCAGGCTGAAAGTTGAGTACCAGGGGCCCCTAATGTTACAGCCCACCCGTCCATAGCTCTGATCACTGCTCTGCTGAAGGGGATGGGTGGTCTCATTTCTGCAGGGAGAAGTGCAGCTGCTGGCAGCAAAGTCCAACACCCGACCTGTATAGCGCCTTATAATAGGAGCCGTATACGATACCTGCCCCCCCCAATGCAGAGCGGAAACCATCTGCACGGCCCTGTCCTGTGACCAGCCTGATCCCCACTGTCCACAATCTCTACAGTCTGGATCTAAATGTCTGGCCATTAATCCCTACAGCTCATAGTATCATTTGCAGGGGCAAATTCTATCCCTCCGTTCAGTTTCTGGGAAAGCTGAGTGATGAGCAATATGGCCGACCTGACTGCTCCCACATAGGTGCACTGAGCGATACACAGAGCCGATCAGCCATCTCCCATGGTAAATGTATGGCGGCCGTATTCTGCCCTCATCCAGCTCATTGGACGCGATATAGAAAAGCGACGCCTTCATAGAAAACAACCGAAATTACATAATGTATTAGTGCAAGTCAGACTAAAGTCAAGGAGCTGTCCGGGCATGCTGGGAGTTGTAGTTTCACAACAACCAGAGACCGTTGCCCTGTGACTTACCCTTATACGGCAACAAGGCGTAGTGCAGCATCATACAGGTAAAATCTATAGGAAATGCTGTTATCACCTCCAGAGCAGCAATCGCAAGTCTGCCAGATTCCTCCTAGCTTCTCAGGCTTCGTGAACCCCCCCCTCCGCCCTGCGGCCCACCCCTGGTGGTCTCACATAGCGCATGCTCTGCTGCGGGGCATTGGGGGAGGTGCAGTGTTTCCACCAGATCACACAGGACAGATTATTCCATATGATTATTATTATTATAAACCATTTCTCATATTTGTTACATATTTTACATGGTACAAGATCAGACAAATCAGACTGATGAGAGAAGAGATAAGAAACTTTCCCCACTACCCTCTCCTGCCCGCTACAGACGGCTGATACCAGAGAGGCAACAGCACATTTCGGATTTGCCCTGACCTATAGTGGAGGAGAAACCGTTGCTGTTTGCGATGGCGCTGAGCTACCTGCGCGTGGTACAGAATAGGGCAGACCGAGGGGAACGCATGGGACCTTTACCCTTCCACCAGTCTTGAGGGGGCGCCCACTACCCTGGTACCCAACACAAAGGTGCCCCCTCCTCCATGACGCTTCTCATGCGCGTTCATCTTCTGAACAGATCATGAAATGTCCCCGAGTGGGCGCACATAGAATAGAATTAAAAATCCCAAACAAGTGCGAAAAAAAACACAAAACACAAAAGTGCAGGCGCAGCCAAATTATGTTTAACCCCTTTCATGTCCACCAATCGTAGTGGCAAAGAACGGGTTAAATCACAGCACTCTGAATTAGTGTCGGCCGCCACGAGGAGCGATGAGGAGGCGACACTTATCGAAAAGGATCCAGGTCATGTGAGCGACTTACTGCCCTGGCCCCTCCCCCTGATTGCAGGCCCCGCCCCATGATCACTTGCCCCTCCCCCTGATTGCCGGCTCCTCCCCCTGACCGCAGGCCCCTCCTTTATCTAGTATAATACACTCTGTAGTACACAGATTTTGAACGACACAAGGAATAAGAGTTGTCAAATTTGAGCAGGTAGAGCCCCCGGCCGGGGTACTGGTGGCTGCCGGCGTCCACCTCTTCGTGACAATCCCGCCTGTAGACCGGCACAATCTCCTCCAGCTGAGGCTTGTTGGCGTCTTTTCGGCTTTCTCTTCGTTGTTGGGATTCTCTGTAAAGAACAGACACAAGTCAGGAGTGAGTCCAGGATATCAGAGTGGGACAAGTCATGGGCGCGGAGCTAAAACAGAAGCATAAAGGGGTCTTCCGGGAATAATCCGGAAACAAGCAGTCTTACAGAAATCCCGCAGAGAGAGTACAGGGCGACTCATGCTGATCTGATCCGTTTTTGGTGCGGTTTTTCCTCCATCTTCGCTGGGTAAAATTGCAAAGTGCTTGTAAACACCAGGAACTTTACATTTCACTCTTTATTAAAAAGTATCTCTGTTGTCAAATATGGAGGTATTCTTAATTCTATAGTTTACAGCTGGTTGCCTAGGATACCGGCCACCTCTACAAACTATCAGTGGTGACTGGTTTCCTTGGCAAGGAGAGCACGCTCGCAAGCTTTTTACTTTAAAGTGTGAATGAGCCTCTCTGACGCTAGATGCGGCCCGTTTTCCCTCTGCAGAGGCACAGCTCCTCCACTACTGGCATTGGGGAGAGGATAAATTAGGCAGCGACTCAACCATCCCGCCAGTCTGATAGGTCAATCTTAACCTACGGAAAGCAAGAGAGACCACAGTAACGCCCCAGAGAGCACATTGTTGGTTTTTGATCTCCTGCAGAGGTGAACATCCATGACCAGTTGGTGCTTCTCCAGAAGCCTCCGACCTCCTCGGAACAAGGGGGTGGGACGCTGCTTCTCAAGAGGCCCCGACCTCGTCCGGATGAGGGGGTGAGACGCTGCTTCTCGAAAGGCCCCCTACCTCGTCCGGATGAGGGGGTGAGACGCTGCTTCTCGAAAGGCCCCCTACCTCGTCCGGATGAGGTGGTGAGACGCTGCTTCTCAACAGGCCCCCAACCTGCTCAGGACGAGGGGGTGAGACGCTGCTTCAATAGGACCCCCAGAACTCTTCAGGGCGAGGGGGTGAGACCCCCTAACTCCTCAGGACGAAAGGGTGAGATGCTGCTTCTAGAGAGACCCCCCGACCTCCTCAGGACGAAGGGGTGAGATGCTGCTTCTCAAGAGGCCCAAACTCCTCAAATCAAAGGGGTGAGACGCTGCTTCTCGAGAGGCCCCAACCTCCTCAAGACGAGGGGGTGAGACACTGCTTCTTGAGAGGCCCCAACCTCCTTAAGACGAGGGGGTAAGACACTGCTTCTCGAGAGGCCCCAACCTCCTTAAAACGAGGGGGTAAGATGCTGCTTCTCGAGAGACCCCCGACCTCTTCAGGAAGAGGGGGTGAGATGCAGTGAAGACCTGCTACAGTATTTATTGTACAGGAATGAAGTATGAAAATTGTACAAAGTACCTTCGTCCTCGTCCTCGCTGGACTCGCTGACGTGCACGCTCACAGCCGTGTTTGGGGAGTCTGTCCATTCAAAGTAAACCCCAAAACCAATGTCAAAGTTATCTGTGGCAAACTCCCAGAAAAGATAGGAGCCCTCCTCGTGTGTGGGGACCCGGACTGTGACCACCTCTCCTCTTCCGACGGTGATGACTGAATCCGCGTCCTGCCGGATCTTCTCTTTGAAGTCTTTAATTTGGGGTCTTGTCCACATGGATGGGGCAGCAATGACCGGCGTGGACTCTGTAGAGAGAAGGAAGTGGAAAAATAATGAGCAAACATAAACCATTAGCCAATGTCCAGGTATCGTCTGTTTGTCCACCCAACAGACCCCAACCCCACTGGGGTCAATAGGACGCACCTTTAGGCGCGTTCTCCAGCAGGTCTTCCAGCGGGGTCGGCCTCCAGTTCTTTCTCAGCATTGTCTATGTGTGGGTGGGTTTGTCCATTGACCGAGGGGGCTTCTCCGGAGCCGGTGATGCTTCCCATGTTCATCTTGGATGGAGAACTGACAGGGGAGCTGGTTCCAGCCGAAAGTGCCTCCTGCTGTTTCTGTAAGGCCGAGAGGGTAAGGAGAGGGTAACACCACGTCATTTATGAGCATTCTTCATTTCTTGTATGCTGCAAAGCAAAACTGCAGTGTAAAGCATGAGGGGAAGAACAAAGAAGCTTAACTTCTAATGAGGCAGCGTTTCAGACAACCACAGGCTCCAATAGACGCTGCACACAAATCCCACTGTCTTCCACTTATAAACGCTGCATCTAATCAACCAGCTACTCAGCGCACCGCCATCATCAAGAGCAAGACTCAGCCGCGCAATTTTTTTATTTTTTTCTTACTAAAAACAATTAGTTAATTAGTTCAGGTTCCAGGGAGCGTAAAGTGCAGGGTTTATTTTCTACATCAAAACCCGCAATAGCAATCTACTCTGATCATTGTATTTTTACAGCTGTTTTTACCCCATTTATTGTTGAAGATCTGAAGGTTTTATTAATTCTGTACAAGAAGCGAGGGCATTTTTTCATGCATTTTTTCGGCTCCACAGGAAAAAATAAACAAACCAAAAAAACACAAATTTCAGCAACGTCTTTAGATGCACAGCGGCCAGGAGTTTTCCGGGAAGCACAAGAAGTTTCCTCAAACTTTTAAACTAGTGTTTCCAAAACTCCAGTCCTCACGGCCCCCACAGGTCATGTTTCAGGATCTCCTTCGTATTACACAGGTGAGAGAATTCCTGATGCCTTGATAGTATTACACAGGTGATGGAAATACTAAGGAAATCCTGAAAACATGACCTATGGGGGCCGTGAGGACTGGAGTTTGGGAAACACCGTTTTAAACACAGGGGATTTTCTGCAAAAAAAACCAAACCCTGCAGCATTTATGCTACGTGGGAACATGGTCCGACAGGTAAATGCAGCTCAGAGCAGCGAGGCTCGGGGGTCTGTGCGCTGCGTCTACCTGTTGCTGAGCGAGCTGCACTTGGTACAGCTGCTGCATGTACTGCTGGTAGTGCTGTTCCTGCAGCTGCCGGATCAGGAGCTGCTGTTGCTCGAAGTTCCCCGGGTACTGCTGCGCTGCGTACTGCTGAAACTGCACCGCTGTCTGCGAGTTCAGGGCGGCCATGATCTGCTGCCTGCAAAAAAAAAATAGAATTAAGATTTGAAACACAAATGCACGATCCTGCCCTAATGACTGCTGCACCCGCCATTGCCTGTGGCCGGCAGAGCTTTAGTAATTTTCCATTAAAATGAATGTGACAGGGCTCCGTGGACCCCATTGTTGGTGACCCCAGCGCATGTACCCTCCAACCGGTCACCAGCATTGCATACAACAGACTGCTCCTTGCACTATGGCTCATACTACGAGGGTCCTGAATGAGTGACCCACCCAAAAATATCCTTTAAGAAAGATGAGTGACTTCCGATGGGAGTACTTACTTCTGCTGTTCCATTCTAAACCGTTCATCCTCCGCTCGCATCCTCTCTTCCTCCTCTCTCCGCAGCCTCTGCTCCTCTTCTTTCCTCCGCTTCTCCTCCTCTCGCAGCAGCCGCTGCCGCTCCTCCTCTTCCCGCCGTCTCCGCTCCTTCTCTTCTCTCCAGTAAAGTCAGCAGATGACGCTTTACACTGAACTATGTCGGACATGATTTTTGCAGCAGCGTCAACCGTTCTCACTTCCTGGGACTTAAAGCAGAAGTCCGGTCCATGATCCCTCCGGTCTTACATACCGACTGCTCCGTAAATCCATAATCACTGACTCCAGCTATACTGCAATTAGTACTGGAGTAGGAGGTAACCTGAAAGATGCCTCATGTCCTGTCAGTCTCATACTGCTGTTTTGTCCCCCATGCTTTACACTGCAGGTTGGATTCTATGTATCAAACTTAGTCAAAGTTTAAGAACTGCTGCGGCTTTAAGTTAGTGATATGATAGGGATTTGATACCACTTAAGGCAGTTGGAAATTTTACAAAATTGACCCATAAAAAACAAATATTTCTCGCCTGATGACTCCTTCGCTTCTCCCGTGCTCACACTCTGGCGGCCATCACTTTTTTTCCTGCAGCGATGATGTTGTATAATCCATGTGACTGCTGCAGTCGATCACTGGTTTCTACGGTCTCATGCTGTACATGCCAGTGATTGGCTGCAGCAATCTGATAGAGTGACGTGACGTTATCCCTGCAGGAAACAGAAAGCTCCTTTAAACTAACAGACAACCCCTTTAAGTGTGGAAAAACGTGACCCAGATGTCGATCATCATCTATCTTGTGAGATAGCGACTGCCGCTAACCTCTGCTATAGACTGGAGCAGAAAGATTTGCAGGACCCAGGTCCGGCATCCATAGAAAACCGCTGCAAACCATCTCCTATCTATCAGCATCACCAGCGCCTCTTCTGGTAGAGTTGGGGTGGGTTCACTGCACAATCTGCAGAGCGGTCCCTTTAAGAACGTCTCCAGTAACTATTAGTGCTGGAGTTGTTTTCAGGTACCTGTCTGCAGGTTGTGCGTCACCTTGCCGCTCAGCCCCACTCACTTTAATAGTACTGAGCTGCAATACCAGGCACAGCCTGTGGACACGTGTGGCGCTGTTTCTGGAGGAAACCAGCAGTTACCGTGCCCCACCGATGCCGGATGTACGGATTGTAGGGATTAGTACCTTTTTCTCTCCTGCTCTTCTTTCTCTATTTTATGGGATGTGACGTATGTGGAGAAGAGGTGGCAGCATCTGTTCAGGAGGGTGATAAACTCCGTCATGGCTTCCTGCTTGCTCAGGTTGCCCAGGGCCGCCCATTCTTTCCTGTGAGAAAGACGACAGTGTGTGAACGACACTCAGAGGGAGCAAAGGCTTCTATGAAGAGGTTAGAAACGCGTCGTCGTTCAGTTTTATGCAAGAAACAGTCTGCAGTTTTCTATTAAACTTTGCATTTCAATTCCTATTTTTTTTTTTTGGACACATCAGATCGATGCATGCCCATGATGGAAAATCTGTTGCCGTTTTGCGTACACAGCTCCCATAAATGCTCATGGTAATGAGGTTCACCCTGCAGTCACTGACGGCTACTTTAGTGGTGAAAAATATACAATGGCAGGATCAGACTACATATGTAGTGTAGTCTGTAACCATGGAGACACACAGATCTGCATCAGTGCTGTGTATACAAAACGGTAAGAAAACGTTAGGCTATTTACAAAGTGGCTACTTTTTTATAGGAATGTGATACAGTGAAACAAACCACACGACGTTCGTTACCTCCTATCGTTGCCCAGGACATCGAAGAAGCCGACTTCGGGGCACGTGTCGGGGTTGTACGGTCCCAGGAGGACTTGTTTGTACACAGCCACCAGCCTCAGCTTCTCCTCGTAGGTTGGATGGAAAGCCTTCCCGTCCTTCTCTGTAAAAAAATACAGAAGGAAAATGGTTAGGAGACCCATCACATGTACCAAACTGCGTGTGCCGCCATATAATGCTCCACAAAAACTGTAATAAGACAGTGATAGGACCACTAAAGCCACCTGACCCCAGTGTGCAGTAATCAGACCCTGCAATACTGAGTAATATCTGTGCACAACACATAATACAATCCACTTTCCAGTAATTGGACCCAGAACGATAAAATTCAATTCTTACAGGGTGATTCCTTAAATACCTTGTAAAAGTCCCTGAGCTCCCCCGATTCTGCAGCTCTTTTCCGTTTTTCGCTGCGTCGCTCCATTGCAGAGATATTCACATTTGCGTCTTTTGGAGCACTGCATGTGAAATCTCTGCTTGTAGTGCAACGGGCTGTTTCTTCTCTGCTTCCACAGATCAGGAGAAGATCTAGTAGTCGAGCATGTGATCATTGGCAGCGTCTTGGAGGGAGGGCTGAAAGTGCGCACTCCCAAATAAGACTGAAAAAATGCAAAGTTGGACTGCAAAGCAGAGATTTCACATACTGCACTCCGAAAGCAACAAATGTGAGTATCTCTGCAATGGAGCGACGCAGTGCAAAACGGCAAAAAAGCAGCAGGGTTCAGGAGAGCTCAGGGATTTTTACCAGATATGTAACTAAATTTTTTGAGGCCGAGTGACAAAACCAAAAATATTTTTATATGCATCTCCAAAAGTACAGCCTAGTTTCCCTGCAGCCACATTAAATGTTGTGATACTGTACTTTGTGCCAAATGATAAAGGCAGCTCAGCTAAACCTGACTGTATGAATACAGTAGCCACCAAAAGTTTAGCATTTTTTTTTTAAATTGTGATTGCTTCTGTTTGGTTGTTGTGAGGCCATTTTTCTGGTGATTTTAGTTAACTGGAAGCAAATGATTGTCAGCTATCAGGACAAAAATTGTGTTGGACATTGTTTTATCCCTTTATGTGTTAGTTTTCAACATTTGCTGGGCCAAATGTTTTGCATATTTTGTTATGGGCAGTCGAATTTTGCCTAAATTTTTTTTTTTGCGTTTTAAGGTTAAAAACATGGCAGAGACAAAGCCAAATTTATCACCAGATGTCAGGAAGCTTATTATTCTGGGAGTGAAGTCAGGGAAAAGCCATAAAGAGGCAGCTATGGAATTCACCTGTTCTCAGAGTCAAGTGTCAGATATATTAAAGAAAGAAAAAGAAGGTTCTGGAACAGCCGACAAACCTAGAAGTGGACGACCAAGGAGAACTTCCTCCAGAGTTGATCACATTATAAAGAAAAAGTCAGTATCTGATGTCCACAAAATGAACAAAGAATATGGGGTCAAAGTGAGTCGCGACGACTAAGCAGTAGGGCTGAATGCACGAGTTCCAGTCAAGAAGCCTTTCATCTCTGCAAAGAACCGGAAGGTCCAACTTGTGTTTGCCAAAGAACACAGACAACGGAAAGAGACAGATTGGTCTAAGGTGTTGGGGTCGGTTGAATCCAAGTTCAATCTGTTTGGTAGTGATGGCAGCACTGTATATACTGCAGAGTTGGAAAACGTAATGATGTAAGGTACCAAACGCATACAGTGAAACATGGTGGCGGCAATCTCATGGTTTTGGGCTGCTTTTCTGCATCTGCCATTGGCCCTTGGCATAGAATTGATGGAAATATGAATGCTACCATGAACAAGGATACAGTTGTGCTCAAAAGTTTACATACCCCAGCAGAATTTTTCCTTTCTTGGTCTTGTTTCAGAGAATATGAATGATATTCAAAAGCATTTTGGTTACAATTAAGGTCTTGTATGATGACAACTTCATGCACTTTCAATTCCTCACCAGGGAAATTACATCACAACAACCAGACAGAAGTTATCACATTTTAAAAAAAAAAAAGCAAAACTTTTGGACTCTATAGTATAATCTATATGTGCGCTGTATCGGCCATAGTATCAGAGATAATGCGGTGTCTGACTATCTGTATGATCTGAATCTAAGTGAAGGAGGCAGGAAACATTTCCGTAAGAACGGTCCAGTCACGCTAAAATTCACAACGGAACTTTAATCATTGCAAAATGGAATTTTCTGAACTTTCTAACACTGTTTGATGTACAATACAAAGTTATATTGTGGCACCGTGATAGCCAGAAAAATCGATGTAAATACTTGTATGCCAAAAATGACAAAAGTATTCTCGGAGTGATACCTTTATTGGCTAACCAGAAATTATATATATATATATGCAAGCTTTCAGAGCACAGAGGCTCCTTCTTCAGGCAAGATTACAAATGAATTCATGAGACAAAAGGCACAGCATTTGAGAGATGTTACAACAAGACATTTGTTCATGAGGTGTAAGTTGTGATGTCTCCTACAGATAAGTTAGGGAGAGCAAATTAGTTGTTTTTTTTTTTTTTGCAAAATGAGAGGCCTTGGGAATGTTTAATTATCTGGAGGTGTGAATTGTGTCCATGTAGTGAGTCATAAAGCCAGGTGTTATATTTAGTTCTGTTGTCAGTGAATTGAACATCCTTATCAATTTGAATTCCCAAATTTTTCTTTCTCTGTTGCCCTTGAAGTGACCTTTTAGTATTAAAACTTTTAGATCTTTCATACAGTGTCCCCGGCCAGAGAAATGTTTTCCCACAGGTGTGTCCTGTTCATTCTTAATTGTGTGTCTGTGTAAATTCATTCTTGTTTGCAGTTTTTGCATCGTTTCTCCAATATAAACTCCTTCCGGACACCTTGTACATTGTATCATGTCACCACACTGGAGGATGTACATGAAAAGACATCCATGATTTTGTAGTCCTGATTTGTGTTAGGTATACAGACTGTATTTGATGGTGATATGTGGGTACAAGTTTTGCATTTTTTGTTTTTACATGGGAATGTGCCCGTCACTGATGGTGATCAGAGGACACTTCTGACAAGGAGATTCCTTAAGTTAGGGGGCTGTTTGTAGGAGAGAAGTGGTAGTTCTGGGAATATTTCTTTCAGTTTGTGGTCTCTGTGGAATATGGGTTGGAGATCAGCACCAATTTTCCTTAGGATGTTCATGTGGGAGTTGTATGTGACCACAAGAGAAGCCTGTTGTTGTCCTCCCTTTGTCTGTAATCCAGGAGGCTACTTCTTGGTATCCTTGTAGCTCTGTGAATTTGTTCATCTATTACCAGTGGATGGGATCCTTGTTGTAGGAATGTATTCCTCAGGGATAGTAGCTGCAGTTTTCTGTCCTTGCTGTCTGAACAGATTCGAATGTACCTCAGAGCTTGACTGTAGATGATGGATTTTTTTGTGTGTCTTGGATGAAAGCTGTTCCATCTAAGATATGCTGGACGTCCTGTGTAGTGTTGAGCCACCCCCGTAGTGTTCGAGTTCGGTTCGGTTCGTCGAACACCCGTGTGTTCGCCGAACTGTTCGTCGAACACCTTCGAACACCGTTAAAACCAATGGCAGGCAAACAAAAACACATAGAAACACATAGAAAACACCTTCAAAGGTGTCCAAAAGCTGACAAACTGCTCAGAAGACACAACTAACACATGGAAAAGTGACAAGTACATATAGTCATGCGAAAAGAAAAGAGGTGGAGGAGTAAAAGGAGGGGGAGACACAGATATAGGCATGTCATGCCCTTCTAAAATCCAAAAAGTGAGAAGCCGACACGTTCAGTCCGCTCCTGCCCATGCCACCTCCGCGTCGCCGGGTTTGTGCCAGAGCCGCGGTGAACCCTGACGGCCAGCCCCCCTCTCCCAATACTGGTGCCTGTCCGCTGGTGGGTCGAGCGAGCCCCCCTGTGGTGGAGGCAGCTCTAAGCTTTTTAATTTAAATTGTCTCTCTAATTTGAATGAATACACTTTAAATCCATTTACAAGGATCTATTGGAGGGCAAGTCTCATGCAAGCAGCCGCGTAATTCCAGCTCCAGTAGCGTCCACTAAAGCTGCTGCAGTTAAAAAGCTTTTATAAGGATCGAGCTCGGCGGTCCACCGCAAGGTATCCTACTGCCAGTCCCAGCCCCTATGCCTTGGGGTGCCTCCTGATGCTCTTCACTGAGTATCCCGTGGTCCCGAAGCATTTCCTTTGAAAAAAATAAGTGTCCAAACTACAGGTGGTGTAGCTTGCTTAACAGCCAGGATAATCCGCTGACTAGCAGACACTGCTACTAGGCACAAAGTATTTCCTGGGCTAGATGCAATTAAAAATTTGTAATTAGATACTCTCGTTGGATGCTGAGAAAGCATTCCATAGAGTCTCCTGGCACGCCATATATGATTCTCTTAAAAAGCTTGGGGTAGGGGTCTAGGGGACCCTTTTATAGCCAAAATCACGGCCCTGTATCGCAATACGTCACCTAGGCTGAAGATAAATGGAACTGTAGCACCCTGAGGGCTCGGTTGCTACAGAGGTATTGCACCTCACCCAGAGGTGTGATATCTCACTCTCAGGTAAGGATGTAGTGTGGATCAGGACCCGACACCTGCATGCATTACACCACATTGCCGTGGGGCAGGGCGACCAATATGCCCCTGAGATGGGCACGACAGTCCCTGTCCCTGGCTGGAGTGGGGGGAGGGAACACTGAGGAAGGGGAACCCTGTAGTGCAGGAGCAGGGAGGAAGCAGTTCCTGGGTGCATTGAGAAGGGAGTATAAAAGGTGGGCACCATCTTAGTTCAGTGCAGAGAAGTCTGAGCAGAAGTGGCAGGGAGCAGGGGCTCTGCATGAGCTCTGCTCCGGAGGCGGGCCTAGTAACAGAGGCCCAGGCCTGGAAGAGGGAGAAGGAAGGAAGAGGAGCGGAGAAGGCTCCAGGAACGAGGAACGAAGGGATCCCAGGGGTGCGGACGGGCGAGTCAGTCGCCACCGCACGCCCGAATCCACCTGCGTGGAGGGGTCAGGCCAAAGGGGGAGACCGGTCCCCGAAACTAGTGGAGGCAGGAAACGACCCTCAGCTAGAAACAGGAGGCTGTGACATTTTATGTGGCGCAGCCCCTCGCTACACCCGCTAGGAAGGCACCACATAGGGTCAGGGAAACTGGCGCCAAGTTTACCAAGAGGAGGCCCGAGGCAGCCGGACAGAAGGGTTGGTAAGAAAGGCCAGACAAAGGACACACAAAGGGGGTCCTGTGAAGCGCTCCAAAGTTATCTGGGAGTTGTCTGAGCCCCTCACCTGGTGAGCACAGTACGACGTGGGCAGCCGTTACCTGCAGACGTGGTCTGGATAATAAGAACTGTGAGTAAAGGCCCTGGACTGCATCACTGACTCCGTGTCGTTACTGCTGCTGCCCTGCACCATCACCCCCATTCTCCGCATACACTGCCCTGAGGCTATACTCCTCCCGTGGGGAGTTATGCTACGCTCTGCTGCACCCACAACACCAGCCTCAGCGGTCTGCCCTGGAGCGGCGGTTCACTCTGACCGCAATCCACGGGTGGCGTAGTCGGATATTTAAACATCAAAACCACATAAATAGTTCCGCCACTGGTTTGACCGCCCTGAGCCACGGAACCGGGTCGCCGCCACGGAGACTACAACCACCAGCATCCACCAAAAAGGGTCCGGCTCCGGGTGTCCCAAGGCCCAGGGGGCGCGTCAGAACATTTTCATCACCTTTCACAATCACCAATGGGACAAGGCAGGGATGTCCTCTGTCCCCTCTCTTATACATCCTAGTGACGGAGCACCTGCTCTCATCAATTCGCCATAACCCCAATATTAGGTGGAAGGCACCGAGTACAAGTGCTCTCTATTTGCTGATGATGTCCTAGTATATATCACTCAATCACATATATCCATCCATGCTGTTATGGCTGAAATAGATCACTTTGTTACATGGTCAAATTTTAAAATCAATGCAGCGAAGTCTGAGGCCCTCGATGTCTCCCTCCCCAAATCCATATAGGATTCCATCCAGTCCAACTTTCCCTTTGCCTGGCCCTCACAGGGTATCAAATACTTAGGAATTCCTATTCATAGAGACCTCTCCCATCTATGTTATCTTAATTTTGGGCCCTTTATTGAACAACTCCATACAGACCACGGTTGGCAAGTTAGAACTGTAAGATTCACTACGTGAACCACTGGTGTTTTGTGGAAAAGCACATGTACACTGTGTTCCAAATTATTATGCAAAAAGTGTTTAGGAGTGATAAGGTAAGAATTTGTTTGTTTGTCAGTTAAACTCATTGATGGTGATGTGTGTCAGGGCTCTTTATATCACTGTAAGCAATTGCAGACACCTGTGCTAATTAGTTTGGCAGGTGTGTCCAATGAAAGGCAAGACTACTTAAGAAGGCTGTCTCACATTATTAAGCAGCCTACATTTTCTGCCAAAATGGGAAAGAAAAAGGATGTGTCGGCTGCTGAGAAGCAACAAATTGTGGAGTGTTTAGGTCAAGGCATGACTACAATCAACATTGTGCGATGATCAGGATGAAGTGTCTTGGCAATCAAGAAGTATGTAGCTGATTCACAGTACACACGTGTGCGTGCTGATAAGGGCAAATTGAGGACTCTTTCCTACAGGCAATTACGTCAGGTTGAAAGAGCAGCGGCAAAAAAGCCTTGTCATAGCAGCAGACAAGTTTTTGAAGCTGCTGGTGCCTCCAACGTCCCCCGAACAACAAGATGCAGGGTCCTTCAGAGGTTTGCAGCTGTGCATACGCCATCCTGTCGACCTCCTCTATCCACTTCACACAAGCAGAAACGGCTCCAGTGGGCCAAACATTACATGAAGACTGATTTCAAAACTGTTTTGTTCACGGATGAGTGCCGTGCAGCGCTCGATGGTCCAGATGGATGGAGTGGAGGATGGCTGGTTGATGGACACCCCACGTAAACACGGCTACAGCGCCAACAAGGAGGAGGTGGAGTAATGTTTTGGGCTGGAATCATGGGGAGAGAGATTGTCGGCCCCTTTAGGATCCCTGAAGGCGCTAAAGATGAACTCCATAATGTATGTGGATTTTCTCAAACAGCACTTCCTGCCATGGTTCAAGAAGAAGAACCGTGTATTTCACAGCAAGATCATTTTTTTGCATGATAATGCACCATCTCATGCTGCACATAAAACATCTGCATCTCTGGCTGATATGGGCATAAAAGGGGACAAACTTATGGTGTGACCCCATGCTCCCCTGACCTCTACCCCATTCAGAACCTTTGGAGCATCATTAAAAGGAGTGTCTATGATGGCGGGAGGCAGTTCACATCTAAGCAACAGCTCTGGGAGGGTATTCTGTCCTCATGCAAAACAATTGAAGCAGAAACCATCCAAAACCTGACAAATTCAATGGACGAGAGAGTTCAGAAGCTCCTTTCGAACAAGGGGTCCTATGTGAAAATGTAACATCACCTAGAATAAAGTTTTGAGTTGAAAACTGTTTGATTTCAGTTTCTAACAACCTGCTAATGCTTATAATTTCAAAAATGACCATTTTTTTGGTCTTTATTAAAATGAAAAGGTTGATCGAAAAGTTTGGGGGATCTAAGAGTGTGGCAACCCAGTAGTCATGATTACTTCGAATTCTGACAATATGAGGGTCATGCTGCAGGTAGTGCAGCAAGAAGGCACTTATGTGTCTTGCGCATCTCGGAGCCCCAAAATTATTTTCCGGGCTAGATGCAGCTAAAAATTATTGTTAATTTTAAATCTGGTGAAGCTTTAGTATAGATGGCCTAATAGGATCAGTGCTGCACACTGCTACAAAGCCCAAATTATTTTCCAGCCAAGATACAGATAAACATGATTAGTAATTTTAAATCTGGTGGAGCTTATTATAGATGGCCTAATAGAATCAGTGCTGCACACTGCTACAAAGCCCAAATTATTTTCCAGCCAAGATACAGATAAACATGCTTAGTAATTTGAAAGCTTAAAACGGTTGGTAGGGTGATTTTAACCAATCATCAAGCTTTTACTCTCCCCGGGATGACACAGGGGTAGAAAAGTCGTTTCGGATCCATGATTTGTTCATCTTTATGAACGTGAGTCTGTCTACATTATCAGTGGAGAGCCGCGTGCGCTTATCTGTCAGCACACCACCAGCAGCGCTGAACACACGTTCAGACAGAACGCTGGCTGCGGGGCATGACAAGATCTCCAAGGCGTAAGTGGCTAGCTCCAGCCATTTATCCAGATTGGAAGCCCAAAAAGAGCAAGGGTCCAGTGACACAGTCGTGGCTTCAATGTTTACTTGGAGATACTCCTGTACCATCGTCTCTAGGCGTTGACTATGTGTCAGACTTCTTGTCTCCTGTGGCCTTGCAAAGGATGGGCTAAAAAAGTGGTGAAATGATTCCGCAAAATTGATGTTACCAGCAGATACTGTGGTTCTGTTACGGTTTGAGTGCTGAACACTTGACGGTCCCACGGTTGGCAAGTTGGAACTGTGAGATTCACTACGTGCACCACTGGTATTTTGTGGAAAAGCACATGTAAGATTCTGCAACAGTCTCTGCTGATACTCCTGCATGCGTGCATCTCTTTCTATGGCAGGAATAATTTCTGCAAATTTACTTTTGTACCGGGGATCTAACAGTGTGGCAACCCAGTAGTCAGGATTATTTCTAATTCTCACAATTCGAGGGTCATGTTGCAGGTAGTGCAGCAAGAAGGCACTCATGTGTGTTGCGCATCCAGGAGCACCAAGTCCCTGTTGTGTTGGTGGCGAGGTAACAATCATGCTTCCTTCCTCTGTCCTCTCCCCCCAACCTCGCACAACAGAAATGTGATCAAGGTCTCCCTCATCTGATGAGTCTTCCATCAGTTCGTCCTCCACTTCTTCCTGGGCTCCTGCACCTTCCTCACTAGTTTGGCTGCTACCATGCGCCCTGGTAAAACCATCTCCCCCACCCTCACATGCCTGCCGCCTTGGTGCTGCCGACCGTCTGGACCTTGCAGATGTTAGCCCTTCCGCATACAACTCCTCCTCCTCTACTTCCTCCACCTCCTCTTGTGCCACCACCTGACTCCGAATTCTGTTTAACATGTGCTCCAGCATGTAAATCACCGGAATAGTCATGCTGATAATGGTATCGTCAGCACTAAACATCTTCGTCGCCATTTCAAAACTGTGCAGAAGGGTGCATAGGTCCCTGATCTGAGACCACTCCTCCAGCATGATTTGCCCCACCTCTGGATCTCGTTGGCCCAGGCTATACGTCAGAACGTATTGCACCAGGGCTTGTCGGTGCTGTCACAGTCGCTGCAACATGTGCAGAGTTGAATTCCACCGGGTAGGCACATCGCATTTTAGCCGGTGAAGTGGCAGGCCCAACGACTTCTGTAGAGATGTAAGTCGCTGAGCTGCGGGATGCGAACGGCGGAAGTGAGCACACAGCGACCGTGCCCTCTGCAGAAGGCCATCTAGTCTGGGATAGTGGGCTAAAAATTGCTGGACAACCAGGTTCAACACGTGAGCCATACAAGGCACGTGTGTGACATTGCCCCGGCGAAGGGCCGCACCCAGGTTTGCAGCATTGTTGCACACGGCCTTCCCTGGTTTCAGGTCCAGTGGAGACAACCATTCATGAAATTGGTTCTCCAGAGCTGACCACAACTCCTCAGCTGTGTGACTCACATTTCCCAGACATTTCAATGTAAAAACCGCCTGATGATGTTGAGCCCTACTGCCAGCATAGTAAGGAGGTGTGCAGGATCCCTTCTGCGCAGTTAGAAAGCTTGTGGCATGACCAGACAGGCTTTGGGTGCAGGTGGAAGACCGAGAGGAGGTTGAGGAGGCAGAAGCAGTGGAGGAACTTTGACATAAAGAGGATTGACGCACAACTCATGGGGACGGCAAGACTTGGACAGCAGCCCCTTGTCCTGCTGTCACCATAGTTACCCAGTGCCCAGTCAGCGACATGTAACGCCCCTGTCCATGCCTACTCGTCCAAGTGTCTGTGGTGAAATGCACCCTGTCACACACAGAGTTTCTCAAAGAAGCGGTGATGTTGTGTGCGACATGCTGGTGGAGCGCAGGCACACCTTTCTTTGAGAAGTAGTGCCGACTGGGCATCTGGTACTGGGGCACTGCGACGGACATAAGGTCTCGAAAATCCTCTGTGTCCACCAGGCGGAAAGGCAGCATTTCTGTAGCCAAGAGCTTGCAGATGGTGAAATTCAACCTCTTAGCTTTCTCATGGCTACGAGGAAATGGTCTTTTACTTGTCCACATCTGAGGGACCGAGGGCTGGCTATTGTGCTTAGACGGGGTTGATAAGGGTGTCCCCGGCAAACTGCCGGTCTGTGAGGAAGATGCAGACGGACATGTTAGGTTGCCTTGATCCAAAGGTGGTGCTATCGATGTCGGACAGAGCTCAACACCAGCTGGTGTTACCACCTCCAAAGAAAATGATGACCTGCCAATCACGCTGGCTGTTGCGGGTAAAGAGGTGGCAGGTCTGCGCCCCAAAACAGGTGTGACTGCTGTCCCCCCAGTCACAGAGGATGAAGAGGCTGCGGATGCACAAGATATGGCAGACGGTGGTTGGCCCGGCCGGCTAGGCCGCATTGTAGCACACTGAGCTTCCCACTGCAACTTATGCTTCATGTCCATGTGCCGGTTCATGCATGAAGTACTCAAACTATGTATTTTTTGGCCTCTACTTAGCTTTTGCTGACAAATGTTACAGATAACACGAGTTGGGTCATCTTTATCGATCTGAAAAAATGCCCAGGCTATGCAAGGCTTAGCACCCATGCGACCTGAAGAGCCACCACGACTTGTGGTGAGAGGCAGAGTTGTGTTTGAGGATGCAGTTGTTGACGTGCTTCCAGTACTACGTCTCTGTCCAGGAAGGCGCAACCTGACCTCGTCGTCACTAGCATCTTCCTCCACCTCCTCTGCTGACCTCATCTCTTGGCTGACTGTGGGTTGACAGTAAGTGGGATCTCCAACCTCATCATCATCACCCTGTGCGTTATCACACCCGTCGTCCTCAGAGCCAACCTGTTCCTGCCCTGACAAAAAACTAAAGTTGTCGCTCCAATCAGGTATTTGAGTCTTATCATCGTCTTCCTCATTGTCTCCACCAACAGGAGTTACAGTTTGGGAATGAGGGTCTACATTATGGTCAGAACCTTCTGCGTCTGGTCCTGGATCCGACTCATAAAGATTCTGGGCATCAGTGCAGATTATTTCCTCGTCTGGATTCACAGAAGCGCTGGAGTCGACCTCTGATTCCCAGGCTATAGTATGAGTAAATAGCTCTGCAGACTCAACCATCTGTTCTACCTCATACTCAGACGGGCAGCTGGAGATTTGGGAGCTGTGAGGAAGCAAGTGCGATTGGGGTGACACCTTTGAGGACTGGAGTATTTGTGATGTTGAAGTTGATGTGGAGGAGAGCCCACTTAAAGGAGCACTTGATATCCGTTGAAGCACCTGCTGTTTTTGTGCCTCATCTGGAATTTGTAGCGATTGGCATGGCCGTAAGAAAGGGATCTTATCACATTGTCCGCTAAAAGTAGACATTTTAGTTTGGCTGGAAGATGGTCTTTCTTCTGCAGATGTTACTGTTGCTTTAACACCTACCCCACGGACACAACCTTTTTTCCCCTTCCCAACACGCCTATTCCCCTTTCCACCAGCAGCAGGCCTTTTTCCACTCATTTTGGTGGTTAACTAATTCACAACTCTGGAGTTGTTTGCACAAAAAAACAATGGATGGGAACCGAGCAGAGCTGAGTGGCCAAACTGTGGTATTAGGCCAAAACTATTGGCTGGGTTAGATGCAGAAAAAAATTATATTCAATTTGCAACCTGATGGAGGTCAGTATAGATGGACTAATAGAACAAGTCCCACACACAGCTAGAAGCCCAAATATTTTTTCAGAGGTAGATGCAGAAAATTTTTTTATTCAGTTTGCAACCTGATGGAGGTCTGTATAGATGGATTAATAGAACAAGTCCCACACACAGCTACAAGCCCAATATTTTTTCAGAGGTAGATGCAGAAAAAAAAATATTCAGTTTGCAACCTGATGGAGGTCAGTATAGATGGACTAATAGAGAAAGTCCCACACACTGCTAGAAGGCCAAATATTTTTTCAGAGCTAGATGCAGACAAAAAATTATTTTGAATTTGCAACCTGATGGAGGTCAGTATAGGTGGACTAATAGAACAAGTCCCACACACTGCTAGAAGGCCAAATATTTTTTCAGAGCTAGATGCAGATAAAAATTATATTCAGTTTGCAACCTGATGGAGGTCTGTATAGATGGACTAATAGAGAAAGTCCCACACACTGCTAGAAGGCCAAATATTTTTTCAGAGCTAGATGCAGATAAAAATTATATTCAATTTGCAACCTGATGGAGGTCAGTATAGATGGACTAATAGAACAAGTCCCACACACAGCTAGAAGCCCAAATATTTTTTCAGAGGTACTGTAGATGCAGATAAAAATTATTTTTAATTTGCAACCTGATGGAGGTCAGTATAGATGGACTAATAGAGAAAGTCCCACACACTGCTAGAAGGCCAAATATTTTTTCAGAGCTAGATGCAGAAAAAAATTATATTCAGTTTGCAACCTGATGGAGGTCAGTATAGATGGACTAATAGAGAAAGTCCCACACACTGCTAGAAGGCCACATATTTTTTCAGAGGTAGATGCAGAAAAAAATATATTCAGTTTGCAACCTGATGGAGGTCAGTATAGATGGAGTAATAGAACAAGTCCCACACACAGCTAGAAGCCCAAATATTTTTTCAGAGGTAGATGCAGATAAAAATTATTTTTAATTTGCAACCTGATGGAGGTCAGTATAGATGGACTAATAGAGAAAGTCCCACACACTGCTAGAAGGCCAAATATTTTTTCAGAGCTAGATGCAGATAAAAATTATATTCAATTTGCAACCTGATGGAGGTCAGTATAGATGGACTAATAGAACAAGTCCCACACACAGCTAGAAGCCCAAATATTTTTTCAGAGGTACTGTAGATGCAGATAAAAACTATTTTTAATTTGCAACCTGATGGAGGTCAGTATAGATGGACTAATAGAGAAAGTCCCACACACTGCTAGAAGGCCAAATATTTTTTCAGAGCTAGATGCAGAAAAAAATTATATTCAGTTTGCAACCTGATGGAGGTCAGTATAGATGGACTAATAGAGAAAGTCCCACACACTGCTAGAAGGCCACATATTTTTTCAGAGGTAGATGCAGAAAAAAATATATTCAGTTTGCAACCTGATGGAGGTCTGTATAGATGGAGTAATAGAACAAGTCCCACACACAGCTAGAAGCCCAATATTTTTTCAGAGGTAGATGCAGAAAAAAATATATTCAGTTTGCAACCTGATGGAGGTCAGTATAGATGGACTAATAGAGAAAGTCCCACACACTGCTAGAAGGCCAAATATTTTTTCAGAGCTAGATGCAGATAAAAATTATATTCAATTTGCAACCTGATGGAGGTCAGTATAGATGGACTAATAGAGAAAGTCCCACACACTGCTAGAAGGCCAAATATTTTTTCAGAGCTAGATGCAGATAAAAATTATATTCAATTTGCAACCTGATGGAGGTCAGTATAGATGGACTAATAGAACAAGTCCCACACACAGCTAGAAGCCCAAATATTTTTTCAGAGGTACTGTAGATGCAGATAAAAACTATTTTTAATTTGCAACCTGATGGAGGTCAGTATAGATGGACTAATAGAGAAAGTCCCACACACTGCTAGAAGGCCAAATATTTTTTCAGAGCTAGATGCAGAAAAAAATTATATTCAGTTTGCAACCTGATGGAGGTCAGTATAGATGGACTAATAGAGAAAGTCCCACACACTGCTAGAAGGCCACATATTTTTTCAGAGGTAGATGCAGAAAAAAATATATTCAGTTTGCAACCTGATGGAGGTCTGTATAGATGAAGTAATAGAACAAGTCCCACACACAGCTAGAAGCCCAATATTTTTTCAGAGGTAGATGCAGAAAAAAATATATTCAGTTTGCAACCTGATGGAGGTCAGTATAGATGGACTAATAGAGAAAGTCCCACACACTGCTAGAAGGCCAAATATTTTTTCAGAGCTAGATGCAGATAAAAATTATATTCAATTTGCAACCTGATGGAGGTCAGTATAGATGGACTAATAGAGAAAGTCCCACACACTGCTAGAAGGCCAAATATTTTTTCAGAGCTAGATGCAGATAAAAATTATATTCAATTTGCAACCTGATGGAGGTCAGTATAGATGGACTAATAGAACAAGTCCCACACACAGCTAGAAGCCCAAATATTTTTTCAGAGGTACTGTAGATGCAGATAAAAATTATTTTTAATTTGCAACCTGATGGAGGTCAGTATAGATGGACTAATAGAGAAAGTCCCACACACTGCTAGAAGGCCAAATATTTTTTCAGAGCTAGATGCAGAAAAAAATTATATTCAGTTTGCAACCTGATGGAGGTCAGTATAGATGGACTAATAGAGAAAGTCCCACACACTGCTAGAAGGCCACATATTTTTTCAGAGGTAGATGCAGAAAAAAAATATATTCAGTTTGCAACCTGATGGAGGTCTGTATAGATGGATTAATAGAACAAGTCCCACACACAGCTAGAAGCCCAATATTTTTTCAGAGGTAGATGCAGAAAAAAATATATTCAGTTTGCAACCTGATGGAGGTCTGTATAGATGGATTAATAGAACAAGTCCCACACACAGCTAGAAGCCCAATATTTTTTCAGAGGTAGATGCAGAAAAAAATATATTCAGTTTGCAACCTGATGGAGGTCTGTATAGATGGATTAATAGAACAAGTCCCACACACAGCTAGAAGCCCAATATTTTTTCAGAGGTAGATGCAGAAAAAAATATATTTAGTTTGCAACCTGATGGAGGTCAGTATAGATGGACTAATACAACAAGTCCCACACACAGCTAGAAGCCCAATATTTTTTCAGAGCTAGATGCAGAAAAAAATTATATTTAATTTGCAACCTGATGGAGGTCAGTATAGATGGACTAATAGAATGATGCTATGGCGAAAAGATTTTACTTCACTAGGTGCAGTAAAAAAATTGGTATTCTATACACAGGTGGTATATCTTGCAACACAGATAGGCTACTCCACTGACTAACACACTCTGCAATAGGCCAAAAAGGATTAGCTTTGCTAGATTCAGCCAAATGCTGTGAAAAAAACTTGCACAGCACTGGCACAGACCTGCCTGGCAAAAACTGATAGGAACTGATGTAACCTAGTCCTGAAAAGGACTCCAATTACAATTAGTCTTTACTCCCACAATCTATTTATTTAAGAGCACAGACCTGCCTGATAAAAGTCGTAGGAAATGCTGTAACCTAGTCCTTAAAAGGACTGCAATCACAACTATTCCCTACTCCCAAGCTATCTGTAGATTTGTGCGAAAATTGGCTTGAAATTAACAAGGTATAGCACACACAGCAACAGCGGTGCCGTCTAACACGCAGCTGCAGCAGTGAGAAAATGGTGGCGACGGGGAAAATGGCTTGGTCTTATAGGGCAAGGACATGTGACATACACTGCCAATGACACATGCCCTTGCTTGTGTGAAAAAAAGCACTTCGCTCCGTGTGTGCGCTGCTGATAGGCTGACAGATTGCACCTCCCCACTGCAAATGCGGGAAAGAGAAAAAAAAAATGGAGATCTTCATTGTTCCTGCAGAGATCCATCCCCTGCCCCTCCCCCCGCCCCGCTGTACACTCAAACTGCGTATTAACATTAATTTTCATCATTACTGAGAAAAAATCCAGTTATGATTTTGGTGCACGAACAGTTATCAAACATAACCTCGAACAGCCGAATTTTTCTCAAATTGTTCGTGTTCGCCGAACGGCTCGAACACCGCCCAAAACAGCTCGAATTTGAGATTGGCGAACAGTTCGAGTAGAACAACGCTCATCTCTAGTCCTGTGGGCTTATGGTAAATTGATGTCTGTATGGTGTTGTCTTTGATGTATATGGTCATGTCCAGAAAATGTATTTGGGATTTTGAGAAGTTGAGGGTGAGCTTGATGGTTGGGTGGAACCTGTTGAAGTTATCGTGGAAGGTCAGCAGATCATCTTTTGAGCCTGTCCAGATTATTAGCAGATCATCAATGTAGCGGAAGTATGCTAGAGGTTTAATAGAGCAAGATGACAAAAACTCCTCCTGTAGTTTAGCCATAAATAGGTTTGCATATTGTGGGGACATTTTGCTTCCCATGTCGCTACCCATACATTGTTGGTATAAATTGTTCCCAAAGGAGAAATAATTGTGATGGAGCACAAACCTGATGAATTGCAGAGTTGGTTCTGTAGCCAGATTGTTTTTTTGTAGGAAATGTTTGCTTGCTACAATCCCATCCTCATGAGGAATGTTGGAGTAGAGAGACTCTACATCCATGGTGGCTAGTATTGTGTCCTCCGGAAGTGGGCCGAGAGCTGACAGTTTGCAGAGGCTATCCGTGGTGTCCTGGATATAGCTGGGTGTGCGTCTCACCAGGGGTTTCAGAATGTTCTCCACCCAGCCTGAGATATTTTCCGTTAATGTCCCAATGCCAGAAATGATTGGCCTCTCAGGATTACCTCCTTTATGTATTTTAGGAAACATGTAGAAGGTACCTGTTTGGGGATTGTCTGGTATTAGTTCCAGTAGTGAGGATGAAGTAGAATCAAACCCATTGATGATATGTGTTAGTTCCTCTGTGTATTTTTTGGTGGGATCTTCCTGAAGTGGAGTGTAGTATTTTATATCCAAGAGTTGTCTGTGTGCTTCTTGGATGTAATCTGACATGTTCATAATGACTACAGCTCCTCCTTTGTCTGCTGGTTTGATGATGATATTGTTATTTGCTTTTAAAGACTGTATGGCTTTTCTTTCCTCCATACTGATATTGTGCGGCACTTTGTGGCATCTGTCCAAAATGTCAGATTTAACTTTTTTACGGAAACAGTCTATGTAGTGATCTAGAGTTTGGTTGTGCCCAGGTTGGGGGGTCCAGTTTGTCCTCTTTTTCTTTTTTGATGTGTTGTTCAGATTATCTTGTGGTGTGATATCTGCATGGTTGTGAAAGAATTCTTTAAGCCGTAATCTGCGGAAGAATTCCTCAATATCACTACAAAATTGAGCCGTATCAAGTTGTTTTGTAGGACAGAATGTTAGTCCCTTTGATAAAACATTCATTTCTCCTGCGTTTGGCTCATACTGTGAGAGGTTCACAACAGAGGACGATGTATTAAAATGATTTTGTAAATTGGGCTTACCTTCAACTACATTGAGACCTGCTTTCTTCCTCAGTCTGTCAAGTTTCTTTTTCTTATTGATAATAAGGTGATGTTGCAATTTTTTGTAAAAATCCTGTAATGTCTCCTTGATTAGACATGAATCTGGTCCTTGTATTCGGCCCTGTAGAGAAGTTATCTCTTTATGGATGGTCCTCTTCTTCTTCTTGTTGTAGAAAAATCCAATGCGGTGATTCCGCAGTCTCTCAGATGATCTGTAGCAAAGTTTCTGTGAAAAATGAGTATTGTAGGTAAACTGAGTCGGATTCCTTATTATGAGGCCTTTGGGGATTAAGTTTTCTTTTTTGCATCTGGATAGAAAGAAAATGTCGCTGTTCATTTGTGCCAGTTTCTTCAGGAGGTTTTTCAGATCCATCTGTGATCGATACATTGGGGTATCTTCCATTATCATGATGTACAATACAAAGCTATATTGTGGCACCGTGCTAGCCAGAAAAATCGATGTAAATACTTGTATGCCAAAAATGACAAAAGTATTCTTGGGGTGATACCTTTATTGGCTAACCAGAAAATATATATATATGCAAGCTTTCAGAGCACAGAGGCTCCTTCTTCAGGCGAGATTACCATCTGTTTTTTTTTTCACTTTTTCATTTTTACGAATCAATTTGTGAAGCACCTGGGGGTTCCAAGTGCTTACTATGCATCTAGATAGGTGCCTTGGGGGTCTAGTTTCCAAAATGGGGTCACTTGTGGGGGAGCTCCAATGTTTGGGCACACAGGGGCTCTCCAAACGCAACATGGCGTCCGCTAACAATTTGAGCCGATTTTCCATTCAATTCGTTAGCGGACACCATGTCGCGTTTGGAGAGCCCGTGATGTGCCTAAACAGTGGAGCTCCCCCACAAGTGTCCCCATTTTGGAAACTATACCCCTCAAGGATTTTATTAAGGTGTATAGTGAACATTTTGAACCCAGAGGTACGGCACAGAATTTGTTTACATTAGGTCATCATATTGAATAAGTTGTCATTATTCTTGAGCGCAAGTGCTCGCTACTTGAGTTTGCATCGGGTACTCAGGTATGCACCATGTACAGCGTGTGCTCGAGTGACATGCTCGAGTCCCTGCTCCGCATGTTTCACGGTTATTAGACACCCAAAAAAAAACATGCGGGGATCGCTCGTGCATGGCAGGCAATCCCCGTAAAGTTTTTTTGGCCGCGAAGCATATGGGGCAGAGACTCGAGCATGTCACTCAAATACCCATGATACTCAATGCATACCAGAGCACCCGATGCAAACTCAAGTAGCGAGCACTTGCGCTCAACACTAGTCGCCATATCGTCATCTTTTTTTCTTACTTTTGAAAAAAATCCCAACCCCAGCCCTAACCCTAGCACAACCCTAACCATAGCACAACCCTAGCCCCAGCACAACCCTAGCCCCAAACCCAGCCCAAGAGTTTATTTTTGACGCCGTTCCTTGTGCGGTATAAGTGATTAGACGACTTTATTCTTCAGGTCGGTGTGATTACAGCAATGCCAGAATCAAATGGGGTTTTTATGACTGACAGCTGTCACACACTAAAAGACGCATTTTTTGTAAAATCTAGTTTTTGCATCGCCATATTTTGAGAGCTATAATTTTTCCAGATTTTGGCAGACAGTCATGTGACGGCTCGTTTTTTGTGGGATGACTTGACGTTATTGGTGCCATTTTCAGGCACGTGACATTTTTTGATCGCTTTCTATTCCGATTTTTGGGAGGCAGAATAAACAAAAACCAACAATTCAGGAATTGTTTTTTTTTTTTTTTTTTTTTTATTCTGTTCCGCGTGTGGTAAAATTGATAAGGTAGCTTTATTCTTCGGGTCAGTACGTTTACAGCGGTACCACATTTGTATCATTTTTCTATGTTTTGGCGCTTATACACAATAAAAGCTATTTTATAGAAAAAAATATTTTTTAGCATCGCTTTATTCTGAGAGCTATAACTTTTTTATTTTTCGGCTGATGGAGCTGTATGGCGGCTTGTTTTTTGCGGGACGAGATGACGTTTTCAGCGGTACCATTTTTATTTATATGTGTCTTTTTGATCGCGTGTTATTCCACTTTTTGTTTGGCGGTATGGTGATAAAGCATTGTTTTTTTGCTTCGTTTTTTTTTTTTTTTCTACCGTGTTCACTGAAGGGGTTAACTAGTGGGACAGTTTTATAGGTCAGGTTGTTCCGGACGCGGCGATACCAAATAAGTGTACTGTTATTGTTTTTTTTGTTTTTTTTTTTATAATAATATTTATTGATGGGTACATTATATTTTTATTTTTGGTGGATTATTTTTTTTATTTTTTTTTTATATTTTTGCAATTTTTTTTTTTTTTTTTTTCCACTTTCAGACAGTTTATACACTTTATTACTTTGTCCCATTCTGGGACTTTCACTTTTTTTTCTCTGATCGCCTGCATGGCACAGGAATGCAGCACCATCCCTATGCCATGCAGGCTATCAGCGGTGCACAGTGTGAAGATTGTTTGGAGATGCACTGCGCATGTCCAAACAATCTTCCTGCTGTCTGGTGACCCGGATGTTGTCATGACGACATCGGGTCGTCATGGCAACACCCGGGAAGCCTTTGCAGACTGCGCTGGAAGCCGGAAGAGAAGGTGAGTATCGGCGATCACCTCCCCTTGCCCCCGCAATGCCGCGATCGACTTCGATCGCAGCATCGCAGGGGTTAATGTGCTGGAGGCGGTGCAGGACCGCTCCCTGCACATAGTACCGGGTGTCAGCTGTGACAATCAGCTGACACCCGGCGGCGATCGCGATGACGTACTAATACGGGTCTGGCTCTTAAGTCCCAGGGCACAGACGCGTATTAGTACGTCAGATGTTATTAAGGGGTTAATGTACGTCACAGCTTCTCTCACCAGCAGCAATGAGTCCTCTATCGTCCGACCCTTCACACCACACGTCTGGTTGGCGATGATCAGCTCACCCGCCACCTCACTCAGCCGATAATACAAGATCTTGGCCAGGATTTTATAGTCAGTGTTTAGCAAAGACAGTGGACGCCAGTTCCTTACATCTTTTAGATTTCCCTTCTTTGCTAAGAGAACCAGAACAGATCTATACTGGGACTGTAGAAGCTTCCCTGCAGAGAGGCAATCATTATAGACCTGCACCAGGTCCGGAGCCAACAAGTCCCTGAACTCTTTGTAAAACCCGCTGGTCAGGCCGTCTAGTCCTGGGCTCTTGTTGGCCTTTAAGGAGTCAATGCTCCTCTTCACCTCATCCTCAGTTATGGGATCGGCCATACTATCTGCCTGCACCAGGTCTAACGTTGGTAGGGACACCCCCTTCAGATAAGCTTTAATGTCATCCTTATTAATATGAGCCCCTTTATACAGATCTCTATAATAATCCCCAATGATCCTGTGGACTTTCTCTGGCTCAGACTGCTCCACCCCATTCTCATCTAACAAGCCAGTGATCAGCTTCTTACTAACCCTGTTCTTACAGGCAATAAAGGGATCTGGGTTATGGATGCCCCAACTATCAAACTGTCCCTCCGCCTTGAGAGACTTGAGGCGATCGTACTGCAGCTCCCTCATCCGCTGCTTTATATGGCTGACGCTCCGTCCGTCCACCTCCTCACCACCATTCATCCTGCTGTATAGCCGGCTGAGGTGCAGTCTCAGGGCTGTGTATCTCATATAATCCATATTACTACGTCTCCTGGCTGCTCGTATAATAAACTGCTTGATGTCACTCTTCATGATCTCCCACCACTCGGCTGTGTCATCACACATACACTGGGTGGTCCTACGTTTATTATAGAATGTGGTGAAGGCCTCTCTGAACCGAGGATCTTGGACCACAGAGCTGTTCACCTTCCAGTACCCCTTTCCACAGACCACAGCTTGGGCCAGATCCAGCGTCACACTCACCATACAATGGTCCGAATACTCCAGGGGGCTGATCCTGTACTGAGAGCATCTCACCTCCCTCTTTATATACACCCGGTCTATCCTACTGGCATTACCACCCTTATGGTAAGTGTACGTCTTACTGGTATGATGAGACCCATAGGGGTCTACTAGGTGGGCCTGCTGGACTATATTATTAAGGAACGTCTCATCATATCTTAGTTGCTTATGACTGCTGGATCTGTCCACATTACAGGACACATTATTAAAGTCCCCACACAATATAAATACTTTAGATGTAAAGCAATATGGTTTCATGTGGTCAAATAGTTCCCTCCGCTCTTTCCTGGTCTGCGGAGCATAAATGTTTATCGCTCTATAATGGATGGAGTCCAATGTAAAGTCCAGCATCAGACAGCGACCCGGACAGATCTCCAGGACTCTGTCCACCTGGACATTCATGGTATTAAAGAGGACCCCCACACCGTCATTTCTCTCCAGACCGAAGGACCAGTATGACGGCCCAAGTCTCCAGTCTCTCTTGGCTGCATACACATGAGCATTGCTCTTCAAATACGTCTCCTGCAAGAAGAAGACATCAGATCTCTTGTCAGACAAACGCTGGTAAATCGTCTGCCGCCGGCTCACAGTCCTCACACTGTTCACATTAATGGAGTTTATTCTCAGCCGCATCCTGATCACTTAGACTTTTTGGTCTTCTTCCTCCTTCCACTGCTGTCACCTGTAGTGCCCCATCTCTTTGTGGACACGGGAGGGTCAGGATCCCCCTCATCAGAGACGTTTTCGAGGACGCATGAAGGACTTTGCTCCATTTGTGACTCTTCATCTTGGTCTTCTCCCAGCACATTGTAACGTCCAGGACTTATCGCCAGCACTGGAGGCTCAGAGGTTTTCTGTACTGTTGTGACTTTTCTGGTGGGATCCACAGATGCATTTTTTCTTTTTACGGTCACAAAGCCTTCCTCATCCACACTGGACAGTGCAGGCGGACTAACTGCTTCCACAGATGTACTGGGCTGATGTTTGGTTGGTTTGGTGGCAGGCTTTCTGGACCCCTTAGGCCTCTCTTTAACAACTGGCATTTTAGGCCCTACTTTAGTGGCTGATCGAAGCTTAGGTCTTATTATATTGGCTGATGGCGGTTTAGGTCTTTCTTTAGTGGCTGGTGGGCCTTTAGGTGGTTCTTCAGTGGCTGGTGGTCCTAGTAGTGCAGCATCCGTTAGTACCTCAGACTCTGGAGCAGGTTCACTGATACTGTGACTTCTGTCCTCATCCATACCAGCTTCTGGGACATCAGAACCTCTGGTGACATCTTCCTGTACAACTTCTGAGGAGGTCTGGCCATTATATTTATTGTGTTCTGCATGCCGGCAATCCCGGAACGTATGCCCTGGTTCTGAGCACAGATTACAGATGACGGGTCCTGTGCAGTTGTCCTTTGTATGACCTGACTGTCCACATAATGAGCATGTGATACGAGAGCAGTTTATGGCGAGATGCCGGCCCCCACATCTATGGCACAGACGTGGCTGACCAGGGTAGTAGCAGATCCCCCTCTCTGAGCCCAGGTAGGAGTGCGGCAGATGTCTGGTCACACCGCTCTCTTGTATCAGCTGGATTTTCAGTGTATATCCTCCATTCCATATCTGCTCCTCATCATAGATCTTGTCAGGATGACTTCTCACTATGCACTGCCGGTTCAGCCAGTGCTGCAGATCCGCCACCGCCACCACCTCAGACTGGAACAGGACAGTGGCCGTTATCTCCTGCGGCTTAGACAGCTGGATACAATGGAGGTGATCCCAGATCTCATCTTCTCTGGTGTCATTATAGATGTTCCAGAACAAATCCAGATCACACTGGAGCTTAAAGCTGATGTCATAGATCCTGCTGGATGGGATATGGATCAGAGCGTAGACCTCAGACGCATTGAACTTCATGAAGTCTTTTAGGAGAACTTTCCCAATGTAAATTCTGGATGGGATGTTCTCTGGTCCTGTGTATTTTATCCTGACTGCGTTTCTCCTCTGAGGCGGGGGGTTCACTGGTCTGGTGACATTAGAGAACAGTCTCCTGAACTGATGGTCAGCAGATGGGTCAGTGCCGGAGCTTTCACCAGCCGCAGATGCGTCAGTGCCGGAGCTTTCACCAGCCGCAGATGCGTCAGTGCCGGAGCTTTCACCAGCCGCAGGTGGATCAGTGCTGGAAATCTCCACCGCTGCTGGAGGATTAGTGCTGGAGCTCTCCCTAGCTCCATGATTACTGACACCTGACTGTGCTGCAACAACACCCAGATCTACTACTGATGGTTGCACAGTATTGTCTCTATTCACTGACATGGAGGGTTGAGAGTCCATTACCACTGCAGTGTGGTCTCCATCCGCTGACATACATGACATAGAGTCCATCACCACTGATTGCTGCACAGTATTATCTCCATTCACTGACATGGAGGGTTGAGAGTCCATTACTACTGCAGTGTGGTCTCCATCCGCTGACATAGAGTCCATCACCACTGATTGCTGCACAGTATTGTCTCTATTCACTGACATGGAGGGCTCAGAGTCCATTACCACTGCAGTGTGGTCTCCATCCGCTGACATACATGACATAGAGTCCATTACCACTGATTGCTGCACAGTATTATCTCCATTCACTGACATGGAGGGTTCAGAGTCCATTATAATATTTGTATTATCTGTTGCAGACAGACATTCACTAGCACCAGTGAGCGGGGTCTCACTCACAGCGCTGAGGGGGGTCTCACTCACAGTATCAGTACAGGGTGCACTTTCTTTCTCACTCTCAGCAGCTGAGCTCACTTCATTGCTGCATAGAGAGGTCACTGCAGTTAACCCCTCGTTTGCTGGCACACTTTCCTCTGCAGCACTTTCTGGTGTCTCGGACCCCTCACATTGTGCCCCTGATATCAGCGCTGCACTTCTCACTGGGCTTCCTTGCTCCACAATGCTGTACACAGTTTTATATTTAATGTCCTTATTCCCAATAAAGCGTTTTCTGCTCACAGTCTGGGCTCTGGATTCTTTTTTTCTCTCTTTAGCCCAAGTCTCCTTTCTGGGCACAGAGTTTAAACCTTTCTCCAGTTTTTCTTTCCTGATCAGCAGCTCTCGGCTGCAATCATCCAGACACTCGCACTTCATCAGTTTTACCTTAGGATCAGTCTCTTTCTTAATTTCTTCTTTTAGTTTGCTGATATGCAATTCCAGCTTAAATATACTTTGCCTTGTAACTTTAGCATTTAATCCTCCAACATAACAAGCAGGTTTAGAAGACTCACCAGCCACCATCTCCAGCTTTCCATTACCATCAGGTGCATGCTGCAGGCCGGACTCCAGACCAGGGGCTTTCCCTGGATCATCAGCCCAGCTCCCCTCCCCTCCACCTGGGTCAGAAGCCATGCCTCCGCCCTGCTGAGAGCTCTCAAGCACACGTCTATCCTCTCCTATGGACAAGAATACAAATACTATAATACTGCTCCTATGTACAAGAATACAAATACTATAATACTGCTTCTATGTACAAGAATATAACTACTATAATACTGCTTCTATGTACAAGAATATAACTACTATAATACTGCTCCTATGTACAAGAATACAAATACTATAATACTGCTTCTATGTACAAGAATATAACTACTATAATACTGCTTCTATGTACAAGAATATAACTACTATAATACTGCTCCCATGTACAAGAATATAACTACTATAATACTGCTCCCATGTACAAGAATACAACTACTATAATACAGCCCCCTATGTACAAGAATACAACTACTATAATACTGCTCCTATGTACAAGAATACAAATACTATAATACTGCCCCCTATGCACAAGAATACAACTACTATAATACTGCTTCTATGTACAAGAATATAACTACTATAATACTGCTTCTATGTACAGGAATATAACTACTATAATACTGCCCCCTATGTACAAGAATATAACTACCATAATACTGCTCCCTATGTACAAGAATATAATAACTATAATACAGCTCCTATGTACAACAATACAAATACTATAATACAGCCCCCTATGTACAAGAATACAACTACTATAATACAGCTCCTATGTACAAGAATATAACTACTATAATACTCTCCTATGTACAAGAATACAAATACTATAATACAGCCCCCTATGTACAAGAATACAACTACTATAATACAGCCCCCTATGTACAAGAATATAACTACTATAATACAGCCCCCTATGTACAAGAATATAACTACTATAATACAGCTCCTATGTACAAGAATACAACTACTATAATACAGCTCCTATGTACAAGAATATAACTACGATAATACTGCTCCCTATGTACAAGAATATAACTACTATAATACTGCTCCCATGTACATGAATACAGTTAGGTCCATATATATTTGGACAGAGACAACATTTTTCTAATTTTGGTTCTAGACATTACCACAATGAATTTTAAACAAAACAATTCAGATGCAGTTGAAGTTCAGACTTTCAGCTTTCATTTGAGGGTATCCACACTAAAATTGGATGAAGGGTTTAGGAGTTTCAGCTCCTTAACATGTGACACCCTGTTTTTAAAGGGACCAAAAGTAATTGGACAATTGACTCCAAGGCTATTTCATGGACAGGTGAGGGCAATACCTTCGTTATGTCATTCTCAATTAAGCAGATAAAAGGCCTGGAGTTGATTTGAGGTGTGGTGCGTTTGGAAGGTTTTGCTGTGAAGTAAACATGCGATCAAAGGCGCTCTCCATGCAGGTGAAACAAGCCATCATTAACCTTCAAAAACAGAAAAAAACCATCCGAGAAATTGCTACAATATTATGAGTGGCAAAATCTACAGTTTGGTACATTCTGAGAAAGAAAGAAAGCACTGGTGAACTCATCAATGCAAAAAGACCTGGGCGCCCTCGGAAGACAACAGTGGTGTATGATCGCAGAATAATCTCCATGGTGAAGAGAAACCCCTTCACAACAGCCAACCTAGTGAACAACACTCTCCAGGAGGTAGGTGTATCAATATCCAAATCTACCATAAAGAGAAGACTGCATGAAAGTAAATACAGTGGGTTCACTGCACGGTGCAAGCCACTCATAAGCATCAAGAATAAAAAGGCTAGACTGGACTTTGCTAAAAAACATCTAAAAAAGCCAGCACAGTTCTGGAAGAACATTCTTTGGACAGATGAAACCAAGATCAACCTCTACCAGAATGATGGAAAGCGAAAAGTATGGTGAAGGCGTGGTACAGCTCATGATCCAAAGCATACCACATCATCTGGAAAACACGGCGGAGGCAGTGTGATGGCTTGGGCATGCATGGCTGCCAGTGGCACTGGGTCACTAGTGTTTATTGATGATGTGACACAGGACAGAAGGAACCGAATGAATTCTGATGTATTCAGAGCCATACTGTCTGCTCAGATCCAGCTGAATGCAGCCAAACTGATTGGTCGTCGTTTCATACTACAGATGGACAATAACCCAAAACATAAAGCCAAAGCAACCCAGGAGTTTATTAAAGAAAAGAAGTGGAATATTCTTGAATGGCCAAGTCAGTCACCTGATCTCAACCCAACTGAGCATGCATTTCACTTGTTAAAGACTAAACTTCAGACAGAAAGGCCCACAAACAAACAGCAACTGAAAACCTCCGCAGTGAAGGCCTGGCAGAGCATCAAAAAGGAGGAAACTCAGAGTCTGGTGATGTCCATGAGTTCAAGACTTCAGGCAGTCATTGCCAACAAAGGGTTTTCAACTAACTACTAGAAATGAACATTTTATTTACAATTATTTAATCTGTCCAATTACTTTTGGTCCCTTTAAAAACAGGGTGTCACATGTTAAGGAGCTGAAACTCCTAATCCCTTCATCCAATTTTAATGTGGATACCCTCAAATGAAAGCTGAAAGTCTGAACTTCAACTGCATCTGAATTGTTTTGTTTAAAATTCATTGTGGTAATGTCTAGAACCAAAATTAGAAAAAATGTTGCCTCTGTCCAAATATATATGGACCTAACTGTATAACTACTATAATACCGCCCCCTATGTACAAGAATATAACTATTATAATACAGCTCCTATGTACAAGAATACAACTACTATAATACTGCTCTTTTTGTACAAGAATATAACTACTATAATACTGCTCCCATGTACATGAATATAACTACTATAATACTGCTCCTATGTACAAGAATATAACTACTATAATACTGCTCCTATGTACAAGAATATAACTACTATAATACTGCTCCTATGTACAAGAATATAACTACTATAATACAGCCCCTATGTACAAGAATATAACTACTATAATACTGCCTCCTATGTACAAGAATATAATTACTATAATACTGCTCCTATGTACAAGAATATAACTACTATAATACTGCTCCCATGTACAGTACAGACCAAAAGTTTGGACACACCTTCTCATTTAAAGATTTTTCTGTATTTTCATGACTGTGAAAATTGTACATTCACACTGAAGGCATCAAAACTATGAATTAACACATGTGGAATCATATACTTAACAAAGAAGTGTGAAACAACTGAAAATATGTCTTATATTCTAGGTTCTTCAAAGTAGCCACCTTTTGCTTTGATGACTGCTTTGCACACTCTTGGCATTCTTTTGATGAGCTTCAAGAGGTAGTCACCGGAAATGGTCTTCCAACAATCTTGAAGGAGTTCCCAGAGATGCTTAGCACTTGTTGGCCCTTTTCCCTTCACTCTGCGGTCCAGCTCACCCCAAACCATCTCGATTGGGTTCAGGTCTGGTGACTGTGGAGGCCAGGTCATCTGGCGTAGCACCCCATCACTTTCCACCTTGGTCAGATAGCCCTTACACAGCCTGGAGGTGTGTTTGGGGTCATTGTCCTGTTGAAAAATAAATGATGGTCCAACTAAACGCAAACCGGATGGAATAGCATGCCGCTGCAAGATGCTGAAGTAGCCATGCCGGTTCAGTATGCCTTCAATTTTGAATAAATCCCCAACAGTGTCACCAGCAAAGCACCCCCACACCATCACACCTCCTCCTCCATGCTTCACGGTGGGAACCAGGCATGTAGAGTCCATCCGTTCACCTTTTCTGCGTCACACAAAGACACGGTGGTTGCAACCAAAGATCTCAAATTTGGACTCATCAGACCAAAGCACAGATTTCCACTGGTCTAATGTCCATTCCTTGTGTTCTTGAGCCCAAACAAGTCTCTTCTGCTTGTTGCCTGTCCTTAGCAGTGGTTTCCCAGCAGCTATTTTACCATGAAGGCCTGCTGCACAAAGTCTCCTCTTAACAGTTGTTGAAGAGATGTGTCTGCTGCTAGAACTCTGTGTGGCATTGACCTGGTCTCTAATCTGAGCTGCTGTTAACCTGCGATTTCTGACGCTGGTGACTCGGATAAACTTATCGTCAGAAGCAGAGGTGACTCTTGGTCTTCCTTTCCTGGGGCGGTCCTCATGTGAGCCAGTTTCTTTGTAGCGCTTGATGGTTTTTGCAACTGCACTTGGGGACACTTTCAAAGTTTGCCCAATTTTTCGCACTGACTGACCTTCATTTCTTAAAGTAATGATGGCCACTCGTTTTTCTTTTCTTAGCTGCTTTTTTCTTGCCATAATACAAATTCTAACAGTCTATTCAGTAGGACTATCAGCTGTGTATCCACCAGACTTCTGCACAACACAACTGATGGTCCCAACCCCATTTATAAGGCAAGAAATCCCACTTATTAAGCCAGAGAGGGCACACCTGTGAAGTGAAAACCATTTCCGGTGACTACCTCTTGAAGCTCATCAAGAGAATGCCAAGAGTGTGCAAAGCAGTCATCAAAGCAAAAGGTGGCTACTTTGAAGAACCTAGAATATAAGACATATTTTCAGTTGTTTCACACTTTTTTGTTAAGTATATAATTCCACATGTGTTAATTCATAGTCATGAAAATACAGAAAAATCTTTAAATGAGGTGTGTCCAAACTTTTGGTCTGTAATGTACATGAATATAACTACTATAATACAGCCCCCTATGTACAAGAATATAATTACTATAATATTGCCCTCTATGTACAAGAATATAACTACTATAATACAGCTCCTATGCACAAGAATATAATTACTATAATGCTGCTCCCATGTACAAGAATATAACTGCTATAATACCGCCCCTGTATAAGAATATAACTGCTATGATACTGCCCCTGTATAAGAATATAACTGCTATGATACTGCCCCTGTCTAAGAATATAACTGCTATGATACTGACCCTGTATAAGAATATAACTGCTATGATACTGCCCCTGTATAAGAATATAACTGCTATAATACTGCCCCTGTATAATAATAACTGCCATGATACTGCCCCTGTATGAGAATATAACTGCTATAATACTGCCCCTGTATAAAAATATAACTGCCATAATACTGCCCCTGTATAAGAATATAACTGCTATGATACTGCCCCTGTATAAGAATATAACTGCTATTATACTGCCCCTGTATAAGAATATAACTGCTATAATACTGTCCCTGTATAAGAATATAACTGCTATGATACTGCCCCTGTATAAGAATATAACTGCTATGATACTGCCCCTATATACAAGAATACAACTACTATAATACAGCTCCTATGTACAAGAATATAACTACTATAATACTGCTCCTATGTACAAGAATATAAGTACTATAATACTGCCCCCTATGTACAGGAATATAACTACTATAATACAGCATCCTATGTACAAGAATGTAACTACTATAATACTGCTCCCTATGTACAAGAATACAACTACTATAATACTGCACCTATATACAAGAATACAACTACTATAATACAGCTCCTATGTACAAGAATATAACTACTATAATACAACTCCCTATATACAAGAATATAACTGCTATGATACTGCCCCTGTATAAGAATATAACTGCTATGATACTGCCCCTGTATAAGAATATAACTGCTATGATACTGCCCCTGTATAAGAATATAACTGCTATGATACTGCCCCTGTATAAGAATATAACTGCTATAATACTGCCCCTGTATAAGAATATAACTGCTATAATACTGCCCCTGTATAAGAATATAACTGCTATAATACTGCCCCTGTATAAGAATATAACTGCTATGATACTGCCCCTGTATAAGGATATAACTGCTATTATACTGCCCCTGTATAAGAATATAACTGCTATGATACTGCCCCTGTATAAGAATATAACTGCTATGATACTGCCCCTGTATAAGAATATAACTGCTATGATACTGCCCCTGTATAAGAATATAACTGCTATAATACTGCCCCTGTATAAGAATATAACTGCTATAATACTGCCCCTGTATAAGAATATAACTGCTATGATACTGCCCCTGTATAAGAATATAACTGCTATGATACTGCCCCTGTATAAGAATATAACTGCTATGATACTGCCTCTGTATAAGAATATAACTACTAGAATACTGCCCCTGTATAAGAATATAACTACTATAATACTGCCCCTGTATAAGAATATAACTGCTATGATACTGCCCCTGTATAAGAATATAACTGCTATGATACTGCCCCTGTATAAGAATATAACTGCTATGATACTGCCCCTGTATAAGAATATAACTGCTATAATACTGCCCCTGTATAAGAATATAACTACTATAATACTGCCCCTGTATAAGAATATAACTACTATAATACTGCCCCTGTATAAGAATATAACTGCTATAATACTGCCCCTGTATAAGAATATAACTGCTATGATACTGCCCCTGTATAAAAATATAACTGCTATATACTGCCCCTGTATAAGAATATAACTGCTATATACTGCCCCTGTATAAGAATATAACTGCTATGATACTGCCCCTGTATAAGAATATAACTGCTATAATACTGCCCCTGTATAAGAATATAACTGCTATGATACTGCCCCTGTATAAGAATATAACTGCTATGATACTGGTATGAGTGGCGGTATTGCCATCATTATTTGCGCTGTTTTTGTCCTGCATTAACCCCTCCTCGTCTTAAACCTGTTTTGGGCTTAGATGAGGGCTCAGCTCTGGGCGCTTGTATGCGGTGACTTCTCTGGATGCCACATTTCCGGGCACTTGCTCTACAATGGCCTCCCTTCTGTTCCTGTATGGCCTCCGCTGGGTGCGGCCTCACTCGCTGGGAGGAGGTCAGTTACCGGCCTCTGGGCTTGGACGTGGTGCCCTGTAGGTAGCAGCTGTGACTTGGAGGACCCCTGCTATGACTGACTCCTGACAGTGTTCAGGGCCCATCCTGCCGCTATAGTGACTGGCAGACCCGGCCGTACAGGGTTACTGGGCGTTCGCCTCTGAGTGATGGAATCAGCGCGCAGACGATTATTGTCTCAGCCCGGAGCGGTGAGAGCCGGGGCCCTATAATCCGGCACATTCCAGCCGTTCATCCTAATCCGCCTACAGCGGCCGCTAATGTGCGCCCTCCAGGCAGGAGAGGAGGCGAGTCCCCACACCGGCCTCACATGGAGGCTCGCACCATGGGGATCGAAGCTTCAGCATCCCGCCCGCCGGAATAAACTGCAGGCGCTTTCTTATATACCTTGCGTTTTTATTCTTCACCATTTACTTCGTCAGGGAATAAAAACATTTAAATAATTGTTACGGAAAACAGCGCCACCCTGACCCATGGGTTGTATTTGGTATTACAGCTCAGGGTCCTACAATACCGCCTGTGAGCAGATGTGGCGCTGTTTCTGTACCAGAGCAGCCATGTTTTTCCACTCTGAGCAGGGCTGTGTCCAGGAAATCTCTAACCATAGGGATCTGGTTTGAGCGGGCATTTCCCCTTTAAATGTTATGGTCACCTTTGGGGACTTTCTTTTGCATTTAAATGCATTTATTTTTGAGCCAAATATTTTTTGCAAATTGGTTCCATTAAAAATTTTTCACAGTTTGGCTTTTACAGGCTTTTTAAGTGGCTGTGGAATGAGTCAACTGAGGACCTGTCAGTGAGCTCCTCTCACTGACACAAAGTTCTGCTCAGCTTTCATGTAGGCTCAGTAAAATGACAGCTTAAAAAAAAAAGCTGCAAGCTCACTGATGAATTCTCAGTTAACTCATTAAACAGATGTCAGACCCAAAAATTTTAATAAATCCCATTTTTAATAAAATCAAAATATATGCATTTAAGAAAATGTAAAAAATGGCAGGTAAGTGTGAACGTTGTCTTGTACGTGGCCAGGTGGATTGTCTGTACTTACCGTACAGGAGCTGGGAGCACTGGCTGTAGCCTCCTCCATCTCCTCGCACTTGTCTGCCGCCCTCTGTCGGTCGCTGTAGGTCATGGCGCACACGGCTCCACATACAACCCTGTACACAGTATGATGGCTCCACATACAGTCCTGTACATAGTATGATGACTCCACATACAGTCCTGCACATAGTATGATGGCTCCACATACAGTCCTGTACATAGTATGATGGCTCCACATATAGTCCTGCACATAGTATGATGGCTCCACATACAGTCCTGTACATAGTATGATGACTCCACATACAGTCCTGCACATAGTATGATGGCTCCACATACAGTCCTGTACATAGTATGATGACTCCACATACAGTCCTGCACATAGTATGATGGCTCCACATACAGTCCTGTACATAGTATGATGACTCCACATACAGCCCTGTACATAGTATGATGACTCCACATACAGTCCTGCACATAGTATGATGGCTCCACATACAGTCCTGTACATAGTATGATGGCTCCACATACAGCCCTGTACATAGTATGATGGCTCCACATACAGTCCTGCACATAGTATGATGACTCCACATACAGCCCTGTACATAGTATGATGACTCCACATACAGTCCTGCACATAGTATGATGGCTCCACATACAGTCCTGTACATAGTATGATGGCTCCACATACAGCCCTGTACATAGTATGATGGCCCCACATACAGTCCTGCACATAGTATGATGACTCCACATACAGCCCTGTACATAGTATGATGACTCCACATACAGCCCTGTACATAGTATGATGACTCCACATACAGCCCTGTACATAGTATGATGACTCCACATACAGCCCTGTACATAGTATGATGACTCCACATACAGCCCTGCACATAGTATGATGGCTCCACATACAGTCCTGTACATAGTATGATGGCTCCACATACAGTCCTGCACATAGTATGATGGCTCCACATACAGTCCTGCACATAGTATGATGGCTCCACATACAGTCCTGCACATAGTATGATGGCTCCACATACAGTCCTGTACATAGTATGATGGCTCCACATACAGCCCTGTACATAGTATGATGACTCCACATACAGTCCTGCACATAGTATGATGGCTCCACATACAGTCCTGTACATAGTATGATGACTCCACATACAGTCCTGCACATAGTATGATGGCTCCACATACAGTCCTGTACATAGTATGATGGCTCCACATACAGCCCTGTACATAGTATGATGGCTCCACATACAGTCCTGCACATAGTATGATGACTCCACATACAGTCCTGTACATAGTATGATGACTCCACATACAGCCCTGTACATAGTATGATGGCTCCACATACAGCCCTGTACATAGTATGATGACTCCACATACAGTCCTGTACAAAGTATGATGGCTCCACATACAGTCCTGTACATAGTATGATGACTCCAAATACAGTCCTGTACATAGTATGATGACTCCACATACAGCCCTGTACATAGTATGATGGCTCCACATACAGCCCTGTACATAGTATGATGGCTCCACATACAGCCCTGTACATAGTATGATGGCTCCACATACAGCCCTGTACATAGTATGATGGCTCCACATACAGCCCTGTACATAGTATGATGACTCCACATACAGCCCTGTACATAGTATGATGACTCCACATACAGTCCTGTACATAGTATGATGACTCCACATACAGTCCTGCACATAGTATGATGGCTCCACATACAGCCCTGTACATAGTATGATGACTCCACATACAGTCCTGCACATAGTATGATGGCTCCACATACAGCCCTGTACATAGTATGATGACTCCACATACAGTCCTGCACATAGTATGATGACTCCACATACAGTCCTGTACATAGTATGATGGCTCCACATACAGCCCTGTACATAGTATGATGGCTCCACATACAGTCCTGTACATAGTATGATGACTCCACATACAGCCCTGTACATAGTATGATGACTCCACATACAGCCCTGTACATAGTATGATGACTCCACATACAGTCCTGTACATAGTATGATGACTCCACATACAGTCCTGCACATAGTATGATGGCTCCACATACAGCCCTGTACATAGTATGATGGCTCCACATACAGCCCTGTACATAGTATGATGGCTCCACATACAGCCCTGTACATAGTATGATGGCTCCACATACAGTCCTGTACATAGTATGATGGCTCCACATACAGTCCTGTACATAGTATGATGACTCCACATACAGCCCTGTACATAGTATGATGACTCCACATACAGTCCTGTACATAGTATGATGACTCCACATACAGTCCTGTACATAGTATGATGGCTCCACATACAGTCCTGCACATAGTATGATGACTCCACATACAGTCCTGCACATAGTATGATGGCTCCACATACAGTCCTGTACATAGTATGATGACTCCACATACAGCCCTGTACATAGTATGATGACTCCACATACAGCCCTGTACATAGTATGATGACTCCACATACAGTCCTGTACATAGTATGATGACTCCACATACAGTCCTGCACATAGTATGATGGCTCCACATACAGTCCTGTACATAGTATGATGACTCCACATACAGTCCTGCACATAGTATGATGGCTCCACATACAGTCCTGTACATAGTATGATGGCTCCACATACAGCCCTGTACATAGTATGATGACTCCACATACAGTCCTGCACATAGTATGATGACTCCACATACAGTCCTGTACATAGTATGATGGCTCCACATACAGCCCTGTACATAGTATGATGGCTCCACATACAGTCCTGTACATAGTATGATGGCTCCACATACAGTCCTGTACATAGTATGATGACTCCACATACAGCCCTGTACATAGTATGATGGCTCCACATACAGCCCTGTACATAGTATGATGACTCCACATACAGCCCTGTACATAGTATGATGACTCCACATACAGCCCTGTACATAGTATGATGACTCCACATACAGCCCTGCACATAGTATGATGGCTCCACATACAGTCCTGTACATAGTATGATGACTCCACATACAGCCCTGTACATAGTATGATGGCTCCACATACAGCCCTGTACATAGTATGATGACTCCACATACAGCCCTGTACATAGTATGATGACTCCACATACAGCCCTGTACATAGTATGATGGCTCCACATACAGCCCTGTACATAGTATGATGACTCCACATACAGCCCTGTACATAGTATGATGACTCCACATACAGCCCTGTACATAGTATGATGGCTCCACATACAGTCCTGTACATAGTATGATGGCTCCACATACAGCCCTGTACATAGTATGATGGCTCCACATACAGCCCTGTACATAGTATGATGGCTCCACATACAGCCCTGTACATAGTATGATGGCTCCACATACAGCCCTGTACATAGTATGATGGCTCCACATACAGTCCTGTACATAGTATGATGGCTCCACATACAGCCCTGTACATAGTATGATGGCTCCACATACAGTCCTGTACATAGTGTGATGGCTCCACATACAGCCCTGTACATAGTATGATGACTCCACATACAGCCCTGTACATAGTATGATGGCTCCACATACAGCCCTGTACATAGTATGATGGCCCCACATACAGTCCTGCACATAGTATGATGGCTCCACATACAGCCCTGTACATAGTATGATGACTCCACATACAGCCCTGTACATAGTATGATGGCTCCACATACAGCCCTGTACATAGTATGATGGCCCCACATACAGCCCTGTACATAGTATGATGACTCCACATACAGCCCTGTACATAGTATGATGGCTCCACATACAGCCCTGTACATAGTATGATGACTCCACATACAGTCCTGTACATAGTATGATGGCTCCACATACAGTCCTGTACATAGTGTGATGGCTCCACATACAGTCCTGTACATAGTATGATGACTCCACATACAGTCCTGTACATAGTATGATGGCTCCACATACAGTCCTGTACATAGTATGATGGCTCCACATACAGTCCTGTACATAGTGTGATGGCTCCACATACAGCCCTGTACATAGTATGATGACTCCACATACAGCCCTGTACATAGTATGATGGCTCCACATACAGCCCTGTACATAGTATGATGACTCCACATACAGCCCTGTACATAGTATGATGGCTCCACATACAGCCCTGTACATAGTATGATGACTCCACATACAGCCCTGTACATAGTATGATGGCTCCACATACAGCCCTGTACATAGTATGATGGCTCCACATACAGCCCTGTACATAGTATGATGGCTCCACATACAGTCCTGTACATAGTATGATGACTCCACATACAGTCCTGTACATAGTATGATGACTCCACATACAGTCCTGTACATAGTATGATGACTCCACATACAGTCCTGTACATAGTATGATGACCCCACATACAGCCCTGTACATAGTATGATGGCTCCACATACAGTCCTGTACATAGTATGATGGCTCCAAATACAGTCCTGTACATAGTATGATGACCCCACATACAGTCCTGTACATAGTATGATGACCCCACATACAGCCCTGTACATAGTATGATGGCTCCACATACAGTCCTGTACATAGTATGATGGCTCCACATACAGTCCTGTACATAGTATGATGACTCCACATACAGCCCTGTACATAGTATGATGGCTCCACATACAGTCCTGTACATAGTATGATGGCTCCACATACAGCCCTGTACATAGTATGATGGCTCCACATACAGCCCTGTACATAGTATGAGGGCTCCACATACAACCCTGTACATAGTATGATGGCTCCACATACAGCCCTGTACATAGTATGATGGCTCCACATACAGCCCTGTACATAGTATGATGGCTCCACATACAGTCCTGTACATAGTATGATGGCTCCACATACAGCCCTGTACATAGTATGATGGCTCCACATACAACCCTGTACATAGTATGATGGCTCCACATACAGTCCTGTACATAGTATGATGGCTCCACATACAGCCCTGTACATAGTATGATGGCTCCACATACAGCCCTGTACATAGTATGACGACTCCACATACAGCCCTGTACATAGTATGACGGCTCCACATACAGTCCTGTACATAGTATGACGACTCCACATACAGCCCTGTACATAGTATGATGGCTCCACATACAACCCTGTACATAGTATGATGGCTCCACATACAGCCCTGTACATAGTATGATGACTCCACATACAGTCCTGTACATAGTATGACGGCTCCACATACAGTCCTGTACATAGTATGACGACTCCACATACAGCCCTGTACATAGTATGATGGCTCCACATACAACCCTGTACATAGTATGATGGCTCCACATACAGCCCTGTACATAGTATGATGACTCCACATACAGCCCTGTACATAGTATGATGGCTCCACATACAGCCCTGTACATAGTATGATGGCTCCACATACAGTCCTGTACATAGTATGATGGCTCCACATACAGCCCTGTACATAGTATGATGACTCCACATACAGCCCTGTACATAGTATGATGGCTCCACATACAGTCCTGTACATAGTATGATGGCTCCACATACAGTCCTGTACATAGTATGATGGCTCCACATACAGCCCTGTACATAGTATGATGGCTCCACATACAGCCCTGCACATAGTATGATGGCTCCACATACAGTCCTGTACATAGTATGATGGCTCCACATACAGCCCTGTACATAGTATGATGGCTCCACATACAGAACTGTACATAGTATGATGACTCCACATACAGCCCTGCACATAGTATGATGGCTCCACATACAACCCTGTACATAGTGTGATGGCTCCACATACAGCCCTGTACATAGTGTGATGGCTCCACATACAGTCCTGTACATAGTATGATGGCTCCACATACAGTCCTGTACATAGTATGATGGCTCCACATACAGTCCTGTACATAGTATGATGGCTCCACATACAACCCTGTACATAGTATGATGGCTCCACATACAACCCTGTACATAGTATGATGGCTCCACATACAGCCCTGTACATAGTATGATGGCTCCACATACAGTCCTGTACATAGTATGATGGCTCCACATACAGTCCTGTACATAGTATGATGGCTCCACATACAGTCCTGTACATAGTATGATGGCTCCACATACAGTCCTGTACATAGTATGATGGCTCCACATACAGCCCTGTACATAGTATGATGACTCCACATACAGTCCTGTACATAGTATGATGGCTCCACATACAGCCCTGTACATAGTATGATTGCTCCACATACAGTCCTGTACATAGTATGATGGCTCCACATACAGCCCTGTACATAGTATGATGGCTCCACATACAGTCCTGTACATAGTATGATGGCTCCACATACAGCCCTGTACATAGTATGATGGCTCCACATACAGCCCTGTACATAGTATGATGGCTCCACATACAGCCCTGTACATAGTATGATGGCTCCACATACAGTCCTGTACATAGTATGATGACTCCACATACAGTCCTGTAAATAGTATGATGGCTCCACATACAGCCCTGTACATAGTATGATGGCTCCACATACAGCCCTGTACATAGTATGATGGCTCCACATACAGCCCTGTACATAGTATGATGGCTCCACATACAGCCCTGTACATAGTATGATGGCTCCACATACAGTCCTGTACATAGTATGATGACTCCACATACAGTCCTGTAAATAGTATGATGGCTCCACATACAGCCCTGTACATAGTATGATGGCTCCACATACAGCCCTGTACATAGTATGATGGCTCCACATACAGCCCTGTACATAGTATGATGGCTCCACATACAGCCCTGTACATAGTATGATGGCTCCACATACAGTCCTGTACATAGTATGATGGCTCCACATACAGCCCTGTACATAGTATGATGGCTCCACATACAGCCCTGTACATAGTATGATGGCTCCACATACAGCCCTGTACATAGTATGATGGCTCCACATACAGCCCTGTACATAGTATGATGGCTCCACATACAGTCCTGTACATAGTATGATGGCTCCACATACAGCCCTGTACATAGTATGATGGCTCCACATACAGCCCTGTACATAGTATGATGGCTCCACATACAGTCCTGTACATAGTATGATGGCTCCACATACAGTCCTGTACATAGTATGATGGCTCCACATACAGCCCTGTACATAGTATGATGGCTCCACATACAGCCCTGTACATAGTATGATGGCTCCACATACAGTCCTGTACATAGTATGATGGCTCCACATACAGCCCTGTACATAGTATGATGGCTCCACATACAGCCCTGTACATAGTATGATGACTCCACATACAGCCCTGTACATAGTATGATGGCTCCACATACAGTCCTGTACATAGTATGATGGCTCCACATACAGTCCTGTACATAGTATGATGGCTCCACATACAGCCCTGTACATAGTATGATGGCTCCACATACAGCCCTGTACATAGTATGATTGCTCCACATACAGCCCTGTACATAGTATGATGGCTCCACATACAGTCCTGTACATAGTATGATGACTCCACATACAGCCCTGTACATAGTATGATGACTCCACATACAGTCCTGTACATAGTATGATGGCTCCACATACAGTCCTGTATATAGTATGACGGCTCCACATACAGCCCTGTACATAGTATGATGGCTCCACATACAGCCCTGTACATAGTATGATGGCTCCACATACAGCCCTGTACATAGTATGATGACTCCACATACAGTGCTGTACATAGTATGATGGCTCCACATACAGTCCTGTACATAGTATGATGGCCCCACATACAGCCCTGTACATAGTATGATGACTCCACATACAGTCCTGTACATAGTATGATGACTCCACATACAGTCCTGTACATAGTATGATGGCTCCACATACAGTCCTGTACATAGTATGATGGCTCCACATACAGCCCTGTACATAGTATGATGACTCCACATACAGTCCTGTACATAGTATGATGGCCCCACATACAGCCCTGTACATAGTATGATGGCTCCACATACAGCCCTGTACATAGTATGATGACTCCACATACAGCCCTGTACATAGTATGATGGCTCCACATACAGTCCTGTACATAGTATGATGGCTCCATATACAACCCTGTACATAGTATGATGACTCCACATACAGTCCTGTACATAGTATGATGACTCCACATACAGTCCTGTACATAGTATGATGGCTCCACATACAGTCCTGTACATAGTATGATGGCTCCACATACAGTCCTGTACATAGTATGATGACTCCACATACAGTCCTGTACATAGTATGATGACTCCACATACAGTCCTGTACATAGTATGATGATTCCACATACAGTCCTGTACATAGTATGATGACTCCACATACAGTCCTGTACATAGTATGATGACTCCACATACAGTCCTGTACATAGTATGATGGCTCCACATACAGTCCTGTACATAGTATGATGATTCCACATACAGTCCTGTACATAGTATGATGGCTCCACATACAGTCCTGTACATAGTATGATGGCTCCACATACAGCCCTGTACATAGTATGATGGCTCCACATACAGTCCTGTACATAGTATGATGGCTCCACATACAGTCCTGTACATAGTATGATGGCTCCACATACAGCCCTGTACATAGTATGATGGCTCCACATACAGTCCTGTACATAGTATGATGGCTCCACATACAGCCCTGTACATAGTATGATGTCTCCACATACAGTCCTGTACATAGTATGATGGCTCCACATACAGCCCTGTACATAGTATGATGGCTCCACATACAGTCCTGTACATAGTATGATGGCTCCACATACAACCCTGTACATAGTATGATGGCTCCACATACAGCCCTGTACATAGTATGATGGCTCCACATACAGTCCTGTACATAGTATGATGGCTCCACATACAGCCCTGTACATAGTATGATGTCTCCACATACAGTCCTGTACATAGTATGATGGCTCCACATACAGCCCTGTACATAGTATGATGGCTCCACATACAGTCCTGTACATAGTATGATGGCTCCACATACAGCCCTGTACATAGTATGATGACTCCACATACAGTCCTGTACATAGTATGATGGCTCCACATACAGTCCTGTACATAGTATGATGGCTCCACATACAGTCCTGTACATAGTATGATGGCTCCACATACAGCCCTGTACATAGTATGATGGCTCCACATACAGTCCTGTACATAGTATGATGACTCCACATACAGTCCTGTACATAGTATGATTGCTCCACATACAGTCCTGTACATAGTATGATGGCTCCACATACAGCCCTGTACATAGTATGATGACTCCACATACAGTCCTGTACATAGTATGATGGCTCCACATACAGTCCTGTACATAGTATGATGGCTCCACATACAGTCCTGTACATAGTATGATGGCTCCACATACAGTCCTGTACATAGTATGATGACTCCACATACAGCCCTGTACATAGTATGATGGCTCCACATACAGTCCTGTACATAGTATGATGGCTCCACATACAGCCCTGTACATAGTATGATGGCTCCACATACAGCCCTGTACATAGTATGATGGCTCCACATACAGTCCTGCACATAGTATGATGGCTCCACATACAGCCCTGTACATAGTATGATGGCTCCACATACAACCCTGTACATAGTATGATGGCTCCACATACAGCCCTGTACATAGTATGATGGCTCCACATACAGTCCTGTACATAGTATGATGGCTCCACATACAGTCCTGTACATAGTATGATGGCTCCACATACAGTCCTGTACATAGTATAATTGCTCCACATACAGCCCTGTACATAGTATGATGGCTCCACATACAGTCCTGCACATAGTATAATTGCTCCACATACAGCCCTGTACATAGTATGATGGCTCCACATACAGCCCTGTACATAGTATGATGGCTCCACATACAGTCCTGTACATAGTATGATGGCTCCACATACAGTCCTGTACATAGTATGATGACTTCACATACAGTCCTGTACATAGTATGATGACTCCACATACAGCCCTGTACATAGTATGATGACTCCACATACAGCCCTGTACATAGTATGATGACTCCACATACAGCCCTGTACATAGTATGATGGCTCCACATACAGTCCTGTACATAGTATGATGACTCCACATGCAGCCCTGTACATAGTATGATGACTCCACATACAGCCCTGTACATAGTATGATGGCTCCACATACAGCCCTGTACATAGTATGATGACTTCACATACAGTCCTATACATAGTATGATTGCTCCACATACAGCCCTGTACATAGTATGATGGCTCCACATACAGTCCTGTACATAGTATGATGGCTCCACATACAGTACTGTACATAGTGTGATGGCTCCACATACAGTCCTGTACATAGTATGATGGCTCCACATACAGTCCTGTACATAGTATGATGACTCCACATACAGCCCTGTACATAGTATGATGACTCCACATACAGTCCTGTACATAGTATGATGGCTCCACATACAGTCCTGTACATAGTATGATGGCTCCACATACAGTCCTGTACATAGTATGATGGCCCCACATACAGTCCTGTACATAGTATGATGGCTCCACATACAGCCCTGTACATAGTATGATGGCTCCACATACAGCCCTGTACATAGTATGATGACTCCACATACAGCCCTGTACATAGTATGATGACTCCACATACAGTCCTGTACATAGTATGATGACTCCACATACAGCCCTGTACATAGTATGATGACTCCACATACAGTCCTGTACATAGTATGATGACTCCACATACAGTCCTGTACATAGTATGATGGCTCCACATACAGTCCTGTACATAGTATGATGACTCCACATACAGCCCTGTACATAGTATGATGGCTCCACATACAGTCCTGTACATAGTATGATGGCCCCACATACAGTCCTGCACATAGTATGATGGCTCCACATACAGCCCTGTACATAGTATGATGGCTCCACATACAGCCCTGTACATAGTATGATGGCTCCACATACAGCCCTGTACATAGTATGATGGCTCCACATACAGCCCTGTACATAGTATGATGGCTCCACATACAGCCCTGTACATAGTATGATGACTCCACATACAGCCCTGTACATAGTATGATGACTCCACATACAGCCCTGTACATAGTATGATGGCTCCACATACAGCCCTGTACATAGTATGATGGCTCCACATACAGTCCTGTACATAGTATGATGACTCCACATACAGTCCTGTACATAGTATGATGACTCCACATACAGCCCTGTACATAGTATGATGACTCCACATACAGTCCTGTACATAGTATGATGGCTCCACATACAGTCCTGTACATAGTATGATGGCCCCACATACAGTCCTGCACATAGTATGATGGCTCCACATACAGCCCTGTACATAGTATGATGGCTCCACATACAGTCCTGTACATAGTATGATGACTCCACATACAGCCCTGTACATAGTATGATGACTCCACATACAGCCCTGTACATAGTATGATGGCTCCACATACAGCCCTGTACATAGTATGATGACTCCACATACAGCCCTGTACATAGTATGATGGCTCCACATACAGCCCTGTACATAGTATGATGGCTCCACATACAGCCCTGTACATAGTATGATGACTCCACATACAGTCCTGTACATAGTATGATGACTCCACATACAGTCCTGTACATAGTATGATGACCCCACATACAGCCCTGTACATAGTATGATGGCTCCACATACAGTCCTGTACATAGTATGATGGCTCCACATACAGTCCTGTACATAGTATGATGACTCCACATACAGCCCTGTACATAGTATGATGGCTCCACATACAGTCCTGTACATAGTATGATGGCTCCACATACAGCCCTGTACATAGTATGATGGCTCCACATACAGCCCTGTACATAGTATGATGGCTCCACATACAATCCTGTACATAGTATGATGGCTCCACATACAGCCCTGTACATAGTATGATGGCTCCACATACAGCCCTGTACATAGTATGATGGCTCCACATACAGTCCTGTACATAGTATGATGGCTCCACATACAGCCCTGTACATAGTATGATGGCTCCACATACAACCCTGTACATAGTATGATGGCTCCACATACAGTCCTGTACATAGTATGATGATTCCACATACAGTCCTGTACATAGTATGATGATTCCACATACAGCCTTGTACATAGTATGATGACTCCACATACAGCCCTGTACATAGTATGATGACTCCACATACAGCCCTGTACATAGTATGATGGCTCCACATACAGCCCTGTACATAGTATGATGACTCCACATACAGTCCTGTACATAGTATGATGACTCCACATACAGCCCTGTACATAGTATGATGACTCCACATACAGTCCTGTACATAGTATGATGACTCCACATACAGTCCTGTACATAGTATGATGACTCCACATACAGTCCTGTACATAGTATGATGACTCCACATACAGCCCTGTACATAGTATGATGGCTCCACATACAGTCCTGTACATAGTATGATGGCTCCACATACAGTCCTGTACATAGTATGATGGCTCCACATACAGTCCTGTACATAGTATGATGACTCCACATACAGTCCTGTACATAGTATGATGACTCCACATACAGTCCTGTACATAGTATGATGACTCCACATACAGTCCTGTACATAGTATGATGACTCCACATACAGCCCTGTACATAGTATGATGACTCCACATACAGCCCTGTACATAGTGTGATGGCTCCACATACAGCCCTGTACATAGTATGATAGCTCCACATACAGTCCTGTACATAGTATGATGGCTCCACATACAGCCCTGTACATAGTATGATGACTCCACATACAGTCCTGTACATAGTATGATGACTCCACATACAGTCCTGTACATAGTATGATGACTCCACATACAGCCTTGTACATAGTATGATGACTCCACATACAGCCCTGTACATAGTATGATGGCTCCACATACAGTCCTGTACATAGTATGATGACTCCACATACAGCCCTGTACATAGTATGATGACTCCACATACAGTCCTGTACATAGTATGATGGCTCCACATACAGCCCTGTACATAGTATGATGACTCCACATACAGTCCTGTACATAGTATGATGACTCCACATACAGTCCTGTACATAGTATGATGACTCCACATACAGCCTTGTACATAGTATGATGACTCCACATACAGCCCTGTACATAGTATGATGGCTCCACATACAGTCCTGTACATAGTATGATGACTCCACATACAGCCCTGTACATAGTATGATGGCTCCACATACAGTCCTGTACATAGTATGATGGCTCCACATACAGTCCTGTACATAGTATGATGGCTCCACATACAGTCCTGTACATAGTATGATGGCTCCACATACAGTCCTGTACATAGTATGATGGCTCCACATACAACCCTGTACATAGTATGATGACTCCACATACAACCCTGTACATAGTATGATGGCTCCACATACAGCCCTGTACATAGTATGATGGCTCCACATACAGTCCTGTACATAGTATGATGATTCCACATACAGTCCTGTACATAGTATGATGATTCCACATACAGCCTTGTACATAGTATGATGACTCCACATACAGCCCTGTACATAGTATGATGATTCCACATACAGTCCTGTACATAGTATGATGATTCCACATACAGCCTTGTACATAGTATGATGGCTCCACATACAGTCCTGTACATAGTATGATGGCTCCACATACAGTCCTGTACATAGTATGATGATTCCACATACAGTCCTGTACATAGTATGATGATTCCACATACAGCCTTGTACATAGTATGATGGCTCCACATACAGTCCTGTACATAGTATGATGGCTCCACATACAGTCCTGTACATAGTATGATGGCTCCACATACAACCCTGTACATAGTATGATGACTCCACATACAACCCTGTACATAGTATGATGGCTCCACATACAGCCCTGTACATAGTATGATGGCTCCACATACAGTCCTGTACATAGTATGATGATTCCACATACAGTCCTGTACATAGTATGATGACTCCACATACAGCCCTGTACATAGTATGATGGCTCCACATACAGCCCTGTACATAGTATGATGGCTCCACATACAGCCCTGTACATAGTATGATGGCTCCACATACAGCCCTGTACATAGTATGATGACTCCACATACAGTCCTGTACATAGTATGATGGCTCCACATACAGTCCTGTACATAGTATGATGGCTCCACATACAGTCCTGTACATAGTATGATGACTCCACATACAGTCCTGCACATAGTATGATGGCTCCACATACAGCCCTGTACATAGTATGATGGCTCCACATACAGTCCTGTACATAGTATGATGTCCCCACATACAGTCCTGTACATAGTATGATGACTCCACATACAGTCCTGCACATAGTATGATGGCTCCACATACAGCCCTGTACATAGTATGATGGCTCCACATACAGCCCTGTACATAGTATGATGGCTCCACATACAGCCCTGTACATAGTATGATGACTCCACATACAGCCCTGTACATAGTATGATGACTCCACATACAGTCCTGTACATAGTATGATGGCTCCACATACAGTCCTGTACATAGTATGATGGCCCCACATACAGTCCTGCACATAGTATGATGGCTCCACATACAGTCCTGTACATAGTATGATGGCTCCACATACAGTCCTGTACATAGTATGATGACTCCACATACAGTCCTGTACATAGTATGATGACTCCACATACAGTCCTGCACATAGTGTGATGGCTCCACATACAGCCCTGTACATAGTATGATAGCTCCACATACAGTCTTGTACATAGTATGATGGCTCCACATACAGCCCTGTACATAGTATGATGACTCCACATACAGTCCTGTACATAGTATGATGACTCCACATACAGTCCTGTACATAGTATGATGACTCCACATACAGCCCTGTACATAGTATGATGACTCCACATACAGCCCTGTACATAGTATGATGGCTCCACATACAGCCCTGTACATAGTATGATGACTCCACATACAGTCCTGTACATAGTATGATGACTCCACATACAGTCCTGTACATAGTATGATGGCTCCACATACAGTCCTGTACATAGTATGATGACTCCACATACAGTCCTGTACATAGTATGATGACTCCACATACAGTCCTGTACATAGTATGATGGCTCCACATACAGTCCTGTACATAGTATGATGACTCCACATACAGCCCTGTACATAGTATGATGGCTCCACATACAGCCCTGTACATAGTATGATGGCTCCACATACAGCCCTGTACATAGTATGATGGCTCCACATACAGTCCTGTACATAGTATGATGGCTCCACATACAGTCCTGTACATAGTATGATGGCTCCACATACAGTCCTGTACATAGTATGATGGCTCCACATACAGTCCTGTACATAGTATGATGGCTCCACATACAGTCCTGTACATAGTATGATGACTCCACATACAGTCCTGTACATAGTGTGATGGCTCCACATACAGCCCTGTACATAGTATGATGGCTCCACATACAGTCCTGCACATAGTATGATGGCTCCACATACAGCCCTGTACATAGTATGATGGCTCCACATACAGCCCTGTACATAGTATGATGACTCCACATACAGCCCTGTACATAGTATGATGACTCCACATACAGTCCTGTACATAGTATGATGGCTCCACATACAGTCCTGTACATAGTATGATGGCTCCACATACAGCCCTGTACATAGTATGATGACTCCACATACAGTCCTGTACATAGTATGATGGCTCCACATACAGTCCTGTACATAGTATGATGGCTCCACATACAGCCCTGTACATAGTATGATGACTCCACATACAGCCCTGTACATAGTATGATGACTCCACATACAGCCCTGTACATAGTATGATGGCTCCACATACAGCCCTGCACATAGTATGATGGCTCCACATACAGTCCTGTACATAGTATGATGGCTCCACATACAGTCCTGTACATAGTATGATGGCTTCACATACAGCCCTGTACATAGTATGATGGCTCCACATACAGCCCTGTACATAGTATGATGACTAAACATACAACCCTGTACATAGTATGATGACTCCACATACAGCCCTGTACATAGTATGATGGCTCCACATACAGTCCTGTACATAGTATGATGACTCCACATACAGACCTGTACATAGTATGATGGCTCCACATACAGTCCTGTACATAGTATGATGGCTCCACATACAGTCCTGTACATAGTATGATGGCTCCACATACAGTCCTGTACATAGTATGATGACTCCACATACAGTCCTGTACATAGTATGATGACTCCACATACAGTCCTGCACATAGTGTGATGGCTCCACATACAGCCCTGTACATAGTATGATAGCTCCACATACAGTCTTGTACATAGTATGATGGCTCCACATACAGCCCTGTACATAGTATGATGACTCCACATACAGTCCTGTACATAGTATGATGACTCCACATACAGTCCTGTACATAGTATGATGACTCCACATACAGCCCTGTACATAGTATGATGACTCCACATACAGCCCTGTACATAGTATGATGGCTCCACATACAGTCCTGCACATAGTATGATGGCTCCACATACAGCCCTGTACATAGTATGATGGCTCCACATACAGCCCTGTACATAGTATGATGGCTCCACATACAGCCCTGTACATAGTATGATGACTCCACATACAGTCCTGTACATAGTATGATGACTCCACATACAGCCCTGTACATAGTATGATGGCTCCACATACAGCCCTGTACATAGTATGATGACTCCACATACAGCCCTGTACATAGTATGATGGCTCCACATACAGCCCTGTACATAGTATGATGACTCCACATACAGTCCTGTACATAGTATGATGACTCCACATACAGCCCTGTACATAGTATGATGGCTCCACATACAGCCCTGTACATAGTATGATGACTCCACATACAGTCCTGTACATAGTATGATGGCTCCACATACAGCCCTGTACATAGTATGATGGCTCCACATACAGCCCTGTACATAGTATGATGACTCCACATACAGCCCTGTACATAGTATGATGGCTCCACATACAGCCCTGTACATAGTATGATGACTCCACATACAGTCCTGTACATAGTATGATGACTCCACATACAGCCCTGTACATAGTATGATGACTCCACATACAGCCCTGTACATAGTATGATGGCTCCACATACAGTCCTGCACATAGTATGATGGCTCCACATACAGCCCTGTACATAGTATGATGGCTCCACATACAGCCCTGTACATAGTATGATGACTCCACATACAGTCCTGTACATAGTATGATGACTCCACATACAGTCCTGTACATAGTATGATGACTCCACATACAGTCCTGTACATAGTATGATGGCTCCACATACAGTCCTGTACATAGTATGATGGCTCCACATACAGTCCTGTACATAGTATGATGACTCCACATACAGCCCTGTACATAGTATGATGGCTCCACATACAGTCCTGTACATAGTATGATGGCTCCACATACAGTCCTGTACATAGTATGATGGCTCCACATACAGTCCTGTACATAGTATGATGGCTCCACATACAGTCCTGTACATAGTATGATGGCTCCACATACAGTCCTGTACATAGTATGATGACTCCACATACAGTCCTGTACATAGTGTGATGGCTCCACATACAGCCCTGTACATAGTATGATGGCTCCACATACAGTCCTGCACATAGTATGATGGCTCCACATACAGCCCTGTACATAGTATGATGGCTCCACATACAGCCCTGTACATAGTATGATGACTCCACATACAGCCCTGTACATAGTATGATGACTCCACATACAGTCCTGTACATAGTATGATGGCTCCACATACAGTCCTGTACATAGTATGATGGCTCCACATACAGCCCTGTACATAGTATGATGACTCCACATACAGTCCTGTACATAGTATGATGGCTCCACATACAGTCCTGTACATAGTATGATGGCTCCACATACAGCCCTGTACATAGTATGATGACTCCACATACAGCCCTGTACATAGTATGATGACTCCACATACAGCCCTGTACATAGTATGATGGCTCCACATACAGCCCTGCACATAGTATGATGGCTCCACATACAGTCCTGTACATAGTATGATGGCTCCACATACAGTCCTGTACATAGTATGATGGCTTCACATACAGCCCTGTACATAGTATGATGGCTCCACATACAGCCCTGTACATAGTATGATGACTCCACATAAAACCCTGTACATAGTATGATGGCTCCACATACAGCCCTGTACATAGTATGATGGCTCCACATACAGTCCTGTACATAGTATAATGGCTCCACATACAGCCCTGTATATAGTATGATGTCTCCACATACAGTCCTGTACATAGTATGATGGTTCCACATACAGCCCTGTACATAGTATGATGGCTCCACATACAGTCCTGTACATAGTATGATGGCTCCACATACAGCCCTGTACATAGTATGATGGCTCCACATACAGCCCTGTACATAGTATGATGACTCCACATACAGTCCTGTACATAGTATGATGGCTCCACATACAGTCCTGTACATAGTATGATGACTCCACATACAGTCCTGTACATAGTATGATGGCTCCACATACAGTCCTGTACATAGTATGATGGCTCCACATACAGTCCTGTACATAGTATGATGACTCCACATACAGTCCTGCACATAGTATGATGGCTCCACATACAGCCCTGTACATAGTATGATGGCTCCACATACAGTCCTGTACATAGTATGATGGCTCCACATACAGTCCTGTACATAGTATGATGGCTCCACATACAGTCCTGTACATAGTATGATGGCTCCACATACAGCCCTGTACATAGTATGATGACTCCACATACAGCCCTGTACATAGTATGATGGCTCCACATACAGCCCTGTACATAGTATGATGGCTCCACATACAGCCCTGTACATAGTATGATGGCTCCACATACAGCCCTGTACATAGTATGATGGCTCCACATACAGCCCTGTACATAGTATGATGGCTCCACATACAACCCTGTACATAGTATGATGGCTCCACATACAGCCCTGTACATAGTATGATGGCTCCACATACAGTCCTGTACATAGTATGATGGCTCCACATACAGTCCTGTACATAGTATGATGGCTCCACATACAGCCCTGTACATAGTATGATGGCTCCACATACAGTCCTGTACATAGTATGATGGCTCCACATACAGCCCTGTACATAGTATGATGGCTCCACATACAGCCCTGTACATAGTATGATGGCTCCACATACAGCCCTGTACATAGTATGATGACTCCACATACAGTCCTGTACATAGTATGATGGCTCCACATACAGCCCTGTACATAGTATGATGGCTCCACATACAGTCCTGTACATAGTATGATGGCTCCACATACAGCCCTGTACATAGTATGATGGCTCCACATACAACCCTGTACATAGTATGATGGCTCCACATACAGCCCTGTACATAGTATGATGGCTCCACATACAGTCCTGTACATAGTATGATGGCTCCACATACAGTCCTGTACATAGTATGATGGCTCCACATACAGCCCTGTACATAGTATGATGGCTCCACATACAGTCCTGTACATAGTATGATGGCTCCACATACAGCCCTGTACATAGTATGATGGCTCCACATACAGCCCTGTACATAGTATGATGGCTCCACATACAGCCCTGTACATAGTATGATGGCTCCACATACAGTCCTGTACATAGTATGATGGCTCCACATACAGCCCTGTACATAGTATGATGGCTCCACATACAGCCCTGTACATAGTATGATGGCTCCACATACAGCCCTGTACATAGTATGATGGCTCCACATACAGCCCTGTACATAGTATGATGACTTCACATACAGTCCTATACATAGTATGATTGCTCCACATACAGCCCTGTACATAGTATGATGGCTCCCCATACAGCCCTGTACATAGTATGATGGCTCCACATACAGTCCTGTACATAGTATGATGGCTCCACATACAGTCCTGCACATAGTATAATTGCTCCACATACAGCCCTGTACATAGTATGATGACTCCACATACAGCCCTGTACATAGTATGATGGCTCCACATACAGTCCTGCACATAGTATAATTGCTCCACATACAGCCCTGTACATAGTATGATGGCTCCACATACAGCCCTGTACATAGTATGATGGCTCCACATACAGCCCTGTACATAGTATGATGGCTCCACATACAGCCCTGTACATAGTATGATGGCTCCACATACAGCCCTGTACATAGTATGATGGCTCCACATACAGCCCTGTACATAGTATGATGGCTCCACATACAGTCCTGTACATAGTATGATGACTCCACATACAGCCCTGTACATAGTATGATGACTTCACATACAGTCCTGTACATAGTATGATGACTCCACATACAGCCCTGTACATAGTATGATGGCTCCACATACAGCCCTGTACATAGTATGATGACTTCACATACAGTCCTATACATAGTATGATTGCTCCACATACAGCCCTGTACATAGTATGATGGCTCCACATACAGTCCTGTACATAGTATGATGGCTCCACATACAGTACTGTACATAGTGTGATGACTCCACATACAGTCCTGTACATAGTATGATGACTCCACATACAGCCCTGTACATAGTATGATGACTCCACATACAGTCCTGTACATAGTATGATGGCTCCACATACAGTCCTGTACATAGTATGATGGCTCCACATACAGCCCTGTACATAGTATGATGGCTCCACATACAGCCCTGTACATAGTATGATGACTCCACATACAGTCCTGTACATAGTATGATGGCTCCACATACAGCCCTGTACATAGTATGATGACTCCACATACAGTCCTGTACATAGTATGATGACTCCACATACAGTCCTGTACATAGTATGATGACTCCACATACAGTCCTGTACATAGTATGATGACTCCACATACAGCCCTGTACATAGTATGATGGCTCCACATACAGTCCTGTACATAGTATGATGACTCCACATACAGACCTGTACATAGTATGATGGCTCCACATACAGTCCTGTACATAGTATGATGGCTCCACATACAGTCCTGTACATAGTATGATGGCTCCACATACAGTCCTGTACATAGTATGATGGCTCCACATACAGTCCTGTACATAGTATGATGACTCCACATACAGCCCTGTACATAGTATGATGGCTCCACATACAGCCCTGTACATAGTATGATGACTTCACATACAGTCCTATACATAGTATGATTGCTCCACATACAGTCCTGTACATAGTATGATGGCTCCACATACAGTCCTGTACATAGTATGATGGCTCCACATACAGTCCTGTACATAGTGTGATGGCTCCACATACAGTCCTGTACATAGTATGATGGCTCCACATACAGTCCTGTACATAGTATGATGGCTCCACATACAGTCCTGTACATAGTATGATGGCTCCACATACAGCCCTGTACATAGTATGATGACTCCACATACAGTCCTGTACATAGTATGATGACTCCACATACAGTCCTGTACATAGTATGATGACTCCACATACAGCCCTGTACATAGTATGATGGCTCCACATACAGTCCTGTACATAGTATGATGGCTCCACATACAGTCCTGTACATAGTATGATGACTCCACATACAGACCTGTACATAGTATGATGGCTCCACATACAGTCCTGTACATAGTATGATGGCTCCACATACAGTCCTGTACATAGTATGATGGCTCCACATACAGTCCTGTACATAGTATGATGACTCCACATACAGTCCTGTACATAGTATGATGACTCCACATACAGTCCTGCACATAGTGTGATGGCTCAACATACAGTCCTGTACATAGTATGATAGCTCCACATACAGTCCTGTACATAGTATGATGGCTCCACATATAGCCCTGTACATAGTATGATGACTCCACATACAGTCCTGTACATAGTATGATGACTCCACATACAGTCCTGTACATAGTATGATGACTCCACATACAGCCCTGTACATAGTATGATGACTCCACATACAGCCCTGTACATAGTATGATGGCTCCACATACAGCCCTGTACATAGTATGATGACTCCACATACAGTCCTGTACATAGTATGATGACTCCACATACAGTCCTGTACATAGTATGATGGCTCCACATACAGTCCTGTACATAGTATGATGACTCCACATACAGTCCTGTACATAGTATGATGACTCCACATACAGTCCTGTACATAGTATGATGGCTCCACATACAGTCCTGCACATAGTATGATGACTCCACATACAGCCCTGTACATAGTATGATGACTTCACATACAGCCCTGTACATAGTATGATGGCTCCACATACAGTCCTGTACATAGTATGATGACTCCACATACAGCCCTGCACATAGTATGATGGCTCCACATACAGTCCTGTACATAGTATGATGGCTCCACATACAGTCCTGTACATAGTATGATGGCTCCACATACAGTCCTGTACATAGTATGATGGCTCCACATACAGTCCTGTACATAGTATGATGACTCCACATACAGTCCTGTACATAGTGTGATGGCTCCACATACAGCCCTGTACATAGTATGATGGCTCCACATACAGCCCTGTACATAGTATGATGGCTCCACATACAGTCCTGCACATAGTATGATGGCTCCACATACAGCCCTGCACATAGTATGATGGCTCCACATACAGCCCTGTACATAGTATGATGACTCCACATACAGCCCTGTACATAGTATGATGGCTCCACATACAGTCCTGTACATAGTATGATGGCTCCACATACAGTACTGTACATAGTGTGATGACTCCACATACAGTCCTGTACATAGTATGATGACTCCACATACAGCCCTGCACATAGTATGATGGCTCCACATACAGCCCTGTACATAGTATGATGGCTCCACATACAGTCCTGTACATAGTATGATGGCTCCACATACAGTCCTGTACATAGTATGATGGCTCCACATACAGCCCTGTACATAGTATGATGGCTCCACATACAGCCCTGTACATAGTATGATGGCTCCACATACAACCCTGTACATAGTATGATGGCTCCACATACAGCCCTGTACATAGTATGATGGCTCCACATACAGCCCTGTATATAGTATGATGTCTCCACATACAGTCCTGTACATAGTATGATGGTTCCACATACAGCCCTGTACATAGTATGATGGCTCCACATACAGTCCTGTACATAGTATGATGGCTCCACATACAGCCCTGTACATAGTATGATGACTCCACATACAACCCTGTACATAGTATGATGGCTCCACATACAGCCCTGTACATAGTATGATGACTTCACATACAGTCCTGCACATAGTATGATGACTCCACATACAGCCCTGTACATAGTATGATGACTTCACATACAGCCCTGTACATAGTATGATGGCTCCACATACAGTCCTGTACATAGTATGATGACTCCACATACAGCCCTGCACATAGTATGATGGCTCCACATACAGTCCTGTACATAGTATGATGGCTCCACATACAGTCCTGTACATAGTATGATGGCTCCACATACAGTCCTGTACATAGTATGATGGCTCCACATACAGTCCTGTACATAGTATGATGGCTCCACATACAGTCCTGTACATAGTATGATGACTCCACATACAGTCCTGTACATAGTGTGATGGCTCCACATACAGCCCTGTACATAGTATGATGGCTCCACATACAGCCCTGTACATAGTATGATGGCTCCACATACAGTCCTGCACATAGTATGATGGCTCCACATACAGCCCTGCACATAGTATGATGGCTCCACATACAGCCCTGTACATAGTATGATGACTCCACATACAGCCCTGTACATAGTATGATGGCTCCACATACAGTCCTGTACATAGTATGATGGCTCCACATACAGCCCTGTACATAGTATGATGACTCCACATACAGCCCTGTACATAGTATGATGACTCCACATACAGCCCTGTACATAGTATGATGGCTCCACATACAGCCCTGCACATAGTATGATGGCTCCACATACAGTCCTGTACATAGTATGATGGCTCCACATACAGTCCTGTACATAGTATGATGGCTCCACATACAGCCCTGTACATAGTATGATGGCTCCACATACAGCCCTGTACATAGTATGATGACTCCACATACAACCCTGTACATAGTATGATGGCTCCACATACAGCCCTGTACATAGTATGATGGCTCCACATACAGCCCTGTATATAGTATGATGTCTCCACATACAGTCCTGTACATAGTATGATGGTTCCACATACAGCCCTGTACATAGTATGATGGTTCCACATACAGTCCTGTACATAGTATGATGGCTCCACATACAGCCCTGTACATAGTATGATGGCTCCACATACAGCCCTGTACATAGTATGATGACTCCACATACAACCCTGTACATAGTATGATGGCTCCACATACAGCCCTGTACATAGTATGATGGCTCCACATACAGCCCTGTATATAGTATGATGTCTCCACATACAGTCCTGTACATAGTATGATGGTTCCACATACAGCCCTGCACATAGTATGATGGCTCCACATACAGTCCTGTACCTAGTATGATGGCTCCACATACAGCCCTGTACATAGTATGATGACTCCACATACAGTCCTGTACATAGTATGATGGCTCCACATACAGTCCTGTACATAGTATGATGGCTCCACATACAGTCCTGTACATAGTATGATGGCTCCACATACAGTCCTGTACATAGTATGATGACTCCACATACAGTCCTGTACATAGTATGATGACTCCACATACAGTCCTGTACATAGTATGATGGCTCCACATACAGTCCTGTACATAGTATGATGACTCCACATACAGCCCTGTACATAGTATGATGGCTCCACATACAGTCCTGTACATAGTATGATGGCTCCACATACAGTCCTGTACATAGTATGATGGCTCCACATACAGTCCTGTACATAGTATGATGGCTCCACATACAGTCCTGTACATAGTATGATGGCTCCACATACAGTCCTGTACATAGTATGATGACTCCACATACAGTCCTGTACATAGTGTGATGGCTCCACATACAGCCCTGTACATAGTATGATGGCTCCACATACAGCCCTGTACATAGTATGATGGCTCCACATACAGTCCTGCACATAGTATGATGGCTCCACATACAGCCCTGCACATAGTATGATGGCTCCACATACAGTCCTGCACATAGTATGATGGCTCCACATACAGCCCTGCACATAGTATGATGGCTCCACATACAGCCCTGTACATAGTATGATGACTCCACATACAGCCCTGTACATAGTATGATGGCTCCACATACAGTCCTGTACATAGTATGATGGCTCCACATACAGCCCTGTACATAGTATGATGGCTCCACATACAGCCCTGTACATAGTATGATGACTCCACATACAGCCCTGTACATAGTATGATGGCTCCACATACAGCCCTGCACATAGTATGATGGCTCCACATACAGTCCTGTACATAGTATGATGGCTCCACATACAGTCCTGTACATAGTATGATGGCTCCACATACAGCCCTGTACATAGTATGATGGCTCCACATACAGCCCTGTACATAGTATGATGACTCCACATACAACCCTGTACATAGTATGATGGCTCCACATACAGCCCTGTACATAGTATGATGGCTCCACATACAGCCCTGTATATAGTATGATGTCTCCACATACAGTCCTGTACATAGTATGATGGTTCCACATACAGCCCTGTACATAGTATGATGGCTCCACATACAGTCCTGTACATAGTATGATGGCTCCACATACAGCCCTGTACATAGTATGATGACTCCACATACAACCCTGTACATAGTATGATGGCTCCACATACAGCCCTGTACATAGTATGATGGCTCCACATACAGCCCTGTATATAGTATGATGTCTCCACATACAGTCCTGTACATAGTATGATGGTTCCACATACAGCCCTGTACATAGTATGATGGCTCCACATACAGTCCTGTACATAGTATGATGGCTCCACATACAGCCCTGTACATAGTATGATGACTCCACATACAGTCCTGTACATAGTATGATGGCTCCACATACAGTCCTGTACATAGTATGATGGCTCCACATACAGTCCTGTACATAGTATGATGGCTCCACATACAGCCCTGTACATAGTATGATGGCTCCACATACAACCCTGTACATAGTATGATGGCTCCACATACAGCCCTGTACATAGTATGATGGCTCCACATACAGTCCTGTACATAGTATGATGGCTCCACATACAGTCCTGTACATAGTATGATGGCTCCACATACAGTCCTGTACATAGTATGATGGCTCCACATACAGCCCTGTACATAGTATGATGGCTCCACATACAGCCCTGTACATAGTATGATGGCTCCACATACAGCCCTGTACATAGTATGATGGCTCCACATACAGCCTGTACATAGTATGATGGCTCCACATACAGTCCTGCACATAGTATGATGGCTCCACATACAGTCCTGTACATAGTATGATGGCTCCACATACAGCCCTGTACATAGTATGATGACTCCACATACAGCCCTGTACATAGTATGATGGCTCCACATACAGTCCTGTACATAGTATGATGACTCCACATACAGCCCTGTACATAGTATGATGACTTCACATACAGTCCTGTACATAGTATGATGACTCCACATACAGCCCTGTACATAGTATGATGGCTCCACATACAGCCCTGTACATAGTATGATGGCTCCACATACAGTCCTGTACATAGTATGATGGCTCCACATACAGTCCTGTACATAGTATGATGGCTCCACATACAGCCCTGTACATAGTATGATGACTCCACATACAGTCCTGTACATAGTATGATGGCTCCACATACAGTCCTGCACATAGTATAATTGCTCCACATACAGCCCTGTACATAGCATGATGGCTCCACATACAGCCCTGTACATAGTATGATGGCTCCACATACAGTACTGTACATAGTGTGATGGCTCCACATACAGTCCTGCACATAGTATAATTGCTCCACATACAGCCCTGTACATAGTATGATGGCTCCACATACAGTACTGTACATAGTATGATGGCTCCACATACAGCCCTGTACATAGTATGATGACTCCACATACAGTCCTGTACATAGTATGATGGCTCCACATACAGCCCTGTACATAGTATGATGACTCCACATACAGTCCTGTACATAGTATGATGACTTCACATACAGTCCTGTACATAGTATGATGGCTCCACATACAGTCCTGTACATAGTATGATGGCTCCACATACAGCCCTGTACATAGCATGATGGCTCCACATACAGCCCTGTACATAGTATGATGGCTCCACATACAGCCCTGTACATAGTATGATGACTCCACATACAGTCCTGTACATAGTATGATGGCTCCACATACAGCCCTGTACATAGCATGATGGCTCCACATACAGCCCTGTACATAGTATGATGGCTCCACATACAGCCCTGTACATAGTATGATGACTCCACATACAGTCCTGTACATAGTATGATGGCTCCACATACAGCCCTGTACATAGTATGATGGCTCCACATACAGCCCTGTACATAGCATGATGGCTCCACATACAGCCCTGTACATAGTATGATGGCTCCACATACAGCCCTGTACATAGTATGATGACTCCACATACAGTCCTGTACATAGTATGATGGCTCCACATACAGCCCTGTACATAGTATGATGGCTCCACATACAGCCCTGTACATAGCATGATGGCTCCACATACAGCCCTGTACATAGTATGATGACTCCACATACAGCCCTGTACATAGTATGATGGCTCCACATACAGCCCTGTACATAGCATGATGGCTCCACATACAGCCCTGTACATAGTATGATGGCTCCACATACAGCCCTGTACATAGTATGATGGCTCCACATACAGCCCTGTACATAGCATGATGGCTCCACATACAGCCCTGTACATAGCATGATGGCTCCACATACAGCCCTGTACATAGTATGATGGCTCCACATACAGCCCTGTACATAGTATGATGGCTCCACATACAGCCCTGTACATAGTATGATGGCTCCACATACAGTCCTGCACATAGTATAATTGCTCCACATACAGCCCTGTACATAGTATGATGACTCCACATACAGCCCTGTACATAGTATGATGACTCCACATACAGCCCTGTACATAGTATGATGGCTCCACATACAGCCCTGTACATAGTATGATGGCTCCACATACAGCCCTGTACATAGTATGATGACTCCACATACAGTCCTGTACATAGTATGATGGCTCCACATACAGCCCTGTACATAGCATGATGGCTCCACATACAGCCCTGTACATAGTATGATGGCTCCACATACAGCCCTGTACATAGTATGATGGCTCCACATACAGCCCTGTACATAGTATGATGGCTCCACATACAGCCCTGTACATAGCATGATGGCTCCACATACAGCCCTGTACATAGTATGATGACTCCACATACAGCCCTGTACATAGTATGATGACTCCACATACAGCCCTGTACATAGTATGATGGCTCCACATACAGCCCTGTACATAGTATGATGGCTCCACATACAGCCCTGTACATAGTATGATGACTCCACATACAGCCCTGTACATAGTATGATGGCTCCACATACAGCCCTGTACATAGTATGATGGCTCCACATACAGTCCTGTACATAGTATGATGACTTCACATACAGTCCTGTACATAGTATGATGGCTCCACATACAGTCCTGTACATAGTATGATGACTCCACATACAGCCCTGTACATAGTATGATGGCTCCACATACAGCCCTGTACATAGTATGATGGCTCCACATACAGTCCTGTACATAGTATGATGGCTCCACATACAGTCCTGTACATAGTATGATGGCTCCACATACAGTCCTGTACATAGTATGATGGCTCCACATACAGTCCTGTACATAGTATGATGGCTCCACATACAGCCCTGTACATAGTATGATGAGTCCACATACAGTCCTGTACATAGTATGATGGCTCCACATACAGTCCTGTACATAGTATGATGGCTCCACATACAGTCCTGTACATAGTATGATGGCTCCACATACAGCCCTGTACATAGTATGATGGCTCCACATACAGTCCTGTACATAGTATGATGGCTCCACATACAGTCCTGTACATAGTATGATGGCTCCACATACAGTCCTGTACATAGTATGATGGCTCCACATACAGTCCTGTACATAGTATGATGGCTCCACATACAGTCCTGTACATAGTATGATGGCTCCACATACAGCCCTGTACATAGTATGATGACTCCACATACAGCCCTGTACATAGTATGATGGCTCTACATACAGCCCTGTACATAGTATGATGGCTCCACATACAGCCCTGTACATAGTATGATGGCTCCACATACAGCCCTGTACATAGTATGATGACTCCACATACAGCCCTGTACATAGTATGATGACTCCACATACAGCCCTGTACATAGTATGATGGCTCCACATACAGCCCTGTACATAGTATGATGGCTCCACATACAGCCCTGTACATAGTATGATGGCTCCACATACAGCCCTGTACATAGTATGATGACTCCACATACAGCCCTGTACATAGTATGATGACTTCACATACAGTCCTGTACATAGTATGATGACTCCACATACAGCCCTGTACATAGTATGATGACTTCACATACAGTCCTGTACATAGTATGATGGCTCCACATACAGCCCTGTACATAGTATGATGACTTCACATACAGTCCTATACATAGTATGATTGCTCCACATACAGCCCTGTACATAGTATGATGGCTCCACATACAGTCCTGTACATAGTATGATGGCTCCACATACAGTACTGTACATAGTGTGATGACTCCACATACAGTCCTGTACATAGTATGATGACTCCACATACAGCCCTGTACATAGTATGATGACTCCACATACAGTCCTGTACATAGTATGATGGCTCCACATACAGCCCTGTACATAGTATGATGGCTCCACATACAGTCCTGTACATAGTATGATGGCTCCACATACAGCCCTGTACATAGTATGATGGCTCCACATACAGCCCTGTACATAGTATGATGACTCCACATACAGTCCTGTACATAGTATGATGGCTCCACATACAGCCCTGTACATAGTATGATGACTCCACATACAGTCCTGTACATAGTATGATGGCTCCACATACAGAACTGTACATAGTATGATGACTCCACATACAGTCCTGTACATAGTATGATGGCTCCACATACAGCCCTGTACATAGTATGATGACTCCACATACAGTCCTGTACATAGTATGATGGCTCCACATACAGTCCTGTACATAGTATGATGGCTCCACATACAGTCCTGTACATAGTATGATGGCTCCACATACAGCCCTGTACATAGTATGATGGCTCCACATACAGTCCTGCACATAGTATGATGGCTCCACATACAGTCCTGTACATAGTGTGATGGCTCCACATACAGTCCTGTACATAGTATGATGGCTCCACATACAGTCCTGTACATAGTATGATGGCCCCACATACAGTCCTGTACATAGTATGATGGCCCCACATACAGTCCTGTACATAGTATGATGGCCCCACATACAGTCCTGTACATAGTATGATGGCCCCACATACAGTCCTGTACATAGTATGATGGCTCCACATACAGCCCTGTACATAGTATGATGGCTCCACATACAGTCCTGTACATAGTATGATGGCTCCACATACAGCCCTGTACATAGTATGATGGCTCCACATACAGCCCTGTACATAGTATGATGACTCCACATACAGTCCTGTACATAGTATGATGGCTCCACATACAGCCCTGTACATAGTATGATGACTCCACATACAGTCCTGTACATAGTATGATGACTCCACATACAGTCCTGTACATAGTATGATGGCTCCACATACAGTCCTGTACATAGTATGATGGCTCCACATACAGTCCTGTACATAGTGTGATGGCTCCACATACAGTCCTGTACATAGTATGATGGCCCCACATACAGTCCTGCACATAGTATGATGGCTCCACATACAGCCCTGTACATAGTATGATGGCTCCACATACAGCCCTGTACATAGTATGATGACTCCACATACAGCCCTGTACATAGTATGATGACTCCACATACAGTCCTGTACATAGTATGATGGCTCCACATACAGTTCTCTACATAGTATGATGGCCCCACATACAGTCCTGCACATAGTATGATGGCTCCACATACAGCCCTGTACATAGTATGATGGCTCCACATACAGCCCTGTACATAGTATGATGGCTCCACATACAGCCCTGTACATAGGATGATGACTCCACATACAGCCCTGTACATAGTATGATGACTCCACATACAGTCCTGTACATAGTATGATGACTCCACATACAGTCCTGTACATAGTATGATGGCTCCACATACAGTCCTGTACATAGTATGATGGCTCCACATACAGTCCTGTACATAGTGTGATGGCTCCACATACAGTCCTGTACATAGTATGATGGCTCCACATACAGTCCTGTACATAGTATGATGGCCCCACATACAGTCCTGTACATAGTATGATGGCCCCACATACAGTCCTGTACATAGTATGATGACTCCACATACAGTCCTGTACATAGTATGATGACTCCACATACAGTCCTGTACATAGTATGATGACTCCACATACAGTCCTGTACATAGTATGATGGCCCCACATACAGTCCTGCACATAGTATGATGGCTCCACATACAGCCCTGTACATAGTATGATGGCTCCACATACAGCCCTGTACATAGTATGATGGCTCCACATACAGCCCTGTACATAGTATGATGACTCCACATACAGCCCTGTACATAGTATGATGACTCCACATACAGCCCTGTACATAGTATGATGACTCCACATACAGTCCTGTACATAGAATGATGGCTCCACATACAGTTCTCTACATAGTATGATGGCCCCACATACAGTCCTGCACATAGTATGATGGCTCCACATACAGCCCTGTACATAGTATGATGGCTCCACATACAGCCCTGTACATAGGATGATGACTCCACATACAGCCCTGTACATAGTATGATGGCTCCACATACAGCCCTGTACATAGTATGATGGCTCCACATACAGCCCTGTACATAGTATGATGGCTCCACATACAGCCCTGTACATAGTATGATGGCTCCACATACAGCCCTGTACATAGTATGATGGCTCCACATACAGTCCTGTACATAGTATGATGGCTCCACATACAGCCCTGTACATAGTATGATGGCTCCACATACAGTCCTGTACATAGTATGATGACTCCACATACAGTCCTGTACATAGTATGATGGCTCCACATACAGCCCTGTACATAGTATGATGGCTCCACATACAGTCCTGTACATAGTATGATGGCTCCACATACAGCCCTGTACATAGTATGATGGCTCCACATACAGTCCTGTACATAGTATGATGGCTCCACATACAGCCCTGTACATAGTATGATGGCTCCACATACAGCCCTGTACATAGTATGATGGCTCCACATACAGTCCTGTACATAGTATGATGGCTCCACATACAGCCCTGTACATAGTATGATGACTCCACATACAGTCCTGTACATAGTATGATGGCTCCACATACAGCCCTGTACATAGTATGATGGCTCCACATACAGCCCTGTACATAGTATGATGGCTCCACATACAGTCCTGTACATAGTATGATGGCTCCACATACAGTCCTGTACATAGTATGATGGCTCCACATACAGTCCTGTACATAGTATGATGGCTCCACATACAGCCCTGTACATAGTATGATGGCTCCACATACAGTCCTGTACATAGTATGATGGCTCCACATACAGTCCTGTACATAGTATGATGGCTCCACATACAGCCCTGTACATAGTATGATGACTCCACATACAGCCCTGTACATAGTATGATGGCTCCACATACAGCCCTGTACATAGTATGATGGCTCCACATACAGCCCTGTACATAGTATGATGGCTCCACATACAGTCCTGTACATAGTATGATGGCTCCACATACAGCCCTGTACATAGTATGATGACTCCACATACAGTCCTGTACATAGTATGATGGCTCCACATACAGCCCTGTACATAGTATGATGGCTCCACATACAGTCCTGTACATAGTATGATGGCTCCACATACAGCCCTGTACATAGTATGATGGCTCCACATACAGCCCTGTACATAGTATGATGGCTCCACATACAGCCCTGTACATAGTATGATGGCTCCACATACAGTCCTGTACATAGTATGATGGCTCCACATACAGCCCTGTACATAGTATGATGGCTCCACATACAGCCCTGTACATAGTATGATGGCTCCACATACAGCCCTGTACATAGTATGATGGCTCCACATACAGTCCTGTACATAGTATGATGGCTCCACATACAGCCCTGTACATAGTATGATGGCTCCACATACAGCCCTGTACATAGTATGATGGCTCCACATACAGCCCTGTACATAGTATGATGACTCCACATACAGCCCTGTACATAGTATGATGGCTCCACATACAGCCCTGTACATAGTATGATGGCTCCACATACAGCCCTGTACATAGGATGATGGCTCCACATACAGTCCTGTACATAGTATGATGGCTCCACATACAGCCCTGTACATAGTATGATGGCTCCACATACAGTCCTGTACATAGTATGATGACTCCACATACAGCCCTGTACATAGTATGATGGCTCCACATACCGTCCTGTACATAGTATGATGGCTCCACATACAGCCCTGTACATAGTATGATGGCTCCACATACAGCCCTGTACATAGTATGATGACTCCACATACAGTCCTGTACATAGTATGATGACTCCACATACAGTCCTGTACATAGTATGATGACTTCACATACAGCCCTGTACATAGTATGATGACTCCACATACAGCCCTGTACATAGTATGATGACTTCACATACAGTCCTGTACATAGTATGATTGCTCCACATACAGCCCTGTACATAGTATGATGGCTCCACATACAGTCCTGTACATAGTATGATGGCTCCACATACAGTCCTGTACATAGTATGATGCCTCCACATACAGTCCTGCACATAGTATAATTGCTCCACATACAGCCCTGTACATAGTATGATGACTCCACATACAGCCCTGTACATAGTATGATGACTCCACATACAGCCCTGTACATAGTATGATGGCTCCACATACAGTCCTGTACATAGTATGATGGCTCCACATACAGCCCTGTACATAGTATGATGGCTCCACATACAGTCCTGTACATAGTATGATGACTCCACATACAGTCCTGTACATAGTATGATGGCTCCACATACAGCCCTGTACATAGTATGATGACTCCACATACAGCCCTGTACATAGTATGATGGCTCCACATACAGTCCTGTACATAGTATGATGGCTCCACATACAGCCCTGTACATAGTATGATGACTCCACATACAGCCCTGTACATAGTATGATGGCTCCACATACAGTCCTGTACATAGTATGATGACTCCACATACAGCCCTGTACATAGTATGATGGCTCCACATACAGCCCTGTACATAGTATGATGACTCCACATACAATCCTGTACATAGTATGATGACTCCACATACAGCCCTGTACATAGTATGATGGCTCCACATACAGCCCTGTACATAGTATGATGACTCCACATACAATCCTGTACATAGTATGATGGCTCCACATACAGCCCTGCACATAGTATGATGGCTCCACATACAGCCCTGTACATAGTATGATGACTCCACATACAGTCCTGTACATAGTATGATGGCTCCACATACAACCCTGTACATAGTATGATGGCTCCACATACAGTCCTGTACATAGTATGATGGCTCCACATACAGCCCTGTACATAGTATGATGACTCCACATACAGCCCTGTACATAGTATGATGGCTCCACATACAGCCCTGTACATAGTATGATGGCTCCACATACAACCCTGTACATAGTATGATGGCTCCACATACAGCCCTGTACATAGTATGATGACTCCACATACAGCCCTGTACATAGTATGATGGCTCCACATACAGTCCTGTACATAGTATGATGGCTCCACATACAGTCCTGTACATAGTATGATGGCTCCACATACAGTCCTGTACATAGTATGATGGCTCCACATACAGCCCTGTACATAGTATGATGGCTCCACATACAGCCCTGTACATAGTATGATGGCTCCACATACAGTCCTGTACATAGTATGATGGCTCCACATACAGTCCTGTACATAGTATGATGACTTCACATACAGTCCTGCACATAGTATAATTGCTCCACATACAGCCCTGTACATAGTATGATGACTCCACATACAGCCCTGTACATAGTATGATGACTTCACATACAGTCCTGTACATAGTATGATGACTCCACATACAGCCCTGTACATAGTATGATGGCTCCACATACAGCCCTGCACATAGTATGATGACTTCACATACAGTCCTATACATAGTATGATTGCTCCACATACAGCCCTGTACATAGTATGATGGCTCCACATACAGTCCTGTACATAGTATGATGGCTCCACATACAGTCCTGTACATAGTGTGATGGCTCCACATACAGCCCTGTACATAGTATGATGACTCCACATACAGCCCTGTACATAGTATGATGACTCCACATACAGCCCTGTACATAGTATGATGGCTCCACATACAGTCCTGTACATAGTATGATGGCTCCACATACAGTACTGTACATAGTGTGATGACTCCACATACAGCCCTGTACATAGTATGATGACTCCACATACAGTCCTGTACATAGTATGATGACTCCACATACAGCCCTGTACATAGTATGATGACTCCACATACAGTCCTGTACATAGTATGATGGCTCCACATACAGTCCTGTACATAGTATGATGGCTCCACATACAGTCCTGTACATAGTGTGATGGCTCCACATACAGCCCTGTACATAGTATGATGGCTCCACATACAGTCCTGTACATAGTATGATGACTCCACATACAGCCCTGTACATAGTATGATTGCTCCACATACAGCCCTGTACATAGTATGATGGCTCCACATACAGTCCTGTACATAGTATGATGGCTCCACATACAGTACTGTACATAGTGTGATGACTCCACATACAGCCCTGTACATAGTATGATGACTCCACATACAGTCCTGTACATAGTATGATGACTCCACATACAGCCCTGTACATAGTATGATGACTCCACATACAGTCCTGTACATAGTATGATGACTCCACATACAGTCCTGTACATAGTATGATGGCTCCACATACAGTCCTGTACATAGTATGATGACTCCACATACAGCCCTGTACATAGTATGATGGCCCCACATACAGTCCTGCACATAGTATGATGGCTCCACATACAGCCCTGTACATAGTATGATGGCTCCACATACAGCCCTGTACATAGTATGATGGCTCCACATACAGCCCTGTACATAGTATGATGACTCCACATACAGCCCTGTACATAGTATGATGACTCCACATACAGCCCTGTACATAGTATGATGGCTCCACATACAGCCCTGTACATAGTATGATGACTCCACATACAGCCCTGTACATAGTATGATGGCCCCACATACAGTCCTGCACATAGTATGATGGCTCCACATACAGCCCTGTACATAGTATGATGGCTCCACATACAGCCCTGTACATAGTATGATGGCTCCACATACAGCCCTGTACATAGTATGATGACTCCACATACAGCCCTGTACATAGTATGATGACTCCACATACAGCCCTGTACATAGTATGATGACTCCACATACAGCCCTGTACATAGTATGATGACTCCACATACAGCCCTGTACATAGTATGATGACTCCACATACAGCCCTGTACATAGTATGATGGCCCCACATACAGTCCTGCACATAGTATGATGGCTCCACATACAGCCCTGTACATAGTATGATGGCTCCACATACAGCCCTGTACATAGTATGATGGCTCCACATACAGCCCTGTACATAGTATGATGACTCCACATACAGCCCTGTACATAGTATGATGACTCCACATACAGCCCTGTACATAGTATGATGGCTCCACATACAGCCCTGTACATAGTATGATGACTCCACATACAGCCCTGTACATAGTATGATGACTCCACATACAGTCCTGTACATAGTATGATGGCTCCACATACAGCCCTGTACATAGTATGATGGCTCCACATACAGCCCTGTACATAGTATGATGGCTCCACATACAGCCCTGTACATAGTATGATGGCTCCACATACAGCCCTGTACATAGTATGATGACTCCACATACAGCCCTGTACATAGTATGATGACTCCACATACAGTCCTGTACATAGTATGATGGCTCCACATACAGCCCTGTACATAGTATGATGGCTCCACATACAGCCCTGTACATAGTATGATGGCTCCACATACAGCCCTGTACATAGTATGATGGCTCCACATACAGTCCTGTACATAGTATGATGACTCCACATACAGCCCTGTACATAGTATGATGGCTCCACATACAGCCCTGTACATAGTATGATGACTCCACATACAGCCCTGTACATAGTATGATGGCTCCACATACAGCCCTGTACATAGTATGATGACTCCACATACAGCCCTGTACATAGTATGATGACTCCACATACAGTCCTGTACATAGTATGATGGCTCCACATACAGCCCTGTACATAGTATGATGGCTCCACATACAGCCCTGTACATAGTATGATGACTCCACATACAGTCCTGTACATAGTATGATGGCTCCACATACAGCCCTGTACATAGTATGATGGCCCCACATACAGTCCTGTACATAGTATGATGGCTCCACATACAGTCCTGTACATAGTGTGATGGCTCCACATACAGCCCTGTACATAGTATGATGACTCCACATACAGCCCTGTACATAGTATGATGGCTCCACATATAGCCCTGTACATAGTATGATGAGTCCACATACAGTCCTGTACATAGTATGATGGCTCCACATACAGCCCTGTACATAGTATGATGGCTCCACATACAGCCCTGTACATAGTATGATGGCTCCACATACAGCCCTGTACATAGTATGATGGCTCCACATATAGCCCTGTACATAGTATGATGAGTCCACATACAGCCCTGTACATAGTATGATGGCTCCACATACAGCCCTGTACATAGTATGATGGCTCCACATACAGCCCTGTACATAGTATGATGGCTCCACATACAGCCCTGTACATAGTATGATGGCTCCACATACAGTCCTGTACATAGTATGATGGCTCCACATACAGTCCTGTACATAGTATGATGGCTCCACATACAGCCCTGTACATAGTATGATGGCTCCACATACAGTCCTGTACATAGTATGATGGCCCCACATACAGTCCTGCACATAGTATGATGGCTGCACATACAGCCCTGTACATAGTATGATGGCTCCACATACAGCCCTGTACATAGTATGATGGCTCCACATACAGCCCTGTACATAGTATGATGACTCCACATACAGCCCTGTACATAGTATGATGACTCCACATACAGTCCTGTACATAGTATGATGACTCCACATACAGTCCTGTACATAGTATGATGGCTCCACATACAGTCCTGTACATAGTATGATGGCTCCACATACAGCCCTGTACATAGTATGATGACTCCACATACAGTCCTGTACATAGTATGATGACTCCACATACAGTCCTGTACATAGTATGATGGCCCCACATACAGTCCTGCACATAGTATGATGGCTCCACATACAGCCCTGTACATAGTATGATGGCTCCACATACAGCCCTGTACATAATATGATGGCTCCACATACAGTCCTGTACATAGTATGATGGCTCCACATACAGTCCTGTACATAGTATGATGGCTCCACATACAGTTCTGTACATAGTATGATGACTCCACATACAGCCCTGTACATAGTATGATGGCTCCACATACAGTCCTGCACATAGTATGATGGCTCCACATACAGCCCTGTACATAGTATGATGGCTCCACATACAGCCCTGTACATAGTATGATGGCTCCACATACAGCCCTGTACATAGTATGATGGCTCCACATACAGCCCTGTACATAGTATGATGGCTCCACATACAGCCCTGTACATAGTATGATGGCTCCACATACAGCCCTGTACATAGTATGATGACTCCACATACAGTCCTGTACATAGTATGATGACTCCACATACAGTCCTGTACATAGTATGATGGCCCCACATACAGTCCTGCACATAGTATGATGGCTCCACATACAGCCCTGTACATAGTACGATGGCTCCACATACAGCCCTGTACATAGTATGATGGCTCCACATACAGTCCTGTACATAGTATGATGGCTCCACATACAGTCCTGTACATAGTATGATGGCTCCACATACAGTTCTGTACATAGTATGATGACTCCACATACAGCCCTGTACATAGTATGATGGCTCCACATACAGTCCTGCACATAGTATGATGGCTCCACATACAGCCCTGTACATAGTATGATGGCTCCACATACAGTCCTGTACATAGTATGATGACTCCACATACAGCCCTGTACATATTATGATGGCTCCACATACAGTCCTGTACATAGTATGATGGCTCCACATACAGCCCTGTACATAGTATGATGACTCCACATACAGCCCTGTACATAGTATGATGGCTCCACATACAGCCCTGTACATAGTATGATGACTCCACATACAGCCCTGTACATAGTATGATGACTCCACATACAGTCCTGTACATAGTATGATGGCTCCACATACAGCCCTGCACATAGTATGATGGCTCCACATACAGTCCTGTACATAGTATGATGGCTCCACATACAGTCCTGTACATAGTATGATGGCTCCACATACAGCCCTGTACATAGTATGATGGCTCCACATACAGCCCTGTACATAGTATGATGGCTCCACATACAGCCCTGTACATAGTATGATGGCTCCACATACAGTGCTGTACATAGTATGATGGCTCCACATACAGCCCTGTATATAGTATGATGTCTCCACATACAGTCCTGTACATAGTATGATGGTTCCACATACAGCCCTGTACATAGTATGATGGCTCCACATACAGTCCTGTACATAGTATGATGACTCCACATACAGTCCTGTACATAGTATGATGGCTCCACATACAGCCCTGTACATAGTATGATGACTCCACATACAGTCCTGTACATAGTATGATGGCTCCACATACAGACCTGTACATAGTATGATGGCTCCACATACAGTCCTGTACATAGTATGATGGCTCCACATACAGTCCTGTACATAGTATGATGGCTCCACATACAGTCCTGTACATAGTATGATGGCTCCACATACAGCCCTGTACATAGTATGATGACTCCACATACAGCCCTGTACATAGTATGATGGCTCCACATACAGCCCTGTACATAGTATGATGGCTCCACATACAGCCCTGTACATAGTATGATGGCTCCACATACAGCCCTGTACATAGTATGATGACTCCACATACAGCCCTGTACATAGTATGATGGCTCCACATACAGTCCTGCACATAGTATGATGGCTCCACATACAGCCCTGTACATAGTATGATGGCTCCACATACAACCCTGTACATAGTATGATGGCTCCACATACAGCCCTGTACATAGTATGATGGCTCCACATACAGCCCTGTACATAGTATGATGACTCCACATACAACCCTGTACATAGTATGATGGCTCCACATACAGCCCTGTACATAGTATGATGGCTCCACATACAGCCCTGTACATAGTATGATGGCTCCACATACAGCCCTGTACATAGTATGATGGCTCCACATACAGTCCTGTACATAGTATGATGGCTCCACATACAGCCCTGTATATAGTATGATGTCTCCACATACAGCCCTGTACATAGTATGATGGTTCCACATACAGCCCTGTACATAGTATGATGGCTCCACATACAGTCCTGTACATAGTATGATGGCTCCACATACAGCCCTGTACATAGTATGATGACTCCACATACAGTCCTGTACATAGTATGATGGCTCCACATACAGCCCTGTACATAGTATGATGACTCCACATACAGTCCTGTACATAGTATGATGGCTCCACATACAGTCCTGTACATAGTATGATGGCTCCACATACAGTCCTGTACATAGTATGATGGCTCCACATACAGCCCTGTACATAGTATGATGGCTCCACATACAGCCCTGTACATAGTATGATGGCTCCACATACAGCCCTGTACATAGTATGATGACTCCACATACAGCCCTGTACATAGTATGATGGCTCCACATACAGCCCTGTACATAGTATGATGACTCCACATACAGTCCTGTACATAGTATGATGGCTCCACATACAGCCCTGTACATAGTATGATGGCTCCACATACAGTCCTGTACATAGTATGATGACTCCACATACAGCCCTGTACATAGTATGATGGCTCCACATACAGCCCTGTACATAGTATGATGACTCCACATACAGTCCTGTACATAGTATGATGGCTCCACATACAGCCCTGTACATAGTATGATGGCTCCACATACAGCCCTGTACATAGTATGATGACTCCACATACAGCCCTGTACATAGTATGATGGCTCCACATACAGCCCTGTACATAGTATGATGACTCCACATACAGTCCTGTACATAGTATGATGGCTCCACATACAGTCCTGTACATAGTATGATGGCTCCACATACAGCCCTGTACATAGTATGATGGCTCCACATACAGCCCTGTACATAGTATGATGGCTCCACATACAGCCCTGTACATAGTATGATGGCTCCACATACAGCCCTGTACATAGTATGATGGCTCCACATACAGCCCTGTACATAGTATGATGGCTCCACATACAGTCCTGTACATAGTATGATGGCTCCACATACAGCCCTGTACATAGTATGATGACTTCACATACAGTCCTGCACATATTATAATTGCTCCACATACAGCCCTGTACATAGTATGATGACTCCACATACAGCCCTGTACATAGTATGATGACTTCACATACAGTCCTGTACATAGTATGATGACTCCACATACAGCCCTGTACATAGTATGATGGCTCCACATACAGCCCTGTACATAGTATGATGACTTCACATACAGTCCTATACATAGTATGATGACTCCACATACAGTCCTGTACATAGTATGATGACTCCACATACAGCCCTGCACATAGTATGATGGCTCCACATACAGTCCTATACATAGTATGATTGCTCCACATACAGTCCTGTACATAGTATGATGGCTCCACATACAGCCCTGTACATAGTATGATGACTCCACATACAGTCCTGTACATAGTATGATGGCTCCACATACAGCCCTGTACATAGTATGATGGCTCCACATACAGTCCTGTACATAGTATGATGACTCCACATACAGTCCTGTACATAGTATGATGGCTCCACATACAGCCCTGTACATAGTATGATGGCTCCACATACAGCCCTGTACATAGTATGATGACTCCACATACAGTCCTGTACATAGTATGATGGCTCCACATACAGCCCTGTACATAGTATGATGGCTCCACATACAGCCCTGTACATAGTATGATGGCTCCACATACAGTCCTGTACATAGTATGATGACTCCACATACAGTCCTGTACATAGTATGATTGCTCCACATACAGCCCTGTACATAGTATGATGGCTCCACATACAGTACTGTACATAGTATGATGGCTCCACATACAGTACTGTACATAGTATGATTGCTCCACATACAGCCCTGTACATAGTATGATGGCTCCACATACAGCCCTGTACATAGTATGATGACTTCACATACAGTCCTATACATAGTATGATTGCTCCACATACAGCCCTGTACATAGTATGATGGCTCCACATACAGTCCTGTACATAGTATGATGACTCCACATACAGCCCTGTACATAGTATGATGGCTCCACATACAGCCCTGTACATAGTATGATGGCTCCACATACAGCCCTGTACATAGTATGATGGCTCCACATACAGTCCTGTACATAGTATGATGGCTCCACATACAGTCCTGTACATAGTATGATGGCTCCACATACAGTCCTGTACATAGTATGATGGCTCCACATGCAGTCCTGTACATAGTATGATGGCTCCACATACAGTCCTGTACATAGTATGATGGCTCCACATACAGCCCTGTACATAGTATGATGGCTCCACATACAGTCCTGTACATAGTATGATGGCTCCACATACAGTCCTGTACATAGTATGATGGCTCCACATACAGCCCTGTACATAGTATGATGGCTCCACATACAGCCCTGTACATAGTATGATGGCTCCACATACAGTCCTGTACATAGTATGATGGCTCCACATACAGCCCTGTACATAGTATGATGACTTCACATACAGTCCTGCACATATTATAATTGCTCCACATACAGCCCTGTACATAGTATGATGACTCCACATACAGCCCTGTACATAGTATGATGACTCCACATACAGCCCTGTACATAGTATGATGACTTCACATACAGTCCTGTACATAGTATGATGACTCCACATACAGCCCTGTACATAGTATGATGGCTCCACATACAGCCCTGTACATAGTATGATGACTTCACATACAGTCCTATACATAGTATGATTGCTCCACATACAGCCCTGTACATAGTATGATGGCTCCACATACAGTCCTGTACATAGTATGATGGCTCCACATACAGCCCTGCACATAGTATGATGGCTCCACATACAGTCCTGTACATAGTATGATGGCTCCACATACAGTCCTGTACATAGTATGATGGCTCCACATACAGCCCTGCACATAGTATGATGGCTCCACATACAGCCCTGCACATAGTATGATGGCTCCACATACAGTCCTGTACATAGTATGATGGCTCCACATACAGCCCTGTACATAGTATGATGGCTCCACATACAGTCCTGTACATAGTATGATGGCTCCACATACAGCCCTGTACATAGTATGATGGCTCCACATACAGCCCTGTACATAGTATGATGGCTCCACATACAGTCCTGCACATAGTATGATGGCTCCACATACAGTCCTGTACATAGTATGATGACTTCACATACAGTCCTGTACATAGTATGATGGCTCCACATACAGTCCTGTACATAGTATGATGGCTCCACATACAGCCCTGCACATAGTATGATGGCTCCACATACAGCCCTGTACATAGTATGATGGCTCCACATACAGTCCTGCACATAGTATGATGGCTCCACATACAGTCCTGTACATAGTATGATGACTTCACATACAGTCCTGTACATAGTATGATGACTCCACATACAGCCCTGTACATAGTATGATGGCTCCACATACAGTCCTGCACATAGTATAATTGCTCCACATACAGCCCTGTACATAGTATGATGACTCCACATACAGCCCTGTACATAGTATGATGGCTCCACATACAGTCCTGTACATAGTATGATGGCTCCACATACAGCCCTGTACATAGTATGATGACTCCACATACAGCCCTGTACATAGTATGATGGCTCCACATACAGCCCTGTACATAGTATGATGGCTCCACATACAGCCCTGTACATAGTATGATGGCTCCACATACAGCCCTGTACATAGTATGATGGCTCCACATACAGTCCTGTACATAGTATGATGACTCCACATACAGCCCTGTACATAGTATGATGACTCCACATACAGCCCAGTACATAGTATGATGACTTCACATACAGTCCTGTACATAGTATGATGACTCCACATACAGCCCTGTACATAGTATGATGGCTCCACATACAGTCCTGTACATAGTATGATGGCTCCACATACAGCCCTGTACATAGTATGATGGCTCCACATACAGTCCTGTACATAGTATGATGGCTGCACATACAGCCCTGTACATAGTATGATGACTCCACATACAGTCCTGTACATAGTATGATGGCTCCACATACAGCCCTGTACATAGTATGATGGCTCCACATACAGTACTGTACATAGTATGATGGCTCCACATACAGTACTGTACATAGTATGATGGCTACACATACAGTACTGTACATAGTGTGATGACTCCACATACAGTCCTGTACATAGTATGATGACTCCACATACAGCCCTGTACATAGTATGATGACTTCACATACAGTCCTATACATAGTATGATTGCTCCACATACAGTCCTGTACATAGTATGATGGCTCCACATACAGCCCTGTACATAGTATGATGACTCCACATACAGCCCTGTACATAGTATGATGGCTCCACATACAGCCCTGTACATAGTATGATGGCTCCACATACAGTCCTGTACATAGTATGATGGCTCCACATACAGTCCTGTACATAGTATGATGGCTCCACATACAGCCCTGTACATAGTATGATGACTTCACATACAGTCCTATACATAGTATGATTGCTCCACATACAGTCCTGTACATAGTATGATGGCTCCACATACAGCCCTGTACATAGTATGATGACTCCACATACAGTCCTGTACATAGTATGATGGCTCCACATACAGCCCTGTACATAGTATGATGGCTCCACATACAGTCCTGTACATAGTATGATGACTCCACATACAGTCCTGTACATAGTATGATGGCTCCACATACAGCCCTGTACATAGTATGATGGCTCCACATACAGCCCTGTACATAGTATGATGACTCCACATACAGTCCTGTACATAGTATGATGGCTCCACATACAGCCCTGTACATAGTATGATGACTTCACATACAGTCCTATACATAGTATGATTGCTCCACATACAGCCCTGTACATAGTATGATGGCTCCACATACAGTACTGTACATAGTATGATGGCTCCACATACAGTACTGTACATAGTATGATGGCTCCACATACAGTACTGTACATAGTATGATGGCTCCACATACAGCCCTGTACATAGTATGATGGCTCCACATACAGTCCTGTACATAGTATGATGACTCCACATACAGTCCTGTACATAGTATGATGGCTCCACATACAGTCCTGTACATAGTATGATGGCTCCACATACAGCCCTGTACATAGTATGATGACTTCGCATACAGTCCTATACATAGTATGATTGCTCCACATACAGCCCTGTACATAGTATGATGGCTCCACATACAGTACTGTACATAGTATGATGGCTCCACATACAGCCCTGTACATAGTATGATGACTCCACATACAGTCCTGTACATAGTATGATGGCTCCACATACAGCCCTGTACATAGTATGATGACTCCACATACAGTCCTGTACATAGTATGATGGCTCCACATACAGCCCTGTACATAGTATGATGGCTCCACATACAGCCCTGTACATAGTATGATGGCCCCACATACAGTCCTGTACATAGTATGATGGCTCCACATACAGCCCTGTACATAGTATGATGACTCCACATAAAGTCCTGTACATAGTATGATGGCTCCACATACAGTCCTGTACATAGTATGATGGCTCCACATACAGTCCTGTACATAGTATGATGACTCCACATAAAGTCCTGTACATAGTATGATGGCTCCACATACAGTCCTGTACATAGTATGATGGCTCCACATACAGTCCTGTACATAGTGTGATGGCTCCACATACAGTCCTGTACATAGTATGATGACTCCACATACAGTCCTGTACATAGTATGATGGCTCCACATACAGCCCTGTACATAGTATGATGGCTCCACATACAGCCCTGTACATAGTATGATGGCCCCACATACAGTCCTGTACATAGTATGATGGCTCCACATACAGCCCTGTACATAGTATGATGACTCCACATAAAGTCCTGTACATAGTATGATGGCTCCACATACAGTCCTGTACATAGTATGATGGCTCCACATACAGCCCTGTACATAGTATGATGACTCCACATAAAGTCCTGTACATAGTATGATGGCTCCACATACAGTCCTGTACATAGTATGATGGCCCCACATACAGCCCTGTACATAGTATGATGACTCCACATAAAGTCCTGTACATAGTATGATGGCTCCACATACAGTCCTGTACATAGTATGATGGCTCCACATACAGTCCTGTACATAGTGTGATGGCTCCACATACAGTCCTGTACATAGTATGATGGCCCCACATACAGTCCTGTACATAGTATGATGGCTCCACATACAGTCCTGTACATAGTATGATGGCTCCACATACAGTCCTGTACATAGTATGATGGCCCCACATACAGTCCTGTACATAGTATGATGGCCCCACATACAGTCCTGTACATAGTATGATGACTCCACATACAGTCCTGTACATAGTATGATGACTCCACATACAGTCCTGTACATAGTATGATGACTCCACATACAGTCCTGTACATAGTATGATGGCCCCACATACAGTCCTGCACATAGTATGATGGCTCCACATACAGCCCTGTACATAGTATGATGGCTCCACATACAGCCCTGTACATAGTATGATGGCTCCACATACAGCCCTGTACATAGTATGATGACTCCACATACAGCCCTGTACATAGTATTATGACTCCACATACAGTCCTGTACATAGTATGATGGCTCCACATACAGTTCTCTACATAGTATGATGGCCCCACATACAGTCCTGCACATAGTATGATGGCTCCACATACAGCCCTGTACATAGTATGATGGCTCCACATACAGCCCTGTACATAGTATGATGGCTCCACATACAGCCCTGTACATAGTATGATGACTCCACATACAGCCCTGTACATAGTATGATGGCTCCACATACAGCCCTGTACATAGTATGATGACTCCACATACAGCCCTGTACATAGGATGATGACTCCACATACAGCCCTGTACATAGTATGATGGCTCCACATACAGCCCTGTACATAGTATGATGGCTCCACATACAGCCCTGTACATAGTATGATGACTCCACATACAGCCCTGTACATAGGATGATGACTCCACATACAGCCCTGTACATAGTATGATGGCTCCACATACAGCCCTGTACATAGTATGATGGCTCCACATACAGCCCTGTACATAGTATGATGGCTCCACATACAGTCCTGTACATAGTATGATGGCTCCACATACAGCCCTGTACATAGTATGATGGCTCCACATACAGCCCTGTACATAGTATGATGGCTCCACATACAGTCCTGTACATAGTATGATGGCTCCACATACAGCCCTGTACATAGTATGATGGCTCCACATACAGCCCTGTACATAGTATGATGGCTCCACATACAGTCCTGTACATAGTATGATGGCTCCACATACAGCCCTGTACATAGTATGATGGCTCCACATACAGTCCTGTACATAGTATGATGGCTCCACATACAGTCCTGTACATAGTATGATGGCTCCACATACAGCCCTGTACATAGTATGATGGCTCCACATACAGCCCTGTACATAGTATGATGGCTCCACATACAGCCCTGTACATAGTATGATGGCTCCACATACAGTCCTGTACATAGTATGATGGCTCCACATACAGCCCTGTACATAGTATGATGGCTCCACATACAGCCCTGTACATAGTATGATGGCTCCACATACAGCCCTGTACATAGTATGATGACTCCACATACAGCCCTGTACATAGTATGATGGCTCCACATACAGCCCTGTACATAGTATGATGGCTCCACATACAGCCCTGTACATAGGATGATGGCTCCACATACAGACCTGTACATAGTATGATGGCTCCACATACAGCCCTGTACATAGGATGATGGCTCCACATACAGCCCTGTACATAGTATGATGGCTCCACATACAGTCCTGTACATAGTATGATGGCTCCACATACAGCCCTGTACATAGTATGATGGCTCCACATACAGCCCTGTACATAGTATGATGGCTCCACATACAGCCCTGTACATAGTATGATGGCTCCACATACAGTCCTGTACATAGTATGATGGCTCCACATACAGCCCTGTACATAGTATGATGGCTCCACATACAGTCCTGTACATAGTATGATGGCTCCACATACAGTCCTGTACATAGTATGATGGCTCCACATACAGCCCTGTACATAGTATGATGGCTCCACATACAGCCCTGTACATAGTATGATGGCTCCACATACAGTCCTGTACATAGTATGATGGCTCCACATACAGCCCTGTACATAGTATGATGGCTCCACATACAGTCCTGTACATAGTATGATGGCTCCACATACAGTCCTGTACATAGTATGATGGCTCCACATACAGCCCTGTACATAGTATGATGGCTCCACATACAGCCCTGTACATAGTATGATGGCTCCACATACAGCCCTGTACATAGTATGATGGCTCCACATACAGTCCTGTACATAGTATGATGGCTCCACATACAGCCCTGTACATAGTATGATGGCTCCACATACAGCCCTGTACATAGTATGATGGCTCCACATACAGCCCTGTACATAGTATGATGACTCCACATACAGCCCTGTACATAGTATGATGACTCCACATACAGCCCTGTACATAGTATGATGGCTCCACATACAGCCCTGTACATAGTATGATGGCTCCACATACAGTCCTGTACATAGTATGATGGCTCCACATACAGCCCTGTACATAGTATGATGGCTCCACATACAGCCCTGTACATAGTATGATGGCTCCACATACAGTCCTGTACATAGTATGATGGCTCCACATACAGCCCTGTACATAGTATGATGGCTCCACATACAGTCCTGTACATAGTATGATGGCTCCACATACAGTCCTGTACATAGTATGATGGCTCCACATACAGCCCTGTACATAGTATGATGGCTCCACATACAGCCCTGTACATAGTATGATGGCTCCACATACAGCCCTGTACATAGTATGATGGCTCCACATACAGTCCTGTACATAGTATGATGGCTCCACATACAGCCCTGTACATAGTATGATGGCTCCACATACAGCCCTGTACATAGTATGATGGCTCCACATACAGCCCTGTACATAGTATGATGACTCCACATACAGCCCTGTACATAGTATGATGACTCCACATACAGCCCTGTACATAGTATGATGGCTCCACATACAGCCCTGTACATAGTATGATGGCTCCACATACAGTCCTGTACATAGTATGATGGCTCCACATACAGCCCTGTACATAGTATGATGACTCCACATACAGCCCTGTACATAGTATGATGGCTCCACATACAGTCCTGTACATAGTATGATGGCTCCACATACAGCCCTGTACATAGTATGATGGCTCCACATACAGTCCTGCACATAGTATGATGGCTCCACATACAGCCCTGTACATAGTATGATGGCTCCACATACAGTTCTGTACATAGTATGATGGCTCCACATACAGCCCTGTACATAGTATGATGGCTCCACATACAGCCCTGTACATAGTATGATGACTCCACATACAGCCCTGTACATAGTATGATGGCTCCACATACAGCCCTGTACATAGTATGATGACTCCACATACAGCCCTGTACATAGTATGATGGCTCCACATACAGCCCTGTACATAGTATGATGGCTCCACATACAGCCCTGTACATAGTATGATGGCTCCACATACAGCCCTGTACATAGTATGATGGCTCCACATACAGCCCTGTACATAGTATGATGGCTCCACATACAGCCCTGTACATAGTATGATGGCTCCACATACAGCCCTGTACATAGTATGATGGCTCCACATACAGCCCTGTACATAGGATGATGGCTCCACATACAGCCCTGTACATAGTATGATGGCTCCACATACAGCCCTGTACATAGTATGATGGCTCCACATACAGCCCTGTACATAGTATGATGACTCCACATACAGCCCTGTACATAGTATGATGACTCCACATACAGTCCTGTACATAGTATGATGACTCCACATACAGTCCTGTACATAGTATGATGACTCCACATACAGCCCTGTACATAGTATGATGACTCCACATACAGCCCTGTACATAGTATGATGACTTCACATACAGTCCTGTACATAGTATGATGACTCCACATACAGCCCTGTACATAGTATGATGGCTCCACATACAGCCCTGTACATAGTATGATGACTTCACATACAGTCCTATACATAGTATGATTGCTCCACATACAGCCCTGTACATAGTATGATGGCTCCACATACAGTCCTGTACATAGTATGATGGCTCCACATACAGTCCTGTACATAGTATGATGGCTCCACATACAGTTCTCTACATAGTATGATGGCCCCACATACAGTCCTGCACATAGTATGATGGCTCCACATACAGCCCTGTACATAGTATGATGGCTCCACATACAGCCCTGTACATAGTATGATGGCTCCACATACAGTCCTGTACATAGTATGATGGCTCCACATACAGCCCTGTACATAGTATGATGGCTCCACATACAGCCCTGTACATAGTATGATGGCTCCACATACAGCCCTGTACATAGTATGATGGCCCCACATACAGCCCTGTACATAGTATGATGGCTCCACATACAGTCCTGTACATAGTATGATGGCTCCACATACAGTCCTGTACATAATATGATGGCTCCACATACAGCCCTGTACATAGTATGATGGCTCCACATACAGCCCTGTACATAGTATGATGGCTCCACATACAGTCCTGTACATAGTATGATGGCTCCACATACAGCCCTGTACATAGTATGATGGCTCCACATACAGCCCTGTACATAGTATGATGGCTCCACATACAGCCCTGTACATAGTATGATGGCTCCACATACAGCCCTGTACATAGTATGATGACTCCACATACAGCCCTGTACATAGTATGATGACTTCACATACAGCCCTGTACATAGTATGATGGCTCCACATACAGCCCTGTACATAGTATGATGGCTCCACATACAGTCCTGTACATAGTATGATGCCTCCACATACAGTCCTGCACATAGTATAATTGCTCCACATACAGTCCTGTACATAGTATGATGACTCCACATACAGCCCTGTACATAGTATGATGACTTCACATACAGTCCTGTACATAGTATGATGACTCCACATACAGCCCTGTACATAGTATGATGGCTCCACATACAGCCCTGTACATAGTATGATGACTTCACATACAGTCCTATACATAGTATGATTGCTCCACATACAGCCCTGTACATAGTATGATGGCTCCACATACAGTCCTGTACATAGTATGATGGCTCCACATACAGTCCTGTACATAGTATGATGGCTCCACATACAGCCCTGTACATAGTATGATGGCTCCACATACAGTCCTGTACATAGTATGATGGCTCCACATACAGTCCTGTACATAGTATGATGGCTCCACATACAGTCCTGTACATAGTATGATGGCTCCACATACAGCCCTGTACATAGTATGATGACTCCACATACAGCCCTGTACATAGTATGATGGCTCCACATACAGTCCTGTACATAGTATGATGGCTCCACATACAGCCCTGTACATAGTATGATGGCTCCACATACAGCCCTGTACATAGTATGATGGCTCCACATACAGTCCTGTACATAGTATGATGGCTCCACATACAGCCCTGTACATAGTATGATGGCTCCACATACAGTCCTGTACATAGTATGATGACTCCACATACAGCCCTGTACATAGTATGATGGCTCCACATACAGCCCTGTACATAGTATGATGGCTCCACATACAGTCCTGTACATAGTATGATGACTCCACATACAGCCCTGTACATAGTATGATGACTCCACATACAGCCCTGTACATAGTATGATGGCTCCACATACAGTCCTGTACATAGTATGATGGCTCCACATACAGCCCTGTACATAGTATGATGGCTCCACATACAGTCCTGTACATAGTATGATGACTCCACATACAGCCCTGTACATAGTATGATGGCTCCACATACAGCCCTGTACATAGTATGATGACTCCACATACAGCCCTGTACATAGTATGATGACTCCACATACAGTCCTGTACATGGTATGATGGCTCCACATACAGTCCTGTACATAGTATGATGACTCCACATACAGCCCTGTACATAGTATGATGACTCCACATACAGTCCTGTACATGGTATGATGGCTCCACATACAGTCCTGTACATAGTATGATGTCTCCACATACAGCCCTGTACATAGTATGATGGCTCCACATACAGCCCTGTACATAGTATGATGGCTCCACATACAGCCCTGTACATAGTATGATGGCTCCACATACAGCCCTGTACATAGTATGATGGCTCCACATACAGCCCTGTACATAGTATGATGGCTCCACATACAGCCCTGTACATAGTATGATGGCTCCACATACAGTCCTGTACATAGTATGATGGCTCCACATACAGCCCTGTACATAGTATGATGACTCCACATACAGTCCTGAACATAGTATAATTGCTCCACATACAGCCCTGTACATAGTATGATGACTCCACATACAGCCCTGTACATAGTATGATGACTTCACATACAGTCCTGTACATAGTATGATGACTCCACATACAGCCCTGTACATAGTATGATGGCTCCACATACAGTCCTGTACATAGTATGATGACTCCACATACAGCCCTGTACATAGTATGATGGCTCCACATACAGCCCTGTACATAGTATGATGACTTCACATACAGTCCTATACATAGTATGATGACTCCACATACAGCCCTGTACATAGTATGATGGCTCCACATACAGCCCTGTACATAGTATGATGGCTCCACATACAGTCCTGTACATAGTATGATGGCTCCACATACAGTACTGTACATAGTGTGATGACTCAACATACAGTCCTGTACATAGTATGATGACTCCACATACAGCCCTGTACATAGTATGATGACTCCACATACAGTCCTGTACATAGTATGATGACTCTACATACAGTCCTGTACATAGTATGATGGCTCCACATACAGCCCTGTACATAGTATGATGACTCCACATACAGTCCTGTACATAGTATGATGACTCTACATACAGTCCTGTACATAGTATGATGACTCCACATACAGTCCTGTACATAGTATGATGACTCTACATACAGTCCTGTACATAGTATGATGACTCCACATACAGTCCTGTACATAGTATGATGACTCTACATACAGTCCTGTACATAGTATGATGGCTCCACATACAGCCCTGTACATAGTATGATGACTCCACATACAGTCCTGTACATAGTATGATGGCTCCACATACAGTCCTGTACATAGTATGATGACTCCACATACAGTCCTGTACATAGTATGATGGCTCCACATACAGCCCTGTACATAGTATGATGGCTCCACATACAGTCCTGCACATAGTATGATGGCTCCACATACAGCCCTGTACATAGTATGATGGCTCCACATACAGCCCTGTACATAGTATGATGGCTCCACATACAGCCCTGTACATAGTATGATGGCTCCACATACAGCCCTGTACATAGTATGATGACTCCACATACAGCCCTGTACATAGTATGATGACTCCACATACAGTCCTGTACATAGTATGATGGCTCCACATACAGCCCTGTACATAGTATGATGGCTCCACATACAGTCCTGCACATAGTATGATGGCTCCACATACAGCCCTGTACATAGTATGATGGCTCCACATACAGCCCTGTACATAGTATGATGGCTCCACATACAGCCCTGTACATAGTATGATGACTCCACATACAGCCCTGTACATAGTATGATGACTCCACATACAGTCCTGCACATAGTATGATGGCTCCACATACAGCCCTGTACATAGTACGATGACTCCACATACAGCCCTGTACATAGTATGATGACTCCACATACAGCCCTGTACATAGTATGATGGCTCCACATACAGTCCTGTACATAGTATGATGGCTCCACATACAGTACTGTACATAGTGTGATGACTCAACATACAGTCCTGTACATAGTATGATGGCTCCACATACAGTCCTGCACATAGTATAATTGCTCCACATACAGCCCTGTACATAGTATGATGACTTCACATACAGCCCTGTACATAGTATGATGGCTCCACATACAGTCCTGTACATAGTATGATGACTCCACATACAGCCCTGTACATAGTATGATGACTTCACATACAGTCCTGTACATAGTATGATGGCTCCACATACAGTCCTGTACATAGTATGATGACTCCACATACAGCCCTGTACATAGTATGATGGCTCCACATACAGCCCTGTACATAGTATGATGGCTCCACATACAGTCCTGCACATAGTATGATGGCTCCACATACAGCCCTGTACATAGTATGATGGCTCCACATACAGCCCTGTACATAGTATGATGGCTCCACATACAGTCCTGCACATAGTATGATGGCTCCACATACAGCCCTGTACATAGTATGATGGCTCCACATACAGCCCTGTACATAGTATGATGGCTCCACATACAGTCCTGCACATAGTATGATGGCTCCACATACAGCCCTGTACATAGTATGATGGCTCCACATACAGTCCTGCACATAGTATGATGGCTCCACATACAGCCCTGTACATAGTATGATGACTCCACATACAGCCCTGTACATAGTATGATGGCTCCACATACAGTCCTGCACATAGTATGATGGCTCCACATACAGCCCTGTACATAGTATGATGACTCCACATACAGCCCTGTACATAGTATGATGGCTCCACATACAGTCCTGCACATAGTATAATTGCTCCACATACAGCCCTGTACATAGTATGATGTCTCCACATACAGCCCTGTACATAGTATGATGACTTCACATACAGTCCTGTACATAGTATGATGACTCCACATACAGCCCTGTACATAGTATGATGACTTCACATACAGTCCTGTACATAGTATGATGGCTCCACATACAGTCCTGTACATAGTATGATGACTCCACATACAGCCCTGTACATAGTATGATGGCTCCACATACAGTCCTGTACATAGTATGATGGCTCCACATACAGCCCTGTACATAGTATGATGGCTCCACATACAGCCCTGTACATAGTATGATGGCTCCACATACAGCCCTGTACATAGTATGATGACTTCACATACAGTCCTGTACATAGTATGATGGCTCCACATACAGTCCTGTACATAGTATGATGGCTCCACATACAGCCCTGTACATAGTATGATGGCTCCACATACAGCCCTGTACATAGTATGATGACTTCACATACAGTCCTGTACATAGTATGATGGCTCCACATACAGTCCTGTACATAGTATGATGGCTCCACATACAGCCCTGTACATAGTATGATGGCTCCACATACAGCCCTGTACATAGTATGATGACTCCACATACAGCCCTGTACATAGTATGATGGCTCCACATACAGTCCTGCACATAGTATGATGGCTCCACATACAGCCCTGTACATAGTATGATGGCTCCACATACAGCCCTGTACATAGTATGATGACTCCACATACAGCCCTGTACATAGTATGATGGCTCCACATACAGTCCTGCACATAGTATGATGGCTCCACATACAGTCCTGCACATAGTATGATGGCTCCACATACAGCCCTGTACATAGTATGATGGCTCCACATACAGCCCTGTACATAGTATGATGACTCCACATACAGCCCTGTACATAGTATGATGGCTCCACATACAGCCCTGTACATAGTATGATGACTCCACATACAGCCCTGTACATAGTATGATGACTCCACATACAGCCCTGTACATAGTATGATGGCTCCACATACAGCCCTGTACATAGTATGATGGCTCCACATACAGTCCTGTACATAGTATGATGACTCCACATACAGCCCTGCACATAGTATGATGGCTCCACATACAGTCCTGCACATAGTATGATGGCTCCACATACAGTCCTGTACATAGTATGATGACTCCACATACAGCCCTGCACATAGTACGATGGCTCCACATACAGTCCTGCACATAGTATGATGGCTCCACATACAGTCCTGCACATAGTATGATGGCTCCACATACAGTCCTGTACATAGTATGATGACTCCACATACAGTCCTGTACATAGTATGATGGCTCCACATACAGTCCTGTACATAGTATGATGACTCCACATACAGCCCTGTACATAGTATGATGGCTCCACATACAGTCCTGTACATAGTATGATGACTCCACATACAGTCCTGCACATAGTATAATTGCTCCACATACAGCCCTGTACATAGTATGATGACTCCACATACAGCCCTGTACATAGTATGATGGCTCCACATACAGTCCTGTACATAGTATGATGACTCCACATACAGTCCTGTACATAGTATGATGGCTCCACATACAGCCCTGTACACAGTATGATGGCTCCACATACAGCCCTGTACATAGTATGATGGCTCCACATACAGTCCTGTACATAGTATGATGGCTCCACATACAGCCCTGTACATAGTATGATGGCTCCACATACAGCCCTGTACATAGTATGATGGCTCCACATACAGCCCTGTACATAGTATGATTACTCCACATACAGCCCTGTACATAGTATGATGGCTCCACATACAGCCCTGTACACAGTATGATGGCTCCACATACAGCCCTGTACATAGTATGATGGCTCCACATACAGTCCTGTACATAGTATGATGGCTCCACATACAGCCCTGTACACAGTATGATGGCTCCACATACAGCCCTGTACATAGTATGATGGCTCCACATACAGTCCTGTACATAGTATGATGGCTCCACATACAGCCCTGTACATAGTATGATGACTCCACATACAGCCCTGTACATAGTATGATGACTTCACATACAGTCCTATACATAGTATGATGACTCCACATACAGCCCTGTACATAGTATGATGGCTCCACATACAGTCCTGTACATAGTATGATGGCTCCACATACAGCCCTGTACACAGTATGATGGCTCCACATACAGCCCTGTACATAGTATGATGGCTCCACATACAGTCCTGTACATAGTATGATGGCTCCACATACAGTCCTGCACATAGTATGATGACTCCACATACAGCCCTGTACATAGTATGATGGCTCCACATACAGTACTGTACATAGTATGATGACTCCACATACAGTCCTGTACATAGTATGATGGCTCCACATACAGTCCTGTACATAGTATGATGACTTCACATACAGTCCTATACATAGTATGATGACTCCACATACAGCCCTGTACATAGTATGATGACTCCACATACAGTCCTGTACATAGTATGATGACTCCACATACAGTCCTGTACATAGTATGATGGCTCCACATACAGCCCTGTACATAGTATGATGGCTCCACATACAGCCCTGTACATAGTATGATGACTCCACATACAGTCCTGTACATAGTATGATGGCTCCACATACAGTCCTGTACATAGTATGATGACTCCACATACAGCCCTGTACATAGTATGATGGCTCCACATACAGTCCTGTACATAGTATGATGACTCCACATACAGCCCTGTACATAGTATGATGGCCCCACATACAGTCCTGCACATAGTATGATGGCTCCACATACAGCCCTGTACATAGTATGATGGCTCCACATACAGCCCTGTACATAGTATGATGGCCCCACATACAGTCCTGCACATAGTATGATGGCTCCACATACAGCCCTGTACATAGTATGATGGCTCCACATACAGCCCTGTACATAGTATGATGGCTCCACATACAGCCCTGTACATAGTATGATGACTCCACATACAGCCCTGTACATAGTATGATGACTCCACATACAGCCCTGTACATAGTATGATGGCTCCACATACAGCCCTGTACATAGTATGATGGCCCCACATACAGTCCTGCACATAGTATGATGGCTCCACATACAGCCCTGTACATAGTATGATGGCTCCACATACAGCCCTGTACATAGTATGATGGCCCCACATACAGTCCTGCACATAGTATGATGGCTCCACATACAGCCCTGTACATAGTATGATGGCTCCACATACAGCCCTGTACATAGTATGATGGCTCCACATACAGCCCTGTACATAGTATGATGACTCCACATACAGCCCTGTACATAGTATGATGGCTCCACATACAGCCCTGTACATAGTATGATGACTCCACATACAGCCCTGTACATAGTATGATGGCTCCACATACAGCCCTGTACATAGTATGATGGCTCCACATACAGTCCTGTACATAGTATGATGACTCCACATACAGCCCTGTACATAGTATGATGGCTCCACATACAGCCCTGTACATAGTATGATGACTCCACATACAGCCCTGTACATAGTATGATGGCTCCACATACAGCCCTGTACATAGTATGATGACTCCACATACAGCCCTGTACATAGTATGATGACTCCACATACAGCCCTGTACATAGTATGATGACTCCACATACAGTCCTGTACATAGTATGATGGCTCCACATACAGCCCTGTACATAGTATGATGGCTCCACATACAGCCCTGTACATAGTATGATGGCTCCACATACAGCCCTGTACATAGTATGATGGCTCCACATACAGCCCTGTACATAGTATGATGACTCCACATACAGCCCTGTACATAGTATGATGACTCCACATACAGCCCTGTACATAGTATGATGGCTCCACATACAGCCCTGTACATAGTATGATGGCTCCACATACAGCCCTGTACATAGTATGATGGCTCCACATACAGCCCTGTACATAGTATGATGACTCCACATACAGCCCTGTACATAGTATGATGGCTCCACATACAGCCCTGTACATAGTATGATGACTCCACATACAGCCCTGTACATAGTATGATGACTCCACATACAGTCCTGTACATAGTATGATGACTCCACATACAGTCCTGTACATAGTATGATGGCTCCACATACAGCCCTGTACATAGTATGATGGCTCCACATACAGCCCTGTACATAGTATGATGACTCCACATACAGTCCTGTACCTAGTATGATGGCTCCACATACAGCCCTGTACATAGTATGATGGCTCCACATACAGCCCTGTACATAGTATGATGACTCCACATACAGTCCTGTACATAGTATGATGGCTCCACATACAGTCCTGTACATAGTGTGATGGCTCCACATACAGCCCTGTACATAGTATGATGACTCCACATACAGCCCTGTACATAGTATGATGGCTCCACATACAGCCCTGTACATAGTATGATGGCTCCACATATAGCCCTGTACATAGTATGATGAGTCCACATACAGCCCTGTACATAGTATGATGGCTCCACATACAGCCCTGTACATAGTATGATGGCTCCACATACAGCCCTGTACATAGTATGATGGCTCCACATACAGCCCTGTACATAGTATGATGGCTCCACATACAGTCCTGTACATAGTATGATGGCTCCACATACAGTCCTGTACATAGTATGATGGCTCCACATACAGCCCTGTACATAGTATGATGGCTCCACATACAGTCCTGTACATAGTATGATGGCCCCACATACAGTCCTGCACATAGTATGATGGCTCCACATACAGCCCTGTACATAGTATGATGGCTCCACATACAGCCCTGTACATAGTATGATGGCTCCACATACAGCCCTGTACATAGTATGATGACTCCACATACAGCCCTGTACATAGTATGATGACTCCACATACAGTCCTGTACATAGTATGATGACTCCACATACAGTCCTGTACATAGTATGATGGCTCCACATACAGTCCTGTACATAGTATGATGGCTCCACATACAGCCCTGTACATAGTATGATGGCTCCACATACAGTCCTGTACATAGTATGATGACTCCACATACAGTCCTGTACATAGTATGATGGCCCCACATACAGTCCTGCACATAGTATGATGGCTCCACATACAGCCCTGTACATAGTATGATGGCTCCACATACAGCCCTGTACATAGTATGATGGCTCCACATACAGTCCTGTACATAGTATGATGGCTCCACATACAGTCCTGTACATAGTATGATGGCTCCACATACAGTTCTGTACATAGTATGATGACTCCACATACAGCCCTGTACATAGTATGATGGCTCCACATACAGTCCTGCACATAGTATGATGGCTCCACATACAGCCCTGTACATAGTATGATGGCTCCACATACAGCCCTGTACATAGTATGATGGCTCCACATACAGTCCTGCACATAGTATGATGGCTCCACATACAGTCCTGTACATAGTATGATGGCTCCACATACAGTCCTGCACATAGTATGATGGCTCCACATACAGCCCTGTACATAGTATGATGGCTCCACATACAGCCCTGTACATAGTATGATGACTCCACATACAGTCCTGTACATAGTATGATGACTCCACATACAGTCCTGTACATAGAATGATGGCCCCACATACAGTCCTGCACATAGTATGATGGCTCCACATACAGCCCTGTACATAGTATGATGGCTCCACATACAGCCCTGTACATAGTATGATGGCTCCACATACAGTCCTGTACATAGTATGATGGCTCCACATACAGTCCTGTACATAGTATGATGGCTCCACATACAGTTCTGTACATAGTATGATGACTCCACATACAGCCCTGTACATAGTATGATGGCTCCACATACAGTCCTGCACATAGTATGATGGCTCCACATACAGCCCTGTACATAGTATGATGGCTCCACATACAGTCCTGTACATAGTATGATGGCTCCACATACAGCCCTGTACATAGTATGATGGCTCCACATACAGCCCTGTACATAGTATGATGGCTCCACATACAGCCCTGTACATAGTATGATGACTCCACATACAGCCCTGTACATAGTATGATGGCTCCACATACAGTCCTGTACATAGTATGATGGCTCCACATACAGTCCTGTACATAGTATGATGGCTCCACATACAGCCCTGTACATAGTATGATGACTCCACATACAGCCCTGTACATAGTATGATGGCTCCACATACAGCCCTGTACATAGTATGATGACTCCACATACAGTCCTGTACATAGTATGATGGCTCCACATACAGCCCTGCACATAGTATGATGGCTCCACATACAGTCCTGTACATAGTATGATGGCTCCACATACAGTCCTGTACATAGTATGATGGCTCCACATACAGCCCTGTACATAGTATGATGGCTCCACATACAGCCCTGTACATAGTATGATGACTCCACATACAACCCTGTACATAGTATGATGGCTCCACATACAGCCCTGTACATAGTATGATGGCTCCACATACAGCCCTGTACATAGTATGATGGCTCCACATACAGCCCTGTACATAGTATGATGGCTCCACATACAGTGCTGTACATAGTATGATGGCTCCACATACAGCCCTGTATATAGTATGATGTCTCCACATACAGTCCTGTACATAGTATGATGGTTCCACATACAGCCCTGTACATAGTATGATGGCTCCACATACAGTCCTGTACATAGTATGATGACTCCACATACAGCCCTGTACATAGTATGATGACTCCACATACAGTCCTGTACATAGTATGATGGCTCCACATACAGACCTGTACATAGTATGATGGCTCCACATACAGTCCTGTACATAGTATGATGGCTCCACATACAGTCCTGTACATAGTATGATGGCTCCACATACAGTCCTGTACATAGTATGATGACTCCACATACAGCCCTGTACATAGTATGATGACTCCACATACAGTCCTGTACATAGTATGATGGCTCCACATACAGACCTGTACATAGTATGATGGCTCCACATACAGCCCTGTACATAGTATGATGGCTCCACATACAGCCCTGTACATAGTATGATGACTCCACATACAGCCCTGTACATAGTATGATGGCTCCACATACAGCCCTGTACATAGTATGATGACTCCACATACAGCCCTGTACATAGTATGATGGCCCCACATACAGCCCTGTACATAGTATGATGGCTCCACATACAGCCCTGTACATAGTATGATGGCTCCACATACAGCCCTGTACATAGTATGATGACTCCACATACAGCCCTGTACATAGTATGATGGCTCCACATACAGTCCTGCACATAGTATGATGGCTCCACATACAGCCCTGTACATAGTATGATGGCTCCACATACAACCCTGTACATAGTATGATGGCTCCACATACAGCCCTGTACATAGTATGATGGCTCCACATACAGCCCTGTACATAGTATGATGGCTCCACATACAGCCCTGTACATAGTATGATGGCTCCACATACAGCCCTGTACATAGTATGATGGCTCCACATACAGTCCTGTACATAGTATGATGGCTCCACATACAGCCCTGTATATAGTATGATGTCTCCACATACAGCCCTGTACATAGTATGATGGTTCCACATACAGCCCTGTACATAGTATGATGGCTCCACATACAGTCCTGTACATAGTATGATGGCTCCACATACAGCCCTGTACATAGTATGATGACTCCACATACAGTCCTGTACATAGTATGATGGCTCCACATACAGCCCTGTACATAGTATGATGACTCCACATACAGTCCTGTACATAGTATGATGGCTCCACATACAGTCCTGTACATAGTATGATGGCTCCACATACAGTCCTGTACATAGTATGATGGCTCCACATACAGTCCTGTACATAGTATGATGGCTCCACATACAGTCCTGTACATAGTATGATGGCTCCACATACAGCCCTGTACATAGTATGATGACTCCACATACAGCCCTGTACATAGTATGATGGCTCCACATACAGCCCTGTACATAGTATGATGGCTCCACATACAGTCCTGTACATAGTATGATGGCTCCACATACAGCCCTGTACATAGTATGATGGCTCCACATACAGCCCTGTACATAGTATGATGGCTCCACATACAGCCCTGTACATAGTATGATGGCTCCACATACAGTCCTGTACATAGTATGATGGCTCCACATACAGCCCTGTACATAGTATGATGGCTCCACATACAGCCCTGTACATAGTATGATGGCTCCACATACAGCCCTGTACATAGTATGATGACTCCACATACAGCCCTGTACATAGTATGATGGCTCCACATACAGCCCTGTACATAGTATGATGGCTCCACATACAGCCCTGTACATAGGATGATGGCTCCACATACAGCCCTGTACATAGTATGATGGCTCCACATACAGCCCTGTACATAGTATGATGGCTCCACATACAGCCCTGTACATAGTATGATGGCTCCACATACAGTCCTGTACATAGTATGATGGCTCCACATACAGCCCTGTACATAGTATGATGGCTCCACATACAGTCCTGTACATAGTATGATGGCTCCACATACAGTCCTGTACATAGTATGATGGCTCCACATACAGTCCTGTACATAGTATGATGGCTCCACATACAGCCCTGTACATAGTATGATGGCTCCACATACAGTCCTGTACATAGTATGATGGCTCCACATACAGCCCTGTACATAGTATGATGGCTCCACATACAGCCCTGTACATAGTATGATGGCTCCACATACAGTCCTGTACATAGTATGATGGCTCCACATACAGTCCTGTACATAGTATGATGGCTCCACATACAGCCCTGTACATAGTGTGATGGCTCCACATACAGTCCTGTACATAGTATGATGGCTCCACATACAGTCCTGTACATAGTATGATGGCTCCACATACAGCCCTGTACATAGTATGATGGCTCCACATACAGCCCTGTACATAGTATGATGGCTCCACATACAGTCCTGTACATAGTATGATGGCTCCACATACAGTCCTGTACATAGTATGATGGCTCCACATACAGCCCTGTACATAGTATGATGGCTCCACATACAGCCCTGTACATAGTATGATGGCTCCACATACAGCCCTGTACATAGTATGATGGCTCCACATACAGTCCTGTACATAGTATGATGGCTCCACATACAGCCCTGTACATAGTATGATGGCTCCACATACAGCCCTGTACATAGTATGATGGCTCCACATACAGCCCTGTACATAGTATGATGACTCCACATACAGCCCTGTACATAGTATGATGGCTCCACATACAGCCCTGTACATAGTATGATGGCTCCACATACAGCCCTGTACATAGGATGATGGCTCCACATACAGCCCTGTACATAGTATGATGGCTCCACATACAGCCCTGTACATAGTATGATGGCTCCACATACAGCCCTGTACATAGTATGATGACTCCACATACAGCCCTGTACATAGTATGATGACTCCACATACAGTCCTGTACATAGTATGATGACTCCACATACAGTCCTGTACATAGTATGATGACTCCACATACAGCCCTGTACATAGTATGATGACTCCACATACAGCCCTGTACATAGTATGATGACTTCACATACAGTCCTGTACATAGTATGATGACTCCACATACAGCCCTGTACATAGTATGATGGCTCCACATACAGCCCTGTACATAGTATGATGACTCCACATACAGCCCTGTACATAGTATGATGACTTCACATACAGTCCTATACATAGTATGATTGCTCCACATACAGCCCTGTACATAGTATGATGGCTCCACATACAGTCCTGTACATAGTATGATGGCTCCACATACAGTCCTGTACATAGTATGATGGCTCCACATACAGTTCTCTACATAGTATGATGGCCCCACATACAGTCCTGCACATAGTATGATGGCTCCACATACAGCCCTGTACATAGTATGATGGCTCCACATACAGCCCTGTACATAGTATGATGGCTCCACATACAGTCCTGTACATAGTATGATGGCTCCACATACAGCCCTGTACATAGTATGATGGCCCCACATACAGCCCTGTACATAGTATGATGGCTCCACATACAGTCCTGTACATAGTATGATGGCTCCACATACAGTCCTGTACATAGTATGATGGCTCCACATACAGCCCTGTACATAGTATGATGGCTCCACATACAGCCCTGTACATAGTATGATGGCTCCACATACAGTCCTGTACATAGTATGATGACTTCACATACAGTCCTATACATAGTATGATTGCTCCACATACAGCCCTGTACATAGTATGATGGCTCCACATACAGTCCTGTACATAGTATGATGGCTCCACATACAGTCCTGTACATAGTATGATGGCTCCACATACAGTTCTCTACATAGTATGATGGCCCCACATACAGTCCTGCACATAGTATGATGGCTCCACATACAGCCCTGTACATAGTATGATGGCTCCACATACAGCCCTGTACATAGTATGATGGCTCCACATACAGTCCTGTACATAGTATGATGGCTCCACATACAGCCCTGTACATAGTATGATGGCCCCACATACAGCCCTGTACATAGTATGATGGCTCCACATACAGTCCTGTACATAGTATGATGGCTCCACATACAGTTCTCTACATAGTATGATGGCCCCACATACAGTCCTGCACATAGTATGATGGCTCCACATACAGTCCTGCACATAGTATGATGGCTCCACATACAGCCCTGTACATAGTATGATGGCTCCACATACAGTCCTGTACATAGTATGATGGCTCCACATACAGCCCTGTACATAGTATGATGGCCCCACATACAGCCCTGTACATAGTATGATGGCTCCACATACAGTCCTGTACATAGTATGATGGCTCCACATACAGTCCTGTACATAGTATGATGGCTCCACATACAGCCCTGTACATAGTATGATGGCTCCACATACAGCCCTGTACATAGTATGATGGCTCCACATACAGTCCTGTACATAGTATGATGGCTCCACATACAGCCCTGTACATAGTATGATGGCTCCACATACAGCCCTGTACATAGTATGATGACTCCACATACAGCCCTGTACATAGTATGATGACTTCACATACAGCCCTGTACATAGTATGATGGCTCCACATACAGCCCTGTACATAGTATGATGGCTCCACATACAGTCCTGTACATAGTATGATGCCTCCACATACAGTCCTGCACATAGTATAATTGCTCCACATACAGTCCTGTACATAGTATGATGACTCCACATACAGCCCTGTACATAGTATGATGACTTCACATACAGTCCTGTACATAGTATGATGGCTCCACATACAGCCCTGTACATAGTATGATGGCTCCACATACAGCCCTGTACATAGTATGATGACTTCACATACAGTCCTATACATAGTATGATTGCTCCACATACAGCCCTGTACATAGTATGATGGCTCCACATACAGTCCTGTACATAGTATGATGGCTCCACATACAGTCCTGTACATAGTATGATGGCTCCACATACAGCCCTGTACATAGTATGATGGCTCCACATACAGTCCTGTACATAGTATGATGGATCCACATACAGTCCTGTACATAGTATGATGGCTCCACATACAGTCCTGTACATAGTATGATGGCTCCACATACAGCCCTGTACATAGTATGATGACTCCACATACAGTCCTGTACATAGTATGATGGCTCCACATACAGCCCTGTACATAGTATGATGGCTCCACATACAGTCCTGTACATAGTATGATGGCTCCACATACAGCCCTGTACATAGTATGATGGCTCCACATACAGTCCTGTACATAGTATGATGGCTCCACATACAGTCCTGTACATAGTATGATGACTCCACATACAGCCCTGTACATAGTATGATGGCTCCACATACAGTCCTGTACATAGTATGATGGCTCCACATACAGCCCTGTACATAGTATGATGGCTCCACATACAGCCCTGTACATAGTATGATGGCTCCACATACAGCCCTGTACATAGTATGATGACTCCACATACAGCCCTGTACATAGTATGATGACTCCACATACAGTCCTGTACATAGTATGATGGCTCCACATACAGTCCTGTACCTAGTATGATGGCTCCACATACAGCCCTGTACATAGTATGATGGCTCCACATACAGTCCTGTACATAGTATGATGGCTCCACATACAGCCCTGTACATAGTATGATGACTCCACATACAGTCCTGCACATAGTATAATTGCTCCACATACAGCCCTGTACATAGTATGATGACTCCACATACAGCCCTGTACATAGTATGATGACTTCACATACAGTCCTGTACATAGTATGATGACTCCACATACAGCCCTGTACATAGTATGATGGCTCCACATACAGTCCTGTACATAGTATGATGACTCCACATACAGCCCTGTACATAGTATGATGGCTCCACATACAGCCCTGTACATAGTATGATGACTTCACATACAGTCCTGTACATAGTATGATGACTCCACATACAGTCCTGTACATAGTATGATGGCTCCACATACAGCCCTGTACATAGTATGATGGCTCCACATACAGCCCTGTACATAGTATGATGGCTCCACATACAGTCCTGTACATAGTATGATGGCTCCACATACAGTACTGTACATAGTGTGATGACTCAACATACAGTCCTGTACATAGTATGATGACTCCACATACAGCCCTGTACATAGTATGATGACTCCACATACAGTCCTGTACATAGTATGATGACTCTACATACAGTCCTGTACATAGTATGATGGCTCCACATACAGCCCTGTACATAGTATGATGACTCCACATACAGTCCTGTACATAGTATGATGACTCTACATACAGTCCTGTACATAGTATGATGACTCCACATACAGTCCTGTACATAGTATGATGACTCTACATACAGTCCTGTACATAGTATGATGACTCCACATACAGTCCTGTACATAGTATGATGACTCTACATACAGTCCTGTACATAGTATGATGGCTCCACATACAGCCCTGTACATAGTATGATGACTCCACATACAGTCCTGTACATAGTATGATGGCTCCACATACAGTCCTGTACATAGTATGATGGCTCCACATACAGCCCTGTACATAGTATGATGGCTCCACATACAGTCCTGCACATAGTATGATGGCTCCACATACAGCCCTGTACATAGTATGATGGCTCCACATACAGCCCTGTACATAGTATGATGACTCCACATACAGCCCTGTACATAGTATGATGACTCCACATACAGTCCTGCACATAGTATGATGGCTCCACATACAACCCTGTACATAGTATGATGACTCCACATACAGTCCTGTACATAGTATGATGACTCCACATACAGCCCTGTACATAGTATGATGGCTCCACATACAGTCCTGTACATAGTATGATGGCTCCACATACAGTACTGTACATAGTGTGATGACTCAACATACAGTCCTGTACATAGTATGATGACTCCACATACAGCCCTGTACATAGTATGATGGCTCCACATACAGTCCTGCACATAGTATAATTGCTCCACATACAGCCCTGTACATAGTATGATGACTCCACATACAGCCCTGTACATAGTATGATGACTTCACATACAGTCCTGTACATAGTATGATGGCTCCACATACAGTCCTGTACATAGTATGATGACTCCACATACAGCCCTGTACATAGTATAATTGCTCCACATACAGCCCTGTACATAGTATGATGACTCCACATACAGCCCTGTACATAGTATGATGACTTCACATACAGTCCTGTACATAGTATGATGGCTCCACATACAGTCCTGTACATAGTATGATGACTCCACATACAGTCCTGTACATAGTATGATGACTCTACATACAGTCCTGTACATAGTATGATGACTCCACATACAGTCCTGTACATAGTATGATGACTCTACATACAGTCCTGTACATAGTATGATGGCTCCACATACAGCCCTGTACATAGTATGATGACTCCACATACAGTCCTGTACATAGTATGATGGCTCCACATACAGTCCTGTACATAGTATGATGGCTCCACATACAGCCCTGTACATAGTATGATGGCTCCACATACAGTCCTGCACATAGTATGATGGCTCCACATACAGCCCTGTACATAGTATGATGGCTCCACATACAGCCCTGTACATAGTATGATGGCTCCACATACAGCCCTGTACATAGTATGATGACTCCACATACAGCCCTGTACATAGTATGATGACTCCACATACAGTCCTGCACATAGTATGATGACTCCACATACAGCCCTGTACATAGTATGATGGCTCCACATACAGTCCTGTACATAGTATGATGGCTCCACATACAGCCCTGTACATAGTATGATGGCTCCACATACAGCCCTGTACATAGTATGATGGCTCCACATACAGCCCTGTACATAGTATGATGGCTCCACATACAGCCCTGTACATAGTATGATGACTCCACATACAGCCCTGTACATAGTATGATGACTCCACATACAGTCCTGCACATAGTATGATGACTCCACATACAGCCCTGTACATAGTATGATGACTCCACATACAGCCCTGTACATAGTATGATGGCTCCACATACAGTCCTGCACATAGTATGATGACTCCACATACAGCCCTGTACATAGTATGATGGCTCCACATACAGTCCTGTACATAGTATGATGGCTCCACATACAGCCCTGTACATAGTATGATGGCTCCACATACAGCCCTGTACATAGTATGATGGCTCCACATACAGCCCTGTACATAGTATGATGGCTCCACATACAGTCCTGCACATAGTATGATGACTCCACATACAGCCCTGTACATAGTATGATGGCTCCACATACAGTCCTGTACATAGTATGATGGCTCCACATACAGCCCTGTACATAGTATGATGGCTCCACATACAGCCCTGTACATAGTATGATGGCTCCACATACAGTCCTGTACATAGTATGATGACTCAACATACAGTCCTGTACATAGTATGATGACTCCACATACAGCCCTGTACATAGTATGATGGCTCCACATACAGTCCTGCACATAGTATAATTGCTCCACATACAGCCCTGTACATAGTATGATGGCTCCACATACAGTCCTGTACATAGTATGATGACTCAACATACAGCCCTGTACATAGTATGATGACTCCACATACAGCCCTGTACATAGTATGATGACTCCACATACAGCCCTGTACATAGTATGATGACTTCACATACAGTCCTGTACATAGTATGATGGCTCCACATACAGTCCTGTACATAGTATGATGACTCCACATACAGCCCTGTACATAGTATGATGGCTCCACATACAGCCCTGTACATAGTATGATGGCTCCACATACAGTCCTGCACATAGTATGATGGCTCCACATACAGCCCTGTACATAGTATGATGGCTCCACATACAGCCCTGTACATAGTATGATGACTCCACATACAGCCCTGTACATAGTATGATGGCTCCACATACAGTCCTGCACATAGTATGATGGCTCCACATACAGCCCTGTACATAGTATGATGGCTCCACATACAGCCCTGTACATAGTATGATGGCTCCACATACAGTCCTGTACATAGTATGATGAATCCACATACAGTCCTGTACATAGTATGATGGCTCCACATACAGCCCTGTACATAGTATGATGGCTCCACATACAGCCCTGTACATAGTATGATGGCTCCACATACAGCCCTGTACATAGTATGATGACTCCACATACAGCCCTGTACATAGTATGATGGCTCCACATACAGTCCTGCACATAGTATGATGGCTCCACATACAGCCCTGTACATAGTATGATGGCTCCACATACAGCCCTGTACATAGTATGATGGCTCCACATACAGTCCTGTACATAGTATGATGACTCCACATACAGCCCTGTACATAGTATGATGGCTCCACATACAGTCCTGCACATAGTATGATGGCTCCACATACAGCCCTGTACATAGTATGATGGCTCCACATACAGCCCTGTACATAGTATGATGGCTCCACATACAGTCCTGTACATAGTGTGATGACTCAACATACAGTCCTGTACATAGTATGATGGCTCCACATACAGCCCTGTACATAGTATGATGGCTCCACATACAGTCCTGCACATAGTATAATTGCTCCACATACAGCCCTGTACATAGTATGATGGCTCCACATACAGCCCTGTACATAGTATGATGACTTCACATACAGTCCTGTACATAGTATGATGACTCCACATACAGCCCTGTACATAGTATGATGGCTCCACATACAGCCCTGTACATAGTATGATGGCTCCACATACAGTCCTGCACATAGTATGATGGCTCCACATACAGCCCTGTACATAGTATGATGGCTCCACATACAGCCCTGTACATAGTATGATGACTCCACATACAGCCCTGTACATAGTATGATGGCTCCACATACAGTCCTGCACATAGTATGATGGCTCCACATACAGTCCTGCACATAGTATGATGGCTCCACATACAGCCCTGTACATAGTATGATGGCTCCACATACAGCCCTGTACATAGTATGATGACTCCACATACAGCCCTGTACATAGTATGATGGCTCCACATACAGCCCTGTACATAGTATGATGACTCCACATACAGCCCTGTACATAGTATGATGACTCCACATACAGCCCTGTACATAGTATGATGGCTCCACATACAGCCCTGTACATAGTATGATGGCTCCACATACAGCCCTGTACATAGTATGATGACTCCACATACAGTCCTGTACATAGTATGATGGCTCCACATACAGCCCTGTACATAGTATGATGGCTCCACATACAGCCCTGTACATAGTATGATGGCTCCACATACAGCCCTGTACATAGTATGATGGCTCCACATACAGCCCTGTACATAGTATGATGGCTCCACATACAGCCCTGTACATAGTATGATGGCTCCACATACAGCCCTGTACATAGTATGATGGCTCCACATACAGTCCTGTACATAGTATGATGGCTCCACATACAGCCCTGTACATAGTATGATGACTCCACATACAGTCCTGTACATAGTATGATGGCTCCACATACAGCCCTGTACATAGTATGATGGCTCCACATACAGCCCTGTACATAGTATGATGGCTCCACATACAGCCCTGTACATAGTATGATGGCTCCACATACAGCCCTGTACATAGTATGATGGCTCCACATACAGCCCTGTACATAGTATGATGACTCCACATACAGTCCTGTACATAGTATGATGGCTCCACATACAGTCCTGTACATAGTATGATGGCTCCACATACAGCCCTGTACATAGTATGATGGCTCCACATACAGCCCTGTACATAGTATGATGACTCCACATACAGCCCTGTACATAGTATGATGACTCCACATACAGTCCTGTACATAGTATGATGGCTCCACATACAGTCCTGTACATAGTATGATGACTCCACATACAGCCCTGTACATAGTATGATGACTCCACATACAGCCCTGTACATAGTATGATGGCTCCACATACAGCCCTGTACATAGTATGATGGCTCCACATACAGTCCTGTACATAGTATGATGGCTCCACATACAGCCCTGTACATAGTATGATGGCTCCACATACAGTCCTGTACATAGTATGATGACTCCACATACAGCCCTGTACATAGTATGATGGCTCCACATACAGCCCTGTACATAGTATGATGACTCCACATACAGCCCTGCACATAGTATGATGGCTCCACATACAGTCCTGCACATAGTATGATGGCTCCACATACAGTCCTGTACATAGTATGATGACTCCACATACAGCCCTGCACATAGTATGATGGCTCCACATACAGTCCTGCACATAGTATGATGGCTCCACATACAGTCCTGCACATAGTATGATGGCTCCACATACAGCCCTGTACATAGTATGATGACTCCACATACAGCCCTGCACATAGTATGATGGCTCCACATACAGCCCTGTACATAGTATGATGACTCCACATACAGCCCTGTACATAGTATGATGACTCCACATACAGTCCTGCACATAGTATGATGGCTCCACATACAGTCCTGTACATAGTATGATGACTCCACATACAGTCCTGTACATAGTATGATGGCTCCACATACAGTCCTGTACATAGTATGATGACTCCACATACAGCCCTGTACATAGTATGATGGCTCCACATACAGTCCTGTACATAGTATGATGACTCCACATACAGTCCTGCACATAGTATAATTGCTCCACATACAGCCCTGTACATAGTATGATGACTCCACATACAGCCCTGTACATAGTATGATGGCTCCACATACAGTCCTGTACATAGTATGATGACTCCACATACAGCCCTGTACATAGTATGATGGCTCCACATACAGTCCTGTACATAGTATGATGGCTCCACATACAGCCCTGTACATAGTATGATGGCTCCACATACAGTCCTGTACATAGTATGATGGCTCCACATACAGCCCTGTACATAGTATGATGGCTCCACATACAGCCCTGTACATAGTATGATTGCTCCACATACAGCCCTGTACATAGTATGATGGCTCCACATACAGCCCTGTACACAGTATGATGGCTCCACATACAGCCCTGTACATAGTATGATGGCTCCACATACAGTCCTGTACATAGTATGATGGCTCCACATACAGCCCTGTAAATAGTATGATGACTCCACATACAGCCCTGTACATAGTATGATGGCTCCACATACAGCCCTGTACATAGTATGATGGCTCCACATACAGCCCTGTACATAGTATGATGGCTCCACATACAGCCCTGTACATAGTATGATGACTCCACATACAGCCCTGTACATAGTATGATGACTTCACATACAGTCCTATACATAGTATGATGACTCCACATACAGCCCTGTACATAGTATGATGGCTCCACATACAGTCCTGTACATAGTATGATGGCTCCACATACAGCCCTGTACACAGTATGATGGCTCCACATACAGCCCTGTACATAGTATGATGACTCCACATACAGCCCTGTACATAGTATGATGACTTCACATACAGTCCTATACATAGTATGATGGCTCCACATACAGCCCTGTACATAGTATGATGGCTCCACATACAGCCCTGTACATAGTATGATGGCTCCACATACAGCCCTGTACATAGTATGATGACTCCACATACAGCCCTGTACATAGTATGATGACTCCACATACAGTCCTGTACATAGTATGATGACTCCACATACAGTCCTGTACATAGTATGATGGCTCCACATACAGTCCTGTACATAGTATGATGGCTCCACATACAGTCCTGTACATAGTATGATGGCTCCACATACAGTACTGTACATAGTGTGATGACTCAACATACAGTCCTGTACATAGTATGATGACTCCACATACAGTCCGGTACATAGTATGATGACTCCACATACAGTCCTGTACATAGTATGATGACTCCACATACAGTCCTGTACATAGTATGATGGCTCCACATACAGTCCTGTACATAGTATGATGACTCCACATACAGTCCTGTACATAGTATGATGGCCCCACATACAGTCCTGCACATAGTATGATGGCTCCACATACAGCCCTGTACATAGTATGATGGCTCCACATACAGCCCTGTACATAGTATGATGGCTCCACATACAGTCCTGTACATAGTATGATGACTCCACATACAGCCCTGTACATAGTATGATGACTCCACATACAGTCCTGCACATAGTATGATGGCTCCACATACAGTCCTGTACATAGTATGATGGCCCCACATACAGTCCTGCACATAGTATGATGGCTCCACATACAGCCCTGTACATAGTATGATGGCTCCACATACAGCCCTGTACATAGTATGATGGCTCCACATACAGCCCTGTACATAGTATGATGACTCCACATACAGCCCTGTACATAGTATGATGGCTCCACATACAGCCCTGTACATAGTATGATGGCTCCACATACAGTCCTGTACATAGTATGATGGCTCCACATACAGTCCTGTACATAGTATGATGGCTCCACATACAGCCCTGTACATAGTATGATGACTCCACATACAGCCCTGTACATAGTATGATGACTCCACATACAGCCCTGTACATAGTATGATGGCTCCACATACAGCCCTGTACACAGTATGATGGCTCCACATACAGCCCTGTACATAGTATGATGACTCCACATACAGCCCTGTACATAGTATGATGACTTCACATACAGTCCTGTACATAGTATGATGGCTCCACATACAGCCCTGTACACAGTATGATGGCTCCACATACAGCCCTGTACATAGTATGATGACTCCACATACAGCCCTGTACATAGTATGATGACTTCACATACAGTCCTATACATAGTATGATGACTCCACATACAGCCCTGTACATAGTATGATGGCTCCACATACAGTCCTGTACATAGTATGATGACTCCACATACAGCCCTGTACATAGTATGATGGCTCCACATACAGCCCTGTACATAGTATGATGGCTCCACATACAGTCCTGTACATAGTATGATGGCTCCACATACAGCCCTGTACACAGTATGATGGCTCCACATACAGCCCTGTACATAGTATGATGGCTCCACATACAGTCCTGTACATAGTATGATGGCTCCACATACAGCCCTGTACATAGTATGATGGCTCCACATACAGCCCTGTACATAGTATGATTGCTCCACATACAGCCCTGTACATAGTATGATGGCTCCACATACAGCCCTGTACACAGTATGATGGCTCCACATACAGCCCTGTACATAGTATGATGGCTCCACATACAGTCCTGTACATAGTATGATGGCTCCACATACAGCCCTGTACATAGTATGATGACTCCACATACAGCCCTGTACATAGTATGATGGCTCCACATACAGCCCTGTACATAGTATGATGGCTCCACATACAGCCCTGTACACAGTATGATGGCTCCACATACAGCCCTGTACATAGTATGATGGCTCCACATACAGTCCTGTACATAGTATGATGGCTCCACATACAGCCCTGTACATAGTATGATGACTCCACATACAGCCCTGTACATAGTATGATGACATCACATACAGTCCTATACATAGTATGATGACTCCACATACAGCCCTGTACATAGTATGATGGCTCCACATACAGTCCTGTACATAGTATGATGGCTCCACATACAGCCCTGTACACAGTATGATGGCTCCACATACAGCCCTGTACATAGTATGATGACTCCACATACAGCCCTGTACATAGTATGATGACTTCACATACAGTCCTATACATAGTATGATGACTCCACATACAGCCCTGTACATAGTATGATGGCTCCACATACAGCCCTGTACATAGTATGATGGCTCCACATACAGCCCTGTACATAGTATGATGACTCCACATACAGCCCTGTACATAGTATGATGACTCCACATACAGTCCTGTACATAGTATGATGACTCCACATACAGTCCTGTACATAGTATGATGGCTCCACATACAGTCCTGTACATAGTATGATGGCTCCACATACAGTCCTGTACATAGTATGATGGCTCCACATACAGTACTGTACATAGTGTGATGACTCAACATACAGTCCTGTACATAGTATGATGACTCCACATACAGTCCGGTACATAGTATGATGACTCCACATACAGTCCTGTACATAGTATGATGACTCCACATACAGTCCTGTACATAGTATGATGGCTCCACATACAGTCCTGTACATAGTATGATGACTCCACATACAGTCCTGTACATAGTATGATGGCCCCACATACAGTCCTGCACATAGTATGATGGCTCCACATACAGCCCTGTACATAGTATGATGGCTCCACATACAGCCCTGTACATAGTATGATGGCTCCACATACAGTCCTGTACATAGTATGATGACTCCACATACAGCCCTGTACATAGTATGATGACTCCACATACAGTCCTGCACATAGTATGATGGCTCCACATACAGTCCTGTACATAGTATGATGGCCCCACATACAGTCCTGCACATAGTATGATGGCTCCACATACAGCCCTGTACATAGTATGATGGCTCCACATACAGTCCTGCACATAGTATGATGGCTCCACATACAGCCCTGTACATAGTATGATGGCTCCACATACAGCCCTGTACATAGTATGATGACTCCACATACAGCCCTGTACATAGTATGATGGCTCCACATACAGCCCTGTACATAGTATGATGGCTCCACATACAGTCCTGTACATAGTATGATGGCTCCACATACAGTCCTGTACACAGTATGATGGCTCCACATACAGCCCTGTACATAGTATGATGGCTCCACATACAGTCCTGTACATAGTATGATGGCTCCACATACAGCCCTGTACACAGTATGATGGCTCCACATACAGCCCTGTACATAGTATGATGACTCCACATACAGCCCTGTACATAGTATGATGACTTCACATACAGCCCTGTACATAGTATGATGACTTCACATACAGTCCTGTACATAGTATGATGGCTCCACATACAGCCCTGTACACAGTATGATGGCTCCACATACAGCCCTGTACATAGTATGATGACTCCACATACAGCCCTGTACATAGTATGATGACTTCACATACAGTCCTGTACATAGTATGATGGCTCCACATACAGCCCTGTACACAGTATGATGGCTCCACATACAGCCCTGTACATAGTATGATGACTCCACATACAGCCCTGTACATAGTATGATGACTTCACATACAGTCCTATACATAGTATGATGACTCCACATACAGCCCTGTACATAGTATGATGGCTCCACATACAGTACTGTACATAGTATGATGACTCCACATACAGTCCTGTACATAGTATGATGACTTCACATACAGTCCTATACATAGTATGATGACTCCACATACAGCCCTGTACATAGTATGATGACTCCACATACAGTCCTGTACATAGTATGATGGCTCCACATACAGTACTGTACATAGTGTGATGGCTCCACATACAGTCCTGTACATAGTATGATGACTTCACATACAGTCCTATACATAGTATGATGACTCCACATACAGCCCTGTACATAGTATGATGACTCCACATACAGTCCTGTACATAGTATGATGACTCCACATACAGTCCTGTACATAGTATGATGGCTCCACATACAGTCCTGTACATAGTATGATGGCTCCACATACAGTACTGTACATAGTGTGATGACTCCACATACAGTCCTGTACATAGTATGATGGCTCCACATACAGTACTGTACATAGTATGATGACTCCACATACAGTCCTGTACATAGTATGATGGCTCCACATACAGTCCTGTACATAGTATGATGGCTCCACATACAGTCCTGTACATAGTATGATGGCTCCACATACAGTACTGTACATAGTGTGATGACTCCACATACAGTCCTGTACATAGTATGATGACTCCACATACAGTCCTGTACATAGTATGATGACTTCACATACAGTCCTATACATAGTATGATGACTCCACATACAGCCCTGTACATAGTATGATGACTCCACATACAGTCCTGTACATAGTATGATGACTCCACATACAGTCCTGTACATAGTATGATGGCTCCACATACAGTCCTGTACATAGTATGATGGCTCCACATACAGTCCTGTACATAGTATGATGGCTCCACATACAGTCCTGTACATAGTATGATGACTCCACATACAGCCCTGTACATAGTATGATGGCTCCACATACAGTCCTGTACATAGTATGATGACTCCACATACAGTCCTGTACATAGTATGATGGCTCCACATACAGCCCTGTACATAGTATGATGACTCCACATACAGTCCTGTACATAGTATGATGGCCCCACATACAGTCCTGCACATAGTATGATGGCTCCACATACAGCCCTGTACATAGTATGATGGCTCCACATACAGCCCTGTACATAGTATGATGGCTCCACATACAGTCCTGTACATAGTATGATGACTCCACATACAGCCCTGTACATAGTATGATGACTCCACATACAGTCCTGCACATAGTATGATGGCTCCACATACAGTCCTGTACATAGTATGATGGCCCCACATACAGTCCTGCACATAGTATGATGGCTCCACATACAGCCCTGTACATAGTATGATGGCTCCACATACAGCCCTGTACATAGTATGATGGCTCCACATACAGCCCTGTACATAGTATGATGACTCCACATACAGCCCTGTACATAGTATGATGGCTCCACATACAGTCCTGTACATAGTATGATGGCTCCACATACAGCCCTGTACATAGTATGATGGCTCCACATACAGCCCTGTACATAGTATGATGGCTCCACATACAGCCCTGTACATAGTATGATGGCTCCACATACAGCCCTGTACATAGTATGATGACTCCACATACAGCCCTGTACATAGTATGATGACTCCACATACAGCCCTGTACATAGTATGATGACTCCACATACAGCCCTGTACATAGTATGATGGCTCCACATACAGCCCTGTACATAGTATGATGGCTCCACATACAGCCCTGTACATAGTATGATGACTCCACATACAGCCCTGTACATAGTATGATGGCTCCACATACAGCCCTGTACATAGTATGATGGCTCCACATACAGCCCTGTACATAGTATGATGGCTCCACATACAGCCCTGTACATAGTATGATGACTCCACATACAGCCCTGTACATAGTATGATGACTCCACATACAGTCCTGTACATAGTATGATGACTCCACATACAGTCCTGTACATAGTATGATGACTCCACATACAGCCCTGTACATAGTATGATGACTCCACATACAGTCCTGTACATAGTATGATGACTCCACATACAGTCCTGTACATAGTATGATGACTCCACATACAGTCCTGTACATAGTATGATGACTCCACATACAGCCCTGTACATAGTATGATGGCTCCATATACAGTCCTGTACATAGTATGATGACTCCACATACAGCCCTGTACATAGTATGATGGCTCCACATACAGCCCTGTACACAGTATGATGGCTCCACATACAGCCCTGTACATAGTATGATGGCTCCACATACAGCCCTGTACATAGTATGATGACTCCACATACAGTCCTGTACATAGTATGATGACTCCACATACAGCCCTGTACATAGTATGATGGCTCAACATACAGCCCTGTACATAGTATGATGGCTCCACATACAGCCCTGTACATAGTATGATGACTCCACATACAGCCCTGTACATAGTATGATGGCTCCACATACAGCCCTGTACATAGTATGATGGCTCCACATACAGCCCTGTACATAGTATGATGGCTCCACATACAGCCCTGTACATAGTATGATGACTCCACATACAGCCCTGTACATAGTATGATGACTCCACATACAGTCCTGTACATAGTATGATGACTCCACATACAGTCCTGTACATAGTATGATGACTCCACATACAGCCCTGTACATAGTATGATGACTCCACATACAGTCCTGTACATAGTATGATGACTCCACATACAGTCCTGTACATAGTATGATGACTCCACATACAGCCCTGTACATAGTATGATGACTCCACATACAGCCCTGTACATAGTATGATGGCTCCACATACAGCCCTGTACATAGTATGATGACTCCACATACAGTCCTGTACATAGTATGATGACTCCACATACAGTCCTGTACATAGTATGATGACTCCACATACAGTCCTGTACATAGTATGATGACTCCACATACAGCCCTGTACATAGTATGATGACTCCACATACAGTCCTGTACATAGTATGATGACTCCACATACAGTCCTGTACATAGTATGATGACTCCACATACAGCCCTGTACATAGTATGATGACTCCACATACAGCCCTGTACATAGTATGATGGCTCCATATACAGTCCTGTACATAGTATGATGACTCCACATACAGTCCTGTACATAGTATGATGGCTCCACATACAGCCCTGTACATAGTATGATGACTCCACATACAGCCCTGTACATAGTATGATGGCTCCATATACAGTCCTGTACATAGTATGATGACTCCACATACAGCCCTGTACATAGTATGATGGCTCCACATACAGCCCTGTACATAGTATGATGGCTCCACATACAGCCCTGTACATAGTATGATGGCTCCACATACAGCCCTGTACATAGTATGATGACTCCACATACAGCCCTGTACATAGTATGATGACTCCACATACAGTCCTGTACATAGTATGATGACTCCACATACAGTCCTGTACATAGTATGATGACTCCACATACAGCCCTGTACATAGTATGATGACTCCACATACAGTCCTGTACATAGTATGATGACTCCACATACAGTCCTGTACATAGTATGATGACTCCACATACAGTCCTGTACATAGTATGATGACTCCACATACAGCCCTGTACATAGTATGATGGCTCCACATACAGTCCTGTACATAGTATGATGACTCCACATACAGCCCTGTACATAGTGTGATGGCTCCACATACAGCCCTGTACATAGTATGATGGCTCCACATACAGTCCTGCACATAGTATGATGGCTCCACATACAGCCCTGTACATAGTATGATGGCTTCACATACAGTCCTGTACATAGTATGATGGCTCCACATACAGCCCTGTACATAGTATGATGACTCCACATACAGCCCTGTACATAGTATGATGGCTCCACATACAGTCCTGTACATAGTATGATGGCTCCACATACAGCCCTGTACATAGTATGATGGCTCCACATACAGTCCTGTACATAGTATGATGGCTCCACATACAACCCTGTACATAGTATGATGACTCCACATACAGCCCTGTACATAGTATGATGGCTCCACATACAGTCCTGTACATAGTATGATGGCTCCACATACAGCCCTGTACATAGTATGATGACTCCACATACAGTCCTGCACATAGTATGATGGCTCCACATACAGCCCTGTACTAGTATGATGGCTCCACATACAGTCCTGTACATAGTATGATGGCTCCACATACAGCCCTGTACATAGTATGATGGCTCCACATACAGCCCTGTACATAGTATGATGGCTCCACATACAGTCCTGTACATAGTATGATGACTCCACATACAGCCCTGTACATAGTATGATGGCCCCACATACAGCCCTGTACATAGTATGATGGCTCCACATACAGTCCTGTACATAGTATGATGACTCCACATACAGCCCTGTACATAGTATGATGGCTCCACATACAGTCCTGTACATAGTATGATGACTCCACATACAGCCCTGTACATAGTATGATGGCTCCACATACAGTCCTGTACATAGTATGATGACTCCACATACAGCCCTGTACATAGTATGATGGCTCCACATACAGTCCTGTACATAGTATGATGGCTCCACATACAGTCCTGTACATAGTATGATGGCTTCACATACAGTCCTGTACATAGTATGATGGCTCCACATACAGTCCTGTACATAGTATGATGACTCCACATACAGTCCTGTACATAGTGTGATGGCTCCACATACAGTCCTGTACATAGTATGATGACTCCACATACAGCCCTGTACATAGTATGATGGCTCCACATACAGTCCTGCACATAGTATGATGGCTCCACATACAGCCCTGTACATAGTATGATGGCTCCACATACAGTCCTGTACATAGTATGATGGCTTCACATACAGTCCTGTACATAGTATGATGGCTCCACATACAGTCCTGTACATAGTATGATGACTCCATATACAGTCCTGTACATAGTGTGATGGCTCCACATACAGCCCTGTACATAGTATGATGGCTCCACATACAGTCCTGCACATAGTATGATGGCTCCACATACAGTCCTGCACATAGTATGATGGCTCCACATACAGTCCTGTACATAGTATGATGACTCCACATACAGCCCTGTACATAGTATGATGACTCCACATACAGTCCTGTACATAGTGTGATGGCTCCACATACAGTCCTGCACATAGTATGATGGCTCCACATACAGCCCTGTACATAGTATGATGGCTCCACATACAGCCCTGTACATAGTATGATGGCTCCACATACAGCCCTGTACATAGTATGATGACTCCACATACAGCCCTGTACATAGTATGATGGCTCCACATACAGCCCTGTACATAGTATGATGACTCCACATACAGCCCTGTACATAGTATGATGGCTCCACATACAGTCCTGTACATAGTATGATGGCTCCACATACAGTCCTGTACATAGTATGATGGCTCCACATACAGTCCTGCACATAGTATGATGGCTCCACATACAGCCCTGTACATAGTATGATGGCTCCACATACAGCCCTGTACATAGTATGATGACTCCACATACAGCCCTGTACATAGTATGATGACTCCACATACAGTCCTGTACATAGTATGATGGCTCCACATACAGCCCTGTACATAGTATGATGGCTCCACATACAGCCCTGTACATAGTATGATGGCTCCACATACAGTCCTGTACATAGTATGATGGCTCCACATACAGTCCTGTACATAGTATGATGGCTCCACATACAGCCCTGTACATAGTGTGATGGCTCCACATACAGCCCTGTACATAGTATGATGGCTCCACATACAGTCCTATACATAGTATGATGGCTCCACATACAGTCCTGTACATAGTATGATGGCTCCACATACAGTCCTGTACATAGTATGATGGCTCCACATACAGCCCTGTACATAGTATGATGACTCCACATACAGTCCTGCACATAGTATGATGGCTCCACATACAGCCCTGTACATAGTATGATGGCTCCACATACAGTCCTGTACATAGTATGATGGCTCCACATACAGCCCTGTACATAGTATGATGACTCCACATACAGCCCTGTACATAGTATGATGGCTCCACATACAGCCCTGTACATAGTATGATGGCTCCACATACAGTCCTGCACATAGTATGATGGCTCCACATACAGCCCTGTACATAGTATGATGGCTCCACATACAGCCTGTACATAGTATGATGGCTCCACATACAGTCCTGTACATAGTATGATGGCTCCACATACAGCCCTGTACATAGTATGATGACTCCACATACAGCCCTGTACATAGTATGATGGCTCCACATACAGTCCTGCACATAGTATGATGGCTCCACATACAGCCCTGTACATAGTATGATGACTCCACATACAGCCCTGTACATAGTATGATGACTCCACATACAGCCCTGTACATAGTATGATGACTCCACATACAGCCCTGCACATAGTATGATGGCTCCACATACAGTCCTGTACATAGTATGATGGCTCCACATACAGTCCTGTACATAGTATGATGACTCCACATACAGTCCTGTACATAGTATGATGGCTCCATATACAGTCCTGTACATAGTATGATGGCTCCACATACAGTCCTGCACATAGTATGATGACTCCACATACAGTCCTGTACATAGTATGATGGCTCCACATACAGTCCTGTACATAGTATGATGACTCCACATACAGTCCTGTACATAGTATGATGGCTCCACATACAGTCCTGTACATAGTATGATGGCTCCACATACAGCCCTGTACATAGTATGATGGCTCCACATACAGCCCTGTACATAGTATGATGGCTCCACATACAGTCCTGTACATAGTATGATGGCTCCACATACAGTCCTGTACATAGTATGATGGCTCCACATACAGCCCTGTACATAGTATGATGGCTCCACATACAGTCCTGTACATAGTATGATGGCTCCACATACAGTCCTGTACATAGTATGATGGCTCCACATACAGTCCTGTACATAGTATGATGGCTCCACATACAGCCCTGTACATAGTATGATGGCTCCACATACAGCCCTGTACATAGTATGATGGCTCCACATACAGCCCTGTACATAGTATGATGGCTCCACATACAGTCCTGTACATAGTATGATGGCTCCACATACAGTCCTGTACATAGTATGATGGCTCCACATACAGTCGTGTACATAGTATGATGGCTCCACATACAGCCCTGTACATAGTATGATGGCTCCACATACAGCCCTGTACATAGTATGATGACTCCACATACAGCCCTGCACATAGTATGATGACCAAACATACAGCCCTGCACATAGTATGATGGCTCCACATACAGTCCTGTACACAGTATGATGGCTCCACATACAGCCCTGTACATAGTATGATGGCTCCACATACAGTCCTGTACATAGTATGATGGCTCCACATACAGTCCTGTACATAGTATGATGGCTTCACATACAGCCCTGTACATAGTATGATGACTTCACATACAACCCTGTACATAGTATGATGGCTCCACATACAGCCCTGTACATAGTATGATGACTCCACATACAGTCCTGTACATAGTATGATGACTCCACATACAGTCCTGTACATAGTATGATGACTCCACATACAGCCCTGTACATAGTATGATGACTCCACATACAGCCCTGTACATAGTATGATGACTTCACATACAGTCCTGTACATAGTATGATGACTCCACATACAGCCCTGTACATAGTATGATGGCTCCACATACAGCCCTGTACATAGTATGATGACTCCACATACAGCCCTGCACATAGTATGATGGCTCCACATACAGTCCTATACATAGTATGATTGCTCCACATACAGCCCTGTACATAGTATGATGGCTCCACATACAGTCCTGTACATAGTATGATGGCTCCACATACAGTCCTGTACATAGTATGATGGCCCCACATACAGTCCTGTACATAGTATGATGACTTCACATACAGTCCTATACATAGTATGATGGCTCCACATACAGTCCTGTACATAGTATGATGACTCCACATACAGCCCTGCACATAGTATGATGGCTCCACATACAGCCCTGTACATAGTATGATGGCTCCACATACAGTCCTGTACATAGTATGATGGCTCCACATACAGCCCTGTACATAGTATGATGGCTCCACATACAGTCCTGTACATAGTATGATGGCTCCACATACAGTCCTGTACATAGTATGATGGCCCCACATACAGTCCTGTACATAGTATGATGGCTCCACATACAGTCCTATACATAGTATGATTGCTCCACATACAGCCCTGTACATAGTATGATGGCTCCACATACAGTCCTGTACATAGTATGATGGCTCCACATACAGCCCTGTACATAGTATGATGACTCCACATACAGCCCTGTACATAGTATGATGACTCCACATACAGCCCTGTACATAGTATGATGGCTCCACATACAGCCCTGTACATAGTATGATGACTCCACATACAGCCCTGCACATAGTATGATGGCTCCACATACAGTCCTATACATAGTATGATTGCTCCACATACAGCCCTGTACATAGTATGATGGCTCCACATACAGCCCTGTACATAGTATGATGGCTCCACATACAGCCCTGTACATAGTATGATGGCTCCACATACAGTCCTATACATAGTATGATTGCTCCACATACAGTCCTGCACATAGTATGATGGCTCCACATACAGTCCTATACATAGTATGATTGCTCCACATACAGTCCTGCACATAGTATGATGGCTCCACATACAGCCCTGTACATAGTATGATGACTTCACATACAGTCCTGTACATAGTATGATGACTCCACATACAGCCCTGTACATAGTATGATGGCTCCACATACAGCCCTGTACATAGTATGATGACTCCACATACAGCCCTGCACATAGTATGATGGCTCCACATACAGCCCTGTACATAGTATGATGGCTCCACATACAGTCCTATACATAGTATGATTGCTCCACATACAGCCCTGTACATAGTATGATGGCTCCACATACAGCCCTGTACATAGTATGATGGCTCCACATACAGCCCTGTACATAGTATGATGGCTCCACATACAGTCCTATACATAGTATGATGGCTCCACATACAGTCCTGCACATAGTATGATGACTCCACATACAGTAATATACATAGTATGATTGCTCCACATACAGCCCTGCACATAGTATGATGGCTCCACATACAGTCCTATACATAGTATGATTGCTCCACATACAGTCCTGCACATAGTATGATGACTCCACATACAGCCCTGTACATAGTATGATGGCTCCACATACAGTCCTGCACATAGTATGATGACTCCACATACAGTCCTGTACATAGTATGATGGCTCCACATACAGTCCTGTACATAGTATGATGAGCCCACATACAGCCCTGCACATAGTATGATGGCTCCACATACAGTCCTGTACATAGTATGATGGCTCCACATACAGTCCTGTACATAGTATGATGGCTCCACATACAGCCCTGTACATAGTATGATGAGCCCACATACAGCCCTGCACATAGTATGATGGCTCCACATACAGTCCTGTACATAGTATGATGGCTCCACATACAGCCCTGTACATAGTATGATGGCTCCACATACAGTCCTGTACATAGTATGATGATTCCACATACAGTCCTGTACATAGTGTGATGGCTCCACATACAGCCCTGTACATAGTATGATGATTCCACATACAGTCCTGTACATAGTATGATGGCTCCACATACAGCCCTGTACATAGTATGATGAGCCCACATACAGTCCTGTACATAGTATGATGACTCCACATACAGTCCTGTACATAGTATGATGGCTCCACATACAGCCCTGTACATAGTATGATGGCTCCACATACAGTCCTGTACATAGTATGATGACTCCACATACAGTCCTGTACATAGTGTGATGGCTCCACATACAGCCCTGTACATAGTATGATGACTCCACATACAGTCCTGTACATAGTATGATGGCTCCACATACAGCCCTGCACATAGTATGATGGCTCCACATACAGTCCTGTACATAGTATGATGGCTCCACATACAGTCCTGTACATAGTATGATGACTCCACATACAGTCCTGTACATAGTATGATGACTCCACATACAGTCCTGTACATAGTATGATGGCTCCACATACAGTCCTGTACATAGTATGATGACTCCACATACAGTCCTGTACATAGTATGATGGCTCCACATACAGTCCTGTACATAGTATGATGACTCCACATACAGTCCTGTACATAGTATGATGGCTCCACATACAGTCCTGTACATAGTATGATGGCTCCACATACAGCCCTGTACATAGTATGATGGCTCCACATACAGTCCTGTACATAGTATGATGACTCCACATACAGTCCTGTACATAGTGTGATGGCTCCACATACAGCCCTGTACATAGTATGATGACTCCACATACAGTCCTGTACATAGTATGATGGCTCCACATACAGCCCTGCACATAGTATGATGGCTCCACATACAGTCCTGTACATAGTATGATGGCTCCACATACAGCCCTGTACATAGTATGATGACTCCACATACAGCCCTGTACATAGTATGATGGCTCCACATACAGTCCTGTACATAGTATGATGACTCCACATACAGTCCTGTACATAGTATGATGACTCCACATACAGCCCTGTACATAGTATGATGACTCCACATACAGTCCTGTACATAGTATGATCGCTCCACATACAGTCCTGTACATAGTATGATGACTCCACATACAGTCCTGTACATAGTATGATGGCTCCACATACAGTCCTGTACATAGTATGATGACTCCACATACAGTCCTGTACATAGTGTGATGGCTCCACATACAGCCCTGTACATAGTATGATGACTCCACATACAGTCCTGTACATAGTGTGATGGCTCCACATACAGCCCTGTACATAGTATGATGACTCCACATACAGTCCTGTACATAGTATGATGGCTCCACATACAGTCCTGTACATAGTATGATGACTTCACATACAGTCCTGTACATAGTATGATGACTTCACATACAGTCCTGTACATAGTATGATGGCTCCACATACAGTCCTGTACATAGTATGATGACTCCACATACAGCCCTGTACATAGTATGATGACTCCACATACAGCCCTGTACATAGTATGATGACTTCACATACAGTCCTGTACATAGTATGATGACTTCACATACAGTCCTGTACATAGTATGATGGCTCCACATACAGTCCTGTACATAGTATGATGACTCCACATACAGTCCTGTACATAGTATGATGGCTCCACATACAGTCCTGTACATAGTATGATGACTTCACATACAGTCCTGTACATAGTATGATGGCTCCACATACAGTCCTGTACATAGTATGATGACTTCACATACAGTCCTGTACATAGTATGATGACTTCACATACAGTCCTGTACATAGTATGATGGCTCCACATACAGTCCTGTACATAGTATGATGACTTCACATACAGTCCTGTACATAGTATGATGACTTCACATACAGTCCTGTACATAGTATGATGACTTCACATACAGTCCTGTACATAGTATGATGGCTCCACATACAGTCCTGTACATAGTATGATGACTTCACATACAGTCCTGTACATAGTATGATGGCTCCACATACAGTCCTGTACATAGTATGATGGCTCCACATACAGTCCTGTACATAGTATGATGACTCCACATACAGTCCTGTACATAGTATGATGGCTCCACATACAGTCCTGTACATAGTATGATGACTTCACATACAGCCCTGTACATAGTATGATGACTTCACATACAGTCCTGTACATAGTATGATGACTTCACATACAGTCCTGTACATAGTATGATGGCTCCACATACAGCCCTGTACATAGTATGATGACTTCACATACAGTCCTGTACATAGTATGATTGCTCCACATACAGCCCTGTACATAGTATGATGACTTCACATACAGTCCTGTACATAGTATGATTGCTCCACATACAGTCCTGTACATAGTATGATGGCTCCACATACAGCCCTGTACATAGTATGATGGCTCCACATACAGCCCTGTACATAGTATGATGACTCCACATACAGTCCTGTACATAGTATGATGACTCCACATACAGCCCTGTACATAGTATGATGACTCCACATACAGTCCTGTACATAGTATGATGACTCCACATACAGTCCTGTACATAGTATGATGACTCCACATACAGCCCTGTACATAGTATGATGGCTCCACATACAGTCCTGTACATAGTATGATGACTCCACATACAGTCCTGTACATAGTATGATGGCTCCACATACAGTCCTGTACATAGTATGATGGCTCCACATACAGCCCTGTACATAGTATGATGGCTCCACATACAGTCCTGTACATAGTATGATGGCTCCACATACAGTCCTGTACATAGTATGATGGCTCCACATACAGCCCTGTACATAGTATGATGGCTCCACATACAGCCCTGCACATAGTATGATGGCTCCACATACAGTCCTGCACATAGTATGATGGCTCCACATACAGCCCTGTACATAGTATGATGACTCCATATACAGCCCTGCACATAGTATGATGGCTCCACATACAGCCCTGCACATAGTATGATGGCTCCACATACAGTCCTGCACATAGTATGATGGCTCCACATACAGCCCTGTACATAGTATGATGGCTCCACATACAGCCCTGCACATAGTATGATGACTCCACATTCAGTCCTGTACATAGTATGATGGCTCCACATACAGCCCTGTACATAGTATGATGGCTCCACATACAGCCCTGCACATAGTATGATGGCTCCACATACAGTCCTGCACATAGTATGATGGCTCCACATACAGCCCTGTACATAGTATGATGACTCCATATACAGCCCTGCACATAGTATGATTGCTCCACATACAGTCCTGTACATAGTATGATGGCTCCACATACAGTCCTGTACATAGTATGATGGCTCCACATACAGTCCTGTACATAGTATGATGGCTCCACATACAGCCCTGTACATAGTATGATGACTCCACATACAGTCCTGTACATAGTATGATGGCTCCACATACAGTCCTGTACATAGTATGATGACTCCACATACAGTCCTGTACATAGTATGATGGCTCCACATACAGTCCTGTACATAGTATGATGAGCCCACATACAGCCCTGCACATAGTATGATGGCTCCACATACAGTCCTGTACATAGTATGATGGCTCCACATACAGTCCTGTACATAGTATGATGGCTCCACATACAGCCCTGTACATAGTATGATGAGCCCACATACAGTCCTGTACATAGTATGATGACTCCACATACAGTCCTGTACATAGTATGATGGCTCCACATACAGCCCTGTACATAGTATGATGGCTCCACATACAGTCCTGCACATAGTATGATGGCTCCACATACAGTCCTGTACATAGTATGATGGCTCCACATACAGCCCTGTACATAGTATGATGAGCCCACATACAGTCCTGCACATAGTATGATGGCTCCACATACAGTCCTGTACATAGTATGATGGCTCCACATACAGCCCTGTACATAGTATGATGGCTCCACATACAGTCCTGTACATAGTATGATGACTCCACATACAGTCCTGTACATAGTGTGATGGCTCCACATACAGTCCTGTACATAGTATGATGGCTCCACATACAGCCCTGTACATAGTATGATGACTCCACATACAGCCCTGTACATAGTATGATGGCCCCACATACAGTCCTGTACATAGTATGATGACTCCACATACAGCCCTGTACATAGTATGATGGCCCCACATACAGTCCTGTACATAGTATGATGGCTCCACATACAGCCCTGTACATAGTATGATGAGCCCACATACAGCCCTGCACATAGTATGATGGCTCCACATACAGCCCTGTACATAGTATGATGGCCCCACATACAGTCCTGTACATAGTATGATGACTCCACATACAGCCCTGTACATAGTATGATGGCCCCACATACAGTCCTGCACATAGTATGATGGCTCCACATACAGCCCTGTACATAGTATGATGGCTCCACATACAGTCCTGTACATAGTATGATGGCTCCACATACAGTCCTGTACATAGTGTGATGGCTCCACATACAGCCCTGTACATAGTATGATGACTCCACATACAGTCCTGTACATAGTATGATGGCTCCACATACAGTCCTGTACATAGTATGATGACTCCACATACAGTCCTGTACATAGTATGATGGCTCCACATACAGTCCTGTACATAGTATGATGACTCCACATACAGCCCTGTACATAGTATGATGGCCCCACATACAGTCCTGTACATAGTATGATGGCTCCACATACAGCCCTGTACATAGTATGATGAGCCCACATACAGCCCTGTACATAGTATGATGACTCCACATACAGTCCTGTACATAGTATGATGACTCCACATACAGCCCTGTACATAGTATGATGACTCCACATACAGTCCTGTACATAGTATGATGACTCCACATACAGCCCTGTACATAGTATGATGGCTCCACATACAGCCCTGTACATAGTATGATGGCTCCACATACAGCCCTGTACATAGTATGATGGCTCCACATACAGTCCTGTACATAGTATGATGGCTCCACATACAGTCCTGCACATAGTATGATGGCTCCACATACAGCCCTGTACATAGTATGATGGCTCCACATACAGCCCTGTACATAGTATGATGACTCCACATACAGTCCTGTACATAGTATGATGACTCCACATACAGCCCTGTACATAGTATGATGACTCCACATACAGTCCTGTACATAGTATGATGACTTCACATACAGTCCTGTACATAGTATGATGGCTCCACATACAGTCCTGTACATAGTATGATGACTCCACATACAGCCCTGTACATAGTATGATGGCTCCACATACAGCCCTGTACATAGTATGATGGCTCCACATACAGTCCTGTACATAGTATGATGACTCCACATACAGTCCCTGTACATAGTGTGATGGCTCCACATACAGCCCTGTACATAGTATGATGACTCCACATACAGTCCTGTACATAGTATGATGGCTCCACATACAGTCCTGTACATAGTATGATGGCTCCACATACAGTCCTGTACATAGTATGATGACTCCACATACAGTCCTGTACATAGTGTGATGGCTCCACATACAGCCCTGTACATAGTATGATGACTCCACATACAGTCCTGTACATAGTATGATGACTCCACATACAGTCCTGTACATAGTATGATGACTTCACATACAGCCCTGTACATAGTATGATGGCTCCACATACAGTCCTGTACATAGTATGATGACTCCACATACAGTCCTGTACATAGTGTGATGGCTCCACATACAGCCCTGTACATAGTATGATGACTCCACATACAGTCCTGTACATAGTATGATGGCTCCACATACAGTCCTGTACATAGTATGATGACTTCACATACAGTCCTGTACATAGTATGATGGCTCCACATACAGTCCTGTACATAGTATGATGGCTCCACATACAGTCCTGTACATAGTATGATGGCTCCACATACAGCCCTGTACATAGTATGATGGCTCCACATACAGTCCTGTACATAGTATGATGGCTCCACATACAGTCCTGTACATAGTATGATGACTTCACATACAGTCCTGTACATAGTATGATGGCTCCACATACAGTCCTGTACATAGTATGATGGCTCCACATACAGTCCTGTACATAGTATGATGGCTCCACATACAGCCCTGTACATAGTATGATGGCTCCACATACAGCTCTGTACATAGTATGATGACTTCACATACAGTCCTGTACATAGTATGATGACTCCACATACAGTCCTGTACATAGTATGATGACTCCACATACAGCCCTGTACATAGTATGATGGCTCCACATACAGTCCTGTACATAGTATGATGGCTCCACATACAGCCCTGTACATAGTATGATGGCTCCACATACAGTCCTGTACATAGTATGATGGCTCCACATACAGTCCTGTACATAGTATGATGACTCCACATACAGCCCTGTACATAGTATGATGGCTCCACATACAGCCCTGTACATAGTATGATGGCTCCACATACAGTCCTGTACATAGTATGATGGCTCCACATACAGTCCTGTACATAGTATGATGGCTCCACATACAGTCCTGTACATAGTATGATGGCTCCACATACAGTCCTGTACATAGTATGATGGCTCCACATACAGCCCTGTACATAGTATGATGGCTCCACATACAGTCCTGTACATAGTATGATGTCTCCACATACAGCCCTGTACATAGTATGATGGCTCCACATACAGTCCTGTACATAGTATGATGGCTCCACATACAGCCTTGTACATAGTATGATGGCTCCACATACAGCCCTGTACATAGTATGATGACTCCACATACAGTCCTGTACATAGTATGATGGCTCCACATACAGTCCTGTACATAGTATGATGGCTCCACATACAGCCCTGTACATAGTATGATGGCTCCACATACAGTCCTGTACATAGTATGATGGCTCCACATACAGCCCTGTACATAGTATGATGGCTCCACATACAGTCCTGTACATAGTATGATGACTCCACATACAGCCCTGTACATAGTATGATGACTCCACATACAGCCCTGTACATAGTATGATGACTTCACATACAGTTCTGTACATAGTATGATGGCTCCACATACAGCCCTGTACATAGTATGATGACTCCACATACAGTCCTGTACATAGTATGATGACTCCACATACAGCCCTGTACATAGTATGATGACTTCACATACAGTTCTGTACATAGTATGATGGCTCCACATACAGCCCTGTACATAGTATGATGACTCCACATACAGCCCTGTACATAGTATGATGACTCCACATACAGCCCTGTACATAGTATGATGACTTCACATACAGTTCTGTACATAGTATGATGGCTCCACATACAGCCCTGTACATAGTATGATGACTCCACATACAGTCCTGTACATAGTATGATGACTCCACATACAGTCCTGTACATAGTATGATGGCTCCACATACAGCCCTGTACATAGTATGATGACTCCACATACAGTCCTGTACATAGTATGATGACTCCACATACAGTCCTGTACATAGTATGATGGCTCCACATACAGTCCTGTACATAGTATGATGACTCCACATACAGCCCTGTACATAGTATGATGGCTCCACATACAGCCCTGTACATAGTATGATGGCTCCACATACAGCCCTGTACATAGTATGATGGCTCCACATACAGCCCTGTACATAGTATGATGGCTCCACATACAGCCCTGTACATAGTATGATGGCTCCACATACAGCCCTGTACATAGTATGATGGCTCCACATACAGCCCTGTACATAGTATGATGACTCCACATACAGCCCTGTACATAGTATGATGGCTCCACATACAGCCCTGTACATAGTATGATGGCTCCACATACAGCCCTGTACATAGTATGATGACTTCACATACAGCCCTGTACATAGTATGATGGCTCCACATACAGCCCTGTACATAGTATGATGGCTCCACATACAGCCCTGTACATAGTATGATGACTCCACATACAGCCCTGTACATAGTATGATGGCTCCACATACAGTCCTGTACATAGTATGATGACTCCACATACAGTCCTGTACATAGTATGATGACTCCACATACAGCCCTGTACATAGTATGATGGCTCCACATACAGTCCTGTACATAGTATGATGACTCCACATACAGTCCTGTACATAGTATGATGACTCCACATACAGCCCTGTACATAGTATGATGGCTCCACATACAGCCCTGTACATAGTATGATGACTCCACATACAGCCCTGTACATAGTATGATGGCTCCACATACAGCCCTGTACATAGTATGATGACTTCACATACAGCCCTGTACATAGTATGATGACTCCACATACAGCCCTGTACATAGTATGATGGCTCCACATACAGCCCTGTACATAGTATGATGGCTCCACATACAGTCCTGTACATAGTATGATGACTCCACATACAGCCCTGTACATAGTATGATGGCTCCACATACAGCCCTGTACATAGTATGATGGCTCCACATACAGCCCTGTACATAGTATGATGGCTCCACATACAGCCCTGTACATAGTATGATGACTTCACATACAGTCCTGTACATAGTATGATGACTCCACATACAGCCCTGTACATAGTATGATGACTCCACATACAGCCCTGTACATAGTATGATGGCTCCACATACAGCCCTGTACATAGTATGATGACTCCACATACAGTACTGTACATAGTATGATGGCTCCACATACAGTACTGTACATAGTATGATGACTCCACATACAGCCCTGTACATAGTATGATGGCTCCACATACAGCCCTGTACATAGTATGATGACTTCACATACAGCCCTGTACATAGTATGATGGCTCCACATACAGCCCTGTACATAGTATGATGGCTCCACATACAGTCCTGTACATAGTATGATGGCTCCACATACAGTCCTGTACATAGTATGATGGCCCCACATACAGTCCTGCACATAGTATGATGGCTCCACATACAGCCCTGTACATAGTATGATGGCTCCACATACAGCCCTGTACATAGTATGATGGCTCCACATACAGTCCTGTACATAGTATGATGACTCCACATACAGCCCTGTACATAGTATGATGGCTCCACATACAGCCCTGTACATAGTATGATGGCTCCACATACAGCCCTGTACATAGTATGATGGCTCCACATACAGCCCTGTACATAGTATGATGGCTCCACATACAGCCCTGTACATAGTATGATGGCTCCACATACAGTCCTGTACATAGTATGATGACTCCACATACAGCCCTGTACATAGTATGATGGCTCCACATACAGCCCTGTACATAGTATGATGGCTCCACATACAGCCCTGTACATAGTATGATGACTTCACATACAGTCCTGTATATAGTATGATGGCTCCACATACAGCCCTGTACATAGTATGATGGCTCCACATACAGCCCTGTACATAGTATGATGACTCCACATACAGCCCTGTACATAGTATGATGGCTCCACATACAGCCCTGTACATAGTATGATGACTCCACATACAGCCCTGTACATAGTATGATGGCTCCACATACAGCCCTGTACATAGTATGATGGCTCCACATACAGCCCTGTACATAGTATGATGACTTCACATACAGTCCTGTACATAGTATGATGGCTCCACATACAGCCCTGTACATAGTATGATGACTTCACATACAGCCCTGTACATAGTATGATGACTCCACATACAGCCCTGTACATAGTATGATGGCTCCACATACAGCCCTGTACATAGTATGATGGCTCCACATACAGTCCTGTACATAGTATGATGGCTCCACATACAGCCCTGTACATAGTATGATGACTTCACATACAGCCCTGTACATAGTATGATGACTCCACATACAGTCCTGTACATAGTATGATGGCTCCACATACAGCCCTGTACATAGTATGATGGCTCCACATACAGCCCTGTACATAGTATGATGGCTCCACATACAGCCCTGTACATAGTATGATGACTTCACATACAGTCCTGTACATAGTATGATGACTCCACATACAGCCCTGTACATAGTATGATGGCTCCACATACAGCCCTGTACATAGTATGATGACTTCACATACAGTCCTGTACATAGTATGATGGCTCCACATACAACCCTGTACATAGTATGATGACTTCACATACAGTCCTGTACATAGTATGATGGCTCCACATACAACCCTGTACATAGTATGATGGCTCCACATACAGCCCTGTACATAGTATGATGGCTCCACATACAGCCCTGTACATAGTATGATGACTTCACATACAGTCCTGTACATAGTATGATGACTCCACATACAGCCCTGTACATAGTATGATGGCTCCACATACAGCCCTGTACATAGTATGATGACTTCACATACAGTCCTGTACATAGTATGATGGCTCCACATACAACCCTGTACATAGTATGATGGCTCCACATACAGCCCTGTACATAGTATGATGGCTCCACATACAGCCCTGTACATAGTATGATGACTCCACATACAGCCCTGTACATAGTATGATGACTTCACATACAGTCCTGTACATAGTATGATGGCTCCACATACAGCCCTGTACATAGTATGATGACTTCACATACAGCCCTGTACATAGTATGATGACTCCACATACAGCCCTGTACATAGTATGATGACTCCACATACAGCCCTGTACATAGTATGATTGCTCCACATACAGCCCTGTACATAGTATGATGACTCCACATACAGCCCTGTACATAGTATGATGGCTCCACATACAGCCCTGTACATAGTATGATGGCTCCACATACAGTCCTGTACATAGTATGATGGCTCCACATACAGCCCTGTACATAGTATGATGGCTCCACATACAGCCCTGTACATAGTATGATGACTCCACATACAGCCCTGTACATAGTATGATGACTTCACATACAGTCCTGTACATAGTATGATGGCTCCACATACAACCCTGTACATAGTATGATGGCTCCACATACAGCCCTGTACATAGTATGATGGCTCCACATACAGCCCTGTACATAGTATGATGACTCCACATACAGCCCTGTACATAGTATGATGACTTCACATACAGTCCTGTACATAGTATGATGGCTCCACATACAGCCCTGTACATAGTATGATGACTCCACATACAGCCCTGTACATAGTATGATGACTCCACATACAGCCCTGTACATAGTATGATTGCTCCACATACAGCCCTGTACATAGTATGATGACTCCACATACAGTCCTGTACATAGTATGATGACTCCACATACAGCCCTGTACATAGTATGATTGCTCCACATACAGCCCTGTACATAGTATGATGACTCCACATACAGTACTGTACATAGTATGATGGCTCCACATACAGCCCTGTACATAGTATGATGGCTCCACATACAGCCCTGTACATAGTATGATGGCTCCACATACAGCCCTGTACATAGTATGATGACTCCACATACAGTCCTGTACATAGTATGATGGCTCCACATACAGTCCTGTACATAGTATGATGGCTCCACATACAGCCCTGTACATAGTATGATGGCTCCACATACAGCCCTGTACATAGTATGATGGCTCCACATACAGCCCTGTACATAGTATGATGACTTCACATACAGTCCTGTACATAGTATGATGGCTCCACATACAGCCCTGTACATAGTATGATGACTTCACATACAGTCCTGTACATAGTATGATGGCTCCACATACAGTCCTGTACATAGTATGATGGCTCCACATACAGCCCTGTACATAGTATGATGGCTCCACATACAGTCCTGCACATATTATGATGACTCCACATACAGTCCTGTACATAGTATGATGGCTCCACATACAGCCCTGTACATAGTATGATGAGTCCACATACAGCCCTGTACATAGTATGATGGCTGCACATACAATCCTGCACATAGTATGATGGCCCCACATACAGCCCTGTACATAGTATGATGGCCCCACATACAGCCCTGTACATAGTATGATGGCCCCACATACAGTCCTGTACATAGTATGATGGCTCCACATACAGCCCTGTACATAGTATGATGGCTCCACATACAGCCCTGTACATAGTATGATGGCTCCACATACAGCCCTGTACATAGTATGATGGCTCCACATACAGTCCTGTACATAGTATGATGGCTCCACATACAGCCCTGTACATAGTATGATGGCCCCACATACAGCCCTGTACATAGTATGATGGCCCCACATACAGCCCTGTACATAGTATGATGGCCCCACATACAGCCCTGTACATAGTATGATGACTCCACATACAGTCCTGTACATAGTATGATGGCTCCACATACAGCCCTGTACATAGTATGATGACTCCACATACAGCCCTGTACATAGTATGATGGCTCCACATACAGCCCTGTACATAGTATGATGACTTCACATACAGTCCTGTACATAGTATGATGGCTCCACATACAGTCCTGTACATAGTATGATGGCTCCACATACAGCCCTGTACATAGTATGATGGCTCCACATACAGCCCTGTACATAGTATGATGACTCCACATACAGCCCTGTACATAGTATGATGACTCCACATACAGTCCTGCACATATTATGATGACTCCACATACAGCCCTGTACATAGTATGATGACTCCACATACAGCCCTGTACATAGTATGATGGCTCCACATACAGCCCTGTACATAGTATGATGGCTCCACATACAGCCCTGTACATAGTATGATGACTCCACATACAGCCCTGTACATAGTATGATGACTCCACATACAGTCCTGCACATAGTATGATGGCTCCACATACAGTCCTGTACATAGTATGATGGCTCCACATACAGCCCTGTACATAGTATGATGGCTGCACATACAATCCTGCACATAGTATGATGGCCCCACATACAGCCCTGTACATAGTATGATGGCCCCACATACAGCCCTGTACATAGTATGATGGCCCCACATACAGTCCTGTACATAGTATGATGGCTCCACATACAGTCCTGTACATAGTATGATGGCTCCACATACAGTCGTGTACATAGTATGATGGCTCCACATACAGCCCTGTACATAGTATGATGTCCCCACATACAGCCCTGTACATAGTATGATGACTCCACATACAGCCCTGTACATAGTATGATGGCTCCACATACAGCCCTGTACATAGTATGATGGCTGCACATACAATCCTGCACATAGTATGATGGCCCCACATACAGTCCTGTACATAGTATGATGGCTCCACATACAGTCCTGTACATAGTATGATGGCTCCACATACAGCCCTGTACATAGTATGATGGCTCCACATACAGCCCTGTACATAGTATGATGGCTGCACATACAATCCTGCACATAGTATGATGGCCCCACATACAGCCCTGTACATAGTATGATGACTCCACATACAGCCCTGTACATAGTATGATGACTCCACATACAGCCCTGTACATAGTATGATGTCCCCACATACAGCCCTGTACATAGTATGATGGCTCCACATACAGCCCTGTACATAGTATGATGGGTCCACATACAGCCCTGTACATAGTATGATGGGTCCACATACAGCCCTGTACATAGTATGATGGCTCCACATACAGTCCTGTACATAGTATGATGACTCCACATACAGTCCTGTACATAGTATGATGGCTCCACATACAGCCCTGTACATAGTATGATGGCTCCACATACAGTCCTGTACATAGTATGATGGCTCCACATACAGTCCTGTACATAGTATGATGGCCCCACATACAGCCCTGTACATAGTATGACGGCTCCACATACAGTCCTGTACATAGTATGATGGCTCCACATACAGTCCTGTACATAGTATGATGGCTCCACATACAGTCCTGTACATAGTATGATGACTCCACATACAGCCCTGTACATAGTATGATGGCTCCACATACAGCCCTGTACATAGTATGATGGCTCCACATACAGCCCTGTACATAGTATGATGGCTCCACATACAGCCCTGTACATAGTATGACGGCCCCCATATAGAATCATAGAGTCAGAGTGGTAGAGTTGGAGGGGACCTCCTGGGTCATCTGGTCCAACCCCCTGCTCAAAGCAGGATTCACTAAACCCTCTCAGATAGATGTTTGTCCAGCCTCTGTTTTAAGACGTCCATTGAAGGGGAACTCACCACCTCTCGTGGCCGCCTGTTCCACTCATTGATCACCCTCACTGTCAAAAAGTTTTTTCTAATATCTAATCTGTGTCTCCTGCCATTCAGTTTCATCCCATTGCTTCCAGTCTTTCCTTGTGCAAATGAGAATAAAGATGATCCTTCTTCAATGTGACAGGCCTTGAGATATTTGTAGACAGCTATTAAGTCTCCTCTCAGTCTTCTTTTTTGCAAGCTAAACACTCCCAAATCCTGTAACCGTTCCTCATAGGACATGGTTTGCAGACCGGTCAGCATTCCGGTCGCTCTTCTTCACGTGATCTAGACTGTATGCTTCTGTTAATACATCCCAAAATTGTATTTGCCTTTTTTGCTGCTGCATCACAGTGTTGACTCATGTTCAGTCTATGATCTATTAGTATACCTAAGTCTTTTTCACATGTACTGTTGCTTAGCTCTATTCCTCCCATTCTGTATATGCTTTTTTCATTTTTATTGCCCAGATGTAGTACTTTGCATTTTTCCCTGTTAAAAACCATTCTGTTAGTTGCTGCCCACTGCTCCAGTTTATTTAGGTCTTTTTGAATCCTCTCTCTCTCTTCTCTAGTGTTAGCTATCCCTCCTAGCTTTGTGTCATCAGCAAATTTAATCAGTTTACCCTCAATTCCTTCACCTAAATCATTGATAAAGATGATATAATAGTCACCTTGGTATGATGGCCCCCACATACAATGGCCCCCTTGGTATGATGGCCCCCACATACAATGGCCCCCTTGGTATGATGGCCTCCACATATAATGGCCCCCTTGGTATGATGGCCCCCGCATATAATGGCCCCCTTGGTATGATGGCCCCCACATACAATGGCCCCCTTGGTATGATGGCCCCACAAAGTACTGTTTACCTTTTTTCCTGCAGTTCCGGCGAGGCCGCTGCTGCTTTGTGTGCGGGCGACCTGGGGCCACGGGTGGGAGAGCAGAGTGCATGCTCTCTGCTCACAGAATGCGCTGACACTTAGCAGTGTCAGTGCGTTCCCAGCTCCAGCCACCTGTGTGCGTCACAGCGTTCGCTGTGTGCGCGAGCGCCCTGCCCCCGGTGATGCCGAGCTACCTGGGCAGGCACCCAGAAAATTAAAGGGGCCGGCAGCCGTAAAAACGGGCTGGCGGCCCCCCAAGCAGTGCCACACCGCGGCCCACCGGGAAAGTGCCCAGTAGGGCAGATTAGCAATGCTGCTGTGGCCCCTCACTGGGCTGATTGTCCACACTGCAGGTGAGGTAGGCATAGTAAGAACACTGGCGGCCCAGGCTACATCCATTTGCTTGGGGGCCAGGGGGCAGCGGGGGGCTATATGGCCTGGGCCGTGACATCTCCAACATATATCTTCAGCAGGGACCTTGGGCATTACCTCCCCCAACCCTTTGGCCCTTGGACGCTCTATCCCTTTTTGGGCCTCCGCCCCCTGGTGAGTTCCCCACTATGGAGTGAGCTGCTTTACCAAGGAACCCTCGGCCCCCTGATACCTCTCGACCAGACCAACCAGTTCATCAGCGTTCCGGGGATCACCCTGGGCAACCCAAGTCTGTATTGGCCTGGGCAGGGAATGCACGAACCGCTCCATAACCACTCGCTCTACGCACTGCGCAGTAGTAGAGGACTCTGGCTGCAAGTCATTTTTGGACCGCGTGCGCAGTAGCATCTATCGGTTGACGAGAAATGCTACTGAGCAAACGCTGCTAGCGGTACCATTTCTCTGGAGAAAAAGAAATTTGCCTGCAGCAGTATGGCACCACGGGCCGCGCTTGCACAGTAGCATCTCTCGGCGAACAAGAGATGCTACTGCGCATGTGCGGGCGGCGGGGCCGATTTGCTACACGTAAATTTCTAGATTTCTACCACAATTACAAAGACAGTATTTAAAATAGGAGGCAGGTCACTGAAGGCACAGTGACCTGTCAGAAGGCAGAGATAGGAATACATTAGCAGAGCACCAGTTATAGCCCCTCCTCACAGGTTGCCCCAAAGCACGAGCATCTCATTATCTCAGGAATGAAAATAAAGATTAAAAAAGAACCACAGGACGGATTTCATCAACAAAGGTATCATTTTAATCAGTGTAATGGCGCCCACCTCGCAGTGTATGTGGTTCACTAAGCACAATCCTGCTGACAGGTGCGCTTTAAATTACCAAACCATAGTAATATATAAAGTGACAAGTGCCTCGGTATAGTTATGATTTAGGTAACAAAAAGAAATATACACCGTCATCTCATAGATCTACTTGTCATTATTATAGAGAAATGCCATAATAAGCACCAAAGAAAAGAGGGTCAAGGTGAATAATTGCACTTACATAGATAGAAGGTGGTACACATGAGGTTCTGATGAAGAAAGGGCGAAACGCGCGTTGGGGCGACGGGGACCTTATAAGTTTAAAACTAACTCCTTTTCCTCAACCTAAAAATAAAGAAGTGAATAACATAACAAAAGGGAGGTATATTTGTTATTTCTACACCCATAAAAGTCTGATTGTGCTGTTAGCTAATCGTCTGCAAAAGCTTTCAGCCATTTCAGGGACATTTGACTAATGTTATATGGTTTACTGCTATCATCTTTTACATATAGATATTATGGTCACAGTGTTTGTTGTACTTTGCTGACATCTTTTGGCCATTGTTATAATAATGTTGAAGCTGTAATTCCCACAATGCCTCTCTCTATTTAACTCCTTCTATCTTGTTTCCTCACATCCTTTCTTGTGGTCAGAGCCATATTGGCAACACGTGCATTAGGACTTTAGAGAGGATTCTCGTGTCACCTCTACGCTCCACCTTCCACGTTCTACCTCATCTTCATCCCTTCATCTTCCCTCATCTCATCAAGGTGCTGTGAATTAAAGTTCTTAAAATTCTTCACTATCACTACATCGTCCTTCCCGGATTTACCACATGCAGTCGGTCAAGAATAAGGGTGGAGGTTAGCGAGTAACACTACCTGTCATTGCATGTACAGAGATCCGTGCTCACATCCCCCAGACACATCTCACCCACGTACATCGGTGGCAGAATACTGATTCATTGTAATATAAAATTAATTAACCCATAAATGATATAAAGACCAAAAAATGAAGTGCCAGACATGCAGTTTTTTTAGTTGCTGCAAGTCTAAAAAAAAAAAAATGCAATAAAAAGTTATAAAATCATATGTACTCCAAAATGGTAGCAATAAAACCTACAGCTACCTCCACAGAGAAGTATAATAGTAGTTGGCAACAAAAAACAAATGTTTTTACAAAATTCTGAATTTTAAAAATCAGTTTTGTATATATATAATACATAATCATACTGACCTGCCGTACAAAACTCAAACAGGCGGAATTGCGGTTTATTTTCAACATTTTACACTTGGTCTTATTTTTTCCCACTTTTTTGTACCTTGAACGGTAAAATAAACACTGTTGTGTAAGGTGACTGTCAGACACCTAGTGTCTGGGAGATAAACTTGGAGTAATGCCTTAGTGCATATAGGACTAAAAGGGATTAATCATCCATGACAGGTTGATTATGAGCAGCTAAATGGCTGCTCACCATGTCTCCTCCCCTGGGTGTGATTCACTGGGTAAATTGAGAGCTGTTTGTCTCACACATGCTGGGGGTATGGAGGTTGCAGATCGCCTGGATTGTGTTAATTTGCTAAAGGACTAAGAAGCCAGCTGGGCTAACCAGCACTATTGTATGGACTTATTACTTTATGTTTTACTTGCTGCTGGACAAAGGTGGTATTTAAGTTTTCTGTGATGTGGTTTATGAGGACTGAAATAAACCAGCCGGACTTTAAATAGTAAAGGTTCCTGTTATTCCTCGGATCGCCTCCAAGTGAGTAGCATTGTTACATTTGGTTTAGAATGCGGGCAGCGTTCCTAGGGAACACGTGTGATTACTACAGAAGTACTGCATGTCGTGGGTGACGGTGGCTATAGGCCACGGAGCAGCATCAGGCAGCATGGAGGACCTGATTAAACACCTGGTGCAAGCCCATCAGCTGCAACCGCAACAGCTACAGCCGCGACAGCTGGCACAACAGACAAGTAAACTGCTTCAGCAAAAGCTGCAGATTGAATTACAGAGGAGGTTCAAGGCATGGTAGCAGCTCTGACTCCCAAAGTCAGCTGATGATTTTTCTATCCGGAAGGCGGTGAGGAGAGCCCTGCAGGAAATTTTTCTGTGATGCAGTTTATGAGGACTTAAATAAACCAGCCAGACTTTAAATACAAACGGTTCCTGTTTTACCTCCCATCGCTCCCAAGTGAGTATCATTGTTACAGATTTCATCAGCATTCACCTTAAAACTGCACCATGGCAGTCACTCTGTTGCAGATTATCCCAAAGTCATGTGTCATAATGCGTTCCCATTAGTCCAGAGAAGTGGTGGTCTAAGAGAAGCCAGGACCCTGGGCAGTTTAGAAGGTGTGCCCCCCCCCTCTCGATACTCGATGTATCACATCACATGTCAAAGCGCATCGCACAACAGAATACATAACCTAGCGCTATTCATAATAGAGCAGGGGGGAGATTAATTTTCCCAAGGGGCCATATGAGAGACTGTTGTGGAGGATGCACCAAAAGGCTGAAACTAATTCTGCTCAATATTAATATTAACATATTATTTATAATTGTTTTTCTATATTAATTGTATGACTTAATATTGAGCAGAATTAAGTATGCTGACATCCCCTGTATACAGTATGAGCCCCCACATAGCCCCCTCAATCAACAACCAAAGCAGTCAACCCATGGGGCCCTTAAACATGTAAACCATAACAAATAAAAACATTAAAAAATTCTCTGTTTAGTTAGTTTAAAAACCCATATACCTCATAGTAATGTTTCTATGGATATGGACTATCATATATATATATATATATATATATATATATATATTGTACGTGGGGGCTCATACTGTATATAGGGGATATCAGCATACTTAATTCTGCTCAATATGAAGTCATACAATTAATATAAAAAAATGATAATTAATATGTTAATATTAATATTGAGCAGAATTAGTTTCAGCCTTTTGATGTGGCCTCCACAACAGTCTCTCGTGAGGCCCGTTGGTAATGTATATGTGTGTGTATGTGTGTGTGTGTATATATATATATATATATATATATATATACACATATATATATATATATATATATACACAATGGGGAAAAAAGTATTTAGTCAGCCGTCAATTGTGCAAGTTCTCCCACTTAAAAGGATGAGCGAGGCCTGTAATTGACATCATAGGTCGACCTCAACTATGAGAGACAAAATGAGAAAACAAATCCTGAAAATCACATTGTCCGATTTGGAAAGAATTTTTTTTTTCAAATTTTGGTGGAAAATAAGTATTTGGTCAATTACAAACAAGCAAGATTTCTGGCTCTCCCAGACCTGTAACTTCTTCTTTAAGAGGCTCCTCTGTCCTCCACTCATTTACCTGTAGTACTGCCTCCTCTGTCCTCCGCTCATTACCTGTAGTACTGGCTCCTCTGTCCTCCACTCATTTACCTGTAGTACTGGCTCCTCTGTCCTCCGCTCATTACCTGTAGTACTGGCTCCTCTGTCCTCCACTCATTTACCTGTAGTACTGGCTCCTCTGTCCTCCACTCATTACCTGTAGTACTGGCACCTGTTTGAACTTGTTATCAGTATAAAAGACACCTTTCCGCATCCTCATACAGTCACACTCCAAACTCCACCATGGTGAAGACCAAAGAGCTGTCGAAGGACACCAGAAACAAAATTGTAGGCCTGCACCAGGCTGGGAAGACTGAATCTGCAATAGGCGAGCAGCTTGGTGTGAAGAAATCAACTGTGGGAGCAATAATTAGAAAATGTGACATACAAGACCACTGATAATCTCCATCGATCTGGGGCTCCACACAAGATCTCACCCCGTGGGGTCAAAATGATCTCAAGAACGGTGAGCAAAAATTCTAGATCCACACGGGGGACCTAGTGAATGACCTGCAGAGAGCTGGGACCAATGTTACACAGGCTACCATCAGTAACACACTACTCCGCCAGGGATCCTGCAGAGCCAGACGTGTCCCCCTGCTTAAGCCATTACATGTCTGGGTCCCACACCTACTGTGAAGCATGGGGGTGGCAACATCATGCTTTGGGGCTGTTTCTCTGCCAAGGGACCAGGACGACTGATCCGTGTACATGAAAGAATGAATGGGGCCATGTATCGTGAGATTTTGAGTGCAAACCTCCTTCCATCAGCAAAGGCATTGAAGATGAAATGTGGCTGGGTCTTTCAGCATGACCATGATCCCAAGCACACCGCCAGGGCAATGAAGGAGTGGCTTTGTAAGAAGCATTTCAAGGTCCTGGAGTGGCCTAGCCAGTCTCCACATCTAAACCCTATAGAAAACCTTTGGAGGGAGCTGAAAGTCCGTGTTTCCCAGCGACAGCCCCAAAACATCACCGCTCTAGAGGAGATCTGCATGGAGGAATGGGCCAACATACCAGCAACAGTGTGTGCCAACCTTGTGAAGACTTACAGAAAAAGTTTCACCTCTGTCATTGCCAACAAAGGATATATAACAAAGTATTGAGAAGAACTTTTGTAATTGACCAAATACTTATTTTCCACCAAAATTTAAAAAAAAAAGTTCTTTCCAAATCGGACAATGTGATTTTCAGGATTTGTTTTCTCATTTTGTCTCTCATAGCTGAGGTCGACCTATGATGTCAATTACAGGCCTCGCTCATCTTTTTAAGTGGGAGAACTTGCACAATTGGTGGCTGACTAAATACTTTTTTCCCCATTGTACATATATACAGTACAGACGAAAAGTTTGGACACATCTTCTCATTTAAAGATTTTTCTGTATTTTCATGACTATGAAAATTGTACATTCACACTGAAGGCATCAAAACTATGAATTAACACATGTGGAATTATATACTTAACAAAAAAGTGTGAAACAACTGAAAATATGTCTTATATTCTAGGTTCTTCAAAGTAGCCACCTTTTGCTTTGATGACTGCTTTGCACACTCTTGGCATTCTCTTGATGAGCTTCAAGAGGTAGTCACCGGAAATGGTCTTCCAACAATCTTGAAGGAGTTCCCAGAGATGCTTAGCACTTGTTGGCCCTTTTGCCTTCACTCTGCGGTCCAGCTCACCACAAACCATCTCGATTGGGTTCAGGTCTGGTGACTGTGGAGGCCAGGTCATCTGGCGTAGCCCCCATCACTCTCTTTCTTGGTCAAATAGCCCTTACACAGCCTGGAGGTGTGTTTGGGGTCATTGTCCTGTTGAAAAATAAATGATGGTCCAACTAAACGCAAACCGGATGGAATAGCATGCCGCTGCAAGATGCTGTGGTAGCCATGCTGGTTCAGTATGCCTTCAATTTTGAATAAATCCCCAACAGTGTCACCAGCAAAGCACCCCCACACCATCACACCTCCTCCTCCATGCTTCACGGTGGGAACCAGGCATGTAGAGTCCATCCGTTCACCTTTTCTGCGTCGCACAAAGACACGGTGGTTGGAACCAAAGATCTCAAATTTGGACTCATCAGACCAAAGCACAGATTTCCACTGGTCTAATGTCCATTCCTTGTGTTCTTTAGCCCAAACAAGTCTCTTCTGCTTGTTGCCTGTCCTTAGCAGAAGAGAAGGTGTGTCCAAACTTTTGGTCTGTACTGTATATATATATATATATATATATATATATATATATATATATGTATGTACAGACAATATAAACAATACAATGTATGACATTTCAACAGTTACAGGAGGAGTGAGGGTCCTGCTCAGAAGCTTACAATCTATATGGAAATAGGGGGACACAATAGGAAGAACATGGTCATCAGTCAGAATTTGTCTAAGGGCATTTACCGTGTGGTATTTGGGGGCATGGAGGATGTGGAGACAGGTGAATAGGCAGGAGCAGATTAAGATTAACATTTAGGAGGGGACAGGGGAGAGTTAGGTTGGTGAGTTGAGGTGATAGGCTTGTCTAAACAGATGTGTTTTTACATACATATACATATATACCCTATATGGCCTAAACAGTTATGTACTTAGCTTAATGGCATCTTCTTCCGACGCGTTTTCCCCTCTTTTGGTCATTCAGTGGTTCATCAGGGAATTCCTTCAATCAGGACAAGAAAAGGAGACCACCATAAGCCGTACTGCAATAAGGATAACAGCTCAGAAGCCCAGGGCAATATGCCCCCACATGGCCCCTACATACAATATGAGCCCACACACAGTTCCCCTATATACAGTTTGAGCCTCTACATACAGTATGAGCCCCCGCACAGCCCCCTAGATACAGTATGAACCCTCACATAACCCCAAATATACAGTATGAGCCCCCTCATAGCCTCCAATATACAGTATGAGCCCCCACATAGCCTTCAATATACAGTATGAGCTTCCACATAGCCTCCTATATACAGTATGAGCCCTCACATAGCCTTCAATATATAGTATGAGCCTGCACATAGCTCCCTATCTATAGTATGAGCCCCACATAGCCTCCATATATACAGTATGAGCCCTGACATAGCCTCCTATATACAGTATAAGCCCCCACAAAGCCTCCTATATACAGAATAAGCACCCACATAGGCTCCTATATACAGTACGAGCCCTCACATAGCCCATATATATAGGCACACATCCCATACACATATTAATAAAAAAAAACAGATGCTAACCTTGCATGGCGCGTGCAGGCTGATGATGTCATTGCGTCGGCACGTCACAGCACAGGCGACAGGGGCTCTCCCGGAGCTGCGCTGCTATTCTGTATTGTCGGCAGCGGAGCTCCAGGAAAGCTCCCTGCCGGGATATGTGCACCACCATATTGAGGGCAATCTGGCCATGGGCTCCCCCGTAGCATCAGACCCCTGGCGGTAGCCCAGATTGCCCTCATAATCCGCCTGTGGTCCAGGGCATGCATGGGTTAAATTGCATCAGATTTTGAGGTAAATAAGGATCCACATTAATTTCTTCCCTGGCTGGGATCCAAAAGAAAAAAAAATAATAGAAAATAAATATAAATTCTACATTTAATGAGACACGTGATTTCTATGCAATTTTTATACAATGCAATTAAGAGGATTCAGTTGCTATTGCCTTGCAGGTGTCACCTCCCCCGCACATTAAATTCACCAGCGGCTTTCACATTACTGGAATCGTTACTGAGAACGACTCCAGGGCGCCATGGAAGGTCTGTGTCTTCTCTGCGTCATCTTACTCTTCTGTCTCGGTAAGAAAAAGGATTCCCTATTATTTTAGGATGATCTTGAAACCAAATATGGCTGCCTATTAAAGGGGCTATCTCATAATCAACACATATATCACTTATGCACAGGTTAGGTGATGAATGTACGATCAATGAGGGTCTGATCGCTGGGACCGTCTCCGATCATGAGAACGAGGATCCCAAAGAGCATCGTGTGAATGACGCCTTAGTGAGCATGTGCGACCACAGCTCTATTTACTATAGGATTGGTGGTCGCACATGCTCACAATCTCAAAAAAGAGATAAAACCTTGTATTTTGTGTGTATTATTGCCCTGCTAAAAATCACATCTAATGCCATTTGAATGATCACATTTAACAATTTTGTATAACATTGGGTTTTCTAAAGTAAGAGTGGTAGTAGCGTAAAAAAAAGATAATTTAAGAAAGGATGACATACTTTTTGGCAGTGAGATATGGGATTAGTTTTCTTAAGATGCTTGTTGGCAATGGTGATGCCAGTCTTGTCTTGCTCGAGGCAGAAAGTTATTTTCTCACCGTTCTTCTCTGAAAGTTGTAGGAATATAGAGAGGTACACTTGCACCACATGATATGAGCGCTTTCATGATTATAATAATACCATGTCACCCTCTTAGTAATGACCATGTCAACTTTATAGTGTTAGCCTCATAGTAATGCCATAAAATCAGCCTCATAGTAATACCATGTAATCAGCCTCATAGTGATAAAATATAATCAGCATCTTGGTAATATCATATAATCAGCCTCATAGTAATACCATATAATCAGCCTCATAGTAATGCCATAAAATCAGCCTCATAGTAATACCATAGAATCAGCCTCATAGTAATACCATGTAATCAGCCTCATAGTAATACCATGTAATCAGCCTCATAGTAATACCATAGAATCAGCCTCATAGTGATAAAATATAATCAGCATCTTGGTAATACCATATACTCAGCCTCATTGTAATAACATAAAATCAGCCTCATAGTAATGCCATATAATCAGCCTCATTGTAATACCATATACTCAGCCTCATTGTAATAACATAAAATCAGCCTCATAGTAATACCATATAATCAGCCTCATAGTAATACCATAAAATCAGCCTCATAGTAATACCATAGAATCAGCCTCATAGTAATACCATATACTCAGCCTCATAGTAATACCATATACTCAGCCTCATTGTAATAACATAAAATCAGCCTCATAGTAATACCATAGAATCAGCCTCATAGTAATACCATTTAATCAGCCTCATAGTAATACCATTTAATCAGCCTCATAGTAGTAGCATAGAATCAGCCTCATAGTAATACCATATACTCAGCCTCATTGTAATAACATAAAATCAGCCTCATAGTAATACCATAAAATCAGTCTCATAGTAATACCATTTAATCAGCCTCATAGTAATACCATTTAATCAGCCTCATAGTAGTAGCATAGAATCAGCCTCATAGTAATACTATAGAATCAGCCTCATAGTAATACCATTTAATCAGCCTCATAGTAATACCATTTAATCAGCCTCATAGTAATACCATTTAATCAGCCTCATAGTAATACCATTTAATCAGCCTCATAGTGATACCATATAATCAGCCTCATAGTAATACCATAGAATCAGCCTCATAGTAATACCATAGAATCTGCCTCATAGTAATACCATAGAATCAGCCTCATAGTAATGCCATAGAATCAGCTTCATAGTAATACCATAGAATCAGCCTCATAGTAATACCATTTAATCAGCCTCATAGTAATACCATAGAATCAGCCTCATAGTAATACCATAGAATCAGCCTCATAGTAATACCATTTAATCAGCCTCATAGTAATACCATTTAATCAGCCTCATAGTAATACCATTTAATCAGCCTCATAGTAATACCATTTAATCAGCCTCATAGTAATACCATCGAATCAGCCTCATAGTAATACCATCGAATCAGCCTCATTGTAATACCATTTAATCAGCCTCATTGTAATACCATTTAATCAGCCTCATAGTAATACCATCGAATCAGCCTCATAGTAATACCATAGAATCAGCCTCATAGTAATATCATAGAATCAGCCTCAAAGTAATGCCATATAATCAGCCTCATAGTAATACCATAGAATCAGCCTCATAGTAATACCATCAAATCAGCCTCATAGTAATACCATAGAATCAGCCTCATAGTAATATCATAGAATCAGCCTCATAGTAATACCATAGAATCAGCCTCATAGTATTACCATAGAATCAGCCTCATAGTAATACCATAGAATCAGCCTCATAGTAATACCGTGGAATCAGCCTCATAGTAATCTAATATATATAATTGCCTTATCCCGTCTGTCTGTCTTTCTGTCTGTCTGTCTTTCTGTCCTGGAAATCCCACGTCGCTGATTGGTCAGGCCGCGGTCAATCAGCGACGCGGGATTTCAGAACAAGATGGCGGCCTTTTAGCGGCTCACACTCACACGCTCACCCTCACACACTCACCCTCACACCCTCAGACACTCACCCTTAGACACTCACGCTCTCACGCTCTGACACTCACACTCTGACGCTCTGATGCTCACGTTCTGACGCTCACGCTCGGCTGCTCACGCTCGGACTCTCACGCTCACGCTCTGACGCTCACTCTCTGACGCTCACGCTCGGACACTCTGACGCTCACGCTCGGACGCTGGAATCTGAATTTCTTATTGATACAAATGCTATAATTTTTATTATGTATAACAGATATAAATAATTTATCTTACATAAAAAGACTCTAATTGATCAGAAGAGTAAAGCACCCATAGCGCTTTCCTCCTTGCCTGCATCTGGTACTGATGCTGAGCCTGTATTGTTGCCTACTTAAGGGTTGCAAGGCAACTTCCTTATAAGGTAAGATGCCCCTTTAAGATTAGAACACAAGTTTCCATTATGACATCACAATTAACCATCACTACTTCTACAAGTCTTTACACTCCTGTTGTCACTTTGACATTCCGGTGTCATTGCTGTTGGTGTGATAAGCCATATAGCTAGTCATATACTGACCGCACTTGGATTACTTGAAATGTCTGGAATTCCTCCAGACAGACTTCAGGTGTTAGCACTACTCCAGGGGATTCTTACCACCTATGACCCTGACTTTGTGCTACCACTACCCGATGGCGTCCTCAGCTTCACTTACCGGCTGGTTATGGAGCTTGTGAGAGATTGCCTGACCAAATACCACCAAGGTTGTATAAGCTCAGAATATCTTGAGCATTTACAGCAGAACATCTGGACATTAGTACAGCAGGTAAGTAGCAGACAATCTGCACAAATTATATATAATAATAATGGAAAATAATAATGGAACACAAGTTTAAGTTTAACCTGTGCCAAATACCCAGATAAGAATAGCCTGGAGTCAAAACAGGGCAATCAGGCTACATGACAAAGGAGAGGGTGGGATCTAAAGGGTTAGTTGAATTAGGGGTGGGAAGGTCCTGGATGCGGGGGGAGGAGGGAATAGGATTGGTTAACCCTTTATGGACCACAAAATTTTTCATTTTTCCGCTCTCATTTTTTCCTCACTCTCTTTCAAGAGCCATAACTTTGTTATTTCTCCATTGGCATAGACATGTGAGGGCTTGCTTTTTTGGGATGAGTTGCAGCTTTCAATGTCTCCATCCTATTTACCATACATTGTATTGAAACAAGGGGAAAAAAATTCCAATTGAGATGAAATGGTTCTTTGTGTCACTATATTCAGAGACCCATAACATTGTAATTTTTCTGTTGATAGGACTAAGTAAAGCCTTTTTTTGCGAAGTGAACTCAGTTTTTTATTGATACCAAACACCTATCAGATCAGACTTTAACAAACGTGGCAATACCATATATGTTCATGAATTTTATTGATTATTTTCATTTCTTATTAATTTTCATCTTTATAGGCTGAAGAAAAATCCCAAAGTGGAGAATTGGCCTTTTTTAAACAACTGGCCCAGAATGTCCTGCTTGTACTGGAGTATCCGGCCTACTCACTGGAGCGCCTGGTAAGGATCCATCATCTTCTACATCTCATGTCCTTGTTGTCTGATCTTCTCCAGATTACCAGTCATATAGCAGAAGGGCAGATTTATGATGGTAGAGGCCTTCCCCTCTCCGCTCCAGGCAGACACAGGATATTCTATGGCGGCCTGTCTCTGCGGTTCCATCCTCGGTGGTGATAGTCTGCACTCAGCGGTGCGGAGCTTGTATTTCTACCTCTGTCTCACTCCATCATCACAATCTTCCTCCTTGTAAATGCTGCAGTTCTGATAGAAGTTATTAGAGAACAGTTGTAGATACAAGTCCCTTAAATATTAATGTAAATTTGCTTGATAGAGCGGCCGTGAATTGTCCGTCCAATACTGAACTTGTCAAGTAAATCCAGGTTTAATCCTTCCCGCTTTATATATATGGTAATCTAGTGTTTGAGAAATGTTATATTAATTGTATATCTTATATCCATCAGGAAACATCAAAAGGCGACTCCGCAGAGGGGCAAATCCTAAATGTTGCTGACCCTGATAACAGTCAGCCAGGGCCAAAATCCGATCTGATAGAAGGTAAAACGATCATCTAATATTTTACATTCAAATATTACATTATTGAGAACGGCAAAGAATATGTTGATTTATTCTTCATCCTCTGTATAAATAAATAAGCAAATAAATAGGAGAAACCTGCATGGTCTGGGAGGGTGTGGAGTGAGCCCCTGATGCGCGTTTCATCTAGGCTTCTTCCACACCCCCTGGAAGAAGCCTACGCAATACTTCTTCAATACCCCTTGGAAGAAGCCTATGCGAAACACATGTCGGGGTCTTGCTCCCCACCCTCCCAGACTGTACAGGTTTCTCTTTTTTATTTGTCTTATTTATTTTGAGGACTACAGATTGTTCCTATATCTTCTACATTCTAAACAGACACAAACTTGTATGAATACGATTATGAATAGGTTTTGAAGTGATTTTGATCAGTTGTTCTTGGTTGGAAAGAGAGAGCGTTCTCTGTGTCTAACATTCTCTTATTATTTTTTTATCATGAATTGTTCTGATTAATCAATAAAATTTGTTATGTTTTTTTGATATTTGACTTTTTTGCTTCCTTTTCTTTTGGTTATTAAGTGCTGATATTTAATAAATGACGTTTCTTCATTATTTTAGGAATAACTGTGCCGGCAAATACTGATGGTGGAATATGTGAGACACCAGAGATCATCCAGGAATCTGCCAGTGTAAGTATCAGAGGGACGTCTGTATATCATCAGATGACGGGTGTGAATTATACATCCCATGTTATATCCCATATGACAATGGGATATCACTGTTCGTCATGTAGATCAGACATATTATGTGTGATAATGGCGTTATTCTTCCTGCCCCCTCTGTGTGATGTCCCTTATCCTTCCCTGCAGTATTGATTTATGTGTATGGGGGATTTCCCTTTATAATATAATGGGGTCTGTGGAGGGTCCGGCTGGTATCACGTTCTCTACAGTGTAATCAGTGGGGACATAATATAGAAGAGAGACGTTCCTGCATCTTGAGCTTTTATTCTCCTGCATTTTCTGTCTTAATGTCATTTCTTATTCCTTTTTAGGCCTTGATCGGATCATTGAACCAAGTGAGAAATCCTTGTAAGAGCGACTATAAACCGATCAAACTGATCAGCAGTGGAGCCTTTGGGTGAGCTTTACTTTGGTATAATATTTATTTCCCAGGGCTCCTTATGATGATGCCTCGGTGTCCTGCCCATGTAATATTCCCATAGAGAAATTAGGAGTCCACATCACTGTCCACATCTATCTGTCAGGTCAGTTAGGATGTGACGTGGATGTGGACCCTCCATTGATAATCATTTATGGAGTATTATTTTATGCATTTCTAGACATGGATTTATAGTGATGGCCTCACATCTAGTATTAACCATTAGTACAGGAGATCGTTTGATGAGGTCTATAGATGGACTGTTAATAAGAATTTGTAATAAATCATGGATTTTCTTCGTCTCCAGGGCCGTCCACTTAGTGCGCCATAAAGACACAAACCAGATTTGTGCTATGAAGACAATGGACAAGGAGAACCTGAAAAAGCCAAAGAGACTTGAATTGGCCTTTCTGGAGAGGGACATCTCAGCATTCGCCGATTGTCCCTTTGTGGCCTCCATGTTCTGCTCTTTTCCAACTAAACTTCATCTGTGTATGGTCATGGAGTATGTACCAGGTAGGACACATCCATTGTATCTATATCCAGCCCACGTCTGTTTAATCCTAGCACCTATATATGACCATAATGTGCCCACATGGATGGCTACATGTATTATACAGTATACGCTCTACATTACACAGTATATCTCTATATAGGCCATCTTGTCCCAATATTTCCACTTATTTCATATTCACCCTCATCATGTGTAATTTACATTGTAACAAACCCTCACCTCTCATATTTGCTTTCTTCTATAGGAGGAGACTGTGCCAGTCTTATAAAGCGCAGGGGTCCTTTACCAGTCCCCCTGGCCCGTATGTACATTGCGGAAACGGTTCTTGCTGTAGAATACCTGCACAGTTATGGTGTGGTGCACAGAGACCTGAAGCCTGGCAAGTAAGTGACCCCAGTAGTATAATAAAGGGGAAAAAAATATATAATTTTTATACAGTCTATGGGTAATTACTTGGGTCTGACACCATTTCTTTCTTTCACAGCCTCCTGATATCATCAACAGGACATATTAAGGTCACCGATTTTGGGGTTTCAAAACTCGGCCTCATGAGACCAAGCTCAGATATCTACAAGGCTTCAACTGAGGACATCACCAGCGAGTTCCTTGATGAAGAGGTAGGCTTTACTTACAAGATCTTGCACTTTACAGATTTCATCTCTTTCTCCTTCTCTGACAATTTCTCTATAAAACGTTTGCACTGATCTTATTTGACGCAATTATACTTATTGATCATCATCTCATTCTTCTGTTGGTTTCCAGACTTTTGGCACCCCTAGTTACATGGCCCCAGAAATTATCCAAAGGAAAGGCTATGGAAGGCCCGTTGATTGGTGGTCAGTAGGGATCACCCTACATAAATTTCTTTTTGGACGTACACCATTTAAAGGGGCTTTAAAAAGAGATATTTTACGCAGTGTCCTTGAGGGTAAGTAAAATAATCTGAATGCTTGTGATGTCACTGTTATTTGGTTTCATTGGTTTTCTGGTTTAATTTCTAGCCTTATTAAGGACATTTTTTATGAAAATAAATGAAAATGTTTCATTTCCTGTAATATTTGCTTTTTATATAACAGATAAATTAATTTGGACATATCATAAATACTCTACTCCACCCGATGCTCAGGACATCATCACTCAGCTGCTCAGAAAAGATCCAGCAGATAGACTTGGGACAGGTAATATTATAATAGTATTATGACTTATTACACCTCTGTGACCAGACAAATGGTTGCGTCCATGAGGTTCAGTATTCTACCTACTTATCCATTCCCCATTTTTCATGCTATGACTTTCAGTACATTTCCTTCATGTCTGCTGTTACATCTTCAGTTCAGGTTAACATAAACTGTACCGATATGGAGCAGTTTCTCTAAAAATGACTATCACTTTCTTTCTTGTCTTCCTTTTCCAGGAGGAGCAAATGAGATCAAAATGCATCCATTTCTGCATCACTTAGACTTTGACAATCTTCTAAGTCAGAAGCCCCTGTTCGTTCCTGAGCTAAAGTCAGATGAGGACACCCGCTACTTTATCAGTAAGTAAAATGAGACGTCATCTGCAGAAAACTGCTGTGTGTCTTGTCTTTCATTTTATGTGAAAATAATTCTCATCATTATTAGTGATAGCAGGGTGACTGTCTGACCGGGTCTTATACTAATTATCTCTGATAACACTTGTACTTTGTAGCTCGTTGTAGCAGACACATGAATTCAGATGAGGCAGACACAAGAGAGGACAATGACTGGCCAGAAATAAAAAACTTTGTATCATATTATCAAAGGTTTTCTAAAGTAAGTATGTGGCTACTAATATGTCTAAAACCTATAATTACAAAAATGCTTAAAAATAAATCAATTTATTTTTCTCCGTGTGTTTTAGCTAAATATCACCAATACCGGGATGATGACCAATGTAGAGCCTATGTCACCTCCACAGTGTTCCCAAGAGAACAGTGAAAAACACTCAGACATGTGAGTAGATTATTATTATTATGAGATTTAGTTCTGATATATGTTCAGAACCAAATACAAGACACGAGTAACACAAATCTAAATCCAGCATCCACCACCCCTCTGTGCATCTGGCTTGTGATAACACTGCAATAACAGTTGATGATTGTGACCAGCCATTCATTTCCTGCTCATTTCAGGCCAATATTACTAGTTGAGGGCCTGGGCAGGGTATCCCCTCTAGGTTGTCCTAATTGGCCTCACAAACAGGTGTTCTTCATTTTTTCTATTGTTTTTCCTTTTAATTTACTGGTCTTTCTTCTACCAAACAGGCAGAAAGAGTCTTCCTCTTCCAAAACTAATGGAGACAATCAGAGTTTCACTGCTAAAAACAACGAGTCATCCTCGTCCTCATTGTCAGGTATGTACAGGTTTATAGGCCATCCAATTATAGCCTATAATCCAAAATTATAATGTGAATCAGCACATGAAGGCTCCAAAAATTACTTACTTTATTCCCGTTGCTCCCCTGAGTATTCCGTTTTTTGAGTTACGGGTCTTATTTAGTGCTAATTTTTATCGTCTTTTCCAAGAGGGCAGTGCTCACAGGATCCTCTGGGGCGTGTCTTTAGGTTGCTCTGCAATATAAAATTGTGAGCCATGCCCCCTTGGAAAAGACCATAAAAATTAGCACTAAATATAAATGCCCATATCTCTACAACCATAGGGTGGATTTTAGCAAAACAAATATCAGAATACTCGGGGAAGAAGCAGACATAAGATAATAGTGAATCTCAGACACTTTTGATGTAGTGACGGGTCCTCTTTAAAGTTGCATTGAATTATTATCTAACTGATTATATAATAACACAGTGGCTTGCTGCAAGTAATGTCATGATAATAAGGGGACATAGTTCCTTGGAGACACCACATGGCGGCACACAGAAATGCTACAGGTGCATATTAATCAGTTGCATAACTCTATATAGATACAAAGAAAATATTTTAGAAGTTTATAATTAATATTTGTTTCTGACTTTTTGATTAGAATCTCCAGTTCAGAAGAAAAGAAAATATTTTCTAAAACTGAGAAGACAAGAAAAAACAGAGAAAGTAGAAGAGGGGGAAAGTAGGCGAGGTAAGTGTGACAATAATCTCCATGTTGTATGATGTCAGTGAGAAGAAGTCATGTGGAGCAGATGTTATCTATCAGTGGTGGGATTGTCACATGTATGATGACTGGCAAAGATCCCTGCCCTCTGTGTGATGAGATTCCTCTAACGTTCTCCCACAGTGACACCACAGTAGTACCCTCTAATATGGAGTCCCATTACTTACATTAGTTTTACATCTTTTCTCATAGGTTCCATCTTCCGCCGGATGATATCATCCTGCCGGCGTGGATTATCCAGGGCTGCTCGCGCTGTCAGAGGAAGCTGCATTTTTGCCTGCTGTCACCAGGGCACCTTAGACATCTCGAGGACAGAAAACCCCCACATCTAGCTCCCTGAAGAAACTACAGCATGTCCACCATCAATGCTGTACCTGTATGGAAGGATTTGAACCATCTACCCGTGGCCTCCTGACCAGCAAGAAACACCTGCTAAAGTTGAAGGCTTCTCCAAGAACACGTCTTCATCCTTCCATGCAAGATTTAATTAAACTAAATAAATACAAATTTTAAATTGATTAATGTCTTTCAGAATTTAATTGATTATTACTGATATTTTTGGTATATCAATACTATACATCATGTACCATATATCTGAAGGGTAGGATTCCAAAGTGGAGAACAGCAGTTCTATGTCTCCGATTAATCCTCTAAACCTCAGCTAAAAGTGGAGGAGAGGACCAAAGATTCTGTTATTCCTAAGAGTACATACACACATAGCCTTGTAGATGCCAGTAAACCATTGTGAATTGCTGGCAGCTGAGCTTTAGGAAAGCTACCTGTCCGGAGATGTGCACCGCCGACAGTGGTGAAAAAATGCATTATAATGAGGACAATATGGCCAAAGTACCCAGGAGCCTTTGGCCCTGGGCGGTAGCCCAGATTGCCTCATTGTAGTCTGCTAATGATTTCACAAGGAATGAAGCCCAGAGTGAAGAAGAAAGCCCATGAGAGTGATACCCACTTCAGAACAGAGAGAACTTTCCAATGACTACAACGGTTTCTGTATTGGCCACAAGTAAATCGAGTGGTGAAAGAAGATTACCGGAAATCCCATCAGGGTGAGATGACTAAACCCCCTAAACACAGAACATCTATATAGGTGAAGAGGATTTCTTTCCTATTGGAAGTGCTGATGGTGGACTATCTTATGATCAGCCGCTCCGATAATGGTTGTTTGTACTGTCTGGTGATGATGGATCATTTTAAAAAGTTTGCAGTCATGACTCCCACTGGGAATCAAACAGCCGAGTCAGTGGCCTGTGCCATCTGTCATGATTTCATGTGGGTATACGGGTGTCCAGAAAGAATTCACTCTGAGCTAGGAGCCTGTTTTCATGGAAAAGTCATGGATGAATTGCACCAACTGTACAACATTGAGAATTCCAGGACTACACCCTAGCACCCACAGGGAAATGGGGACTGTGAACGTTTCAACATAACTTTATCTACATTCTGAGAATTGTGGAGGACAACAGGAAGATGACAGGATGTCACACACTGTCTAGCGCTGTGTATCTGCGGTCTATTCTAGATGCTGCTGTAACTTAAACTGTGAAATTCCCTCTTGTACTGCATGGGTTAATGCCAATTCTATTGACATGTCCTGGTGGATGTGAGTTTCTGTGTGAGTCTACTCCCCTTAGCCTTTAAGCAGCCTCTCCTTCCACCAGGTGGTGCAGCTGATAGAGTTTCACTCTATACGTGGAAGCCGTGCTGTGCAGTCCTGTTTTTTTGTGCCGCTGAAGTCCTTTCCTTTGAGATTGCTGTACCTTTGTTCTGAGGAGGGAGATTAGGGGAATTAGTGCAGGGCTTGTGAAGGAGTTAGGGCTTAGGGTGGAGACCCAAACCTTCTCACCATCAGAGATACCTTCGGGGTCAGGGCTATTCAGGGTTCCCAGGGACAGATTAGTTTTCCCTGCTCACCCAGCCCGTATCTGCTATTTCCTCACCAGCATTCCCCTACACCGTGACACAGGAAGATGCAATGGCCTGAATTTGTACCAGAACTGGTCTGGGTGTACAGTAACCAGGTTCATGCCATGACAGGGTACACGCCTTACACGTTGCTGTTTGGACGTAACAGCCGTAAGGTTACTGAGCTAGAGCTTGATCCAGAGGAAGATAGTACGAAGATAAACACCACAACTTTGGTGTGGAAACACCATCATCGGTTAGAGACACTGAGACTTAAGATTGTACAGAAGCCCCAGGGGAAAAGGCATCCTGTAGTAACTCCTGTGCAGGAGGCACCATTACAGCTGGGGAATCGAGTTTTGGTTCAAGTGAAGCACCCTTGGGGAAAATTGGACTACACGTGGGAGGCTGTTCCTCATCGAGTGACAAGGAGAGTACACCCCGAAAGGAGAAGGCGTCGCACCAGAGAGAGTGCGGCACCCTTACATGCTACCGCCACATGTGTCTGATGAAGAGAGAATGACCGGGGCTAGCTTAGAGGGTAGGCTAGAGGTCAAAATCACAGGAAGAGTGTCTCAGGGCCTAAGTGTTCCAGAAGAGACAGGTCAGGAGGGACTTCACAGATCTGAATGTACCAATGCTGGTGTTTCACCCAGGAGGTATGCAGAAGATTATTTCATATGGCAGTATGTAATACAGCAGACACAGGAGTGTGTTTGGATATTGGCGACTCTGAGACCACCACCAAGGAGCGTCTAAAGCATAAGTAACCTTTCTCATCCAAGTAATGGTGAGTTTAAAGAGTGGAGGAATGTAAGGAGAGTGAGTGACTCATATAATAGAAATGAGCTGTAAGGTATTTGTGGGCAGATGCTGTCATGTAGTGATCAGAGACTTTAGGTGTAGGAACCTGAAATGGTATTGGAACCAAGGGACAGAAGGCCGGCTGAATGAGAGGAAAGCAGAGCTAGGTGCACAGGGGACATGTGATCTGCAGCAGAAAAATACAAAAGCCACAGGGGTCAGGCCAGGAAGTCAGTCGTCGTCCCGACTTGTAACAAGTCATCTGTGGTAGCTAGGCCTGACGTAGGTGATGAGTATGTCCAGAAACACAAGATCAGTATTGGAAGTGGATTAAGCAAGGGGTGCAGAGTCCTTACAAAGGCTAAGAGATCCTGATTGTCGAGGCTAAAGATAGCAGATAGCGCAGACCCTATTGCAGAAATGGAAATTCGGTCGTGTGAGCGTAGACCCAATTGGAAGGACAGAAATTCGGTTATGTGAGCAGAAGGGAGCATGAGTTGTCTCTCTGGAAATTGGAGGCAAGGACAGAAGGTCTGTGGTAGAAGAAATTGACTGTGGCCCACAGTGTGAGACTTTCATCCTTGCAGGAAAGTGTAGTGTGGGCACCTGTTAGGGTCTGGGGTGGCGACTGCCATTGGAAAATACAGCGGGTTGACGGAGGCCCATACTGATTCGACCCAGACACTATTGGCTGACAGTCCAGTGTATCTTTAACTATTATAGGTTAGTGTGCATTTATACCAATATTCATACAACGATGTATGTTGCATATACTTTATGTGAATATTGATGTTACAGTGGTAATTGTACTCCGTATATGTTCTTGGTGTGAAGCTCAGTAGGAGTATAACCGAGCCACGCAAGGTTTAGTGAGCTTAACAGACAGTGGTTACCTGTATCAGGGAAAATCAAGGATATATAGTCGACAACTAAGCTATTGGTGTCATACTTCTTAGTGCTGTAGCGCTGGGTTTGATATTTTATAGGGCATCGTTCAGATAACCAGGCCCAGAAACAGGGCCAGACGGTGACCACAAGCACGAGACAGAGAGAGAGCGCAGAGGTCGCTCTACACTGTCTGTATTGTCACTGATATATAATTGAATAATTTTGTAAATAGTTAATAAACAACTTGTTTTATTGTAGCACTGAGTCCGCGTTCTCTGTGCCACTGCAGCCAAACTTAAAAAGTCTAAAAAATGGAAAACAAATTCCGAGCTGCTCAAATTTTTTTTGACTTAACCCTGCTGTTCTGTTCGGGTCGACTATACACTTATAATGTTGTGGTCATTTTTGACCGGACATATTAAAGTCTTGATTTTTAGCTAATTTAAGTGTTTTCTTTGAATACCTGTTGCATTATTATACTGTATGTGAACATGGCTGTCCATAAACAAATGAAAAATTAAATCAAAAACTTAATTTTTTTTTTTTTTTTGTATCAAAATATGTTACAAGGCCTTATTGCAATATTCATGCATATTGCACATTTGCACATAAAAAAATAATCTTTATATAACTGTAAACTATCACTAATCACATCAAACTGTATGTAAATATATTTAAAAAAAAAAAGTTCAGTTTTTTCTATATAAAATGGTAAATAAGGTTCACGGTGCTAAATTTACTGTTTGCATTCGTCACAAGTATAATTTACATGTCTTTTGCAAAAGTACTTTTCACAACTGCAACATATCACATTTTAATCCAAAAGCGTAAAGGGGTCTATTAAATGCAATACTTCAGTCTTAGAGCAATCCAATCAAGATAAATGAAGCACAGATGCCAATAAAATCAATATTTATTTAACCACTTCGCCCCAGAGCCTGGTTTTGCCTTCGTGACCGGGCCAATTTTTTCAATTCTGACCACTGTCACTTTATGAAGTAATTACTCTGGAACGCTTCAACAGATTCCCCTGATTCTGAGAATGTTTTTTCGTGACATATTGTACTTCATGATAGTGGTGAAATTTCTTCGATATCACTTGCGTTTATTTGTGAAAAAATCGGAGATTTGGTGAAAATGTTGAAAATTATCCAATTTTCAAACTTTGAATTTTCATGCCCTTAAATCAGAGAGATATGTCACACAAAATAGTTAATAAATAACATTTCCCACATGTCTACTTTACATCAGCACAATTTTGTAACCAAAATTTTTTTTTGTTAGGAAGCTATAAGGGTTAAAAGTTGAACGGCGATTTCTCATTTTTCCATTAAAATTTACAAAGACATTTTTTTAGGGACCACATCTTATTTGAAGTGACTTTGAGGGGCCTTTATGACAGAAAATACCCAAAAGTGACACCATTCTAAAAACTGCACCCCTCAAGGTGCTCAAAACCACATTCAAGAAGTTTATTAACCCTTCAGGTGTTTCACGGAAATTTTTGGAATGTGGAAGAAAACAATGAACATTTAACTTTTTTTCACAAAAATGTTACTTTAGACCCAATTTTTTTATTTTCACAAGGGTAACAGGAAAAAATGGAATATACAATTTGTAGTGCAATTTCTCATTAGCGCGCTGATACCCCATAGGTGAGGGAAAACCACTGTTTGGGCGCACTGCAGGGTTCGGAAGGGAAGGAGCGCCATTAGACTTTTTGAAAGAAAAATTTGTTTGGATAATTAGAAGACACCATGTTGCGTTTGGAGAGCCCCTGATGTCCCTAAACAGTGGAAACACCCCACAAGTGACACCATTTTGGAAACTAGACTGCTTAGGGAACTTATCTAGATGTGTGGTGAGCACCTTGCACCCCCAGGTGCTTCACAGAAGTTTATAATATTGAGCTGTAAAAATAAAATGTTCACATTTTTCCCTCAAAAACGTTTTTCATCCCTTAATTTTGCATTATCATAAGGGTAATAGGATAAATTGCACCATGAAATTTGTTGTGCAATTTCTCCTGAACACGCCGATACCCCATATGTGGAGGAAAACCACTGTTGGTGCGCACGGCAGGGTTTGGAAGGGAAGGAGCGCCATTTGACTTTTTCAATGTAAAATTTGCTTGAATAATTAGCGGACGCCATGTTGCGTTTGGAGAGCTCCTGATGCCCCTAAACAGTGGAAATCCCCCACAAGTGACACCATTTTGGAAACTAGACCCCTTAGGGAACTTATCTAGATGTTTGGTGAGCACCTCGCACCCCCAGGTGCTTCACAGAAGTTTATAATATTGAGCTGTAAAAATAAAATTTTCACATTTTTCCCTCAAAAACGTTTTTCATCCCTTAATTTTGGATTAACATAAGGGTAATAGGAGAAATTGCACCATGAAATTTGTTGTGCAATTTCTCCTGAGTACGCCGATACCCCATATGTGGAGGAAAACCACTGCTTTGGTGTACGGCAGGGTTCGGAAGAGAAAGGAGCGCTATGTTGGCTGGGATAGGTTGCAGACACCATGTCACATTTGAAGAGTCGCTGACATGCCGAAACAGCAGAAACCCCGACAAGTGACCACATTTTGTAAACTACACCTCACAAGGAATTCATCTAGGGAAGTAGTGAGTATTTTTTAATTTTTAAATTTATACCATTGGGCAGTGAAGAAAACATAATTGTATTTTTACCACAAAAAAATGTTTTACCCTCAGATTTTACGTTTTCACACAGGGCAATGGGTAAAAATGGTGCCGAAATGCGTCAAACAATTTCTTCTAAAAGTGGCAATACCCCATATCTGGCTGTATCGTACCGCTCAGCCATACGGCGAGATCTGGGAGGGACGGAGCGCTATTTGACAATTGGAGAACAAATTATTGTAGAATAGGCATTTGGATTTGGGAGCACCAAATTTTCTGAATTTCTTTTGGGGGGCAAGGGCCATTTCGCTTTTCCAGAGCCTTTCTGCTACCAGTAACTTGGAATATTTTTGACAGATGACGGACCTGAGTGGGGACTAGCTTTTTTTGAGGACTGAGTTGAAGCTTTTATTGGGAACATTTTAAGTAACATTTATCCGGCGCTCGAGGCTGAGCACTTACATCGGGGTTTCCATCTATATTTCCAAGTGATGTAATTCAGATGAAACCCCTGTGGGATCCATTCACTGTAATGAGGCAGCAGAGTTACTCTGGACTCCGTCTGGCCTCTGTTTAGCGGTGTCCTTTTTTTCAGAAGTGCACAAAACTGTGGTCAACCGCACTTTTATGCACGCCTAAAAAACTGACACCGTGGGCTCACAGGCCAGATGGCATCCACAGTGGCCTATATCTGCCTCATTACAGGGAATCTTCCGTCATGGGTTCCGTCTCAATCACGTATCTCAGAGATTTACACGGAAACTCTGGTGTAAGTGCTCAGCGCAGAGCGCAGGATAAATGTGAGCAGAGCCTTACTGCGATCTTTGGGAGACATAATAAACAAAATCAGTAGCAGGTGAAGAATTGGTTTTATTTTTTTTTTTTACGCCGTTTCTCGTGCGGTATAAGTGATGAGATTACTTTATTCTTCGGGTCAGTGCGATTACAGCGATACCAGATTTATATCGGGTTTTTATGACTGACAGCTGTCACACAATAAGAGACGCTTTTTTTTGCAAAATCTAGTTTTTGCATCGCCATATTTTGAGAGCTATCATTTTTCTATATTTCGGCCTACAGAGTCATGTGACCGCTTGTTTTTTGCGGGACGAGTTGACGTTTTTATTGGTACCATTTTTGGGTACGTGACATTTTTTGATCGCTTTCTATTCTGTTTTTTGTGAGGTAAAATTAACAAAAACCAACAATTCAGGAATTGTTTTTTGAGTTTTTTTTATGCCGTTCTGTGTGTGGTAAAAGTGATAAGGCAGCGTTATTCTTCGGGTCTGTACGTTTACAGAGATACTACACTTACTGTATATTTTTTTATGTTTTGGCGCTTTTACACAATAAAACAATTTTATAGAAAAAATATTTTTTTTGCATCGCTTTATTCTGAGAGCTATAACTTTTTTTATTTTTCAGCTGATGGAGCTGTATGGAGCGTTTTTTTGCGGAACAAGATGACGTTTTCAGCGGTACCATTTTTATTTCCATTTTGCTTTTTGATCGCATTTTTTTCGACTCTTTGTTTGGCGATATGATGAAAAAGCATAGTTTTTTGCTCCGTTTTTTATTTATTTTTATTACGGTGTGCACAGGAGTTAATTAGTGTGACAGTTTTATAGATCGGGTTGTTTTGGACGCGGCGATACCAAATATGTGTACTTTTTTTGTTTTTGCATAAATATATGGATTTATTGGTTTAATATTTTATTTATTTATTTTTATTTATTTTGTGATTTTTTTTTTACATTTTTATTTAGTCCCTGTATGGGACATTAATTTTTATTTTTCTAATCACTGATCTCATCCAATGCAATAGATATGTATTGCATTGGTTGAGATCTATACTGACAGTTTCACACTGTCCTTCTCCTGCTCGACTCAGCTGCAGGCTGAGCCTAGCAGGACACCGTATATGGCAGATCTGGAGGCGGTCATGTGACCTCCAGCTGCCATTTCAACGGCAGGTCCTGGAAGGTATCAGGGGGCCGTCGGAGAGGTAAGTGGACGACCCCCTCTCCTCTCACTATCTTCTATATGCCGCCATCACTATAGATTGCGGCATATAGAAGATAGCAAAGGGTTAACATCATTGGGACCTGATCCAATCAGGTCCCGATGATGTCCCCTGTCAGAGCTATCGCTCTGCACCGCACCCGCAGCGCTTGCAGGACCCTGGGGGTCCTGAGCACTGCGGGACCAACCACCGTTTTTAAACGTCGGCGCTGCACAGAGCCCAGGCAGCGCCGACATTTATATACAGTGGGCGGTCGGGAAGCAGTTAAGTACCGGGCAGGCCGCAATAATGCCAACGCCGATGCCCTGTCCAGGAGGCCTCACCAGTCGGACACTGAAGAGGAAGTGGATGACCTGGAGGAGATTGAGCTACCTGCCTTTCACCGTAATGGAATGGTCCAAGAGCAACGAGCCTCCAGTAGCCATCGCGGTAGGACGTTAAACCCTTTGCCTCACCACAGCTGGAAGGAGACCCAGGACAGTGACCCGGTTGTCAGTCGTATTAAGGAACTGATAACCCAGGAAGGTTCCTCCCTGGAGAAAGACGCGTCTCTACAAGCCAAGCAACTGTGGAATGAGAGAAGCCGGCTGTTCATCTATAGAGAGAAGCTGTGCCGGAGGTACGTCAACCCGAGGACCCATGAGATGGTATGGCCGATTGTAGTGCCCAGGATGGACATCCAGATGGTGTTGGAGGCCTACCACGATCAGGCGGGGCACTTTGGCTGGAAGAAGCTAGAAGCCCTGCTGAAGTGTCGGTTTTATTGGGTAGGAATGCGCAGTTCCATTGAGAGGTGGTGCCGGGACTGTGGACCCCGTAGCCTCAGGAGAAAAGACTACAGCAGCCAGAAGGCACCCCTGCAACCCATCAAGACGACTCGACCCTTGGAGATCGTGGCCCTGGATCATGTCAAGCTGTCACCCAGCAGGTCAGGATATTCCTATGCCCTGACTCTAACATACCTGGCGGCGTTCTTGCATAGGGCACCATCTCCCAATATGCAAGATCGCAAACTTGATCATCAGTCCAGTCTGCTAGCCTGGCTTCTTTCCATGCTGTCTGCTTGCCTCTGTTCTGGCTGCTTAGGGCGGCGGCCCGGTCACTTCCTGTTTCGTGTAGCTGCTGTGGGCACACCCCTAATGCGTCCTCAGCCTATTGCTATCAGTCATTGGATATTTAAACCAGCTCCTCATACAAGCTGGTGCCTGAGCAATGCATTCCGTCAGATGGCTTTTCGCTGCTGATGTGCCAGGTCCTGTCTGAACTATATTCTAGCCTGTTGTCTGTCTGCCTATCCTGGAGGCTGTATTTCCAGGCCAGTGTGAACACGCTGCTAGCCTGTTCTTTCCGCCTTCTAGGGGCCGCATACCTAGACCCGCTCCTGTATCTAGCCTGTTCCTGTCTGAACACGCTCCTAGCCTGTTCTTTCCGCCTTCTAGGGGCTGCATACCTAGACCCGCTCCTGTATCTTGCCTGTTCCTGTCTGAACACGCTCCTAGCCTGTTCGTTCCGCCTTTTAGGGGCCGCATACCTAGACCCGCTCCTGTATCTTGCTGCTGTGTCTGTTCTTGTCTGAATACTCTCCTAGCCTGTTACCTGTTTTTCTCTATGTCCGTACCTTCCCTTTTCCTGCAGAGTCTGAACCCGTACCTAACTCCTACTCGTTGTCCCTGTACTCCCGTTTGTGAGTTTAGAGTCCACTCGCTATTTCATTGCAAGTATCTTGTGTGTATCTGGTTCTGCCTTTCCCTTCCAGTCTGTTCCGTGTGAACAGAGCCCTGTCCCCTCTGCTCTGCCTTTGCTCACCGCTCCGGCGGTTCTTGCCTGCTCTGCCTTGCTCACCGCTCCGGCGGTTCTTGCCTGCTCTGCCTTGCTCACCGCTCCAGGCCGTCTCGCTCTGCTCTGCCTTTGCTTGCCACTCCAGGCCGTCTCGCTCTGCTCTGCCTTTGCTCACCGCTCCAGGCGGTCTCGCTCTGCTCTGCCTTTGCTCGCCGCTCCAGGCGGTCTCGCTCTGCTCTGCCTTTGCTCGCCGCTCCAGGCGGTCTCGCTCTGCTCTGCTTGTCTACCGCATCTGCGGTTCTGTTCCTGAGTCCCAGTCTGTACTGGAACTTATCCAGTCTGTGCTCCAACCTGCTAGTGCCTCCCTGTCGGCACTCCAGCCGTGCTTGCCAGTACCCCCTGCCTGCATACCAGTCGTGCTTACCAGTGCCCGCCTGTCTGCATACCAGCCGTGCCTGCCTATACCCACCAGTCAGTGTGCCAGCCTAACCTGCCTGTTCCTGTATTCTCCGGTGTGGGTCAACAGCCGTGTCCGGGGTCTGACCTGGAGTAGCACCTGGTCCCTCTGCTCAGTTCCTCCCTGGTGCACTGGCGTCGTTAGCCGTCGTGCGACCTTGGTCGGATCGGGTAGATACTTAGTTACGCCCCTCCAGGCACTCTCCGGTTCTTGGTCCAGTGGGATCACTAAACACGCACACGCCAGTCAGTCCGGGCATGTGCATAACACTGACCATGGTGGATCACTACTCCCGGTTCCTGGTGGTCGCCCCCGCAAGGATCTGACGGCAGAAACCGTGGCAAAGACGTTTCAGGCGTACTTCAACAGGCCACATGGATACCCGGAGCAGGTGCTGACAGATCAAGGCTCAGCCTTTGAGGCCGAATTGTTCAAGGAGTTCTGCCATCTGTACGGGTGTAAAAAGATCCGGACTACACAGTACCACCCCCAAACCAACGGTCTCTGTGAAAAGATGAACAACATCATCATCGACCTGCTGAAGACCCTACCACTAGAGGAGAGAAATTAGTGGCCAGACCTACTACCTGACCTGGTAGATCTGTACAACCACATACCTGTGAGTTCCACCAATTGTACTCCAGCATATCTCATGCGAGCAAGACCCGGGAAGTTGCCCATGGACCTGGAGCTTGGTGTAGTAGAACCCGAAGCAGATATGTCCACTGAGGACTGGGACACGACCAGACAAGAGCAGTACAGAAGAGTACAGGCCTGTGTCGAAGACAGTCTCACTCGGGTGAGGGACAAACAGGAAGCCCACTACAATAGAAGTGCGCCCGCAGAACCCGTCACACCAGGAGAAGTGGTGTTAAAAAGAAAAAGGAGAAACCACAAACTTGATGACCAGTGGGAGAGAGAACCCTACACTGTGTTAAACTCAAGGTTTGATAACCGGAAGACCTGTTTAATAACTAAGGACGGAGGAAGAACGACTGCAACAGTATCCAGAGACCATCTGAAGTTGTGTCCAGGTCTGCTAAAGCCCGAGGAGGAAGTGCCTCTCACCGTACCAGAGGAGCCTAAAGAAGCAGTAATACATACTGAATTAGGAGATTTCCCGGCAGATTGGCCCCAACTAGGAGGAGCAGTAATCATACCTGTAATCACCTTCTACCCACAGCAAGAAGAACCTGTAGGTGCCCCAGAAGAGCCTGCTCAAGAAGAATCCCCGGAAGAAGGATCCCAGGTTGGAGCAGAGCAAGAAGGCCAACTAATGGTACACTTGCCAGTCCCGCAGAGAGGTCAAGGCAGTCTTGTAGCCCCTCCACACCTAGTGCTGACAGAATGGAAAGTAGTGCAACTACCAGTACCACAAGCATCCCAGTACCACGTAGGTCGACACGTAGCACCAAAGGTCAGACCCCTGTCAGATAGAGAGAATAGAAAGGAAACTCTGACAGTGTAGACAGTTGTCCCTGGGGTATGTTATTTGTATGTAATTTTCGTGTATTTCATTATTCATATGTGTTTTTGCCTTGCTAATGAACAATTCAAGTGATATGGACACTTAACTTGCATCTAGTTACCAGTAAGGGTATATACATAAAGAAGTTTGTGGAAGAGGACTGTGTGCAGCCCAAAAACTGTTTCCTGTAAATAATTGCGCTCCCTGGAGTGCCCCCTTTAGGTGACCTCAGAATAAAAACCTGTCTGGGTGGCAGAAGTGGAGGTCCAACTCAGAATCGCCATGCCTTGCAGCCACCCAAGGGCCTACGTGGAGGGTTTGCTTTGGACAGGTCCCTCAAGCTACCTTGTACTTTACCTGTGAGATGGACACCCTGTCAGGGGACCTCACCGGAACAGACTTAAATTCTGAGGACGCTCTATATTTGTATATATTTATTATGTTTTTACACCTGTAATGTTCAAGAGATGTGCCTCCCAAAAAGGGAAGAAATGTTATTATTGTTTAACCTGTTTTGCAAAATTGCTTCAGTCCGGGAGTACTGAGTTTTACTAGGGGGGAATGTGGTGCCCTGCTGCGCATGGTGCCACAGAACCCAGAAGGGGGCATGGCTGGATTTCTTCACAAGAGGCCCTCACTACTTTCATACACCTCCACTTTCCACCTCATACCACCAGAGGGAGCCTGGATAGGGATATATAAAGGGAAGGTGGAGCCAGGCAGCTCAGTCTTCAGAACAGATTAGTCTTCAGTCTGCAGTGAGTGAGTGTGCAGAGCAGTCAGACAGAAGGTGTCTGAGAGCGTGCCGACGCTCAGAGAGCGGTGAAGACGCAGTACACCAGCTGCCTTGTAGTGAAGGCCCCGAGCGTGGCCGACGGCGAGGAGATAAAGAGAGAGAAACCAAGTGGGCAGAGGAGCTCAGTAAGCTCACCCCGCTATATTTACCGGACACCGGGTCCGTGCCTACAGGGATCCATTACACCCAGTAGGAACAACCGGAATCCCAGGAGGACTACAAGTCCCTGGCAAACCTGAAGATAGACACGTACAGGACCAGGAACCCCGACGTCCAGGGAAAGTGGTTACCAACCGCAGGTCCTACCTCAGAGCAACAGGTTAAGAAAAAGCAGGACACATAAGCTAGGCCCAGTTGCAGGCTGGCCAGGAGCATACATAGAGACAGGAGGCCTTATACCCGCTCACTGGGGAGAAGTCCAAAAGTGTGCCCTTCACCTGGAGTACCCCGGACCGTACTTAACAGCTGTACCAGTAAAAGGTAACAAAGCAAACCCCCTGTCTCTGTCCGTTACTTCTGCTGCGCTATCGTCCTCTCCCTGCACCACAACGCCCAGCGCAAACTGCATCGTTCTATACTGCCCTGAGGCCCGCTCCATCTTAGCTGCCCTGACACCGGCCTCGGAGTACTGTTGCGGCGCTGGTGACCTTCACCAGACACCACAGGTGGCGTTACGAATTCCCCGAACTTTTATTAGAATTTTATACCCCCTTTTTGTGTACTGACCGCCCTGGGCCAGCCAACGTGATATAACCCCGGCGATCAGCCACCGGCCCCCTGGGGGCGAGTCACCAGCGTGCCTATCCATGCAATAAGACCCCGATGCCAGCGCGGGTATCCCGACTGGCCATTACAGGTTGCAGATGGAAGTGCCATTGGGGGGGGATATGCCAACCAAAGACAGCGGAAATCATGCAAAACGTCAAAAAATAACTTATCAGCATGCTGCCTACTGGAACAGTCCACCTAAAGTGGCCGACCGCTGTATTCCCTTTGTTACTAAAAATCTGGCACAAAATCCTTATCTACTTGCCAGTCTAATCACTAGCCAGTCTAATCACTGGCCAGTCTAATCACTAGCCAGTCTAATCACTAGCCAGTCTAATCACTAGCCAGTCTAATCAATAGCCAGTCTAATCACTAGCCAGTCTAATCACTGGCCAGTCTAATCACTGGCCAGTCTAATCACTAGCCAGTCTAATCAATAGCCAGTCTAATCACTAGCCAGTCTAATCACTAGCCAGTCTAATCACTAGCCAGTCTAATCACTGGCCAGTCTATAATCACTAGCCAGTCTAATCACTAGCCAGTCTAATCACTAGCCAGTCTAATCACTAGCCAGACTAATCACTAGCCAGTCTAATCACTAGCCAGTCTAATCACTAGCCAGACTAATCACTAGCCAGTCTAATCACTGGCCAGTCTAATCACTGGCCAGTCTAATCACTAGCCAGTCTAATCACTAGCCTTGCGCCAAACTTCTAACAGAAATCTCCTATCAGAATCGCAAGAAAGGAATCAGCAGGCGATCTCTTAGACCAGTCTGAACTAGGACTAAGTAAAGGAGCTAATACAATATAAAGAGGTGAAACTGTTACCAAAGCCTTGTTATTCCGCTCACAGTAACGTCTGAGCCAGCGTCGCTGACACCTCTGCAGGCCGATTTATGCTTTTAGAAAAGTCACATGAGTATCACTACACATGAGACTTCTGCAGCCGGACAGGAGTCCTGCCCCGGCTTCTGCCCTCCGCCACGCGTCATCTACAAATATGACAGGCGGGTGGGAGACACCACATCTCTACTTAGATAAATGTCCTGCTTTATCTCCTGGGCATTGGCACAAGGACGGGTATGTGCCTGCGGGCCGTCAGCATCTTCCCTGAGGAGAGCGGGCACCTTCCCGGCCGCCGCACACCGGAGATGCAGGTCCGGTGCAGGAATAACTGTGCTCCTTTGGCAGGATTGCCAGAACTTGTTCCCTCTACTTGTCGGCACCACCTGGACTAACTACACAGCAATAAATCTCCCCTCCTGGCAGTGATGTGGAGCAGGTTGCTCTGTAGCTGCACGCTCCGGCCCCCCAGAGCCTGAGTAGTACAGACATACACTACATGGCTGCACTGACCACCAGAGGGAATAACGGACATAATAAAGGTGGACAGGATGGGGGGAAAATAACCACATGGATGCAATTAAAGGGTTATTGCCAAAATAGAAAATCATCTCTTATCCAAAGGTTAGGGGATAACTTACTGATCACTGAGGGTCTGACTGCTGGAACCCCTAGCAAAGCCAAGAACAGGCAGCATGCTCAGCCTCCCCTCCATTCACTGTCTATAGGACTGCCCAAAATAGCCAAGAGCAGCGCTCCACTAGTTCTGGCAGTCCCACAGACGATGAATGGAGTGGTGGTTGAGTATACTCACTGCCGCTCCGTTCATTCTTAATGGGAGTGCTGAAGACCAGCCGAGCACAGAGCTTCAGTCGTCCCATAGAGAATGTATGGTGCAGCAATGATCGACCATCACATCAGTCACTAAGGACTCTTCAAATCCCCAGTTTTCAGGATTGGTGAGGCTCCCAGCAGTCAGACCCCATCCATCGGGAAGTTATCCTATGGATAGGAGATATCTTTTAAACTTTGTACACCCCCTTTGAAGGATTATTCAATCTAATTCTAAAGTCGGGGGATAGTGACAGCTGCCCTCCACTAATCACACCATGTTGGCATATTGTAGTGATATCCCACCGCATTGTGATGGAAAGAAGAATATAACTGTATACAGAATAACATGGAGATGTTTGATAGAATCCAGCAGCCCGGAGGTTATGGGAGCGCCGCCAGCTTCTGTACCTCTGTACTAGATGGTATACAGCAGTGACCGTCCCTACACGGGACCCTGATCATCAGGAATATTGCCTCTTACACCCGAGCCCAGGGAATTCTAATTACTAGTGTACACTGTTATATCAGTTTATTATCACCTCCGGCCATGAAAGAATTGTCAAATTATTTATTTTATAGAATTTTGTCTAGCATGGAAGTTATGAAACCTTACAAATCCATGCTCAGTACTCTCTATATACATGTATAAATTAGATACATTGTAAATGAAAACATCATATATTTAGGAGTTTGTGAGCTACATATCCTTATATACTCCCTGCAACCACTTTGATGTTGCACTTTACTGCAATGCTGTGGCAGCCAAAAAAACGTCATTCTGGCATTTTGATTTTTTCCCCATTACAATGTTTACTGATCAGATTAATTAGGAGACTTGAAGCGGCGATCGTCTGATCGCTTGTGCTGTACATACTCTGCAATCTATAGCAGAAATCACCATCTTCTATGAACGCCGGCCCATAGGAGGGTCATAATGACATGTATGGGAGGTCATCAGCAGACCCCCAGCTGTCATGACAACCCATCGGTGCCCCACAATCACGTGGCAGGATGTATGACGCGCTTCCAGCCGACGTGCGCTATATCCCGCTGTCAGCGATTGACAGCTGGATTTAACGGGTTAATAGCAGCAGGCGGAGCAACAGTACATCAGCAGCTATTAAAGGCAGATGATGGTTGATTAAATCAGTCATCATGTGCAGGGAAATATGTGGACTCGGTGTGCGAGCCCACATCAAAGGCAGGGACACGACCTTTGACATAAATATACGTCAAAGATGGTGAAGCGGTAGAGCAAAGCACAGGTTGCAGCCTCTTCTCTAATATTCAAAGACTGGCTGAAAATACTCCTGAAAAATACTATGAGAAGGATTTTTACTCTTCTGTAAAAAATGTAGAGCGACCTCTGCAATGCGGTATACATTTCTTTACAATGGGTCCCAATAGTGGACGGATGCCTCATCATCCATCCTGACAGTGGCCACTAGGGGGCACGCACCTTCTATGTGTATGCGCCCAACAATGGCCACAAACGTAATGTGCACCGAGCCCAACAGAGTCATCAGAGAATCCAAGAGTCCCACCCTCAGCCGGCATGCCCCATCGTCACTTCAGCAGAAATACTGCAGCAAGAAATATCTGTATTAGTAAAATGAACAGTTGCTCCATGATTCCTCAATGTTTTTGCGTCTCTCATCATGTCGGAAGTGTGAGACATAATTCCCAGGTAAGTGTGCACTGTACGGATATAGGATGTAGGATGTGTGCAGCAAGCCATACCTGCAGAGCTTGTAGGAAGCCCAGCTCTTCATCCTTTATGCATCCCATAAACAGGACGGTGAATGTTTCAGGGCCAACGACACGGAATTTTTGTGCAATTTCCTATAAACCCAAGAAGACCATATTAGCTTGTTATTATCCAGCTCGCGACATCACTGCTTGAGTATTGCAAGAGAAATCTAACCAAAATCAAAATCTCAGGGAAAGCGTCACTTTGCCGTTCTCAGAACAGCCGGGTGGCCAGTGAAAAACACAGTGAAGGGGGCGCAGTGCTGCACCAGTGCCCAGGATCAGTGGGGTCACTGTGCCCCCCTAACAGGTCACATACTAACTAGCTGAAAATTTACACCCCAGCACCATCTTCCTATCTCTTAAGCTGACAGTGGATGTGCTGGTAGTAGATAGTACAAAGCTGTCCACCTTTCTCAGATTTAGTAAGTGACCCCCTGGTCCCCACAGAAGAACTGAACTCTGGTGGTGCCTTCTGATGGCGGCTAAGTCCCCGGCCAGACATGGTGCACTGGTGATTCCCCGTGGAATGATTACAATGATGCTGTTCCCTCCCGGTTAATCTATGATAGGGGCATCTTATAAGGACTCCATTGTGGGTGACCAGGACTGTGACCTTGACTTACCTTAAATAGCTCACAGCTCCCTTGCAGTCCTGAGCTCAGCGTGCAGACCTTCAGCGAGCTCCGGTAAGTGATGGGATTAAGCGCAATGTTCTTGTCCATCAATTCTTTCCGCAGCTTCAGTGCGTGCTGCAGACCCGAGTCTTTCCATGGTGACTCCGCGCAGGCGTTGAACAGGGCAGTATATGTGGCATCTGTGGGAACCAGACCTCGCTTTTTCATCTAAATGATGTAACAAGAAATGAGTCTGTACTGTAAAAACTGTATGTAATAATAGCAATAATAATGTAAGTACATAATATACAGGGCATTATCAGATAATGTAAAGGTACTTTACTGCATTACGTTATTGGTCCTCCCAATTAACAGAACAAATGGTCCATGGTGCTCACTGGGGCGCTGACGCCCCTTCACAGCAAGATCCATATAAGTGTGAGTGCCTGGTACTGCCGGCCTCGGCCAGATCCCCACAGCTTGTACACTGATGGACAGCGTACACAATGAATGTTATATTGAGGGCATAACAGTCATGTCAGGTGGCTACTGCTATGTGTATATTCTATTCTGGCCCCTGTGTGTCCTGCAATTGTCACCAGTTCTCCCCTCTGCAGGCTCTAGCGCTAAGCTTCAGTTATCTCTCAGCTAGTGGGTAGAGAATGCTGCACTGTCTGCTCATGTACACATCGCACACAGGCGGGAGGGATTCCCGCTTTCCATTCAGCACATGTTCAGAAGCAGTGGCAGTGATATGGTTGTGTAGAAGTGCTCAGCACTGAAGTGAGATAAACTCCTTACTAGAATAAGCTGCAGCACGATCTGCCCGTGTCTCCCTCTGATTGTCCTATCACTGTGCTCCTGCTCCAGCCTAACCTGATTTCATTAATCAATAGTGCAAGTAAAGATAAGACACTTTGTAATATACATTATCAGATAAACCTTCTTCTTTTGTCACTTAAAAGACATTTTTTGGTCTCCTGCACTAATCATTCACTCTCAATATCTGCTAAATCTGTGGGAGAAGGGAAGGGAACCTGTCACGTGAACAAACGCTATCAACCTGTAGATATGGGGTTACTCTGCAGGTTAATAGCATTCTGAAACTGCCCGGTGCCGGCATTTAGACTCCCTCTGCCAGGAGGAAATGAACTTTATTGTACCTGGTAGTGACTCGCCCAGGGGGATATGGGGGAAACTCGGTACCCAGGCCTTGACCTTCTGTGGGCTGTCACGGCAGTCGGCTCCGGGGCCCATACCCTGAGGTCACTCTTTAAAAGGGGTTTGTTACATGAAGGGATGAATAACAGTTTTGTCTCGTGACGCCACCTGTGGTTCCTCGTAATGGGTACCAGCGCGCTGCAGACCTCCAGGGGTGATGGGATGGCAGCTGAGATGTTTCTGCTCCCCGCAGGTGGAGTGGGCCCCAGGGCAGGCTTGATGGAAGGGACGCAGGTGAGAGGTGGCCCAGCTGGGTCAGGGGAGAATAACAGGCACGCACACAGGGGATTCGCTTCAGTACCTTTACTGCTGTAAACGGCAGGTATGGTCCAGGGTACTTGATAGGAAGGGTGCACTTCTGAAATCTCCCCAGTGAGCAGGTAGTAGGACTCCTGATCGGTTTCTTCCTCTCTCTCTCTCTGAAGCTCCTGACCAGCCTGGAACTAGACCTAGCATCTGTACTGTTTCACTCTCTCACCTGTCTGCTTGGTAGTAAGAACTTTTCTCTGGCTACCACTATCCCTGGACGCTGGGGCCTTCGTGGTTCCTATTTCTGTAGATGATTGTAGCTTCAGGTTGAAGAGGGGTCTGGAATCCTCCTGATATACAAGTTATTCCTACTGGGCATAGAGGACCCTATAGGCACGGACCCGGCGTCCGGCTTGTGTTCTGGGGTGAGCTTATGATGCTCCTCTGCCCCCTTAACTCCTCTCTTCTCTCCTTGCCTCCGGCCACGCTCTAGGCCCTCAGGCTTCAGCACGTGCTTAGGCCTTAGCTTACCCTCAGCACAGCAGCTCAACAGGTGCTGCCTCTTCACTGATCTCAAGTGCGAGCACACTCTCCCTACCTAACTCCACCCTCCAGTATATATATATATCCCTAACAGGGCTCCTTCTGGTGGTATGAGGTGGAAGGGTGGAGGTGTCTGTGTGTAGTAAGGGCCTCTTGTGGAGAAGTCCGTCCATGCACCCTTTTGGGTCCTGTGGTACCTGTGGGTAGCAGGGTGCCACAGTAGTGTTTGGGTATCAGTCATGGGGGCGGCACTGGTTCAGTCACCGCTCTGTGTATAGAGAGTGACGGCTGTAACCGTGCCCCCAGCCCTGATTGACAGCCGGCCCTAATGCTGAGCTGCCATCAGTCACTACAGGGGTCGCAGTTACAGGCGCCACTTTCTATACACAGAGCAGTGCCACCCCGGTGACTGGAAGTCGAACGCTACCGGGAGGAACGCGACAGGTTCATTTCAACAAAAATGTCTGCGATGCCCCTATAAACCTATGGAAGGAGGAGCCAGAGGGATAAAAAGCAAAGCACAGAAAAGGTAAATGCTGAGGCTTATAATGTAGAGAAAAAATGCAGGATACCCATCATATAATGTACACTCCCCATACATTCATGTACACTCAGGAGTGTATAATGAGTGGCAATTATTCCTTAGATAGTTCTCCTTATTCTAAAAAGTCATCTGAAAGTGCTGTTAAATCATAAGGGAATCTGCCACCCGGTTTTAGATGCCCCATCTGAGAGCAGCATGATATAAGGGGTGAGACCCTGATTACAGTGATATCTCACGCTTTTTGTTGCTTACTGCTATTTTGATAAAATCAGTGTTTTATCTGCTGCAGCTCTAGTAGTTCTCTGAATGCTGAGCTTTGTATAACCCCACCCACACCACTGATCGGCAGCTTTCCTCCAGTCAGTGGTGGGGATGGGGTTATACAGAGCACATGAATGCCCCGGACTACCTAGCAGAAGGCTTACTAGTCCTCTAGTGATAATCTCCTGCTGATAAAACTGTGATTTTATAAAAACTACAGCAAGCAGCCCAGTAAATGACACATCGCTGGAATCAGGGTCTCTGCCCATACATTATGCTACTGTCAGATTAGATAGCAAAAACCTGGTGACAGATTCACTTTAAGGGGGTTATCCTATTTCAGACAACCCCTATTCCAACACAGCATTTCTTTTTTTTAAGAAACAAACCGTGCTTCAAGCCACATATCCAAGCCCTTTCCACTTCCTGCCAACGTCAACTCAAAAACATCTCCCGGATCCGCACATTCCTCAACCACGAATCTGCAAAAACACTAGTGCACGCCCTCATCATCTCCCGCCTCGACTACTGCAACCTCCTGCTCTGAGGCCTCCCTTCCAACACTCTTGCACCCCTCCAATCTATCCTAAACTCGGCTACCTGACTAATCCCCCTGTCCCCCCGCTGTTCCCCGGCCTCTCCTCTCTGTCAATCCCTGCACTGGCTCCCATGTACCCAGAGACTCCAGTTCAAAACCCTAACCATGGCATACAAAGCCATTCACAACCTGTCTCCCCCATATATCTGTGTTTCAATGTTTTTTATTGAAATTTTTTATAAACCTTCATACATCTCTGACCTAGTCTCCCAGTACTTACCTGCACGCAGCCTCCGATCCTCACAAGATCTCCTTCTCTACTCCCCTCTTATCTCCTCTGCCCACAATTGCATACAAGATTTCTCCTGTGCTTCCCCCCTACTCTGGAACTCTCTACCCCAACATGTCAGACTCTCGCCTACCGTGGAAACCATCAAAAGGAACCTGAAGACCCACATCTTCCGACAAGCCTACAACCTGCAGTAACCACCGCTCCACCACACCGCTGCATGACTAGCTCTACCCTCACCCGCTGTACCCTCACCTATCCCTGGTAGACTGTGAGCCCTCGCGGGGAGGCCCTCTCTCCTTCTGTAACAGTTTGCCGTTGCATTTTTGTTCAAGATTATTGTACTTGTTGTTTGTTATGTATATCCCCTTTTTCACATGTTAAGCTCCATGGAATAAATGGCGCTATAATAATAAATAGTAATAATAATAATGCTTTGGTGTAAGTCATTGTCTGCAGCGCTGACGTGACGGTGAAAGCACTGCAGTCAGTCAGTGAGCTCTGAAGGTCGGCCCGAGTTAACGGCACGAGCCGCTGAGCGTAGCTACAGGCTGCAGAGCTGTAGATGTGTTGTCAGCGCTGCAGACAATAACAGACAGCGGGAGCAGCAGGAGAAACTTTGCGCTGGACCTGGGGAGGATGAATAGAGAACAGACGGTTTTTGTAATTTCTTTAAACAAACTGCAGCCAGGAACAGCGGTTTTGTGAAACAAGAAAGTCCCTTTAAAGGTTGTTTCACAGAGTAAATAAGATCATTTTGGTATTAAATCATTAAAAAGCTACAAACATGCCACAGTTAATGTGACCATTATCTGGGCTTTGTTATAAATATTTCAGAATAAGCTGCAACATGCTGTACAGATCTGACTAATGTGTCCAGGGCCTGATGAGCACAGCCACCACGGCATGGACCCCGGCTAATCCCATCCATGTGAACACAGGCAGAAGGACTTTACTGGCCACTCCTTGGAGCTTACCCAATGCTGCTTTATCATGGCTCATTATCAAGGGGTCACAGATCAACCTTATAAAGCCCGCCACACACATTAGATGGCTCTTGGATGAAAGACGGCCTGCGCTTAACAGTTGTCTGGCAGCCATCTCTCCCATACACTCCTGTGTTCTCTATGAGAGTCACCACCAGACATGTCTACTGGCACCTTATCTCCAGAACATAATGATCAGCCAAATTAAATGATCAGTTATGCTGGATCATTAACTCCCCCAAAAAATTGTCCGGGACCCCATACATATTAGACTGTCAGACAGAGCCGTCAATACGTTATATATAGGATATATCCAACTCTTCCGCAGCCTCCGATGAGAACAGTGTAGTTACTTTCCTCCGGCTGCAGCCGCTCCTCTTTCAGCATCTGTTCCTGGAAGAGGTCCAGGGCTTCGGCCAGCTGCACACAAGAGGGACATGTCTTCAGAGGAGAGCAATAGAAGTGCTAGAAGCAGAGCAGGATATACAGTTAGGTCCATATATATTTGGACAGAGACAACATTTTTCTAATTTTGGTTCTAGACATTACCACAATGAATTTTAAACAAAACAATTCAGATGCAGTTGAAGTTCAGACTTTCAGCTTTCATTTGAGGGTATCCACCTTAAAATTGGATGAAGGGTTTAGGAGTTTCAGCTCCTTAACATGTGACACCCTGCTTTTAAAGGGACCAAAAGTTATTGGACAATTGACTCCAAGGCTATTTCATGGACCGGTGTGGACAATCCCTTCGATATGTCATTCTCAATTAAGCAGATAAAAGGCCTGGAGTTGATTTGAGGTGTGGTGCTTGCATTTGGAAGGTTTTGCTGTGAAGTAAACATGCGGTCAAAGGAGCTCTCCATGCAGGTGAAACAAGCCATCCTTAACCTGCAAAAACAGAAAAAACCCATCCGAGAAATTGCTACAATATTATGAGTGGCAAAATCTTGAGTTTGGTACATCCTGAGAAAGAAAGAAAGCACTGGTGAACTCATCAATGCAAAAAGACCTGGGCGCCCACGGAAGACAACAGTGGTGGATGATCGCAGAATAATCTCCATGGTGAAGAGAAACCCCTTCACAACAGCCAACCAAGTGAACACCACTCTCCAGGAGGTAGGTGTATCAATATCCAAATCTACCATAAAGAGAAGACTGCATGAAAGTAAATACAGTGGGTTCACTGCACAGTGCAAGCCACTCATAAGCATCAGGAATAAAAAGGCTAGACTGGACTTTGCTAAAAAACATCTAAAAAAGCCAGCACAGTTCTGGAAGAACATTCTTTGGACAGATGAAACCAAGATCAACCTCTACCAGAATGATGGAAAGAGAAAAGTATGGCGAAGGCGTGGTACAGCTCATGATCCAAAGCATACCACATCATCTGTAAAACACGGCGGAGGCAGTGTGATGGCTTGGGCATGCATGGCTGCCAGTGGCACTGGCTCACTAGTGTTTATTGATGATGTGACACAGGACAGAAGCAGCCGAATGAATTCTGATGTATTCAGAGCCATACTGTCTGCTCAGATCCAGCCAAATGCAGCCAAACTGATTGGTCGTCATTTCATACTACAGATGGACAATGACCCAAAACATAAAGCCAAAGCAACCCAGGAGTTTATTAAAGCAAAGAAGTGGAATATTCTTGAATGGCCAAGTCAGTCACCTGATCTCAACCCAATTGAGCATGCATTTCACTTGTTAAAGACTAAACTTCAGACAGAAAGGCCCACAAACAAACAGCAACTGAAAACCCCCGCAGTGAAGGCCTGGCAGAGCATCAAAAAGGAGGAAACTCAGAGTCTGGTGATGTCCATGAGTTCAAGACTTCAGGCAGTCATTGCCAACAAAGGGTTTTCAACCAAGTACTAGAAATGAACATTTTATTTTCAATTATTTAATCTGTCCAATTACTTTTGGTCCCTTTAAAAACAGGGTGTCACATGTTAAGGAGCTGAAACTCCTAAACCCTTCATCCAATTTTAATGTGGATACCCTCAAATGAAAGCTGAAAGTCTGAACTTCAACTGCATCTGAATTGTTTTGTTTAAAATTCATTGTGGTAATGTCTAGAACCAAAATTAGAAAAATGTTGTCTCTCTCCAAATATATATGGACCTAACTGTACAAGCAATCAGGACCCAGCACTTCACACTTATGTCCTTACTCACCTCCTCCCTCTTTACTCTACTAAATAAACAGATGAGACCCCAAGACAACTCTGACACATACAGACAGGTGTATGATTTTTTAGGTGCATTTTCTAATGGTAAAATTTATAGAAAAAGTAAAGAAAGAAAAAAAAAATAAGTAAATCACGAAACTTAGAACATGCTGTGATTAGCAACAAAAGAAAAAACGTAAAAATGCACAGATGCAACAAAAGTAGCAAAAAGACAAAATAATGCAAAATAATGCAAACATAAAAAAAGAAATAAATAATCCAAACAAAAAAAAAACAGTAGCAATTTCTTAAAAACACTTGTGAATATTTTTCTTTATTGCTCTTGGACATGACTTCCATAATCGTAGCAGAGCCGGGCTGTGTTGTGAAGACTGCAATAGTTTTACTGTGATTACAGACATTGCTTGAAAAAAGGAGAACAACATGGCACAAGGGCGACTTATGCAAATGCTATAACAGTCATGGCTATGATCCTAAAAAATAATGCTTCTCATCAATGGCTATCTCCTCCGTCCGGACACTTACCAGGCTTCACTGTGTTTCTTAGGTGCTAGTGGTGACTCTACCATCGTACCGTTAAGGTTACGATCAGCAAATACAATCATTTAGGACAATGTAATTGCATAATATTTGACACAATAGGAAATTATATGAGGATATATTATAGAAGGACATATATTGTCTGGTATGTGTAACGGGTCTGGGAGGCGGAACCTCTGAGCTACTATACAAGGGGGCGGTCCTTGTAAGGGAGCGGGTGGCGACCAGGGAAGACGGGCAGGAAGTCTCAGCAGGTGACCGGGACAGTCTTTGAGTGAACGGGCTGGAGGTCACGGCAAGTGACCGAGGCAGTCTCTGGATGAACGGGCTGGTGGTCATGGCAAGTGACCGGGGCAGTCTCTGAATGAACGGGCAGATGGTCACGGCAAGTGACCGGGGCAGTCTCTAGGTAAAGGGTTGGTACGACCTGTGGCGGCTGATGATAGACGTGAGCTCCCAGGTGAGCAGGCGAGAGTCTCTGGATGAACGGGTGGTCACAGCATGTGACGGCGGAGCCTCCGGGAAGACCAACAGACAGGCGGCAGATGAGCGCTCCCAGGTGAGCGGGCAGAAGTCTCTGGACAGGCGGGTGGTCACAGCACAAGACGGCAGAGCCTCCGGGTAGGCTAGCAGACAGGTAGCAGATGAGCGCTCCCAGGTGAGCGGGCAGGAGTCACTGGACAGGCAGGTGGTCACAGCACGTGACGGCGGAGCCTCCAGGTAGGCTAGCAGGCAGGTAGCAGATGTGCGCTCCCAGGTGAGCGGGCAAGCTGGTCCATAGACAGACTGACAGGAGTTGGAAGGCAGACCGTCGGACCTCAGGCAAGCAGGCAGGTGGCTGATGTGCGCTCCCAGGTGAGCGGGCAGGCTGGTCCTTAGACAGACTGACAGGAGTAGTAAGGCAGACCGTCGGACCTCAGACTAGCAGGCAGGTAGCAGATAATCAGGCAGGAATAAGTCAGCAGGCTGGCAGGAATCAGGCAGGTATCTGGCAGGTAACTGACAACGGGACCTGAGGGCTGAAGCAGAGTAGTGAACAGTGCAACAACATTGCTCGGGCACCTCCATTTTGGAGGAGGTGCCTTATATATGGTAAAGTCCTCCGGCCATTGGCCGGGGACTCCTTAGGACGGCGCGCGCGGCCCCTTTAAGAGGGAGGGAGAGCGCGCGCGCGCGCCCTAAGCACAGTGGCCGGGAAGGAGCGCGCGCTGCCAGCAGAGCGGGAGGAGGACGCCGGGCACGGAGCAGAGAGGTGAGGGGAACAGCGTCCCTGCCTAGCAGAGGGCAGGGACGCCGGCGCTACAGTACCCCCCCCTTTAGGCCCCCCCTTCTTTAGGCCAGACAGAAATTTAGCAAGGATAAGAGGGGCATGGATGTTCTCCCGGGGCTCCCACGTTCTCTCCTCAGGACCAAACCCCTTCCAATCTACTAGAAAAAAGGTCTTTCCTCTTACCCTTTTGGTGGCAAGAATGTTCTCTACCTCAAACTCGTCCTCAGCAGAAACCGGAGCAGGAGGCGTACCTGTAGACTTGGAAAAAGAGTTAAGAACCACAGGTTTGAGGAGAGATACATGGAAGGAGTTAGGGATCCGTAAGTTGGCCGGGAGTTTCAATTTATAGGCCACCGGGTTGATCTGACTGATGACCTCCAGAGGGCCGATGAACCGAGGCCCTAACTTGTAAGAAGGTATCTTGAGTCGGACATATTTAGATGAGAGCCAGACTTTATCTCCAGGACGAAATTGTGGAGGATCCAGGCGTTTTTGGTCAGCGTGTCTTTTCATCCGTTCGGACGACTGAAGGAGTGCGGATCGGGTACTCTCCCAAATGGAGGAAAATTTGCTAACGAGAGATTCCGCAGCCGGGTTGTCCACAGAGGTGGAGACAGGAAAAGGAATCCGAGGATGCTGACCGAAGACTACAAAAAACGGGGATTTGGAGGAGGATTCGCTCTGGTGATTATTATAAGAGAACTCGGCCCATGGTAGGAGATCCACCCAGTCTGAATGATGGGCATTAACGAAGTGCCGGAGGTAACTGGTCAGGTTCTGATTGATCCGCTCCACTTGTCCATTGGACTGTGGGTGGTAAGCGGAAGAGAAGTCCAGGGTGACGTCTAGCAGTTTACAAGTGGCTCTCCAGAAACGTGAGGTGAACTGTACCCCACGATCCGACACGATGTGGAGGGGCAGGCCATGAAGACGGAAGATGTGGCGGATAAAGTCTTTAGCCAGCTCGGGTGCAGAAGGGAGGCCTGGCAGGGGAATAAAGTGAGCCATCTTGGAAAAGCGGTCAGCGACCACCCAAATGACCGTACAACCGGCAGAGACGGGGAGATCAGTTATGAAGTCCATAGCAATATGCTGCCAGGGGGCAGCAGGCACAGGAAGCGGAAGGAGGCGACCGGCTGGCAGGTGTCTCGGGACTTTGTTGCGGGCGCAGGACACACAGGTAGAAACAAAGTCTATTACGTCCTTGTGCAGGGTAGGCCACCAGTAGTGCCGGGCAATAAGCTGGAGGGTCTTTTTCTGACCGGCGTGGCCAGCTAGTTTAGACGAATGGCCCCAGTGTAGGATCTTCTCCCGATCAGGTACTGAAACAAACGTCTTACCGGGAGGGAGACGATTTAGACTCACGGGAGCCACCTGCATTACTCTGGCGGGATCGATGATATGTTTAGGTTCTTCCTCGAGATCGGACACCAGAAAGGATCGGGACAAGGCGTCTGCTTTGACGTTTTTGTCAGCCGGGCGAAAATGAAGAACAAAATCAAAGCGAGCAAAAAACAAGGACCACCGGGCTTGGCGCGGGTTAAGTCTCTGGGCATGCTGGAGGTAAGCCAAGTTCTTGTGGTCGGTGTAAATTATTACCGGGTGAAGAGCCCCCTCGAGCAGGTAACGCCACTCCTCCAATGCCAGTTTGATGGCCAATAACTCTCGGTCTCCTATGGAATAATTGCGCTCTGAGGAGTAGAAGAGTTTAGAGAAGAAGCCACAAGTTACCATTCTCCCGGAAGATGATTTTTGAGTAAGTACCGCTCCGGCTCCAGAGGAGGAGGCGTCAACTTCCAGGAAGAACTGCTTGTTGCCATCTGGGCGATGCAGCACCGGGGCGGAAGAGAAGGCCTGTTTTAGGGAAAGAAAGGCCTCCTCAGCTTCGGGTGGCCACTCTTTGGGATTAGTACCTTTACGGGTGAGCGCGGAAATTGGGGCAGTCCGGGAAGAGAAGTGTGGTATGAAGAGGCGGTAGTAGTTGGCGAAGCCCAGGAATCGCTGAATGGCCTTCAACCCCTCCGGTCGAGGCCATTTCTCGATGGCAGACAGTTTCTCTGGATCCATTTGTAGGCCGGTCTGAGAAATAATGTAGCCTAAAAATGGAAGCGAGGTCTGCTCAAAGAGGCACTTCTCGTATTTAGCGAAGAGGTGATTCTGCCTGAGCCTGAGCAGGACCTGACGAACGTCCCTCCGGTGAGTCTGGAGATCCGGAGAGAAGACCAAGATGTCGTCCAGGTACACCACTACGCAGGAGTAGAGAAGGTCCCGGAAGATGTCATTGACCAACTCTTGAAAGACGGCAGGAGCGTTACAGAGACCAAAGGGCATTACCAGGTATTCATAGTGGCCGTCCCGGGTGTTGAATGCCGTCTTCCATTCATCCCCCTGACGGATACGAACCAGGTTGTACGCCCCACGGAGGTCCAGTTTGGTGAAGATTCTAGCCCCCCTCAGACGATCAAATAACTCCGGAATGAGCGGAAGGGGGTACTTATTCTTCACCGTGATCTGGTTAAGACCTCTATAGTCTATACAGGGACGGAGAGAGCCGTCCTTCTTTTTGACGAAAAAGAAGCCTGCTCCCGCCGGGGAGGTAGATTTCCGGATGAATCCTCTGGCCAGATTCTCCTCAATATATTCGGACATCGACCGGGTCTCAGCAGCGGATAAAGGATAAATACGCCCACGGGGAGGAGTAGTACCAGGTAACAGGTCGATAGGGCAGTCGTATGGTCTATGAGGGGGTAGTGTCTCTGCCTCCTTTTTATTAAAGACATCAGCATAAGACCAATAAGGAATTGGAAGTCCAGGTAGATTAGCTGGGGTAGGAGAAGGACGGACGGGATGGACGGGAACCAGACAGGTCTTATGGCAGTCCTGTCCCCAGCGAAGGACTTCTCCGGTCTGCCAGTCAAGCACGGGTGCATGTCTCTGGAGCCAAGGTAGGCCTAGCAAGAGGGCGTGAGAGAGTCCAGGCAGAACATGAAAGGAGATACTCTCAGAATGCAGCATTCCCACCTGCAGAGTAATGGATTCGGTGATGAGTTGGATGGGGCGTGGTAAGAGACCCCCATCCACGGCAGCAACAGACAAGGGTACAGCCAGAGGTTTGGTGGGGATGCGGTATTTCTCTACCAGGGACTGTGAAATAAGATTCCCGGCTGCTCCAGAGTCAAGTTGGGCTAGTTCGAAATAACGGTTCTCCCCGCAGACGATTGAGACTGACAACAGCAGAGATGGAGAGGATTTATTCTTGTCTAGGTCGACCTCTCTGAGCGAACCTAGACACAGGCGTTTCCCGACCTCTCCGGGCAGGCACGGATCCGGTGCTCCTTACTGCCACAGTAGAAGCAGCTCCCCTCGGCACGGCGTAAGTCCTGACGGGTTTTGAGCATCTTGGTCTGGTCGACCTGCATAGGCTCAGGAGAGTGTACCTGGGTAGAGACGGAGGGAGTGACGGGTTTCTGAAAAGTAGGAGCTAGACGTGGTAACCTCCTCACGGGTGACCTCTTTGGCACACTCCTGGAACCGTAGGTCAATCCGGGTGGCAAGAGTTATTAGGTCATCGAGAGTGGTAGGAATGTCCCGACCGGCAAGTTCATCTTTAATACGGCCGGACAGACCCTCCCAGAAGACGGATACCAGAGCGTCGTTATCCCAGGCCAGCTCCGAGGCAAGGGTACGGAACCGTATGGCATATTGGCCCACGGTGAGACCTCCCTGACGGAGGCGTAGCAGTGATGATGCGGATGAGGTCCTCCGTCCGGGTTCGTCGAAGACTTTCCGGAAAGCCGTGAGAAAAGCAGGCAAGTTGGACACCAGGGGGTCTCCTCTCTCCCATAGAGGATTTAGCCAGGCCAGGGCCTCCCCGGTGAGATGGGACATGATGAATGCAATTTTGGCCCGGTCGGAGTTAAACTGGTGAGACAATAGTTCAAAGTGCAGGGTGCACTGATTTATGAAGCCCCGAGCCTGGGCGGAGTCGCCTCCGAAGCGAGGAGGTGCAGAAAGCCGGGGTCCGGGGTAAGATACCATGGTATTAGTGGGCAGCGGAGCTGCCGGATTGCGAGACATGGCACAGGCGGAGGTTGCTGGTGGAGCAGTCAGAGTGTCCAGGCGAGTATTGACATTCCGCAGGTGACCCAGGATGGACTCCTGTTGGGACCTTTGACGGGACAGTTCATGACACAGGTCCGAGAGCGAGGGAGCTTGGGTGCCACCGGGTTCCATGGCCCGAGCAAACTGTAACGGGTCTGGGAGGCGGAACCTCTGAGCTACTATACAAGGGGGCGGTCCTTGTAAGGGAGCGGGTGGCGACCAGGGAAGACGGGCAGGAAGTCTCAGCAGGTGACCGGGACAGTCTCTGAGTGAACGGGCTGGAGGTCACGGCAAGTGACCGAGGCAGTCTCTGGATGAACGGGCTGGTGGTCACGGCAAGTGACCGGGGCAGTCTCTGAATGAACGGGCAGATGGTCACGGCAAGTGACCGGGGCAGTCTCTAGGTAAAGGGTTGGTACGACCTGTGGCGGCTGATGATAGACGTGAGCTCCCAGGTGAGCAGGCGAGAGTCTCTGGATGAACGGGTGGTCACAGCATGTGACGGCGGAGCCTCCGGGAAGACCAACAGACAGGCGGCAGATGAGCGCTCCCAGGTGAGCGGGCAGAAGTCTCTGGACAGGCGGGTGGTCACAGCACGTGACGGCAGAGCCTCCGGGTAGGCTAGCAGACAGGTAGCAGATGAGCGCTCCCAGGTGAGCGGGCAGGAGTCACTGGACAGGCAGGTGGTCACAGCACGTGACGGCGGAGCCTCCAGGTAGGCTAGCAGGCAGGTAGCAGATGTGCGCTCCCAGGTGAGCGGGCAAGCTGGTCCATAGACAGACTGACAGGAGTTGGAAGGCAGACCGTCGGACCTCAGGCAAGCAGGCAGGTGGCTGATGTGCGCTCCCAGGTGAGCGGGCAGGCTGGTCCTTAGACAGACTGACAGGAGTAGTAAGGCAGACCGTCGGACCTCAGACTAGCAGGCAGGTAGCAGATAATCAGGCAGAAATAAGTCAGCAGGCTGGCAGGAATCAGGCAGGTAACTGACAACGGGACCTGAGGGCTGAAGCAGAGTAGTGAACAGTGCAACAACATTGCTCGGGCACCTCCATTTTGGAGGAGGTGCCTTATATATGGTGAAGTCCTCCGGCCATTGGCCGGGGACTCCTTAGGACGGCGCGCGCGGCCCCTTTAAGAGGGAGGGAGAGCGCGCGCGCCCTAAGCACAGTGGCCGGGAAGGAGCGCGCGCTGCCAGCAGAGCGGGAGGAGGACGCCGGGCACGGAGCAGAGAGGTGAGGGGAACAGCGTCCCTGCCTAGCAGAGGGCAGGGACGCCGGCGCTACAGTATGCCTCATTGTAAACTAGCATTGTGATGTACGATCCCTCCCCTGCGGATCCCCAGTAGAATAACAATATAGACATTCTTACCTTGCCCTCCTTTATATTGGCCTTACACTGGAGGAAGTACCAGTACGGAGTGTTTCTTCTTCCCCTGTACCTATTATGAGTGGGTTGTGTGCCCCCAGTAATGTCCTCACCCTCTTCATATCTCAAGTCCTGGACCTCTGGAGACGATTTCTTAAACACAGTTCTTGAGGAGTATGTCTTGGACAATGTCCCAAAGTTGTCCTCCTCTGATACCGGTGAATTATGACCAGCACCGGCATGGTGGGAGATAGTCCTGAATCGCAGTACTCTCTGCTGGGATCACAGCCGATGGTTGCTGGAGTCCGGTAAGGAGTCAGACAAATCTGTCTGCACATGGGTTGTACTGTTGTTAACCATCCTGATGCCAGGGAGTAAGATGGCAACTTAGCGAGGATCTGCAGCATGCCCATGGTAGATGGCGAGCAATGGTCTTCAGGCAGCTGAAACAATTCACAAAAATAAAAATACATCAGCTCTAAAGAGCACGGCTGCTCCGTGGTCAGTAATGTCGCCTTACTGCACTGAAGTGGTGCAGACATACACAGTATATAGTGGGTGTACATATCCAGGCACAACCTAGAAGGAGGTAGATACATACAATCTACATACTGTATATATATAATTATATACACAGTGGGGGAAATAATTATTTGATCCCCTGCTGTCTTTCTTAGTTTGCCCACTGACAAAGACAGGAACAGTCTATAATTTTAATGGTAGGTTAATTTTAACATTGATAGAATATCCCAAAAAAAATCAAGAAAATCACATTGTATAAATTAGATACATTTTTTTGCATTTTGCAGTGAGAAATAAGTATTTGATCCCTCTGGAAAACAACACTTAATATTTGGTGGTAAAACACATGTTGGCAGCACAGCAGTCAGACGTTGTTTGTAGCTGATGATGAGGGTTGTGCACATGTCGGGAGGAATTTTGGTCCACTCCTCTTTGCAGATCATCTCTAAATCATTAAGATTTTGAGGCTGTTGCTTGGCAAATCGGAGCTTTAACTCCCTCCATAAGTTTTCTATGGGATTAAGGTCGGGAGACTGGCTAGGCCACTCCATGACCTTACTGTAGTTCTTTTTGATCCACTCCTTTGTTGCCTTGGCTGTATGTTTTGGGTCATTGCCTTGCTGGAAAGACCTAGCCACGACCCATCTTCAATGCTTTTACCGAGGGAAGGAGGTTGTTGGCCAAAATCTCGCGATACATGACGCCATCCATCTTCCCTTCAATACGGTGCAGTCGTCATGTCCCCTTTGCAGAAAAGCACCCCCAAGGTATGTTTCCCCCACCATGCTTCACGGTTGGAATGAAGTTCTTAGGGTTGTACTTCCTTCTTCCTCCAAACACGGCCAATTGAGTTAATGCTAAAGAGCTCAATTTTTGTCTCATCTGACCACAGCACCTTCTCCCAATAACTCACAGAATCATCCAGGTATTCATTGCCAAACTTCAGATGGGCCTGCACATGTGCCTTCTTGAGCAGGGGGACCTCGCGGGCACTGCAGGATTTTTAACCTTTAAAGCGGAATGTGTTACCAATGGTTTGCTTGGTGACTGTGGTCCCAGCTGCCTGGAGATCATTAGCAAGTTCCCCCCGTGTAGTTTTAGACTGATCTCTCACCTTCCTCATGATCAAGGATACCCCACGAGGTGAGATTTTGCATGGTGCCCCAGATCAATGTCGATTGACAGTCATTTTGTATTTCTTTCATTTTCTTACAATTGCACCAACAGTTGTCTCCTTCTCACCCAGAGTCTTACTTATGGTTTTGTAGCCCATTCCAGCTTTGTGCAGGTCTATGATCTTGTCCCCGACATCCTTAGAAAGCTCTTTGGTCTTGCCCATGTGGTAGAGGTTAGAGTCTGACTGATTAATGGAGTCTGTGGACAAGAGTCTTTTATACAGGTGACTATGTAAGACAGCTGTCTTTACTGCAGGTAACGAGTTGATTAGGAGCGTCTAACTGGTCTGTAGCAGCCAGAACTCATAATGGTTTGTAGGGGATGAAATACTTATTTCTCACTGCAAAATGCAAAAAAAAATTATCTAATTTATACAATGTGATTTTCTTGATTTTTTATTTTTTTTTTTGGGGGGGGGGGGGGATATTCTATCTCTCAATGTTAAAATTACCCTTAAAATTATAGACTGTTCATGTCTTTGTCAGTGGGCAAACTTAGAAAAACAGCAGGGGATCAAACATTTATTTCCCCCACTGTGTGTGTGTATATATATATATCTGTAGCTTTGTCGCCATAAAAAGATGGGGGCTCGGACACATTTCTTGCACTTGGGCCCCAAGCTGTTAATGTCCACCCCTACTTTTTTCAACCTATGTAACTATGTAGAATGCACATTAGGAAAATGCTTGAAATGCAATTCCCAATAATATTATTTTACAAGTAATTTCCTCTTTTTTTTTTTTTCTTTGTAAAGTGCTAGTAATAAACCCAATCTCTGGATCTAGAAAGTGCAAAACACTCATGACAAACTTGCACGTTTAATTTGTAATCTGTATTTCTTATGGTGCCTAAGGGAAGCAATAATGATAAGGCCCCTGCTTGGTAACAAGTGCAGTTATCTGCCTCTATAACAATAGCAAATTACCAATGATGAAAGGGTTAATACTTGTGCCCTGCATCAGTAATAGACCCTGTAGTCACCATGACAACTGTTATGAGGTCATAAACCAGTGTCATAAAGAAGATTCCATAAAAGAATTCCGCGCTGCCACGATCAGCGCCATTACTGATGCGCCTGAGGACCTTGAGCTTGACCACCCACGTAATGTGCCAAACTTGGTGTAATTTGGAGGTTCTAGCAGGGAAAGGGGTTGTCTGCTTTAGACACCCCTAGGGCATGGGAAGGTAACAAAGGGGGGTCCCTAGACCAGGATCCCCTTCTGTTACCCTCTATATAGAGCAGCTCTCCTTTGGGAGTTCATGGACTGATCTATGACTTTAATGGGTGATAAATTGGGAGGGATTATTTATCCTATTAGGGATTAGGCATAACGAACTGTAACCAAATGTCCAATTTTTTGAGAGGCGGACCTGGATCTGTAAGGGAGAAATTATACATCCACCTGGCCAATCAGATCAACCAAATTCGCTCCATCAATCAATGTGGTGACAGACATTGCAGCCAGATCTCTCCCACATCAGCTTTATCACATTTATAGTCTGTATTTGTTATGTCATTCTTTGTAAATCTGGTAAAATGTACAAATTGTACAATTCTGCAGTTACATCTGTTATATATTGGCACAAACTCTCTAAGCCCAATGGAAGGGCAGCCCTCCATCCATGGTTCCATAGAGGTTTCCTCCACAGGGGGTTTTCCTCTCCTGAGTGCTGGAGGGTGACTCTTCGTGAGTCGGGGGTTGTGCTATTTTCGGTGTCATGTAAATTTAAATAAAATTTTGATCATTTGACACCTAATTGCAATGCTTCGTGTATTTATTTTGTGTGCTTCTGTCTGATTAATTTTGTTTGGGGGACGGGGTCTATCACATACGGCTGGACATCTGCCGGCTGCACAGATCCCAGTAAGCACATTTTGCCCCAGGGGTCGCCCCTGCTCTGATGATGATGGTGAAGAGGAGACAAACATTACAGCACAACTCCTGGACGCATGCTCTCATCATTGGATAAAAGAATTGTATTACAGCAGTATAAGCAGATTACTCATCTATTCGTGTAATTTCCGTAGTCTTCAATGGAGAAGGCTGCAAGCAAGATGGTCTATAGGAACAGAGGCTACACAGAATCTTCTTTATCCTGATAGGTGATGGTTCAGTGTCATGTAAATTTAAATAAAGTTGAGAACGTTTGACACCTAATTGCAATGCTTCATGTATTTATTTTGTATGCTTCTGTCTGATTTTGTTTGGGAGTCGGGCTCCATCACATATCACTGAGTGACACGTCTGACATCTGCCGGCCGCAGTTTTGCCCCAGGGGTCGCCCCTGCTCTGGGGAGTATGATGGAGCAGAGAAGATAAGCATTACAGCACAGCACCTGCAAGTGAGCGCTCATCCTCAGAATAAGGACTTATATTACAGTATTACAAGCAGCTTCCTCGCCTCATTCACACAGGGAGTATTTTGGGCAGTAATTTACATTAGTATTTGTAAGCTAAAAACCAGAGGGGAACAAACACAGAGAAAAATAATATCTGAACCACTCTCACCTCTTCTGTGTTTTGGATCCACTCCTGGCGTCTGTTAACAAATACTGATGCAAAATATCGCCATGTAAAAGGGCCCTAAATCCTTACTGACTGATTGGACAATTCTTTACAAAAAAACAATATATGCCTCACCATGCATTTAATCCATCCTGCTGCTCATATCTTCTGGGCTCAGACCCACAATGCCGTGACTCTCGGCCAGTGTACATAAGGAGAAAGTGGGAAAAGTCTCCAATAAAAAATAATTCTCACTTTATTGGTGCAAAATATTAAAATATATAAAAGTCCATGATAGCGGAGACGCAATCTCGACGCGTTTCTGGTTACGCCCTTAGTCAGTGATCCTGTTGTCATGACAACCCGCGCCTCCAGGTATCCCAGCGACGGTGGCCTGCTTAGACCGAGCTAGGAGCATGGTCTCAGAGGCTTCTATCACTGTAACACTGACAGGTAGAATTCATTGCAATGCTTTATAACAGCGATTATACTAATAAAAGCTAGTCCCATAGAGGGACTAAATGAAAAAGTAAAAAAAAGAATGTGAAAAAATATAAAAAAAACCTAATCAAAAAATAAACAGAAAAGAAAATGAAAATAATGTTATATCAATAAATGGGTAAATTCATACAAAAACTAAAATAAACCAAAAAGGTCCACATATTTGTTATCATCACGTCCATGGCCTATAAAACGGTCACACTACTTAACGCCTTCAGTGAACACTGTAAAAAAAAAACTATTCTTTTTCATCTTACTACCAAACAAAGAGTGGAATAAAACACGATCAAAAAGTTGAATGGAAATAGAAATGGTATAGCTGAAAACTAGTGACGAGCGAGCACTAAAATGCTCGGGTGCTCGCTGCTCAAGTCAAGCAAATTGGAATACTCAGGTGCTCGGTCCAAGTAACGAGCCCAATGTAAATCTATGGGAAACTCCAGCATTCTTTCGGCGGCCCCCCCCCCCCCGGTGGTCTGCAGAGGGCCTAAAAATTGCCCAAATCGATGGGAACAGTACTAAAATGACATGGGAACAGCATGGGGAAGACTCCTGGAAGCATTTCTGGCTCCCAGGTCAATAATATCAACAATGTTGTCAGAGGTATTACGCCACTTTTACAGACTCACAATAAAACATACAAAAACTAAACCAAAATGGATTTTCCTGGGAAATATGTTAAGGAACATTCTTTCCAGGGTAATGACTTGTATATAAGGCAAAATAAATAACCAAAAACAAAAATGCTCCTTCACACCTTGGGCTATGTTCACACATAGCGTTTTTGATGCGTTTTTTTGCATTTTTGCATTGCTTTCAACCGTGACAAATGCATTCACCGGGAAATGGCATTTTAACATTTTACAACCTTATCTGGCCATGTGGTGTGTGAAACATCATCAGACACATCCTGTTTCATTTATGAAGGAGGGATTGTGAAAGTCACAAACACTGTTTTTACTGCCTTACTATTCTTAAAGGGCCAGCAGTCGGCTATGCTTTGTTGTTCCCATTATTAAAGAGTGGGTCTCCTATACTGTTATTGCATATGCAGTGACTGCAAGGGCTGCCAAAAATTTGGACGCAACCCAATACCTCTTTGAAGAGACATAGAGGAGGGTCTCAGTAAAAAAAAATATTCCCATTATAAAGGAGTGGGTCTCCTATAGTGGTAATACCCATGCTGTGACTGCAAGGGCTGCCAAAATTTGGGAAAAACCCCACTAACAATTTAAAGACACATAGAGCTGGGCCACAGTAATGACATGTTCCCATTAGAAAGGTTAAGGATCTGCTATACAGTTATAGGGTATGCAGTGAGTCCAACAGCCGCCAAAATTTGGGAAAAACCCCACTAACAATTTAAAGACACATAGAGCTGGACCACAGTAATGACATGTTCCCATTAGAAAGGAGAGGGTCTCCTATCCAGTTATAGGGTATGCAGTGAGTCCAACGGCTGCCAAAATTTAGAAAAAACCCTATTACCAATTTAAAGACACATGGAGCTGGGCTACAGTAATGAGTATGACATGTTCCCATTAAAAAGGAGTGGGTCTCCAATACTATTTGCCTATGCAGTGAATGCAAAGGCTGCCAAAAATTACGAGGCACTCCAATGCCCCTTGCAAGAGATGTAGAGGTTGGAGGGCCTCCAGAAAACAATGTTCCCATTATTAGGAAGTGGGTCTCCCATACTCTTTGCCTATGCAGTGAATGCAACGGCTGCCAAAAATTTGGAGGAACTCCAATGCCCCTTGCAAGAGACGTAGATACGGTGATATGGTAGTGATATGGAGGAGGATGTGAAGGATGAGGAGAAGGAGGAGGACAAGAGCAAATAGACAAAATCAGGAAGCGTATACCCATGTCTGGGTGTGAAGACAGAGGTGCATGGGAATACAGTTAGACCTCCCCAAAAAAGACACTGTATTTGAGTTTATGTTACGCTGCTATCATTCAGTGATGTTGAGAAGTCTGGCCCAAACCAGCCTTTGATAATTTTTATGAGTCAGCCTGTCAGCATTTTCAGTTGACAGCGGCAGGGCAGGCCAGGACCTCCAAGGTGTATAGAGCCAGTTCATGCCACGAGTCCAGCTTGGATACTCAATAATTATAAGGCACAGAGGAATCAAGGACTACGTTGGCACAGCCGGCAAGGTACTCCCTCACCATCTTCCGAAACTTTCCCCTCTTTGGGAGAGTACCCCGTGCCTCAGGACCTGTGCGGTGGGAGGGTCTGAGAAAACTGTCCCAGAACTTTGACAGTGTTCCCCTGCCTCTGCTGGATTGAATTTGTGTCTCTCTCGCCTGTACTCCTTGGTTGTCAAACGAACTGTGACCTCTGCCGCCAGCGTTTTCAGATGGGAATTTTTTAAATGATTCCGCAACAAGAGCCTTCTCGTACTGCACCATTTTATTAGGCCTCTCCTGCAAGGGAATAAGAGACAGAAAGTTCTCCTTGTAGCGTGGGTTTAGAAGTGTCACCAACCAGTAAGGACTGTCATGCAAAGTTTGGACAAAGCAAGGATCAGGGGAAAGGCAGCGTAACACAAACTCAGCCATGCGTGCCAGATTGCTAACAGGCAAGACTTCTGTGTCCTCATCAAAAGGATGACTGACCATGCTCTTCATGACTGGAAGCCATGGGATTTTATGAGCTGTCCCTGGCCAAGGGTATAGATTGAGAAAAGTAGGGGTCCTAGGACTGAACCTTGAGGGACTCCAACAGAGAGGTGGGGGGATGAGGAGGTAGTGTGGGAGTGGGAGACGCTAAATGTGCGGTTGGAAAGGTATGAGGAGATCCAGGATAGGGCAGGGTCTTTGACTCCAAAGGAAGAGACGATCTGCAGTAGGAGGCAGTGGTCAACTGTGTCGAAGGCAGAGGACAGGTCAAGAAGAAACAGTACAGTGAATTGTCTGTTAGCTTTGTCTGTAAGAAAGTCATTAGTAATTTTTGTAAGGGCAGTTTTGGTGGAATGGTGGTGGCGGAAACCAGATTGTTGGTTATTGAAGAGAGATAGATGAGAAGTGAGAGGAAAGTTCAGCGTGAACGTGTTGCTCAAGGAGTTTGGAGGCAAATGGGAGAAGTGATATGGGGCGGTAGCTGGACAAGGCGGTTGGGTTGAGAGATGGCTTTTTGAGAATGGGAGTGATTGTGGCATGTTTGAAGGCAGGGTGGAAGGTACCAGAAGTTAGTGATAGGTTGAAAAGATGGGTTAGGGATGGGATGAGTGTGGGGGTGAGGTTGGGGGGGATGGGATGGGGTCGAGTGCACAAGTGGTGAGATGTGATTTGGAAAGGAGACGAGTGAGGTCTCCTTCCATGATGTTGAAAAGGGAGGTTATGGGGGAAGGGCAATGGTCTGGGAAACAAAGGGGTTGTGGTGGTCGGATAGTAAAGATTTGCCGTGTTTGGTCAATCTTGTTTTTGAAGTGTGTGGCGAACTCCTCAGCAGAGATGACGGAGGTCGGAGGGGACAGTGGTGGGCGGAGGAGAGAGTTAAAAGTGTTGAATAACTGTTTGAGGTTGTAGGATAAGGAAGATATGAGGGTTGTGAAGTAGGCCTGCCTAACAGAGGCGAGGGCTGATTTGAATGCGAGTGTTGTTGTTTGAATGCAGTGAAGTCATCTTGCGATTGTTTTTTCTTCCAACGCCGTTCCGCAACCCTGGACGCTTGCCGAAGCGGTTTAGTGAGGGTGTTGTGCCAGGGTTGCCTATTGACTTGTCGCACTCTGCCATGCACAAGAGGGGCGACTGAGTCAATAGCTGATGCGAGAGTGGCATTGTAGAAAGCAGTGGTGCTGACAGTGTCGTGGAGTAAAGATATGGATGTCAGTGGTAGAACAGAGTCAGAGAGTGTGTGAGTGTCTAGATATGCAAGGTTTCTGAGGGGGTGTGCTAGTTGCTGGACATGTGTGACAGGTGAGGAGGACAGGGATGAGAAAGTGAGTAGACGGTGGTCAGATAGGGGTAGGGGGGAGGTTGTGAGGTTAGATAGGGAGCAGAGTTGGGTGAAGAAAATGAGGTCTAGTGTGTTCCGTCTGTGTGGGTGGCTGAGGAGGACCACTGAGTAAGTCCAAAGGATGAAGTAAGCGACAGGAATTTGGATGCTTTTGACTGGCGAGTGTCAGTGGGGATGTTGAAATCGCCCATGATGATTGTGCAATGTCAGCAGAGAGAAAGTAAAGAAGCCAGGTGGAGAATTGGTCAATAAAGGCAGTGACTGGGCCTGGAGGTCAGTATATGACAGCTACTTGGAAGGAGAGTAGATGAGGACAGAGTGGACTTCAAAAGAAGGGAGAGTAAGGGAGGGTAGAGGTGGGAAAGGGCTAAAGGTGCAGTTGGTAGAAAGGAGAAGACCCACTCCTTCGCCATGTCTATTACCAGGGCGAGGAGTGTGGGTGAAGTGGAGGCCACTGTAACACAGCGCAGCAGGGGAGGCAGTGTCGGAGGGTGTCAACCATGTCTCTGTGATGCCCAGGAAAAAGAGATAACGAGAGGTAAAGAGGTCGTGGACAAAATGGAGCTTGTTGCAGACATAGCGGGCGTTCCAGAGTGCTCCAAAGAGAGGGAGCAGGGTGGGTGGGCATCAGCGGCACGGGTTTTAAGTAGGAGAGGTTGCGGTAGTTTGCAGTTGGTTGGAAGCGATAGGAGGGGGTATTGGTGGGAGGTGTGAGCTGTTTGGGTCCAGGATTGGGAGATATGTCGCCAGCAGTGAGGAGAAGCAGAGAGAGGGAGAGCAGGTGGGAGAAGGAGAGTGTCTGGCTTGTTTTATGTTTTGTTAGGATAGATCTGAGCTTGAGGAGCAGGTCTGCAGATGAGGTCAGGTGGGGAGGTAAGAGGGAAGGAGAGATGATTATTTGGTTAGAGGGTGCTGGGGTTTGAGGACAGCGAAGGAGAGTAAGGTTTAGTGGTGCCAAGAAACTAAGGGCGTATGTAAGTATAATGAAGGTTTAAGTGTGAATGAGAAAGAGAAAGAAAAGAGGATCATATCTCATTAGACTACCATTCACTGGTGTACACCACCATAATTATATCGAGTATAGACTGGGAAGGGAAAAGAGGAAAAGATGTGAATGGAAAATAAAATATAACGTTTATTGAAAATTACTATTAAAATAGATACATTTGTGCAAAACGTGCATTAATAAATGCATACAGGGTCACCAGCTTCCAAATGGTGACCCACAAAACCCGGTCCGTAGTGAGGTGGATAAAATAGTATTAGAAATGCCTAACCCAGCCCCTAATTATTGGGTCATGGCTGTATATTATACACCTAAATTAGCCCAATGAGGCCCTTAGAAAAAGCCGGTATACCGGCGAAACGCGCGTCAGGGACCGAGTCCCGTGTTCTGATAGTATAGGTGGATAGGGAAATTGATTATACCAATGAATAACAGTGTAACATTCTGAGCAACTCTGATTAAAGCTTCTCTGGCTAACCTGTGATCCATATCCATCTTTTCCTCTTTTCCCTTCCCAATCTATATTTGATTGAGAAAGAGAAACTAAGCACAATTAGTAGATGGTCACTCGTACCTTCTGGTCACTTCTGGCCCATTTCTGGCTTATTTCTGATAAAAACCCTTAAGAGCTAGATGTGCAAAGCTGGTAGAGGCAGACCCCAAAAGACTTGCAGCAGTAATTGCAGCAAAAGGTGGTCCTACAAAGTATTGACTCAGGGGGGCTGAATACAAATGCACATCACAATATTCAGATTTATATTTTTAAAAGTAATTCTAAAACCATGTATCAATTCCTTTACACTTCACAAATACTTGCTACTTAGTGTTGGTAAATCACATAAAATCCCAATAAAATACTTTAAGTTCATGGGTGTAACATGAAAAAATGTGGGAAGGTTGACGGAAAGGTTCAGTGGAAAGGCGCTGTAAATGTTGTGGGGTGAAACATGAAAAAAAAAAGAAAAAAAGAACACACACAATTTGCCATTAATGCTTTGGTCTTGTTACGGCATTCACAGTGCAGTAGCAATGATATGTTAACTCCTTTCATGTCAGTACTAGTGATGAGCGAGTAGGTTTCATTAACTCTTTCTGTGAGCATGCTCGTGTGCTCGCCGAGTATTTTGGTGTGCTTAGCATTTCTTTTAATGTCGCTGCGCCTGCAAGTGTCACGGCTGTTAGACAGCTGTGATACATGCAGAGATTGCCTGTTTGACAGGCAATCTCTGCATTTGTCACAGCTGTGGGATAAATAATGTGATATTTTAACATTATTTCGTCACTCTTGGGGCCTTGAACATGTAACTGATCCATTCAGTGAGTGTGCAGGTGTCGAAATAAAGTCATCCGTTTCGGACAGCCCCTTTATTCCTCCATCCTGTTATATATTTTTTGTTATATACAAATTGCTAGTCATTTTAAAGGGAATCATAAAATGAAGATAATCCAGCTCAACGAACCGTGAATAGGCTCTTTTTCACACAAAGTGCGTAACAGAGTACAAGGTCAGCATTACAGCCAGAAGGAATGCGACGTCAACGCGTTTCAGGTGACAGATCACCCTTAGTCATGACTTATCTGCAGACATCGGGCTAATCTCCAGGTTAATAGCGTTAGGAAGGTGACTGGCTGCCATCCCCAGAATGAGCACAAGGGAGAAAATTAACTTTATTCCTCCTGTGAGTCGCCAGCTTTCAGTCATGCAGGTGTGCCTTTTGTCACCAATCTGTACACAGTAAGCAATGGTTGTAAGCACGCCCCAGCCCTTTGACTGACAGCTAGCTCTACAGTGCATCAGTGCAGAGCCACCTGTCAGTGGAAGTTCCAGGGCGTGCTTACTGCCACTGCTCACATTGTATGGAGTGGTGAATAAAGGCACGCCCTGCATGACTGAAAGCCGGCGGCTCACGGGAGGAATAAAGTTCATTTACTCCCATGTGCTGCACATTCAGTATAGTGGCCAAGCACTTCCTAATGGTATTACCCTGCAGATTAACCCTACATCAGCAGGTTAATAGCGTTATCCAATGTGACAGGTTCCCTTTAACTTAAAGGATCATGTTCACAACAGGAAAAGTCTTCAAACGCTTGTTTCTAATCTATTACTAGTTATTGGCCTTCTTGGTTGATGGTGTGTGGTGTGGAGTATTTTTACCGAATACAAGTTTCCATTTTGATAAAAAACAACACATTTTTACCGATATGGAGGCGAATTCCCTCCTCTTCACCAGCCTCCATTATTGGTTTTATCAGATCGTATACTCACTTTATCAAAGTTTAGTGGGTACTGTGCTGCAGACTCCAGCTGACGGACCACCACTTCATTAGGAGCCACGTTTCTGTTCCTCATGTCCCGCAGAATATTGGTCAAGTAGACGTCATCTAACCTCTTTATGGCCGCATTAATCAATGTGCTGTATACATTGATATTTGGATGGAATCCACAAATCTGTAAAACAAGTTACCGATCAGATATGCAAAAAGATCCTTGTCACTTGTTTTCTATAAAAAGGCAAATCAGTTTAAAAATGACATTATTTTCTAGACTTTATCAAGTAGGAGTAAAAAAAAAAGACACTAAATAAACTATGTAAACTAGCAATGTCATTACCGCCATGTCTTCCAGGAGCTGTACACCATCTTTTCTTTAAGGCATGCCCTAGCGAGATTGCAAAAGGTATGGATGTTTGGTGCAATGCCTCTCTGTGCCATCATAGGCAACAGCTGCTGTAAAGAGACCATTCAGACGATCAGTTTTTACACTGTACGTGTGGCATGAAGTGTGGAAGAATCGGCACTAAGTTTCAGAATGTGTCAGTGTTCTCCATGACAGCCAACCAGATGCCACGTTTCATTTTACCAGGACAATAAAAGAAGAGCTCTGATTGGTTGTTATGGGTATCACTGTCCGTTTCGACAAAAAGTTTGTTTCTGCATGAGGCCCGACGCATTTTCAGAAAAAGGGAAATGCTAAAATCTGTATTAAACAGTATTCACACATAAAATATTGCTGCGTCCAACTGAATGTTGCATTTTGGCGGCAGCGCACAAAACGCCTTCATATAGGCTCAGGGCACAATTCCCTGCCGAAGCGCAAATTCACACAAGCACAATGCTTTGTGTTCAGGGGAAAAAAAGGCCATTTTTGATCCGTACAGCGTCCATTTGTCATCCATAACTAAAAAAAAACCTAATAGAAGGCCAGACACACTTTCCTATGTAATCTATGCAGTGCGTCCGGTAAAACATACCTGCCACACGGATTGTGTCTGATTGTTGTGCATCTGTCTGTCTTTTTCCGATATCACAGATGAAAAGAGCCGATACAAGTCTATGGGTCTGTGCAAAAACATTCAGCACCCGGATGGCAAAGAATAGGAGAAGCTCTGTAATTCAAGGATTTATTTATCCATCCGTCAAACATTGATGGGAAAAACGGACACACAGACCGAACACTGATGACACACGGAACAAACACTGCTGACACCAGGACCATTTTTTCCATGTACGTGGTTAAATATGGACATGTAAATGAGAAAATGTGTCATACTTTAGACTCTTTTGCTGGCTTGCCTTGCATCACTTTTTTTGCCCCCCAATTTTCAAACAATTTAGTGCATGCTGTGGTATTTAAAGCCATGCCCCTTCTGTCAAAGCCATGCCCCTTCTGTCAAAGCCATGCCCATCTTTCAAAGCAATGCCCCTTCTTTCAAAACCATGCCCCTTCTTTCAAATCCATGCCCCTTCTTTCAAAGCCATGCCCCTTCTTTCAAAGCCATGCCCCTTCTTCAAAGCCATGCCCCTTCTTTCAAAGCCATGCCCCTTCTTTCAAAGCAATGCCCCTTCTTTCAAAGCCATGTCCCTTCTTCAAAGCCATGCCCCTTCTTTCAAAGCCATGCCCCTTCTTTCAAAGCCATGCCCCTTCTTTCAAAGCCATGCCCCTTCTTCAAAGTCATGCCCCTTCTTTCAAAGCCATGCCCCTTCTTTCAAAGCCATGCCCCTTCCTCAAAGCCATGCCCCTTCTTCAAAGCCATGCCCATTCTTTCAAAGCAATGTCCCTTCTTTCAAAGCAATGTCCCTTCTTTCAAAGCCATGCCCCTTCTTTCAAAGCCATGCCCCTTCTTTCAAAGCCATGCCCCTTCTTTCAAAGCCATGCCCATTCTTCAAAGCCATGCCCCTTCTTCAAAGTCATGCCCCTTCTTTCAAAGCAATGCCCCTTCTTTCAAAGCCATGCCCCTTCCTCAAAGCCATGCCGCTTCTTTCAAAGCAATGCCCCTTCTTTCAAAGCCATGCCCCTTCTTCAAAGCCATGCCCCTTCTTTCAAAGCAATGCCCCTTCTTTCAAAGCAATGCCCCTTCCTTCAGAGCCATGCGCCTTAATTCAAAGCCATGCCCCTTCTTTCAAAGCCATGCTTAGAAACAATTAGGCAGATATCTAAAAGTGTAGTTTCTATATGAATCGGTTGGAACTGTGGCGCCCCTGAGGGTTCAGTCGCCACATGGGTACTGCACCTCAGACCGAGGTGTGGTATCTCCTCTCCGAGGTAAGGATGGAGCACCACACAGGACCCAGCCTCAGAACTCAACACTACACCACTCCTGTCCTGTGGGGGGCTTATATGCACCAGGGTGCTGCCCCAGCCGGGATAAAGGAGATGGGGGGGGACCAAAGATAGGGGGAACCATTTAGTGGGTGAGGGTGGAGGACACACTTTTAGGTTACACTTACTGATACATCTATATATATATATATATATATATAATCGTCTTATCCCGTCTGTCTGTCTGTCTGTCTGTCTTTCTGTCTGTCCTGGAAATCCCGCGTCGCTCATTGGTCTGGCAGCGGCCAATCAGCGCCGCGGGATTTCTGAAAAAAGATGGCGGCCGTTAGCGGCTCATCTGCGGGACGGAGATGCAGCCGGGAGATGACCGGCGCGAGGCGCTCATCTCCCGGCCGGTAGCAGCAGAAGGACCCCAACCGCCGGCGCCGCTGACCTCCATGCGGAAGGGAGGACCGGGGAGCGGCGCTGCAGGTCGGGATACTTCTGCTGCGAGCAGTCGCTCATGTCCCGGGTTCTCGGAGCGGAAGTAGCCGCACAGGCAGCGACGCTCCCCGGTCCTCACCAATACGATTCGATGATTGGTCTTCGGCCGCGACCAATCACTGATCTTGCCGCTAAAGTTAAACACTGCTGTGCTGATTGGTTGCCAACGCTGCCCGCAGTGTTTAAATTTCTCTGCAAGATCTGTGATTGGTCGCGGCCGCTATTTAAATGTGGCACCCAAATCGGTGATTGGTCGCGGGCAGCGTCCGCAAACAATCAGCACAGCAGTGTTTAAATTTCTCTGCAAGATCTGTGATTGGTCGCGGCCGCTATTTAAATGTGGCGCCCAAATCGGTGATTGGTCGCGGGCAGCGTCCGCGAACAATCAGCACAGCAGTGTTTAAATTTCTCTGCAAGATCTGTGTTTGGTCGCGGCCGCTATTTAAATGTGGCGCCCAAATCGGTGATTGGTCGCGGGCAGCGTCGGCGACCAATCAGCACAGCGGTGTTTAAATTTCTCTGCAAGATCTGTGTTTGGTCGCGGCCGCTATTTAAATGTGGCGCCCAAATCGGTGATTGGTCGCGGGCAGCGCTCGCGACCAATCAGAGATTTTTGACACAAATGTCCGGTCCTTAGTAACACCATGCGGCTACTGTCGGGAGATCAGCGGCTAGGGTGTGAAGGGAGGACCGGGGAGCGGCGCTGCAGGTCGGGATACTTCTGCTGCGAGCAGTCGCTCATGTTACGGCATCTCGCAACGGAAGTATCCGCACAGGTAGCGACGCTGATATCCATGCGGAAGGGAGGACTGGGGAGCGGCGCTGACATCCATGCGGCTAGGGTGTGAAGGGAGGAACGGGGAGCGCCGCTGCGGGTCGGGATACTTCCGCTCCGAGAAGCCGGGACATGAGCGACTGTTCGCAGCAGAAGTAACCGCACAGGCAGCCGCTCCCTGGTCCTCACCAATACGATACGCTGATTGGTCGCGGCAGGAGGGCGCGACCAGAAATTCGCTGTCCGCTCCTTAGTAACATGGCACGCGAGATTTAAAACCCGCTTCTATGATTGGTCGCGGACGCCGCCCGCAACCAATCACAGATTTTCGCGCCAATTTTAAACACGCTCTCCGGCCAATTACCGCAACATTTCAAATAGCTACGCCACCTTCGGGAGATAGCAGGGCTAACTCCGCCCATGTGGTCATGTGACTCACAAACTGCTCATAACGTACTGAGCAGGTTTTCTCACTCACACTGTGCGAGGGACTTCAGTCACACTGTGCGAGGGACTTCAGTCACACTGTTCGAGGGACTTCAGTCACACTGTGCGAGGGACTTCAGTCACACTGTGCGAGAGACTTCAGTCACACTGTTCGAGGGACTTCAGTCACACTGTGCGAGGGACTTCAGTCACACTGTGCGAGGGACTTCAGTCACACTGTGCGAGGGACTTCTGTCAGGTTTACTGAACACGTTCTGCCAGTGACAGCGCGCTAAAGAGATACTTCTTTACACTTCCTGTTTTATAATGGGTCGTAAGCGAAAATACGCCACGGAGGAAGACAGAAAAGCAGCAGAAGCAGCAAGACAACGACAACGTCGAGAGCAACAGACACCACAACATACTGCCGCCAGACAAGCCCAGGATGCGGAATCTCACAGACAATGTCGGAAACGGGAGACACCGCAACACACTGCCGCCAGACAAGCTAAGGATACGGAAGCTCACCAAAAATGCCGGGAACAGGAGACACCGCAACACACTGCCGCCAGACAAGCCCAGGACGCGGAATCTCACCAAAAACGCAGGGAACAGGAGACACCGCAACACACTGCCGCCAGACAAGCCCAGGATGCGGAAGCTCACCAAAAACACCGGGAACAGGAGACACCGCAACACAATGCCGCCAGACAAGCCCACGATGCCGAAGCTCACCAAAAACGCCGGGAACAGGAGACACCGCAACACACTGCCGCCAGACAAGCCCAGGATGTGGAAGCTCACCAAAAACACCGGGAACAGGAGACACCGCAACACACTGCCGCCAGACAAGCCCAGGATGCGGAAGCTCACAGAAAACGTCGGAAACAGGAGACACCACAACACACTGTCGCCAGACAAGCCCAGGATGCGGAATGTCACAGACAACGTCGGGAGCAAGAGACAACACAACACACTGGCGCCAGACATGCCCAGGATGCGGAATCTCACAGACAACGTCGGGAACGGGAAACACCGCAACACACTGCGGCTAGACAGGAACACGATGCGGAATCCCATAGACAATGTCGGCTTCATGAATCTCCAGAATCTAGGACAAACCGAGAACAACACGATCGACAAATTTATCAAAAAAGAATGCTCTACCAACTAAGGCAAACCCAGCAGAACATTCAAAAACTTGCACGTTACTTAACAGACAATGAAACTATAATTATTCAACGCTACTGTGGGAAGATGAATGTAGTTTGTTCAAAATGTGACTCTCTGAATTTCATAGAGGAAAAACCATCTGACAATCAGTTTACTCAATGCTACCAAAAAGGAAAATTGATGCTACCAAGACGTCACTACTCAGATCTCTTTGAGCAGTTGATGAAAGGAACGCATGAACACAGTATAAATTTTATGGAAAATATCAGAAGTATCAACAGTTCTCATGCGTTTGCTTCATTTGGTGCCAACATTGCACAGCCCCCTGGATTAGGACTGAATTGTTTTAAAATTCATGGCCAGATCTACCACCGCACTGGAACACTTCACCCAGAACTAGGACAACCACCAACATTTGCACAATTATACATCTTTGATCCAAATGAGGCTACAGAACAAAGGATGAACCGAAAAGAAAATGAAAAGTGTAATGCAGAACTGATGAACCTAATTGCCGCACATTTACAAACAATCAGCCCATTTGCTGCCGCATATCGCATGCTAAAAGACGTTGAAGCTGAGGAGGAACAGAGAGCTATACAAAATGGGACGGAAATGCCTTCTATTATCATGGCCATTAAACAAGAACGTCAACAAGATCCCCGATGTTACAACAAACCACGTGTAAGTGAGGTCGCAGTTGTTTTTCAAAACGATGATGGAGAGCCTCCTTTTCAAAGAGATATATTAGTCCATCTTAAGCCAGACAAAAACAACCCTTTCGTTCCTAAAACACAACGTATTAGCATTTTGCACAGCAACCTTGATGCTCTTCTGTATCCGCTATTCTTTCAAAGCGCTGATCAAGGGTGGCATGAAAACCTACACCAGCAAGGAACTTCAAGAAGAATTACACAACTACAGTACTACAGTTTTCTTCTGTCGGTGCAAAATTACTACAATCCTATTTTAAACGGTGGGAAACTGACACAACAGTACTTAGTCGACGCATACGTTAAAATTGAAGCTAATCGGCTCAATTTCATACGAATGAACCAAAAACAACTTAAAGTTGAAGACTACTGCGTTCTTCAAGAACATTTGCAAAAACAATCCATTCAAAAAGGAATTCCAATTGGAAAAACAGTAATTCTCCCGTCGTCCTTTGAAGGTAGCCCCCGCAACATGCAACAGCGTTATCAAGATGCAATGGCAATAGTAACAAAGTATGGAAGACCTGACATTTTTTTTTAACAATGACCTGTAATCCTAAATGGCCGGAAATAGCAGAAAATCTACAACCCTGGCAGCAAGTTGAACACAGGCCGGACTTAGTTGCACACGTATTTCGACTAAAACTCAGCAGTCTTGTTAAAGACATCAAAAATAGGCTTTTTGGAACAGTCGTAGCAATGGTACACGTCATAGAGTTTCAGAAACGAGGTCTCCAACATGCGCATAAACTAATTATTTTAGACGCGGATTCCAAGTTTCGCACGGAGGACGAAATTGACAACACAGTGTGGGCTGAAATTCCTAACCAAGAAAAGTATCCTGAATTGTATAATATTGTAATCTGTAATATGGTTCATGGCCCATGCGGTGTAGCAAATCCAAAAAGTCCATGCATGGAAAACGGAAAGTGTACAAAAGGGTTTCCAAAGCAGTTGAAACAGCACACTGTTAAAGATTTGGACGGCTACCCATCCTACCGGAGACAACTGATTGATAACATTGTACACAACAAAAAGATTATAAATAACTCATGGATAGTTCCATACAACCCGTACTTATTAAAAAGCTACAACTGTCACATCAACGTTGAAATCGGCGCTTCAATAAAAAGTGTTAAATATCTTTTCAAGTACATCTACAAGGGGCATGACAAAGCTAACGTCGAAATACAACAAAAAACAGTCAATCACGATGAATCATCACGGTTTGTTGACTCAAAATATGTCAGTGATCCAGAAGCTGCTTGGAGAATATTTGCGTTTCCCTTGCATTCACAGTCCCATGCCATTATACGTTTAGCTATTCATTTACCAAATCAACAGCAGCTTTATTTCTTTGAAAATGCTCAAGTCGAAGATTTCTCAAAAAATTTAAGCACAACGTCAACATTAATGGAATGGTTTTTGCTGAACCAACGTGACGAAAACGCAAGGCAGTATTTGTATCGAGAGATTCCAGAGCATTACGTTTGGAATAAAACTTGGAAGCCAAGAAAACGAGGACTTAGCAGAATAATTGGACGCATGTATACTGTTAGTGTCAATGATCAAGAAAGATATTGCCTTCGGCTGTTACTACTGCATGTCAAAGGAGCTAGAAGTTACGAAGATTTGAAAACAGTTAATGGAGTATTGCACGATACATTTAAAGCTGCAGCTTTGGCTTTAGGACTTCTATTGGATGATACTATGTGGACACTTACTTTAGAAGACGCAGTTACCCTACATATGCCTAAGAAACTTCGTGAATTGTTCGCCTACATTTCTGTCTTTGGACCGCCTACAAATCCAGCTCAACTTTGGACAAATTTCAAAGAACATATAATTGAAGATTACTGCTTACGTCTTCACAACAAAAGTGGAAATTGTCAAAATTGCGAATCTTAAGCCATGCAAGATGTCCAAAATGTCCTACTACTGCATGGAAAAACGTTTTCAGACTTTATTTTGCCACAGCCTGCAAGTCAAGTTGCACAAATTCAAGAGTATGATGAAGCTTATGAATTATTGTTGGCAACAGAGAAGAAAAAATCCTTAAATCAACAACAACGGATTGCATATGACACTATTGTGAGCGCTTTAGAAAACCAAGCCGATCCAACGCCAAAAACGTCCTGGAGGCAGCGGTAAAACATACCTCTATGAAGTTTTAATGCATCACGTTAGAGGGTTGGGAAAAGTCGTATTGCCATCGGCTACAACAGGTATTGCAGTAAACCTTTTAAGAGGAGTTCGCACTATGCATTCACTCTTTGGGATACCAGTTCCAGTCAATGAAATCTCCGTTTCCAGAATCAAACAAGACACATTTGCAGGAAAACAGTTAAACAGTGCAAATCTTTTCATACTTGATGAGTGCACCATGGCACCCAAATATGCTTTGAGCTTAATTGACAGACTTCTGCATGAAGTTATGACTACAAATATTGCAGAAAAAATGAAATTTTTGTCCTTGGCGGAGATTTTAGGCAATGCCTTCCAGTTGTACCAAATGGAACAAGAACAAATATTATCGAGTCAACCTTAAAAATGTCAGACCTTTGGAAAGAGTTTAATAAACTCCAATTAATTAACAACATGCGATCTTCTGACCCAGAGTACAGCAACTGGCTTCTTAAACTTGGTAATGGTGAACTTAGCAATAAATATAACCTTGGAGAAGACATTATTGAAATACCAGAAGACATGTTGTGCACTGACTGCATCGTAAGTGATGTTTTTGGACAACGCGTTGAAATAGATGTGAACGACCAAAGCAGTGTTGAGAGGGCCTCTTCCTATGCAATTCTCTGTCCCAAGAACGATGACGTAGCTCTGCTAAATTCATGTGTGATGGATAGAATGCCTGGAGAGTATAAATTGTACAAAAGTGATGATTCGGTGGATGTCGACAATGAAGATGAACGAGAGCATTATCCAGTTGAATTTTTAAATAGTGTTACGCCATCAGGAATGCCATCCCACGGACTACAACTTAAAGTTGGAGCAATCGTAATATTGCTGCGGAATCTAAATACAAGAAATGGTCTATGTAATGGAACTCGCCTTATTGTTCCTGGACTCCATTCCCACATAATTCAAGCAACAGTGATCACTGGATCTGCAAAAGGAGAGGAAGTGTTCATTCCACGCATTGATTTATGTCCTTCAGACACCGGTCTTCCATTTAGGCTTCGACGTCGACAGTTTCCAGTAAAACCAGCATTTGCCATGACAATAAACAAGTCACAAGGTCAAACTCTACACCGTGTTGGCATATATTTACCGGAGCCCGTTTTTGGTCATGGACAACTCTATGTTGCATTTTCAAGAGTTAAAATGAGATCCAATGTCAAGGTGCAAGTTTTGGATACCCATTTACAAGGAAAGTTGCTTACAGATAGTCCATAAGTATTCACCAAAAATCTTGAGTACAAAAATATTTTAGGTTGATATTGTTACGAAATATATTCTAGGGTCTTACTTCTTTTGTCCGATGATTTATTGTAAAATATTGTTACATATTCATGGAATAGTTTATATATTTTGATCATCTGTTTAATAATTTTGTTCAGTTGTATTAAGTTCTATAACCAATAATAGTTAATAATAAAGTATTATTTTGTGTATTCCTTGTATTATTCTTAAATCTTCATAGCGACATCTGCAGCATGTGCTACTAAAGTGAATGCAGATTTGTGCCTCTCCACGCACTTAGTCCCGGCGTGGAAAGCAGCGAATCTACAGACAGCAGCTAATCACAGCAGTATCTGAGAGCGCGTGCTGCGCCTCCGATCCTGCGAGGAGCTGCTGAAAACAGGACAGACAGCGCTGGAGCAGAGAAAAGGAAACAAGGGGAGGATTAGGGCTTAGTTTTTTAACTGTGCTGTGGAGATGGGAGAATGAGTAGGTCATACAAAACCAGGATAAGGAGGCCATACAAGCTAAGATGAGGAAGGCGTACAATCCAAAATAAGTCAGCCATACAAACCAGGATTAGAGGAATGACGGAGCCATACAAACCACATTGACAGACCGCGCTGTGGATGCTGGATGTGACACGATGGGGGATAACCCCGGCCACAGCCCGTCATTCACTGTGGTGCGCGGAACAGCAGAAACCTGGCTGCAGCCACAAATAGTCGTGATGTAAGCGGAAGCAACAGCCGGCTGCAGGCGGGAGAATTACGTGCTGGCTGTGTGTCGTCAGCGATGTTGTCACAAGCAGGATTGACAACATGACGTAATGACAAAATTCATTAGGGGCACCGAGGGGATACATTGTGAAGTTAATTAAAAGTAGTGCACAACCCATTTAAACACTGCTTCGCTGCTTAGTCGCGCCCGGTCAGCCGCATGCATATTCTAGAATACTCGATGCATTAGAATCGGGCCACCATCTAGTATTTAATACATGGCCATCTTAGGTTCACGGTCTTTGATTGTGATCTTCCTCGCTGATAGTGGCTTTCTGCTGGAACCTGCAGCTTGTTGAAGATACACGGTCCTCGTACTCTGGCCTTGAGACGAGGAGCGGGTTAGAGTTAACCGCTGTCTCTACCCGGTCAAGGTTCCTACCTAAGAAGGCCTTGAGGGGAGCGGAGGAGTAAAGCTCCACAGTAGTGTTGAGCCACCCCCGTAGTGTTCGAGTTCGGTTCGGTTCGTCGAACACCCGTATGTTCGCCGAACTGTTCGTCGAACACCTTCGAACACCGTTAAAACCAATGGCAGGCAAACAAAAACACATAGAAACACATAGAAAACACCTTCAAAGGTGTCCAAAAGCTGACAAACTGCTCAGAAGACACAACTAACACATGGAAAAGTGACAAGTACATATAGTCATGCGAAAAGAAAAGAGGTGGAGGAGTAAAAGGAGGGGGAGACACAGATATAAGCATGTCATGTCCTTCTAAAATCAAAAAAGTGAAAAGCCGACACGGCCAGTCCGTTCCTGCCCGTGCGACCTCCGTGTCGCCGGGTTTGTGCCAGAGCCGCGGTGGACCCTGACGGCCAGCCCCCCTCTCCCAATACTGGTGCCTGTCCGCTGGTGGGTCGAGCGAGCCCCCTGTGGTGGAGGCAGGTCTAAGCTTTTTCATTTAAATTGTCTCTCTAATTTGAATGAATACACTTTAAATCCTTTTACAAGGATCTATTGGAGGGCAAGTCTCATGCCAGCAGCCGCGTAATTCCAGCTCCAGTAGCGTCCACTAAAGCTACTGCAGTTAAAAAGCTTTTATAACGATCGAGCTCGGCGGTCCACCGCAAGGCGTCCTACCGCCAGTCCCAGCCCCTATGACTTGGGGTGCCTCCTGATGCTCTTCACTGAGTATCCCGGGGTCCCGAACCATTTCCTTTGAAAAAATTAAGTGTCCAAACTACAGGTGGTGTAGCTTGCTTAACAGCTGGGATAATCCGCTGACTAGCAGACACTGCTACTAGGCACAAAGTATTTCCTGCGCTAGATGCAGTTAAAAATTTGTAATTAGATACTCTCGTTGGATGCTGAGAAAGCATTCCAATATGCCCCTGAGATGGGCACGACAGTCCCTGTCCCTGGCTGGAGTGGGGGGAGGGAACACCGAGGAAGGGGAACCCTGTAGTGCAGAAGCAGGGAGGAAGCAGTTCCTGGGTGCATTGAGAAGGGAGTATAAAAGGTGGGCACCATCTTCGTTCAGTGCAGAGAAGTCTGAGCAGAAGTGACAGGGAGCAGGGGCTCTGCATGAGCTCTGCTCCGGAGGAGGGCCTAGGAACAGAGGCCCAGGCCTGGAAGAGGGAGAAGGAAGGAAGAGGAGCGGTGAAGGCTCCAGGAACGAGGAACGAAGGGATCCTAGGGGTGCGGACGGGCGAGTCGCCACCGCACGCCCGAATCCACCTGCGTGGAGGGGTCAGGCCAAAGGGGGAGACCGGTCCCCGAAACCAGTGGAGGCGGGAAACGACCCTCAGCTAGAAACCGGAGGCTGTGACATTTTATGTGGCGTAGCCCCTCGCTACACCCGCTAAGAAGGCACCACATAGGGTCAGGGAAACTGGCGCCAAGTTTACCAAGAGGAGGCCCGAGGCAGCCGGACAGAAGCGTTGGTAAGAAAGGCCAGACAAAGGACACACAAAAGGGGTCATGTGAAGTGCTCCAAAGTTATCTGAGAGTTGTCTGAGCCCCTCACCTGGTGAGCACAGTACGACGTGGGCAGCCGTTACCTGCAGAAGTGGTCTGGATAATAAGAACTGTGAGTAAAGGCCCTGGACTGCATCACTGACTCCGTGTCGCTACTGCTGCTGCCCTGCACCATCACCCCCATCCTCCGCATACACTGCCCTGAGGCTATACTCCTCCCGTGTGGAGTTATACTACGCTCTGCTGCACCCACAACACCAGCCTCAGCGGTCTGCCCTGCAGCGGCGGTTCACTCTGACCGCAATCCACGGGTGGCGTAGTCGGATATTTAAACATCAAAACCACATATATAGTTCCGCCACTGGTTTGACCGCCCTGAGCCACGGAACCGGGTCGCCGCCACGGAGACTACAACCACCAGCATCCACCAAAAAGGGTCCGGCTCCGGGTGTCCCAAGGCCCAGGGGGCGCATCAGAACATTTTCATCACCTTTCATAATCACCAATGGGACAAGGCAGGGATGTCCTCTGTCCCCTCTCTTATACATCCTAGTGACGGAGCACCTGCTCTCATCAATTCGCCATAACCCCAATATTAGGTGGATTGAGGTGGGAGGCACCGAGTACAAGTGCTCTGCATTTGCTGATGATGTCCTAGTATATATCACTCAATCACATATATCCATCCCTGCTGTTATGGCTGAAATAGATCACTTTGTTACATGGTCAAATTTTAAAATCAATGCAGCGAAGTCTGAGGCCCTCAATGTCTCCCTCCCCAAATCCATATAGGATTCCATCCAGTCCAACTTTCCCTTTGCCTGGCCCTCACAGGGTATCAAATACTTAGGAATTCCTATTCATAGAGACCTCTCCCATCTATGTTATCTTAATTTTGGGCCCTTTATTGAACAACTCCATTCAGACCACGGTTGGCAAGTTAGAACTGTAAGATTCACTACGTGAACCACTGGTGTTTTGTGGAAAAGCACATGTACACTGTGTTCCAAATTATTATGCAAAAAGTGTTTAGGAGTGATAAGGTAAGAATTTGTTTGTTTGTCGGTTAAACTCATTGATGGTGATGTGTGTCAGGGCTCTTTATATCACTGTAAGCATAAATGTAAGATAAATTGACAGTCCTGCCTTCTATCCTTTGGAGAATTTAAGAATGAAAGTATGGATCCGATGATTGTGTTGTGGGTGTGTATCGGGATTGGTGTTTTTGGTCTGTTTTTCTGGTCGGCGTATAAGTCCTGGAAGGCTAGTAGTGGAATGGTTCAGAAACCTTTGTGGCCCATTGTCTAAGTGACCATTGTCTAAGTGACTGAGGAGTCTACTCTAAGTGAGGAGAACCCAAAAAAAAATGGGGAACCAAAATGCCAAGGAAGGCATTATAGCCAAAGACTTAGTGGTACGCAGAGAAGGGAAACAGGCACTGATTGGAATTGACAAAATATTATGTAAAGCGGGAATGAATGAGAATGGAGAGATGAATGGTGAGAAATGGAAATCCTTCTTTAACTGCTATCATGGATGGCTGAAAGATAAGGGTCTGTTGAAGACAGTGGATGTATGGATGAATGCATGTGCTCATTTTAAAGGAAAAATTGAAGAATTAGGAGACGGACGTTACAGACTGACAAAAACCGGAGTGACAGATTTTTCTCCCTGTCCGCTCCCGACGTCACCCAGCTCACCCTCACCTCAGTACCAGAATTCTCAGGAACCCAATTGTTGGGTTTGCCCCAGATGTGGACAGCAGAACCCCTTGACAGTACACATCTGTGTGGCATGTGGAGGACCGAGACCCCACCCAGCTAGTCTTTTCCCAATGAGGACGGTAGTTGTGCGAGGAGCACCGGGAGCAGCAGCAGCAGCAGCGGGGGGGGGATGCAGTTGTTCCAGGTCAGAATGCTCGCACAATGTTAATGTATAGACCATGGAGTCCTTCAGAGCAGTTGGCACTGATCTCCCAGCTGCCAGACCCATCCCAGTCCCCTATGGGTTTCGCTAGAATGATCACCACCATACAGGATAATACCATGCCACTAGAATTGATCTGCAAGGGGTAATTAAGGGGAAATTGGCAGATGAAGCTCGGTATGACAGACTGACGGACGAAACTTATAAACAATATGACAATAGAACGGGCCCTGATGTAGCGGAGGCTAATGATGCAACAGCCGGGGTTCTGTACGTAAAAGCGTTGGTAAAAGCATGTAAAGATAGGCAAGCAGAAAAGCAAGTTACACTAGAAGATAGAGTGCAGGGGAAGGAGGAAGATCCTAAGGATTATTTCTATGCATTAAAGAAAACCTGGTCAGAAATGGGGTTCAACCCCGGAAATAAGACTAGTGAGAGGGTATTAGCAAGTGCTTTCATGAATGGACTAAAGAAGGAGATTGCAGAGAAGGTAAAAGCAAGTAGACCAGACTGGAGATCAGTGAAGGCAGAAGACTTAGCTAGAATAGCTCAGGGGGCACAGCATGACATAGCGCAGGCAAAGAGAGCTGCCAGAATACATATAGCAGAGACGACCCCCAGAAAGAACAGAGGCAGAGGACGGACTGAAGGAGGAGGACAGAAACTGTGTTATGGATGTAAAAAGCCAGGACATTTTAGAAAGGACTGTAGCACCAACCCGTATCCAAATGCTCAGAGTACGGGTCCTCCAGCCAACCAAACAACGCCCCCACAGGATGAGGGTGGCTTGCACATGAACCCCCTCATCTCCTTACCACCAACTCTCAGTTGTATAGTGCAGGTGAACCTACCAGGGGGACATGAAATCGATTTCCAAGTAGATACGGGGGCCGACAATTCAGTAATTACGCAAGGTGATTGGCCATACACTGACACTGATTTTTCACATCATGTCATTGCCACCCCCTTCAATTCCCCGTCTATCCTGCTCCCTGTCACTAAGAGAATTCCCCTGCAAATTCAAGGAGCTACTGTACATAGCCAGCTCATGGTATCGCCCCAAGGCCAATGTAATCTATTGGGAAATGATGTGTTGTCCCAATTACAAGCACATATTGAGTATCATCCCGATGGCACTGTCACCATGACCCCAGGTTTAAAACCAAGTAGCCTTTGCAAAATTATGTCACTAGATATTGCCAGCATAGAAGAGACAAATGAGTTTCCCCCGATATTGGAGCATGCTGTACCACATGATTTTTGGGCCTCAGACAAAACAGATGTTGGTAGGTTAAGAGTTCAACCAGTAATGGTAAAATTAAAACCAGGAGCAATCTTGCCTCAACTGAAGCAGTATCCCCTTAGCTCGGCTCAGGAGAATGCCATAGCCCAGCAAGTCCAAAAATTACTACAGAGGGGAGTCCTAGTCAAAACCCAGTCCCCTTGCAACACTCCCCTGTTTCCGGTAAAGAAAAAGAGCGTGCCAGGACAACCAGCCGCATATAGAATGGTCCATGACCTCCGGTTGGTTAACAAAGCCACAGAACTTCTAACACCAGTTGTGCCCAACCCGCATACTCTTCTGTCACAGATACCTTCTAACTCTCTTTGTTTTTCAGTGGTCGATTTGGCAAATCCATTCCAGAGACTGCAAATTGATTATATTCAGCTGCCAAAGTCAGGATCATGGGAATATGTGTTGGTCTGTATTGATTTGTTCTCAGGATGGCCAGAGGCTTTCCCGATTGCCGAAGCCACGGCTGCGGCAACCGCAAAGAAACTGCCTGCGGAGGTGGTCTGCAGGTATGGGGTACCAGAAGTAATTGAGAGTGACAGAGGTACACACTTCACAGGTGAAATAATGAATGAAGTCATGTCAGCTCTAGGAATTCAACAAGCATTCCACACCCCATATCACCCGCAAAGTAGTGGTAAAGTGGAAAGACTGAATGGGACATTGAAATAAAAAATTCAGAAAGCCATGGCTGAGACAGGAAGACCATGGCTGGATTGTTTACCGCTTGCTCTGTTTTCAGTAAGATACACGCCTAATAGAAAGACTGGACTCTCTCCATATGAGATATTGTTTGGCAACGTACCCAGCCTAGGGTGTTTCTATCCGCAAGCATTAGAAATGAATAACCATGTGCTAAGTTCCTACGTGAGGGCTTTACACAAAAAGATTAAGCAAATACATGATAATGTCTTCAGTTCTCTTCCAGATCCAGATCAAGACTCTAGCAGCCATACGCTGCAACCTGGAGACTGGGTGGTTATAAAAAGACACGTGAGGAAAAGCCTAGATCCACGGTTTGACGGACCCTTTCAAGTTCTGCTGACCACAAGTACAGCCGTTAAGCTAGAGGGAAAAGAGACCTGGATCCACGCATCCCATTGCAAAAAGATACTAGGAGAACCAGCGGACAAAGAATGATGACATTGTTTATACTTACCTGCATACTTACAACCATAGGTGCATGGACTAGGTTGAGCACCACAGATGGAGACAACAATAGATTCATTAAACACCATCTTGCTCTAATCGATGGACTAAAGGAGCAAAACCAGACCATTGCTAATTGTTGGATATGTACACATGCCCCTGTGACGTCCACTAGCATACCCTTTCTCGCCGTCCCAGTCTCATGGGAAGAGATAAACTTTTGGGTGAACTGTTCAGATACTTGGGCCAATAATGCCACACAGAGACTGTGGAATACCACTGTTGGGATTCCCGTAGTAGCATGGACAAAATTTCCCTGGTGGCAAGGGAACCTGACGGGTCAAATAATTCCCAGGTTGTATATAGCATTTAAAGGAGGGGAGTGGGTACCTCGTAACAAAACAAAAATTACTGATCTAGGGAAAATACCTGAACAAGGATTGAAAATAAGTTTTAATGCCACTTCAGGAAGCAGTGATGCCTTTAAACCTTCCCTGTTGGAAAGATATCTACACACTTCTAATTGGGTGAATAATGTTTATTTTAAAAACGGGGCAAGTGATACCTGTGCCAAAATACCTGGCAATCTACAGTGTAATGTAATCAAGTTATCAGAAAGGTGCACCTACGTGTGGCAATCCTGATGCTGGCTATTGCTCCCCTATAGGTCAAGGGCCTGGGTGGTGTATGATGTCAAATGTCTCTAAGTTTGTTGATTTAGTTCACCGTCTAATACTGCAACATTCAGCATTATGGAATCTCCCCTTATCCATGTATTGGGTATGTGGAGACAAGGCTTTCAAGTGGCTCCCAGTAGGAGTAACAGGAACTTGTACCTTAGCCAGATTGACACCCGCAACTTATATTGTTACTCCAGACCAGCTAGATCCTTTGTCTATCCCAAAACATACACTGCATAAGCAATCAGCAGACAATAAAGAAAGACCAAGTGGGAGACCCCATATAGTTCAAATGGGAGGGGTAAACACATTTTTCAGTGCATTGTTTATATACCCTATGTTGACACAAATGTGGGATAAATTAGTAGAAGCTACAGACTATCTTGATGATCAGATTTGGGATATTTTAGAAGTAGTTAACGGATCTCTTGCAGTACAGAATCAATTGATTATTGTCACGAACCAACATACCCTTGTACTAGATTATTTAACAGCAGCACAAGGAGGGATGTGCCAGATAATAGGGCTCGCATGCTGTCATTATATAGACAATCCTAGTGTATTGACGCTGAAACATAAGTTAGAGGACGTTGTAAAATTGAGGAAGCTTTATGATGAGGCCAACCTCAAGAATCAGGATTCCTGGTGGGCAAACACCTTTTCCTTTCTAAATCCTGCTAATTGGTTTAAAGGTATCGGTGGGTGGGTGGCTGGTATAGTGTAAGCTATTATTCAGATTTTGCTAATGTGTCTTGTGGTTTATTTGGTTTTTAAGCTTTTTCTAATGTGTATTCAGTGTTGTACTAAAAGAAAATATAGAGATTCATACTGATAAATGAAGGAACCAAAGGATGGAATGTTATAGCAGAAGATGAGGCCCCTTAAGTTCAAAGACCCCATCTATGCTGTATAAGTCTGAAAGTTACTTTAGGTAAAAAAAAAAACACCAGCTGTGAATGTTCCTTCTTGAATCAATAATGCGTCCTTGCTAGTCATCAGAATGTATCTGATTAAATGTGTCTAATCAAATGCGTCCGATTGAATGTTTCAACACAAGCACGAGAATAGAAATCAGTCTTTGTGTGCTAAAATTGTATAATCAAACCATATATGGTAAATCCGTTTTCTGCCTTCAGGGTGAATATAAAACCCATGCTTTGTAATAAAGTTTAGAGCTTGTTTGACACACATCCTGTCCTGTGTCTCAGTCTCTCCGAGCTCGTAATCCAAAGGATAGAAGACTCAGAATGCAGTGACCACAACAGTGACTGGCTGGCAATCCCTGCATGTTCATTGGCTCTGTAAAGAGCGCCAAACATGCAGGGCGGAGACCCGAGCTCCCGCCCGAGTAACCCGAAAATGCTCGGTGCTCGCCGAACATCCCGAATAGTGAGATGCTCGAGCGAGTACCGAGCAGTGTCGAGCATGCTCACTCAACACTATTTGCTCTTGTCCTCCTCCTTCTCCTGATCCTCCACCACCATATCACCAGGGTGACCGTGGTCCATGATGCAACACCCACAGAATTTTTTTAAAGAGTGTTTATGATGCCCGTAAAATTTTTTTTTTTATACAGTATGTTCATGTATACCCCCAGGACTAAATGTTGGTCAGCCCATACACTTAGTGCATGGGCATTACAAGTATAGGACGCCAGCTCCTTTCTAATGGAAATATTTTTTTATGAGGCCCTCCTCCACGACTCTTCCAAGGGGCATTGAAGTGCCTCCAAATTTTTGGCAGCCCTTGCATTCACTGCATAGGCCAACACTATGGGAGACTCTCTCCTTTCTAATGGGAATTTGTCGTTACTGTGGCCCTGCTCTATGTGTCTTTAATTTCTTAGTGGGGTTTTTCCCAAATTTGTTCAGCTGTTAGACTCTTGCATACCCTATAACTGTATAGCAGACCCTCTCCTTTCTAAGGGGAACATGTCGTACTCGTTACTGTGACCCTGCTGTATGTGTCTTTAATTTCTTAGTGGGGTTTTTCCCACATTTGTTCAGCTGTTAGACTCACTGCATACCCTATAACTGTATAGCAGACCCTCTTTTTCTAATGGGAACATGTCGTACTCGTTACTGTGGCCCTGCTCTATGTGTCTTAAATTTCTTAGAGGGGTTTTTCTAAATTTGGTCAGCCGTTGGACTCATTGAATACCCTATAACTGTATAGCAGACCCTCTCCTTTCTAATGGGAACATGTCGTACTTGTTACTGTGGCCCTGCTCTATGTGTCTTTAATTTCTTAGTGGGGTTTTCCTAAATTTGGTCAGCCGTTGGACTCACTGCATACCCTATAACTATATAGCAGACTCTCTCCTTTCTAATGGGAATTTGTCGTTACTGTGGCCCTGCTCTATGTGTCTTTAATTTCTTAGTTGCGTTTTTCCTAAATTTGGTCAGCAGATGGACTCACTGCATACCCTATAACTATATAGCAGATTCTCTCTAATGGGAATTAGTCATTACTGTGGCCCTGCTCTATGTGTCTTTAATTTCTTAGTGGGGTTTTTCCTAAATTTGGTCAGCCGTTGGACTCACTGCATACCCTATAACTGTATAGCAGACCCTCTCCATTCTAATGGTAACAAGTCGTACTTGTTACTGTGCCCTGCTCTCTGTGTCTTTGATTTCTTAGTGGGGTTTTTCCTAAGTTTGGTCAGCCGTTGGACTCACTGCATACCCTATAACTGTATAGCAGACTCTCTCCTTTCTAATGGGAATTTGTCGTTACTGTGGCCCTGCTCTATGTGTCTATAATTTCTTAGTGGGGTTTTTCTAAATTTGGTCAGCCGTTGGACTCATTGCATACCATATGACTGTATAGCAGACCCTCTTCTTTATAATGGGAACATGTCGTACTTGTTACTGTGTCCCTGTTCTATGTGTCTTTAAGTTCTTAGTGGGGTTTTTCCTAAATTTGGTCAGCCGTTGGACTCACTGCATACCCTATAACTGTATAGCAGACTCTCTCCTTTCTAATGGGAATTTGTCGCTACTGTGGCCCTGCTCTATGTGTCTTTAATTTCTTAGTTGGGTTTTTCCTAAATTTGGTCAGTCGTTGGACTCACTGCATACCCTATAACAGTATAGCAGACCCTCTCCTTTTTAATGGGAACAAGTCATACTCATTACTGTGACCCTGCTCTCTGTGTCTTTAATTTCTTAGTGGGGTTTTTCCTAAATTTGGTCAGCCGTTGGACTCCCTGCATACCCTATAACTGTATAGCAGACTCTCTCCTTTCTAATGGGAATTTGTCGTTACTGTGGCCCTGCTCTATGTGTCTTTAATTTGTTAGTGGGGTTTTTCCTAAATTTGGTCAGCCGTTGGATTCACTGCATGCCTTATAACTGTATAGCAGACCCTCTCCTTTCTAATGGGAACATGTCATACTTATTACTGTGGCCCTGCTCTATGTGTCATTCAGAGTCCCTCCATCATCAATGAAACAGGATGTGTCTGATGATGTGTCACACACCACATTGCCAGATATGGTTGTAGAATGTAAATATGACATTTCCCTGTAAATGCATTTGCCTTAAAAAATAACGTAAAACAAAACAAAAAACAGTAGGATCTTTCTTTAGTATAAAAACAAAGTCGCCAATGTAACCTCAATGTAATCACATTGTTCAGCTCCTGCACCTCCTCCTCCATCTCTGAAATTACCACATCAGTCACAAGCTGAAAGCACTGCAGCACTGCCTTGGCCAAGCGGCAACAGGCTGTGCTGAAGATAACATGCTTAATGCTTAGGTGACAAACCACCTAGCGCTGTAGAGATGTTGAAAGCTGTAACACAGCAGCTTGATGTGTTGCTCTCACCGCTGAACATACAGCCAGGCATGGTCGTGTGTGACAATGGGCGGAACCTGGTGACGCAGAAATGACAGCTGGAGTAGATACAGATTCCCTCTATGCCAGTCCTTTCACCGAGCTAAAGAATATGGCTGTGATGAAATACAACTCCCACTGAGAAGCTGTTTCAGATTGAAAAACATTGGGCCCACCAGAGGATTTGATTCTGAGGGTTCACCTTTCTCCCCCGCTCAAGAGCCCCATAGCAGCTGCAAAGTTAGCGCTATCATGAACTCTCCTGATGTAGAAGCCAGGGCACACCAGAGGATTCTTCGTGGGACCGTCCAACCCTGCCAAGAAGCAGTCCTGGCTAAAAAAAAGTGTGTGGGAAGATTCCCGGACACTCTATGGCTGCTTTTTTACTGAGGTGGAAACCCACGCAAACACGGGGAGAACATACAAAATTCTTGCAGATATTGTCCTTGCTGGGATTTGAACCCAGGATCCCAACGCTGCAAGGCTTCAGTGCTAACCACTGATCCAATGTGCTGCCGTTCACCCTCTGATATCTAACAGGCTGGGGAAACTTGCACCTACTGCCACTCTATCTTCAGCTCCTTTGTGAGAAACTAATGTATTTGGGCAGCCACTCAGTCTACCAAATAAAATTCCTGAGAAGGAAATTGTGGAAGGCTTCGCTACTGGTACTGGGACAGTGCTAATACCATGGTGTTGTACCATAGTTTACTGGAAATATTCCAGGCTGGTAGGAGGTAAGCAGATTCCCACAGAAAAGTACCAGCAGTAATGTTCAGGGACCCGCGCTTGTAGAAGGCGGAGACAACACCGGGAGAAATAGTGACGACTGGGGACAGAGTATGGACACGAGGCATGAGGTTGTGAAAAGCTTCCGCCTTCACGGGCCTAAAAGGCCACATTTCAAGTGAAAGCAGCTTTAGAGGACTTCCTGGGAGAAATCACAGCTGGAGTAGATATGGTTTCCCAAGTCCTTTCACCAAGCTTAAGAATATGGCTATGGTGAAATACAACTCAGCAAAAGAAGCTGTGGACTGGCTCCATACCGTCCCTGGCCACATTCACTTGACCACGTGTTTGTGCGCAGGCGGTCCTTCCCAGTAAGTGCACTGGGAAGGGCACGGGTAATGTTGTGGGACCCGTGCTTGTGGAAGGCGGAGACGATACCGGGAGAAATAGTGGTTGCTGGGGACCGAGTATTGACGCCCGGACGCCGCCGGCATGAGGCTGTGAAAAGCTTCTGCCTCTACGAGCCTAAAAGGCTCCATTTCAAGTCCAAGCAGCTGCCCAGAAATCTGGCAGTTTAGTATTGCAGCCTGTGGGTGGGTGGCTGGCTGCATACTTGCGCTTGCATTCCAAGTAACAGAAAAATAAGCAGATAGTGGCCTCTATCATTATCATGGCCTCACCTCGGCACTAAGAACTCTCCTGAAGGAGAAGCCAGGGCCCACCGGAGGAGTCTCCGGTTTTCAGGTGGGTCCGTCCAACCCTGCCGAGAAGCAGCCCTGGCTAAGAAAAGTGTGGGGGAAGATTCCCGGACACTCTATGGCTGTTTTTTTAATGTGGATTGGACGTGCTTGTGCATGTTATTTCTTAAACTGGATTGCAGATCAGGCCATTGCCCAACTCTGTAGTCCTGAAATTAAATGCGCAAAGAAAGATGTTTGTGTGTCAAAGCACCACCGAGAAGTGCTAGTTGATGTTAGATGGGCTGCCATTCCTTCTGCAAAAGCTGCTTCAGAGGACTTCCTGGGAGAAATGACACCCAGAGTAGATACGGTTTCCTTTTATGTCAGTCTTTTCACCGAGCTAAAGAATATGGCTGTGGTGAAATACAACTCAGCAAAAAAAGCTGTGGACTGGCTCTGTACCGTCCCTGGCCACATTCACCTGTCCACGTGTTTGTGGTTAGGCGGTCCTTCCCAGTAAGTGCACTGAGGAGGGCACGGGTAATGTTGTGGGACCCGTGATTGTGGAAGGCGGAGACGACACCGGGAGAAACAGTGGTGGTTGGGGACCGAGTAAGGACACCCGGCCGCCGCCGGCATTTGCTTATGAAAAGTTTCCGCCTCCACGAGCCTAAAAGGCCACATTTCCTGTGCAAACAGCTGTCAAAAATTTGGCAGTATAGTATTGCAGCCTGTGGGTTGGTGGGTGGCTGGCTGCATGCTTGCGCTTGCATTCCAAGGAATGGTGTAGGGACAACTGAACGCTGCACTGGAACAAGGACGTGGACGGTGATTGTTGCAAGTCTGCAACGACAGGTGCATGGCGGGAGGCATCTACGCATGCGCCAAGGAACACTTATGATGGGCACACTTTTAGGCAGTGACCTGGGAGTCAGAAATGCTTCCAGAGGTCTTCCCCATGCTGTTCCCATGTCTTTTCAGCACTGTATGCATGTGTCTGATGATGTGTCACACACCACATGGCCAGATAAGGTTGTAAAATGTTAAAATGACATTTCCTGGTGAATGCATTTGTCTTGGTTGAAAGCAATGCAAAAGTGCAAAAAAGCATCAAAACTGCTACGTGTGAACATAGCCCAAGGTGTGGAGGAGTATTTTTGGTTACTTATTTTGCCTTATATACAAGTCATTACCCTGGAAAGGATGTTCCTTAACATATTTCTCAGGAAAATCCATTTTGGTTTCGTTTTTGTATGTTTATGAGTCCGTAAAAGTGGCATAATACTCTGACATTGTTGTTGACAGCAGTGATATGAGAGTCAGAGATGCTTCCAGGGGTCTTCCCCATGCTGTTCCCATGTTACTTGAGCTCTGTTCCCATCGATTTGGGCAATTTTTAGGCCCTCTGCAGACCGAAGGGAGGAGCCGCCTGAAAAATGCTCGAGATTCCCATAGACTTACATTGGGCTCGTTGCTCAGGTCGAGCACCCGAGTATTCCAATGTGCTCGACCCGAGCAACGAGTACCCGAGCATTTTAGTGCTCGCTCATCACTACTAGACACTTATAAGAAAGGGGACAATCTGAACAATCTGTCTTCAGATATTTCTTGGCCAAGTCTAGATGTTTCCATTTCTGTGTCTTGTTCAGTGGCGGCTGGGTTTCGGCCTCCTCACCTTGGTTATGTCTCTGAGCACCTTGTACTTCTGGTCCTCCAGGGAGGTTGCAGATCTGGAATATGACAGCACTGGAGGACAATTTCTTCTTTGTCCCTTCATGTTTGATTCTTCTCAAATATTTGGTAGTTAATGTGAGTCTTATTTTTCTCACCATGTTTTTTGTGTCCCTGTTGACTATTGGCAACAAAACTTTTGCTGGTTTTGTGATCGCACCTCAATATCTTAGCAATTTTAAGAGTGCTACATCCCTCTGTAAGACTTTTCAGTCAGTTAAATCTCTTTTTTTAGCCCATTTTGTCTGAGGAAAACAAGCTGCCTAATAATTCTGCACACCTTGATAATCGTATCCTTAGTCCGCACCCCCCTCATTACAGAAATACACATCACCCTGAGCCATAGTTTTTTTATTATGATGCAGGGTAAACCTGTATTTATTACCTTTGGGTGTTTCTTCTAAATATGCAATATACAAATGTTCCTATCCGAGAGTGGCTTCGTGATCCTGCCTTGCAAATGGAGGCAAAGTTGTTGCTTCAAGAGATGTAAATTTTGAATTAATAGTTCACATTTATCGAGACTCCAGAGATTAATTTTCTGTACATCAAAATGTTCATATGGTCACCTAAGCACCTTCAGCCCTGAATTGATTGAATGACCAAACACCATTGATCCTTTCCAACCATTGGATTTACTGGTGACATATGTTGGGAGCGGGCTCAGGATATGAACCTGCTCTGTACTCTGCAGGTGTCATCTGTGTTATACAGTCAGTGCCTGTGTGAACAGCAGCAACCAGAGCTAGCTTAGACTGCTGCTGATTTAACCATCTAAATGCCGCTGACACTCTCACACAGCTGTAGTAAAATATAACTTCTGTGGCGCAATCATCAGCAGATGATATAGGAGAGCATGTAGGAGGGACGCATATGTGGGTGTATTTAAAGGGGTTGTCCAGTCAAAACTGATAAGTCTGTAATCACACAGAATGACTGCAGACTTATGAATTATGCAGGCACTGTGCGCTGTGGGGATTCGCCGGTTTCAGACTCGGGAACAGAGGGTATGTATGAGTTATACATGCCCTCGACCAGTGGGTGCAGCTTCGCTCTCCATACACTTGATAGAGCCAAGGCCGCACCCCATCTAGTGACACGGATGGCCAATAAGCGTGTCCGACTAGAGGGGGCAGCCTTGCTCCTTACAAGTGTATGGAGAGCGACTCTGCGCCCACTGGCCAGGGGTATGTATATCTCATACATGCCGGTCTGAAACCAGCCAACCTGGGGGATTCATAAGTCTGCAGTCACACAGAGTAACTGCAGACTTATCTATTTTGACCAGACAACCCCTTAAAGTGAAAATTGCAGGTGTTGTGGGAAGAAGGCTGTTATAATTACTTTTTGGAGGCTCTTGTGACAATTCTGGGTAAGAGGCTGCTTGTAACCACCATGGGGTGGGTGGAGGTGGCTTTGGCTGCTTTGTTGGTGGGAATAGAAATTGCATCTAGTGACTAAGACCATTTTGTTATAGTGCTGCTGAGATTACCTAAGGGTAACTAACTTTTTGAGGAGTGGGATATACTACTGTGATATGAGGGTATCTGAAATTCCTCAGTGTGCATTATCAAGCACTACAAAAAAGAAAAAGGAAAAAATATAAGGCCCGGACACCTGAAGTGTTAAATTAATACACAGGTGCACAAATACGCTACACGGCCAATATACACACATATACTGTATATTTCTTCCATACGGCACTGTTGGTTTGGTATGAGTCGGACATATTTCTGTGTATAATACATGAACCATGAGACTGTTGTCTTTGTGGCAGCTCTAGCGTGATCTATATATACTAGTGTCTATCAATTATTTTTACAGATGGTTGTTGTGGAGGTCCTGCTATGTGGGATGTGCTCTTCTTTCTCTGACTGTTTTACATCTGCCCCTATTGGTCATTTCTCTCACCTTAGCCACTTAGTGGACCGTATATATCTTTCTATTTTGTGGATAATAAATATATATTTTTATTAATAGCTCTATCTCTGGCAGTTTTTTTTAGATCAGTGCCATTTACAAATATTGTTTATATATTGGCTACAATTCTCTCTCCTTCGGTATTATATTCTGATAAGAGATAACTGTAATAGGTCTAAATGAGCCGGGAGAAGAGCTGAGTCGAGACGGGACGCAGGACAGTCCCGCCGAATACGGGACGGTTGGGGGCTATGGCTCCTGTCAGTCAGCTTTCCCACACTCTGTAATATGAAATCTACCCAACTAAGCAGGTAATGTGAGGGGACGTGTCATTACACCATGTACTATTCAGGATGTATGAGAGCTTAGTGATGCCCCCTGTAAGAGCAGTAATGGCAGCCATATTGGTTGTCATCCTGCATTCCCAGATAGAGATACCTGGGGAATGAAACAATAACTGCTCCTATCATGTACCTCGCTGTGGACGCCTCTCTACAGGGGATTCTCCTTCTTCATGAATGTTCTCTGGAGGATCTGATCATGTGGCGTCCATGATATGTGGGGTCCTGACTGCAGGGGGCAACATTGTTGCAGATCCACCATCTCCCACTGAGCCACATCCAGCGTATCCAGTCCAGGCAATGCTCTGTGAGTTTCATAGTTCCCAGCTGCACTGACACATTGTAACAAACCCTCTCCCCTATTATATGAGCAGTGCAATTACTGTCTGGTTTAGAAAACCCATTCTTTCCAATGTCCTTTGAGGAACATCTGGGTAATTAATGGAGGAACCCAGCTCAGTGTTCTCATTTATTAGCCAAAATGGAGAAAGGTAACAGCATCTCCTGCTCCGGACCCAACACTCCCAGGAATCACAGCAATTAGCTGATTTATCACCATAGGATAGTAACGATATCAGGGGCGTTCAAGCAAATTTATTCTAATGTGTATTGGGCCTTAAGACATAAGGGGCAGCATAATAATGACTACATGGACGTCCAATGAAATAAAGACAAGCACAAAGATATAAGGGGGGTAAAAAGAAGATTTTATTTATAGATTGAATTATTTTATATTTTAGTATTATGTATATGTGAAAATTATTCATCTATCAGACTTAACCTATTTATGGGCCGTGTTGATCCAGAGGAAGGCGAAAACCCCCTGTGAGGAATAAGCCAATTGTCCTCATATCAGGGGGGAAAATTCCTTCCTGACCCCAAATAAAGTATGGCGGTCAGAATATATCCCAGGATCAAAGGCTGATACCTAATGTAATGTAAATACAAATGAAAAAATATATAAATTATTTTTGTAGGTTTGGATTTGATTATTTCAATGTCTGAAATTACATATCTTTTCAACTAAAATTATTGTAATTTTATACCTTTTTTGTTCTGCTACTATAGTGTGAGTCTCCTTACTAACCTAGCATACTAAATGTATTATTATTTATTGTATTTATTTATTATTATTTATTACTTTTTGTATTTATTTATCAGACTTAACCTATTTATGGGCCGTGTTGATCCAGAGGAAGGCGAAAACCCCCTGTGAGGAATAAGCCAATTGTCCTCGTATCAGGGGGGAAAATTCCTTCCTGACCCCAAATATGGCGATCAGAATGAATCCCAAGATCAAAGGCTGATACCTAACCTGTGTAATGTACCTAACCTGTGCAATGTAAGTGTGATATATAAAAATCATTTTAGTTACTTAGACTAATTATCCTTTTTATTTTTGAGAACTAATTTTAATTGTCAACAAAGAAAATTTAAATTTTTCTAAAATTTCTCTTTTGCTACTAGTGTGTCAATCTACTTATTAATTTATGATACCAAACCTATTTAAGGCCGTGTAGATCCAGAGGAAGGCGAAAAACCCCTATGAGGAATGGGCCAATTGTCCTCATATTAAGGGGAAAAATTCCTTCCTGACCCCAAATATGGCGATCAGATTAAATCCCAGGATCAAAAGCCAATCTATGTCCTATATCTATGTGCGGAAATGTACGGTGTGCTATATGTATGCCTATAGTAGTGTGGGTGATGTGATGGGTGATGGGTGCGGTACTTACCAGGCCTGTGCTAAGGTGATAATGGCCGCTCTATACATTCTTCTGCTCAGCTGCCCAGGACTATTGCTTTTGAACACATCAGATGGAAACTTAGCACAGGCCATTCCTGGGGTAGAAGATCTTCTGGATGGAGGGATGTCAGTTGCCAGCCCAGTATTAGAGGAGGCCAAGTCAAGGGTCTGGGGCAGCAAAACAATGGCAGTGGTCCGGCATGAAGATGTTTTGGAGAGATATGATGTTGAAGGGCAGCCGAGGTGAAGTACACCAGCAGAGACGAGGTACGGGTCAGGAGGCATGAAGTTCTGGGCAGTTGGCAGGGGCTCATCCTGCAAGACAAAAAAGGAAGACATTGATTATTCTCTCTGCCAGATCTTCTGTTATATTAGGGGAATGGTCTTTATAATGAACCATTCCCCTATGTAACATCAGATACAATGTACTGATATCATAGGTGTCCTGTGTGAACAGAGGTCACTCACCAGATGGTCGTGGATTCTTTTACAGTCCAGATCTTTTCATCCACCTAAGAGAAACAGAGACATAAAGTCATTGTTAGAAAATGTGAAAAAAGACAAGATGAATGATGATGATTACCACAATGTGAGAACACCTGATGGGAGTTATCCCCAGATGAAGAGATCCTTACCGGGCCCAGCTTGGTGACATGTACGTAAATCTGTCCACGGGGTGAAGGACTGTATGCTCCGGCCACTGCAGATGATGGTTCTCCAGAACTTGCCTGAATGGTGAAAATGGTGGCTCTGCTCTCCTTTCCTCCAATTCCTCCCAGCCGATGGTGGTAAAGAATGGATGCTCCCGGATGTTCCCGCTCACACCCAGGCGTGTCTGAGGGTCTTTGCGCAGCAGCTTCTTAATGAGATGTTTCACATGAGCATCAAGCCAAGATGGAAATTTTGGCTTTTCATTGATGATAGCTTTGAAAGCCATTTGCTTGATGGGGCCGTTGTAAAATGGGAATCGTCCTGCTGCCATCCTGGAAACGACAATCCCCAGGCTCCACCAGTCCACTGCTGCGCCGTATCGTTTTCTACGAAACACCTCAGGGGCCATGTAGTGGAAAGTGCCCGTCACTCCAGAGATGTTTTTGGAGGAGGTAACGCCATCTTGGGCGAGCCCAAGGTCGATTATACGGATGTGGCCATCTGCATCCAACATGATGTTATCTGGCTTTATGTCTCTGTAATGAAAAAAAAAAAAGAGAAATCTGTCCAGTGATAAAAGAGATGGAAATTGAGTCATTGCAAGATCAGATAGAATAAGTGGCAGGACACAAGGAAAGCTGGGGGTCACATCTCTAGAATGTAAAGGGGACAGAGAGAAGGAGGAACGTCCTGCTTACCGGTGGACGATGTTGTGTCCATGGAGGAACTGGAGGCCACATACGATCTCTGCTGTGTAGAATCTGATGGAGAGAACAGAGTGTAGTATCAATGTCATCAAATCCTTCTCTAGCAATCCCCAAATACCATGGCACCCCACCTGCTGCATCCAGCACACTAAATACTGTATATGACCTGCCATTGCTACCTTAGCTACATCCTGACCCCAGATTTTTTTTCCATCTCCTTAGTTCTCTTTTACATACATTCTCCACTTTCTCACCTCACATTGCCGATGTTCAGGCAGCCGCACATCCTGATCAAATTCTCTAGGCTGCCACCGGACAGATACTCCGTGATGAAATATGCCCTCTGCAGAGACTGGTGTGCGGCATAGAGGTGGCATAAGAATGGGCAGTCTCTGGCAGCCAGGAGTATCTGCCGCTCTCTCATGATGGTGTCCTCATTGTCCTCTTTTTTGGTTATCATTTTGACAGCCATTTGGATGTTTCGGCCGGGGACTGATGCCAGGACCACCTAAGAGAGACAAATGGAGAATACTTAGAAGGCATCTGCAGGGAGTGGAAGTAATCTGGATTTTATAGCACACAAGGCACATGAGTAAACTGAATGGTCGCTCAGTCTGCTGGTAACCAGGTCTAGGTAGAGGAGCAAATCCATCTATCAGCATAATGCACTGCCTGCTCCATGGATGGGCTATGGAAAGGTCTTAAAGGGAACCTGTCATTCCCTGTGTAGAATCTAAACTGCTCCTATTGCGTTAGTAATACAATGTGTATCACTAACACGCTTTTTTCATTAAAATTGGCGCTAATATAATATGTAAAATCCACTTTATATGTTTGTATCATACCTGCTCTTTTAGTCATAGAGGTGCGATTCTTCGCATTTATTCAGGGTTTGTGTCGCCCACGTATTTAAATTCTGCTCCTGGCTTGTGCTGATGTAAGTATGGGGTGCTTGCGCAGTATGTCATGCCAGCAAAGCTTGTAGCGCTGGGAGCCGCACATGTGCTGTGACGAGCGGCTCCGGCCGCACACAGTGAAGCTGGGAACTACACAGCAGTGTCACTGTGCAAGCGCAGGGAGCCGCTAGTCAGAGCGCATGTGCGGCTCCCAGCACTACAAGCTTTACTGGCAAGACATACTGCGCAAGCGCCCCATACTTACATCAGCGCCAGCCAGGAGCAGAATTCAAATGCGTGGGTGGCACAAACCCTGAATAAATGCCAGGAATCGCACCTCTATGACTAAACGAACAGGCTCCTAGCATTTCATCAATGAGAAGCAAAGGAGAGCCAGGCTGAAGTTTGCCAAGACCATAAGGATTGGATCATAGAGGACTGGAGTAAGGTAATCTTCTCTGATGAGTCTAATTTTCAGCTTTGCCCAACACCTGGTCGTCTAATGGTTAGATGGAGACCTGGAGAGGCATATAAGCCTCGGTGATCGGTGATGATCTGAGGATGGTTCAGCAAGGCTGGAATTGTGCAAGTTAATCTTTGCGAGGGACGTATGAATCAAGCTGCATACAAGGTTATCCTTGACAAACACTTGCTTCCTTCTGTTCAGGCAATGTTCCCCAACTCTGAGGACTGTTTTTTCCAGCAGGACAATGCCCCATGCCACACAGCTAGGTCAATCAATGTGTGGATGAAGGAGCACCACATCAAGACCCTGTCATGGCCAGCCCAGTCTCCAGACCTGAACCCCATTGAAAACCTCTGGAATGTAATCAAGAGGAAGATGGATAGTCACAAGCCATCAAACAAAGAAGAACTGCTTACATTTTTGTGCCAGGAGTGGCATAAGGTCACCCAAAAGCAGTGTGAAAGACTGGTGGAAAGCAGCCAAGACGCATGAAAGCTGGGATTAAAAATCATGGTTATTCCACCAAATATTGATTTCTGAACTCTCCCTGAGATAAAACATGAGTGTTGTTGTTTCTAAATGAATAAGAACTTGTTTTCTTTGCATTATTTCAGGTCTGAAAGCACGGCTTCTTTTTTATTTTGACGATCTCTCATTTGCTACAAATAAATACAACATTTTTAGCTTTGAATTTTGGAGACATGTTGTCAGTAGTTTATAGAATAAAACAACAATGTACATTTTACTCAAAAATATACCTAGAAAGAGAAAAATCAGAGAAAATGAACATTTTGCAGTGGTCTCTTCATTTTTGCCAGAGCTGTATTATATTAGCGCCAATTTAAATGAAAAAAGCGTGTTAGTGATACACATTGCATCAATATCAACGCAATGGGGGCAGTTTACATAGTACACAGGACAAGACAGGTTCCCTTTAATGAATAATTATCATTTTAATTTGTATTTCATAAATCAATAGCACACATGAAAATAAGCAACTTTGCAATAAATCTTTTCAGAGAAATCTGTTTTTTCTCCGCCAGGACTGATTTTTAGCTTTCAAAATTCTCTATTTCATGGTAAAATCTATATTCAGTGAAGACAGATTGTTACATTACTGAGATAGGAGATGACAGTTGGTGCTGAAAATATTCTATGTAAGAGGGATGGGGGAGGAGGGGAAAGTGGAGGGAGGAGTTCTGCATTTAGCTCCTCGATCTCCCTCCCTCCCCTTTACATGGAATACTATCAGCACCAACTGTCATGCTTTGAGTTGCCATTAGTGTGGTCAATATCAATGTCTATCTAGATTTAATAAAAACACAGAGATCAATGTCATTCACAATATGGCAGCCTGATTGTAGCCTATATTGACAATGACGTGAAAAAAAACAATGTCCCATACCCCCTACAGCTGTGACCCCTGAGGAAAAACATCCAGCATAAAAAATACCATGTTACAGCAGCACTAGACCTAACTATGGTGATATCTTAAATGTAATCTCACAGAAGAACGCTACAATGACAAACAACAAAGCATGACATGGCTCACAGCAGAGAAGAATACATGGGGATATAATAAATGCTTCAGATTTCAAATAAATAAAAAAAGATGCAGGACTTACTTTGCCAAAGGCGCCCCTACCCAAGACTTGGTGGATGTTGAAGCGGCTGATGTTAAGCCTGGCATAGGGGCTGGATGATCCACGGTCTCCGCTGCATCCAGGTGTTGGCTCGTCCAATCGCCTCTTCTTGAATCCGGTCACGCTGGGCTCTTCTCTCGCTCTCTTCCCTTCGTTCTCTTGTCCATGTCCAGTAGACGCCATTCTCATAATTATCTTCCCGCCTGCAGACCTCGGTCAGATCGCTTCAGTCGACAGTTGAAAGTAAATGGCAGTTGGTCGTGTGCAGGTGATGCTAGAGGTGACGGAACCCTCCTGTGCTACCTACCAGGCAGCGGCTCATGGCCTGCTCTGCCCTATACACTGATGTGGGCATCATGGGTGACAGTTTAGAGTCCAGAGGAACGGCAGAGAACTTCATGGCGACTGTTAGTGATTTTTTTTTTATATTTATTCCCATATACATCAGAAATAAAAAAAATCATATAAAAAATAATACTATTAATTTACTAGCTCTTCCCCTTACCAATATAATTATTCCATATTCCAGAATTTTTTTCTTCTTTTCATCTCATTATAAGATGCCACTTTTTATATGTCGTAGTTAGAGATTATTTTTCTATACACTATGCGGACAATTATTAGGCAATTTATATTTTTGATGATTACTTTTAATATTAAACAACTACAGTGCTGTCGGTCAATGCAAAAGGTTAATAAAAGTAAAACCTGAATATTTAAGAAAGTAAAAGTGCGGTTTTGTCTTTCTTTGGAGAACAATGTGTGCAGAATTATTGGGCAACTAAATAAAAAAATATATATTTTCCATCTCAATTACAGTGTACTTATTTTCATCTGTTAAAATAGAATAAGAACCAAACAGCTCAAAATGTACAAAATATATATCAGATGTTCAAAAATAATATCAGTGACCAATATATTAATATAGTCACCTTACGTCCTTGGAGTCTGTCAGTTTTTTAATCTGTTGATGATTAACTTCAAAGGCGACACCAACCAGAGTTTTCTAGACACTAGTGATGAGCGAGCATGCTCGCTACTGCTCGGTGCTTGCCCGAACATCTCACTGCTCGAGATGCTCAGCGCTCGCCGAGTATTTCCGGGGTTGCTTGGCGGGAGCTCGGGTCCCCTTCCTGCATGTTTGGCGCCCTTTAGAGCGCCAATCAACATACAGTGATTGCCTGCCACTCTTTATAATGCCGCAGCCATGATGGTTGTGGCATTACAGTGATTGGCTGGCCGCACAGCGTCATCAGGTCTATATCAGACCTGGCGCCGCTGTGCTCGTCACAGTCACTCTGTAATCAGACAGTGTAGGGAGAGGTGCTGCTGCGTCACGGAGAGATTTGCTTGTGTATTAGGTAGTGTAGGGAGAAAAACCGTACATTACGCATATCCATCTTATCAAACAGTCATTTTGAGGACTAACTAATTCATCTGCAGAGATATCAGGCAGGCAGTGTATATAGGCAGGCAGGCAGGGTATATAGCAGACTGCAGTGCATATAGCACAAGAGGCTCCATTCCAATTCTGCGTCCTGCTGCTGTTAGATATTTCTATACTAAGGCCCAGGTCTCAGAGGCCAGGAATGCTTTTTTTGGATCTTAATCCTCATTATTTGCTTAAAAAGCAATCCAGGGAACACCATTTTTCTGTCCTTTCCATATTACAGCGCTAAAAATCCAGCTATTTAAAACTGTGGTTTCTCCGTCAAACGGATCACATATACGTTGTCAGAAAATACTGCCATTTCTGGCCTCCATTAAAAATTTCTTTCAGTGTGTCAGTGAAGCAATTCACAGCAGTTTGCTGTTCACACTACTTACCTACAGGCCAGGTATTTAAAACTGTGTTTTCTCTGTCACACGGATCACATATAAGTTCCCTCCAAACTCAGTCATTTGTAGTGAGCGTGGAAGATACTGTCCTCCATTTAAAATGGGCAAGGCACGTGCAAGGGACGGGGTACTGGATGTGATGGTGATGGTGCATGCAGAGGCCGAGGACAAGGCCGTGGGCAAGCTGAAATTGTGCCACAACAAACACCCACATCTTCTCGCCTGACCTTCCTGTCCCAATTTCTAGGGGACCGCAGCACACCACTATTGAACCCAGAGTAGTGTCAAAAGGTTGTTGGTTGGATAGCGGATAATGCTTCCAGTCACTTAGCCACCACCACCACCCTGTCTTCCACATGGTCAAGTCTCAGTAGCCGTGAGTCTGGACAGCATATTCCTCAACCTGATCCTCCTTCCTCCCACCTTGCCGAGTGCCCGGAGACAACTGATCCCACACTTGGACACTCTGAAGAGCTGTTTACTTTTACATTTATAGATTTGGGCCTCTCGCCCGGTCCACTTGAAGCGGGGCAAGAGGAGATCGCGTGTAGCGATGCCCAAATATTTGAGCAGCCACGGTCACACAAAGGCGACGGTGGGAAAGTGTCACAAGAGGTGGACGATGATGAGACACAATTGCCAGAAACTCAGGAGGAGGACCAGGGTGCGGAAGTGGAAGACGAGGTGGTGGATGATATAGTAACTGACCCAACCTGGCAGGAGGACATGCAGAGCGAGGACAGCAGCACACAGGGGGAGCGAGGCAGAGCACCCCAAAAGGCAGGAACAAGCAGTGTGTTGGCCGCAGACAGAAGGCAGGCAACCGTTCCCCATAACACCAATATGAAGGAAGTTGCCAGTACAACTGTTAGGTCTTCCCAAGTCTGGTTGTTTTTAAAAGACTCTGCCGATAACCCCAAAAGGCCATTTGCACCACCAGCCAGGCCAGCATCAGCAAGGGTGGCAAAACGACCAGCCTGACCACCACCAGCATGATCAGGCACATGGCAGGAAAGCACCTGACTTTGTGGGCCGAACCCCAGAGTCCAGGAACAGTGTCTGCAGGTGACACCATTGCTTCTTCCACTCTTGTGCATTCAAGCCAATCCCCTGTCCATGGTGCATGCGAAGATGCCTCCTGCCCTGCACCATTCGTTGAGCACTCTCAAGTAGCAGCCTCAGTAAGCACGTCCATGTCCTTGTACCAGCAGCGTGCGTTCAGTCGTCCATACCCCTGTCCTTGGAACGCAAGAGTAAATATGCAGCCAACGCCCCACAGGCCACACTACTAAATTCTCACATTTCATGACTGCTTGCGCTCGAAATGTTGCCTTTTACGCTCGTGGAGACGGAAGCGTTCCCCAACCTGATGGCGGCTGTCCCTCGGTACTCGGTCCCCAGCTGCCACTATTTCTCCTGGTGTGCCGTCCCCGCATTACACAAGCATGTGTCCCAAAACATTAGCTGTGCCCTCAAATACGCAGTTACTGGGAAAGTCCACCTAACCACGGACACGTGGACAAGTGCTTGAGGGCAGGGACGGTACATCTCGCTGACGGCACACCGGGTTAACATAGTGGAAGCCGGGACCCAGTTGGACCTTGGGATTAGAGATGAGCGGTGTTCGAATTGAACTGTTTGCCAATCTCAAATTCGAGCTGTTTTGGGCGGTGTTCGAGCCGTTCGACGAACCCGAAAGATTTGAAAAAAATCCGGCTGTTCGAGGTTATGTTCGATAACTGTTCATGCACCAAAATCGTAACTGGATTTTTTCACAGTAATGCTGATAATCAATGTTAATACACAGTTTAAGTGTACAGCGGGGTGGGGGGAGGGGCATGGGATGGATCTCTGCAGAAATAATGAAGATCTCCATTTTTTTTTCTCTTTCCCGCATTTACAGTGGGGAGGTGCAGTCTGTCAGCCTATCAGCAGCGCACACACGGAGCAAAGTGCTTTTTTTCACACAAGCAAGGGCATGTGTCATTGGCTGTGTATGTCACATGTCCTTGCCCTATAAGACACAGCCATTTTCCCCGTCGCCACCATTTTCTCACTGCTGCAGCTGAGTGTTAGCCCGCACCGCTGCTGCTGTGTGCGCGCTATACAGTATAACTGTGAGAATTGCAAGCGAATTTTATCTGAAATAGACAGATAGCTTGGAAGTAGGGACTAGTTCTAATTGCAGCCCTATTGAGGGCTAGGTTACAGCATTTCCTACGACTTTTAGCAGGCAGGTCTGTGCTCTTAAATAGACAGATAGGTTGGGAGTAGTGACTAGTTGTAATTGCAGCACTTTTGAGGGCTAGGTTACATCAGTTCCTATCACTTTTTCCTAGGCAGGTCAGTTTTAGTGCTGTGCAAGTGTTTTTCACAGCATTTGGCTAAAACTAGCTAAGCAAATCCTTTAGGGCCTGTAATACACATTTTTTACTGCACGTAGCCAAGTAAAACCTTTTGGGCATATTAGCAGTGTGTGGTACTCATTCTATCAGGCCATCTATACTAAGCTCCACCAGCTTTCAAATTACTAATAATTTTTAGCTGCATCTTGCCTGGAAAATAATTTTGGGCCTGTAGCAGTGTGTGGTACTCATTCTATTAGGCCATCTATACTAAGCTCCACCAGCTTTCAAATTACTAATAATTTTTAGCTGCATCTTGCCTGTAAAATAATTTTGGGCATATTAGCAGTGTGTGGTACTCATTCTATTAGGCCAGTGATTTTCAACCAGTGTTCCGCGGCACACTAGTGTGCCGCGACACATGGTCGGGTGTGCCGCGGGGAAAGTTCCCCAAACTATGGTGCCCCCTGTGTTTTGTTTCCCGGCAATGCGCTCGATGCGCAGTCACGCCTTCTTACAATGTAGGAGACGTGTACAATAACACATGCGCAAGCTTTGAACCTCGTGCGACTTAATGACGTCACCGAGGCCGGTGCGTCATCCTGAGAGCGGAGAGACTCTCGCATTTGCCCGCCGCCAAGGTAATGCCCGCCAATAATGCTGACTATATGAGCTTTTGCCTGAGTATATGAACTGTTGGCAGAATACTCAGCATATGAGCTGGTACTTTTAGTACTCCAGCAGTATACTGCATATAACAATGAGAAATGTAAAATGAGAAATACTATAGTCATGAGGCTGGAGTACTACAAGTACCAGCTCATATGCTGAGTATATGAGCTGGCACTTGTACTCTGGCTTCATGGCCATAGTACTTCTCATTGTACCCCTTTATATTGCAGTATATGAGCCACATAATAATCAGCACCATATACTGTGGCGCTGTACAGTGCACATCACCACAGTATATGATGCTGATAATCATGTGCTCATATACGTGGGACTGTATTTATGAGGTTACATGGGATTGAATATATGAGGGGGTTATCCTTTTTTATTTCACTTTTTTAAAATAAATAATTTATTGAAAGGACCTTTGCCAGGCATATTTCACTCTTGAGGGCTAAAAAAGTAGCTCTTGTGGTGGTAAGAAGCCGATTTAAAACCCCCAAGAGTGAACTCCGTGAGAGTTGTATGTATGGAATAATAAATGATATTAGTAACGTTCTTCAGCAGTCATGTCCTGCTTGAATTGACTCTAGTGGTGTAGCACTTGGCAGCCGGCTCTATTCTACTTATAGAGAAAGCTGAGTGCTACGTCACTAGTGTCAATTCAAGCAGGAAATGCAGACCGTAGTAATAGAAGTTATTATCACACACATACAGCTCTCGCGAAGTTCACTCTTGGGGGGTTTAAATCAGCTTCTTGTCACCACGAGAGCTGCTTTTTAAGCCCTCAGGAATGAAATATGCCTAGCAGAGGTCCTTTAAGTGTGGCAGATAATGTAATACTCTTCTATTTTAGTGTGTGGCTGCGCACACTATCTCAGCAGTGATGGAGAAGTATTTGAGAATGGAAAAGGCAAATGCCGAACAGGACCCTGGACACAATTCTAACCCAAATGAAGGCCCTAGTATGAGAGTTCGACAAAAGAAAAAAGACAAGACGGTGAGCTCAAGGCAATACAGTGAAAGCTATCTTTCATTTGGATTTACTTCCACTGGGGATGCGACAGCACCAACACCACTGTGCTTGGTGTGCGGTGAGAAGCTTTCCAATAGCGCTATGGTGCCAAGCAAACTTAAACGCCATCTCCAAACGAAACACCCTTCCGTTCAAAATAAACCGATGGAGTATTTTGTACGCTTACGTACAAACAATGAGAAAGGGGCAACTTTTTTGAGAAAAAGCACAAAGGTAAATGAGAGAGCCCTCAAAGCTAGCTACCTTGTTGCTGAACTCATAGCTAAATCAAAAAAGTCCCACACTGTGGCAGAAACATTAATACTACCAGCTTGTAAAGCTATTGTAAATGAGATGCTTGGCCCTGAAGCAGCTAAAGAGATAGCTAAAGTGCCTCTCTCTGATAACACAATTGCCAGACGGATTGATGACTTGTCTGCGGACATTGAAACAGTTGTTTTGGAAAAGGTGCGCATCAGTAAGAAATTTGCCTTGCAACTTGATGAGTCGACAGATATCAGTGGACATTGTCAGTTGTTGGCCAATGTGTGTTTTGTGGATGGTGAAGCCATTAGAGAAAACTTCCTATTTTGCAAGGCACTGACAGAAAAATCAACAGGAGAGGCAATATTCCAAGTCACATCGGAATATCTTGATAAAAGTGGACTTACATGGGAAAACTGCACAGGTGTCTGCACTGATGGAGCCGCAGCCATGGTCGGGCGCATCAAAGGCTTTGTAAGTAGGGTTAAAGAAAGAAACCCAGATGTTCTTGCTACCCACTGTTTCTTGCACCGTGAGGCCCTCGTTGCAAAGACCTTACCAGCAGATCTAGCTCCTGTGTTGGATGATGTTGTGCGCATAGTGAACTTTGTGAAGACGCGACCTTTGAGATGTCGCTTATTTGCGTCTTTGTGTACAGAAATGGGAGCGGAACATAAAATCTTATTGCTCCACACGGAGGTCAGGTGGCTGTCACGCGGCAAAGTGCTGGCCCGTGTGTATGAGTTGCGAGAGGAACTTAAAATATTTCTTACAAACGAGAGGTCCGATTATTCAAAGCTGCTTGCAAGTGATGAGTGGTGTGCAAAGCTGGCATACCTGGCTGATATATTTCAATATCTGAATGAACTAAACACACGGATGCAAGGTCGAAATGAAAACCTGCTTACAAGCACTGATAAAATGAACGGATTCCGTTTAAAGGTGCAGCTCTGGCAACAACATGTGCAGGATGGCAACCTTCAGATGTTCCCACTCACCGAGAAACTGCATGATGACAATACTGCTGCAATGTGCGAAGCGATTGGCAGACATTTGAAAACTCTTGAGGAGAAGTTATCGTTCTATTTCTCTTCAGCCTTCACAGAATGCCTTGACTGGGTTAGGGACCCATACAGCTCATTATCCATTGCTGGAAAGGACATGACTTTAAAGGAGCAAGAGGAACTTGTTGAACTGAAGCAAGATCGCGGTTTAAAGCTAAAGTTTGCTGATCTTCTTTTGGACAGTTTTTGGTTATCTGTTGCCAAGGAGTTCCCCATTCTGGCCAACAAAGCTATTTTGACATTGCTCCCATTTTCAACCACATATCTATGTGAGCTGGGCTTTTCAAGCTTGACTGCGATAAAAGCTAAAAACAGGGAGAAACTGAGAACTGTTGAGGAAGAGCTTCGTGTGTGTCTTTCCACCATTCCTGCCAGGATATCCCTTTTGTGTTTATCGAAACAGGCCCAGGTTTCACACTGAGTGAGTAAAATAAATTTAGAATCTATATTATTAACTATATGTATAATATGACTGTTTTAGTGTCATTTTGTGCTATTTTGTTTGGTGGTGTGCCCCAGGATTTTCTAAGTATAAAAAGTGTGCCGCGGCTCAAAAAAGGTTGAAAATCACTGTATTAGGCCATCTATACTAAGCTCCACCAACTTTCATATTACTAATAATTTTTAGCTGCATCTTGCCTGTAAAATAACTTTGGGCATATTAGCAGTATGTGGTACTCATTGTATTAGGCCATCTATACCAAGCTCCACCAGCTTTGAAATTAATAATAATTTTTAGCTGCATCTAGCCCGGAAAATAATTTTGGGCATAGTAGCAGTGTGTGTGGTACTCATTGTATTAGGCCATCTATACCAAGCTCCACCAGCTTTGAAATTAATAATAATTTTTAGCTGCATCCAGCTCGGAAAATAATTTTGGGCATAGTAGCAGTGTGTGGTACTCATTGTATTAGACCATCTATACCAAGCTCCACCAGCTTTGAAATTAATAATAATTTTTACCTGCATCTAGCCCGGAAAATAATTTTGGGCATAGTAGCAGTGTGTGTGGTACTCATTGTATTAGGCCATCTATACCAAGCTCCACCAGCTTTGAAATTAATAATAATTTTTAGCTGCATCCAGCTCGGAAAATAATTTTGGGCATAGTAGCAGTGTGCGGTACTCATTGTATTAGACCATCTATACCAAGCTCCACCAGCTTTGAAATTAATAATAATTTTTAGCTGCATCCAGCTCGGAAAATAATTTTGGGCATAGTAGCAGTGTGTGGTACTCATTGTATTAGGCCATCTATACCAAGCTCCACCAGCTTCGAAATTAATAATAATTTTTAGCTGCATCTAGCCCGGAAAATAATTTTTGTTCCCAATAGTGGTAGCAATAGAAATATGGGGCGCGCGCCTGGCTAACAAAAATATACGCTTCATAACAAAAAACACCAGCCTAGCGCACTGCATTAATAAGATGGCATCATCGTCTCTCCCCGTGCTAGGCCTACTACGCCGGCTAGCATTCCTGTGCCTAAAACACAATGTATGGGTCCGCGCTAGCCACGATGCTGAGGGGTCTAACCCTGCTGCTAACGCTTTATCACAGTTCAATTGGCAGATTTTCACAGAGCTCCCCCCCAACGCCCACCCATAGGGCAATAGTTACCCACCCTCCCTATGGGATCTAGTGGCGAATAGTTGATGCCATTAATCAGAGCGTCAGTTGCCCCGTTGACGTGGCAAGCATACGGTAAGGCATGGGAAGAGTGGACACGACTACTAGCAGGCAGACGGGTTGACCAATGTGAACAAGCCAGATTACAAGTCACCATAGAATTTCTCCACCAGCTAATGATGATGGGCTTATAAGGGGCGTGAGCACAGCGGTGTCTGACCGGAGTAGCATTTCACTTCCAACTACTGAATTGGGGAGATGTGACAAAGAGATTCATCATCAGACAATCCATAAAAGGGTGGAAAAGGGGTCAGCCAAGTCAGGAGTGTAGACGTCCCGTCCCGTGTCACTAAAACGGATTTCTCACATCATATCCCTAACACCATTAACATGACACTCACAATTTGAAGCAACACTACTGTCTACTGCATTTGTGATCGCCTTCTTTGGGGCTCTATGCATAAGCGAATTAGTCCCTCAATCCAAAATTACCACCAGTGGAAGCTTATTACAGCAGGACGTAGTCATAGCCAATAATGCGATACGTCTACGCATACGCAAATCGAAAACGGTTCCAGCGGACAGGGGCACTTGGGTACTTCTACAACCCACAAACGGTACACTGAGTCGGGTAACAATAGTAAAAACATATATAACCATCAGATCACAAGTAATTTCTTCCTATCACACATTGATGGAACGCCATTATCAAGATACCAGTTCCAAGCTATATTTAATAAATGCCTAACATCGGCAGGGAACCACCCGAAAGATTATGGGACACACTCATTGAGCATAGGCGCGGCCACGGAAGCAGCAAGAGCAGGACTGTCAGAAACGGAAGTTCAGAGGACAGGGACATGGCGATACACATGTTTGGCGAGGTACATAAGACCGGACTTGTTATCCTAACGTGGTTTGTTTCTTTTACAGGTGACGCTAAGCCAACAGTGTGGGTGATAGGCCACTCGTATTTATATTGGGCAGAAAAAAGGGCGAAAGTCCGCCCAGGTGGGAGGAAATTAGAATTTCATAACACATATTTCAACTGGAGAGGTATTAGAGGCCTGCAATGGCCACAGGTACTAATGGAGGTAATCAAGGTAGGGAGAGAGGCAAGAGGTCCGGTCATCTTAGTCATACAGGCCGGGGGAAACGACCTAGGTCATCACAAGAGCGCATAATTAATGGCAATAATGAAACTAGACACTGAGCGCTTCAGAGAATTTTTCACAAAACTAACTATAGTATGGTCAGAGATTGTGCCGATAGCGGTATGGCAAGGTGCGCAAAACATCACGGCCATCGAATGGACAAGGCGGGTAATAAATATTTGGATGGCAAAATTTAGAAGAGACAGAGGCGGTGTAGTGATACGACACCGACAACTGGAAGGAGATAAAGCAGGCCTCATAAGGCCCGATGGTGTTCACTTAATGGATATTGTACTGGACATATTCCTGTCAGGACTCCAGGACGGAGTGGAACAAGCGTTAAGAGTGATGGATGGGGGTCAGAGTCCTGCATACGAGTACGCAGGATCCTTCGTGGCCTGGAAATAGAAAGGACATGTTGGAGAGTTACACTTGTTGACCAACTTGCCCATGTGGAGACACAGGGCATGCTGCAACAAGCTGAATTATTTTAGAAATAAAATGCCTTTCTAATGGAATGAGTAAAAAGAGTTAATAAAGCTGTAACCGATCCTCACCCATCCAGTTGTAAGAGTTACATTATTGTATTGTCAAGGAAAGGGGGGCGGTAGGGGGGCTGAGCATCTGTATTTGGTCGGGGGTCCCCACAGTCTGCCTAGGCTAGATGCAGTTAAAAATTCTTATTAGATACACAGGCGGTGTAGCTTGCTTCAGAGCTGGGCTACTACGCTGACTAGCAGACACTGAAGCTTTGGAGCAGACATCTGAGTAAACAGTTCTTCAGACTCAACCATCTATGTTACCCCAAGCCATAGTGTATGTAGTTTCTTACGGTTAAAAGAGGGGGGCGACCCAACCCACCTGGAATTGACGATGCCAACGTCACGTAAAACACAGCAAGGGGACTCCAAAAAGAGTCTCCATTTTTTCCAAAAATTGTGGCACAGACACCACTTAAGTGGCATCAATTGCCCCAGAGTTGCTTAAAACGGTTGGTGAGGTGATTTTACCAAATCCTCAAGCTTTTAGTCTCCCCAGGATGACACAGGGGTAGAAAAGTCCTTGCGGATCCATGATTTGTTCATCTTTATGAACGTGAGTCTGTCTACATTCTCAGGGGACAGCCCGATGCGCTTATCTGTCAGCACACCACCAGCAGCGCTGAACACACGTTCAGAGAGAACGCTGGCTGCAGTGAATGACTAGATCTCCAAAGCGTGAGTGGCGAGCTCCGGACATGTTTCCAGATTAGAAGCCCAAAATGAGCAAGGGTCCAGTGACACAGTCATGGCTTTGATGTTCACTTGGAGATACTCCTGTACCATCCTCTCTAGGCGTTGACTATGTGTCAGACTTCTTGTCTCCTGTGGCCTTGCAAAGGATGGTCTAAAAAAGTGGTGAAACGATTCCACAAAATTGCTGTTACCAGCAGATACTGTGATACTGTTACGGTTTGAGTGATGAAGACTTGACAGTCCCACGGTTTGCAAGTTAGAACTGTGAGATTCACTACGTGCACCACTGATGTTTTGTGGAAAAGCACATGTAAGATACTGCAACAGCCTCTGCTGATACTCCTGCATGCGTGAATCCCTTTCTATGGCAGGAATTATTTCGGCAAATTTACTTTTGTACCGGGGATCTAAGAGTGTGGCAACCCAGTAGTCGGGATTACTTCGAATTCTGACAATCCGAGTGTCATGTTGCAGGTAGTGCAGCAAGAAGGCACTCATGTGTCTTGCGCATCCAGGAGGAACAAGTCCTTGTTGTGTTGATAGCGAGGTAAGAATCATGCTTCCTTCCTCTGCCCTCTCCCCCCAACCTCGCACAACAGAGATGTGATCAAGGTCTCCCTCATCTGATGAGTCTTCCATGCCCATCGCCAGTTCGTCCTCCACTTCTTCCTCGGCTCCTGCACCTTCCTCAACAGTTTGGCTGCTACCTTGTGCCCTGGTTAATCCCTCTCTCCCACCCTCCCATGCCTGCCGCCTTGGTGCTGCCGACCGTCTGGACCTTGGAGATGTTATCCCTTCCGCATACGACTCCTCCTCTACTTCCTCCACCTCCTCTTGTCCCACCACCTGACTCCGAATTCTGTTTAACGTGTCCTCCAGCATGTAAATCACCGGAATAGTCATGCTGATAATGGCATCGTCAGCACTAAACATCTTCGTCGCATTTCAAAACTGTGCAGAAGGGTGCATAGGTCCCTGATCTGAGACCACTCCTGCAGCGTGATTTGCCCCACCTCTGGATCTCGTTTGCCCAGGCTATACGTCAGAACGTATTGCACCAGGGCTTGTCGGTGCTGCCACAGTCGCTGAAACATGTGCATTTCAGCCGGTGAACTGGCAGGCCCAACGACTTCTTTAGAGATGTAATTTGTTGAGCTGCGAACGGCGGAAGTGAGCACACAGCGACCGTGCCCTCTGCAGAAAGCCATCTAGTCCGGGATAGTGGGCTAAAAATTGCTGGACAACCAGGTTCAACACATGAGCCATACAAGGCACGTGTGTGACATTGCCCCGGCGAAGGGCCGCACCCAGGTTTGCAGCATTGTCGCACACAGCCTTACCTGGTAGCAGGTCCAGTGGAGACAACCATTCATGAAACTGGGTCTACAGAGCTGACCACAACTCCTCAGCTGTGTGACTCACATTTCCCAGACATTTCAAAGTAAACACCGCCTGATACCGTTGAGTCCTGCTGCCAGCATCGTAAGGAGGTGTGCAAGATTCCTTCTGCGCAGTTAGAAAGCGGGTGGCATTACCAGACAGGCTTTGGGTGCAGGTGGAGGACCGAGAGGAGGCTGAGGAGGCAGAAGCAGTGGAGGAACTTCTAGATAAAGAGGATTGACGCACAACTCGTGGGGACGGCAAGACTTGGACAGCAGCCCCTTGTCCTGCTGTCACCATAGTTACCCAGTGCCCTGTCAGCGACATGTAACGCCTCTGTCCATGCCTACTCGTCCAAGTGTCTGTGGTGAAATGCACCCTATCACACACAGAGTTTTTCAAAGAAGCAGTGATGTTGTGTGCGACATGCTGGTGTAGCGCAGGCACACCTTTCTTTGAGAAGTAGTGCCGACTGGGCATCTGGTACTGGGGCACTGCGACGGACATAAGGTCTCGAAAATCCTCTGTGTCCACCAGGCGGAAAGGCAGCATTTTTGTAGCCAACAGCTTGCAGATGGTGAAATTCAACCTCTTAGCTTTGTCATGGCTAGGAGGAAATGGTCTTTTACTTGTCCACATCTGAGGGACCGAGGGCTGGCTGTTGTGCATAGACTAGGTTGAGAAGGGTGTCCCCAGCAAACTGCCGGTCTGTGAGGAAGATGCAGGCAGAAAAGTTAGGTTGCCTTGATCCAAAGGTGGTGCTCTTGATGTCTGAGAGCGCTCAACACCAGCTGGTGTTTCCACTTCCAAATGAAATGATGACCTGCCAATCACACTGGCTGTTGCGGGTAAAGAGTTGGCAGGTCTGCGTCCAAAAACATGTGACTGCTGACCCCCCAGTCACAGATGATGAAGACGCCGCGGATGCACAAGATGGGGCAGACGGTGGTTGGCCCAGCCCGCTAGGCTGCATTGTAGCACAGTGAGCTTCCCACTGCAACTTATGCTTCATATCCATTTGACTTTTCATGCATGAAGTACTCAAACTATGGATTTTTTGGCCTCTACTTAGCTTTTGGTGACAAATATTACAGATAACACGAGTTGGGTCATCCTTATCGATCTGAAAAAATGCCCAGGCTATGCAAGGCTTAGAGCCCATGCGACCTGAACAGCCACCACGACTTCTGGTCAGAGGCAGAGTTGTGGTTGAGGATGCAGTAGTTGACGTGCTTCCAGTACTCCGTCTCTGTCCAGTAAGGCGCAACCTAACCTCGTCGTCAATAGCATCTGTGACGCCCAGCTGCGCTTGGTATCACAGATCCTAAAAGATGGCCCCCATAAACATTCACACATCTCCACCTTCCACATCAGCCGAGCAGAGGAAGCCCGTTAGGGATATAAATAGGGAAGGTGGAGCTAGGCAGTTCAGTTCGTCTGAAGAGTTCCTGCAGTAGAGAAGCCTAAGAGAGGTCAGTGTGCAGTGGAGCTCAGTCCAGTCTAGAGAACTCAGTTAATAGTTCAGCAGTGGAGCACGAGGCTCCTGCTAGCTAGATTCAGGGAGCCCAGTTAGAGCTTAAGGTGTGCCGGTGCCATAAGATCGGTGAAGCGCGGCAAGCTGCCGTTAGTGTGTATAGCTTAGTGAGGGCCCGAGTAGGCCGAAGGCGAGTGGAGAGTTAGTACATAGGGGGCAGAGGAGCTTAACCAGCTCACCCCAAAGCTTTACCGGACACCGGATCCGAGTTTACCGGGATCTCTATGACCCAGTAAGGCATAACCGGAATCCCTGGAGAACTACAAGTCCCAGGATTGCTAAGGTGCTGATACGTAACAGAGCCAGGAGACGCTTAGGCCCCGCATACTGAGAGCGTGTACTCCAAGACAAGGCCCTACCACAAGGTCAGCCATCGCAGGACAGAGACAAAGTTAGGCCTAGCTCCAGGCAGGTCAGAAACTTACTACGCAGAGGCAAGAAACAGGAGGCCCTACACCCGCTCATTGGGTAGGATCCTGATATGCACCCTTCACCCTACAGTGCTCCCGGATGTGCCTGAATTTCCACCAGTAAAAGGTACTGAAGTGACTACCGTGTCCGTTCCCATTCTTGCTCTGACCCAGCTGGGTCTCGCCTGTCCGGCATTCCCCCTGCATAAGCTGCCCTGAGGCCTAGCTTAACCTGTGGGGAGCTATACCATCGAGCTGCCTTATCACCGGCCTCAGTGGACTGCTGCAGCGCTGGGGCTTCTCACCAGATACCACAGGTGGCGTCACGAACTCTTATAAAAGTAACAATTATCCACCCTTTTAAAGAGTGACCCCAGGGTACAGGCCCGGGAGCCGACCACCGCGACATCCCCAAGGCCAGGCAAAGGCCCGGGTACCGAGTCATCCCCATCCCTTGGGCTAGTCACATTCTCCTCCACCTCCTCTGCTGACCTCATCGACTGGCTGACTGTGGGTTGACAGTAAGTGGGATCTCCAACCTCGTCATCATCACCCTGTGTGTTGTCACACCCATCGTCCTCAGAGCCAACCTCTTCCTGCCCTGACCGAAAAGTCAAGTTGTCGCTCCAATCAGGTATTTGAGTCTCATCATCGTCTTCATCGCTGTCTCCACCAACAGGAGTTACAGTTTGGGAACGAGGGTCTACATTATGCTCAGAACCTTCTTCATCTGGTCCTGGATCCGGCTCAAAGATTCTGGGCATCAGTGCAGATCATTTCCTCGTCTGGATTAATAGAAGCTCTGGAGCAGACCTCCGTTTCCCAGGCTATAGTATGAGTAAACAGCTGTGCAGACTCAACCATCTGTGTTACCCCATACTCAGATGGGCAGCTGGAGACTTGGGAGCTGTGAGGAAGCCAGTGCGATTGGGGTGACACCTCTGAGGACTGGAGTATTTGTGATGTTGAAGTTGAGGTGGAGGAGAGCCCACTTGAAGGAGCACTTGACATCCGTTGAAGCACCTGCTGTTTTTGTGCCTCATCTGGAATTTGTAGCGATGGGCGTGTCCGTAAGAAAGGGATCGTACCACATTGTCCACGAAAAGAAGTAGACATCTTAGTTTGGCTGGAAGATGGTCTTTCTTCTGCAGATGTTACCCCCCCCCACCGTGGTTGGGCTCGACCCACCAGCGGACAGACACCAGTATTGGGAGAGGGGGCTGGCTGTCAGGGTCCACCGCGGCTCTGGCACAAACCTGGGGACACGGAGGTCGCATGGGCAGGAACGGACTGGCCGTGTCGGCTTCGCACTCCAGCGTAGTCCCTCTGCCCGCTCGCTCCCGTAACCTCAAAGGGATGCGCAAGCGGCTTTTCTTCCCAGGGCTGTTCCCCGTCCAGCAGGAACGTGGGTGAGCTCAGGTCGGCCTTCCACTGTACTCCCTTACCTCCCTCGCCCTCTTTCCTTCTTTCATTCTCCATCTAACCCCTCGGCTCTGTGGTGTCCGCTCTCCCTCCAGCTCTCTCCTTCTCACAGGTGGACTACCACGTGTATTCACACTGTGGCAAATCTTTTGGGCCCAGACATAAGAAGTTGTCGAGGTAATGGATAATATGTGCCCCCTTAGAAACGTCCATTACAACCCATTCGAGGAAGCAACTAAACGCCTCCAATAGTGACCAGGATCTGGAGCACCCCATGGGCAAACAGCGATCTATATAGTATGCTCCTTCCCAGAAGCAGCCCAATAGGTGGACACTATTCGGAGGCACAGGTAGTAAGTAATCGGAACTCCGCATCTATGTCTGTTTTGGCCATTAGGGTGACCCTTCCCAACTTCTTGATCCGCCTGATTGCCTTGTCAAAGGATGTACAGTATATACTACTGTACTTGGTTCCGCGTCGATGTTGTCGTTTACGGACCTGCCCCTTGGATATGACAAATGGTGGATTAGTCCGAATGTATTGGGTTCTGTTTTTGGCACAACTCACAACGGGGATACCACTACGTCTTGTAAGGAAAGTGTTCTGAATGGAACCGCCATTCTACCTAAAGATATTTCTTTTTTAAATTTTCTTGTCACGACGTCTGGGTGTTGGTAGGCTGATTTTAGATTTTTTCTCCAGCCTTTCTTGATTTTAGAATGTCATGACATGCCTATATCTGTGTCTCCCCCTCCTTTTACTCCTCCACCTCTTTTCTTTTCGCATGACTATATGTACTTGTCACTTTTCCTTGTGTTAGTTGTGTCTTCTGAGCAGTTTGTCAGCTTTTGGACACCTTTGAAGTGTTTTCTATGTGTTTTCTATGTGTTTCTATGTGTTTTTGTTTGCCTGCCATTGGTTTTAACAGTGTTCGAAGGTGTTCGACGAACATACAGGGGTGGCTCAACACTACTTTGGATGGAACACATCCTCCCGACGCCAAGGATTGCGGGCCGTAGGTCAATCAGGGTTGCCCCCACGGTCTACAGCTCCTGCACCTCATCCTTCTTAGCCTCCTCCTCTTCAGCCTCCATCTCCGAAATGACCACATCAGTTGCAAGCTGGAAACACTGCAGCACTGCCTCGGCCAAGCGGCAATAGGCAATGCTGAAGCTAATATGCTTAGATGACAAACCGCACAATGCTGAAGAGTTGTGGACAGCTCTGAAAGACCAGGCAGATCTGTGGCTCACACCGCTGAACCTACAGCCAGGCATGGTCGTGTGTGACAATGGCCGGAACCTGGTGGCGGCTCTGAGACGAGATGAGCTCACACACGTACCATGCCTGGCCCATGTGCTTAACCTCATGGTTCAGCGGTTTCTCAAATCCTACCCGGAGCAGCTGGATCTGCTTGTTAAAGTACGCCGCCTTTGTGCCCATTTTAGAAAGTCAGCTACAGCTTCCGCCGCCCTTGCCGTGTTTCTGCAGCGTTTGCAGCTTCCGGCTCACAGACTGGTGTGTGATGTCCCCACGCGTTGGAACTCTACACTGCAGTTGTTGGGAAGGATATTTGAGCAGAAGAGGGCAGTTGTTGAGTACCAGCATCAATAAGGCCGTCAGTATTCAGTTCAGACTCCACACATAAGACCTCTGGAGTGGACCTGGATGTCAGACATATGTACCATCCTCCAAAACTTTGAGGACTCCACCACGATGGTGAGCGGAGATGACGCCATAATTAGTGTCACCATCCCGCTTCTCTGTCTTCTGAAATGCTCTCTGCTCACAATCAAAGAGGATGCATTGCAGGTGGAGCACAATGAGATGGAGCAAGGAACCATACAGGTTGATTACACACAGCCAAGCCTCATCTCATCCCAACGTGGATTGGGTGAAAATGAGGAAGAGGAGGAGGAGGAGGAAGGACAGGAGCTAGTTTCATGCACTATAGACTGTTCTACCTGCACAGCTGTCATACCGTCTGTTCAGCGTGGATGGCCAGAGGACAGAGAGGAGGATGAGGAGGAGAGCATGGTCAGTCATCCTCTTTGTGAGGACACGGAAGTCTTGCCTGTTAGTAGTCTGGCACGCATGGCTGAGTTTATGTTACGCTGCCTTTCCCATGACCCTTGCATTCTCAAAATTTTGGGTGACAGTCATTAATGGTTGGTGACACTTCTAGACCCACACAACAAGGAGAACTTTATATCTCTTATTCCTGAGGTGGACAGGCCTGCAAAAATGGGGCTGTACCAGAAGGCCTGTGTTGCGGCACTATTAAAAAAATTCCCATCTGAAAACGCTGGCAGCAGAGGGCACACTTCATTGGACAACCAAGGAGTACAAGCGAGAGAGACGCAACTTCAATCCAGCAGAGGCAGGGGAACACTGTCAAAGTTCTGGGAGAGTTTTCTCAGACCCTCCCATCGCAGAGGGCCTGAGGCGCGGGGTACTCTCACAAGGAGTTCAAAGTTTGGGAAGATGCTGAGGGAGTACCTTGCCGAACGTACCAAAGTCCTCTGTGATTCCGCTGTGCCTTATAATTATTGGGTATCCAAGCTGGATATGTGGAATGAATTGGGTCTCTATGCCTTGGAGGTCCTGGTCTGCCCTGCCGCCAGCGTTTTATCAGAGCCGGTTTTTAGTGCCGCTGGTGGAATTATAACTGATAAGCGCATCCGCCTGTCAACTGAAAATGCTGACAGGCTGACTCTTATAAAAATGAACAAGTGCTAGATTGGGCCAGACTTCTCAACACCACCGAATAATAGCAGCGTAACAAACTCAAATCCAGTGTCTTTTCTTGGGAGGTGTATTCCCATGCACCTTTTCACACCCACACATGGGTATACACTTCCTGATTTTGACTATTTGCTCTTGTCCTCCTCCTTCTCCTCATCTTCCACCACCATATCACCAGGGTGACCGTGGTCCGTGATGCAACACCCACAGAATTTTTTTGAAGGAGTGTTTATGATGCCCGTAAAAAAAATGTTTTATACAGTATGTACATGTATACCCCCCAGGGGAGAATGTTTGTCAGCCCATACACTTAGTGCATGGGCATTACAAGTATAGGAGGCCCGCTCCTTTCTCATGGGAACATTTTTTATGAGGTCCTCCTCCACGTCTCTTCCAAGGGGCATAGAAGTGCCTCCAAATTTTTGGCAGCCCTTGCATTCACTACATAGGCCAACACTATGGGAGACTCTCTCCTTTCTAATGGGAATTTGTCATTACTGTGGCCCTGCTGTATGTGTCTTTAATTTCTTAGTGGGGTTTTTCCTAAATATGGCCAGCCATTAGACTCACTGCTTAACCTATAACTGTATATGTGGCGCCCTGCTGCGCTTGGTGCCACAGAACCTAGAAGGGTGCATGATTGGATTTCTCCACAAGAGGCTCTCACTACATCCAAACACCTCCACCTTCCACCTCTTACCAGCAGAGGGAGCCCAGATAGGGATATATAAAGGGAAGGTGGAGCCAGGCAGCTCAGTCAGTAGTTAGAATCTAGCTAGAGTTGAGAGTTAGTGTTCAGACAGTGTCACCAATCTGTACACAGTAAGCAATGGTTGTAAGCACGCCCCAGCCCTTTGACTGACAGCTAGCTCTACAGTACATCAGTGCAGAGCCACCTGTCAGTGGCTCACGGGAGGAATAAAGTTAATTTACTCCCATGTGCTACACATTCAGTATAGTGGCCAAGCACTTCCTAATGGTATTACCCTGCAGATTAACCCTACATCAGCAGGTTAATAGCGTTATCCAATGTGACAGGTTCCCTTTAACTTAAAGGATCATGTTCACAACAGGAAAAGTCTTCAAACGCTTGTTTCTAATCTATTACTAGTTATTGGCCTTCTTGGTTGATGGTGTGTGGTGTGGAGTATTTTTACCGAATACAATTTTCCATTTTGATAAAAAACAACACATTTTTACCCACATGGAGGCGAATTCCCTCCTCTTCACCAGCCTCCATTATTGGTTTTATCAGATCGTATACTCACTTTATCAAAGTTTAGTGGGTACTGTGCTGCAAACTCCAGCTGACGGACCACCACTTCATTAGGAGCCACGTTTCTGTTCCTCATGTCCCGCAGAATATTGGTCAAGTAGACGTCATCTAACCTCTTTATGGCCGCATTAATCAATGTGCTGTATACATTGATATTTGGATGGAATCCACAAATCTGTAAAACAAGTTACCGATCAGATATGCAAAAAGATCCTTGTCACTTGTTTTCTATAAAAAGGCAAATCAGTTTAAAAATAACATTATTTTCTAGACTTTATCAAGTAGGAGTAAAAAAAAAAGACACTAAATAAACTATGTAAACTAGCAATGTCATTACCGCCATGTCTTCCAGGAGCTGTAAACCATCTTTTTCTTTACGGCATGCCCTAGCGAGATTGCAAAAGGTATGGATGTTTGGTGCAATGCCTCTCTGTGCCATCATAGGCAACAGCTGCTGTAAAGAAACCATTCAGACGATCAGTTTTTACACTGTACGTGTGGCATGAAGTGTGGAAGAATCGGCACTAAGTTTCAGAATGTGTCAGTGTTCTCCATGACAGCCAACCAGATGCCACGTTTCATTTTACCAGGGCAATAAAAGAAGAGCTCTGATTGGTTGTTATGGGTATCACTGTCCGTTTCGACAAAAAGTTTGTTTCTGCATGAGGCCCGACGCATTTTCAGAAAAAGGGAAATGCTAAAATCTGTATTAAACAGTATTCACACATAAAATATTGCTGCGTCCAACTGAATGTTGCATTTTGGCGGCAGCGCACAAAACGCCTTCATATAGGCTCAGGGCACAATTCCCTGCCGAAGCGCAAATTCACACAAGCACAATGCTTTGTGTTCAGGGGAAAAAAAGGCCATTTTTGATCCGTACAGCGTCCATTTGTCATCCATAACTAAAAAAAACCTAATAGAAGGCCAGACACACTTTCCTATGTAATCTATGCAGTGCGTCCGGTAAAACATACCTGCCACACGGATTGTGTCTGATTGTTGTGCAGCCTTTGAAATCTACGGTTATATCTCATTTAAAAAACGGATGGATGAGATAAGCGCCTGTAGCCATTATTCCCCCACAGTCTGGTGGTCAATCCATTCATGTGGAATATTACACTGGGTGACATGGACATCACACAGACCAAAAACACAAATGGAGGAAATCTTTCTTGATGGTGCGGCCAGAAAAAGCAAAAGGCCTCATTCACACATCATGTTGCACGTGGAGGTTTATCCCTTTTTTCATGGATACATCACATACCCAGTATAATCTATGGTGCTATTCACATGTCCGTCTGTCTGTCTTTTTCCGATATCACAGATGAAAAGAGCCGATACAAGTCTATGGGTCTGTGCAAAAACATTCAGCACCCGGATGGCAAAGAATAGGAGAAGCTCTGTAATTCAAGGATTTATTTATCCATCCGTCAAACATTGATGGGAAAAACGGACCCACAGTCCGAACACTGATGACACACGGAACAAACACTGCTGACACCAGGGACATTTTTTCCATGTACGTGGTTAAATATGGACATGTAAATGAGAAAATGTGTCATACTTTAGACTCTTTTGCTGGCTTGCCTTGCATCACTTTTTTTGCCCCCCAATTTTCAAACAATTTAGTGCATGCTGTTGTATTTAAAGCCATGCCCCTTCTGTCAAAGCCATGCCCCTTCTGTCAAAGCCATGCCCATCTTTCAAAGCAATGCCCCTTCTTTCAAAGCCATGCCCCTTCTTTCAAAGCAATGCCCCTTCTTTCAAAGCCATGCTTAGAAACAATTAGGCCGATATAAAAAAGTGTAGTTTCTATATGAATCGGTTGGAACTGTGGCGTCCCTAAGGGTTCAGTCGCCACAGGGGTACTGCACCTCAGATCGAGGTGTGGTATCTCCTCTCCGAGGTAAGGATGGAGCACCACACGGGACCCAGCCTCAGCACTCAACACTACACCACTCCTGTCCTGTGGGGGGCTTATATGCACCAGGGTGCTGCCCCAGCCAGGATAGAGGAGATGGGGGGGGGGAGACCAAAGATAGGGGGAACCATGTAGTGGGTGAGGGTGGAGGACACACTTTTAGGTTACACTTACTGATACATATTTAATACATGGCCATCTTAGGTTCAAGGTCTTTGATTGTGATCTTCATCGCTGATAGTGGCTTTCTGCTGGAACCTGCAGCTTGTTGAAGATACACGGTCCTCGTACTCTGGGCTTGAGGTGAGGAGTGGATTAGAGTTAACCGCTGTCTCTACCTGGTCAAGGTCCCTACCTAAGAAGGCCTGGAGGGGAGCGGAGGAGTAAAGCTCCACAGGCAAAAGGATCCCAGGGGATACGGACGGAGCAGCATACACCACCTGTATTTCTTACTCTGGCCTAGTCAGAGGGATTCCTGCTGCAAGAGGGGTACCGGCCCCCGATATCTGACTCTGTTACTTCACGTCTCAGTCGGAAAAGCCCAGAGGCCTTCTGGATCCCTAAGGGGGATATGGACGGAGCGGAGTACGCCACCCGTATCCCTTAAACTGCGCTGATGCAGCGGGAACCGGCGTTTCACCAAGTTCATACCACACACACACAGTCAGGAGGAGACTTAATGGGAGAACTCACCAAGGAGAGGAACATTCTGGTCCAGGGGTCTCGTTAAGTGCACCTAAACTACCCGGAGTGTGCTGAACCCCTTCCTGGTGGTCGCAGCGCGCCGTGAGGAGCAAGGAGAAGCTTTGTGCTTACTACTGAAACAACGTGAGTAAAGCTTGGAAGACTTCACCCCTTGCCTCCGTTATCCTGTCCTGCGCGGCACCGCACACACACCACCAACCTCCAGACTTTCCTCTCTCTCTGCCCTGAGGCCCTGCTCCGCCTGTGGGGAGTAGTACCAGCTGAGCTGCCACGACACCCGCCTCAGAGGACTGACGCAGCGCTGGTGGTACGTGAAAAAAGGGAAAAGAGGTGTGCTATGAAGCAGTGATCACCCAGCAATACTTCAATAAATTATCAAATGTCATAATAAGTGACAATAAATTTTATTCATTACAAATATAAATACATACAAACAACGTAAAAAAACCCAAATTGCTAAAACACAAGTAAAATCAATATAGTGGGGTTACCCACTAATTTGAAGCCCACCTGCTCCAAAAAAAACATCCCTAGTTACAACAGAACAAGCAGTACCATAATACAAGTGCCAGTATTATCCCTGGTGATCAATATCGTACACATGCAAATGAGTTATGACTGCCTGACATTAGTATACAAGGAGGTGTACTATAGTCCAGAAAGATGAAGAGGGAAATATGTGCCTACTACAGCAGAGTATATATTGAAAAATACAAAGAGTCCCAAACATAAATGAAGCCCATATAGAATATCTGAGCTAACAAATACTATATACTCACATACCACAAAAAGTACTATTCAGGGTATAAATAAATACAAAACCCTTTCATGCTGTAAGTATCCCTCCTGCACATAATAGCGCTACGATCAATCACCTCCCTGAGCACAAAATCCTATGCTGGGATGAAGCAGGCGGGCATTCAGTGCCCAAGCGCTGGTGGTAATCACCGGGAACCACAGGTGGCGTAGTCGACAAATAACCACTCATCTGCTAGCCCATATTTTTAATGTGTGCGCCCTGGGCACAGACCGGGTCAAGGCCGGGACTGCATCCCCCTCTTCCACCGGCCCGTCGTCCAAGTACACCTTTCCCAGGGAGGGCTAACGCTATCTGAGTAGTAGTGGGTCACACAGAACCATTTGCTTTGGATCGTTATAAAGCCATAGTAAAAAAAAAAAAAGGTATTCACTTTTAAGAAAAAAATATATATAAAAAGTCAGGCAGATCTGTCACACGCTTTACAAATGATTTCATGCAGCAAATATAATCCCACAATGCGGTAACATCATTCACCTACTGTACCTCAGCCTCTTTACTGTCAGATAGCGTGGATCTTCTCACAAGCCGTGTTAATTATTTTATGATGGCTTTTTAACATTTAAATGATAAAATAAAAACCATTCCCTTACCAAAGCCAACTGCAGCTTCAGAGTTTTACTCCTCTTCAACACCAAAGTGTTAAAAAAGGTGAGATCTGGCTGTACTCCGTAGGCGTCCATAGTGGCCCGGACGGCAGATTCTGACCCCACTTCTGCTCTCATGACTGCCGCTAGGAGGGTGAAGGTCTTTATTGTAGGACAGACGTTGTCTTCTTTCATCTTCTGAAGAACGCCCCCTAAGTCGCCAATCACTGCCAATCGGTCAGATGGGGTATTGACATTAACAAGTGACACAATTTTTCCCGTATTTACAGACAGGTCCAGGAGGTTTGGCACATTACTGGCATCAAAAGAGGGCACGCTGGGAAAATGGTCAGCCGTACTCACCACGGCCAGTGCCTGTGAGCCTGCCAAGTCCTCAGCTGTGCCATAGTTGCCACTTGGAATTGAGGAATGGCCCAGGAGCATGGGCTGCCCACCTCTCCAGGACTATCCTTTCTTTTCTTCACTTGCTGGCTTTTCCTGTCTTGCTTCTCTTTGCCTGCACTTAAAGTCAGGGCTGCCAGTTCCTTAGAGTGCGTGAGTAAATGTAGAGCGTCAGCGGTGTCTCCAATCCCACAGTCTCGGGGGGCACAAAGAAGCAGGTTATAGGTGATTACATGCGGCTTTACCCCCATGTGCCGCATCTGCCTCCAGACCTGAAGCACAAGATGGCGTATACAGTCATTATCCACATTACATTCACGCAAATATGTACACCCCGTCACAGAGAAAGCAGTAACTGGACACGGACTAGCTGGCATGTAATGGAAGTACCCTATTATAATGATGCTCCCATATGTCAGAGGGTCACATTGGTAAAGCCGGTGCCCTCCAGGATGAAAAGCTTTGTGGAGGGCTTGGGCCATCTACTTATGTCATTTCCAAACGTGTGTCTACATAATAAATAGGCAACTTCTACTAGTAAATTCTGTGCTATTTTCTGTATCTGTGAAGCCTTGCCCACTGGTTTTCCCATTGTCTCCGAACAGCGCGCTTACCCGTGTAATAAGACCCCGATGCCAGCACGCCTACCCGTGTAATAAGACCCCGATGCCAGCGCGCCTACCGGTGTAATAAGACCCCGATACCAGCGCGCCTACCCGTGTAATAAGACCCCGATACCAGCGCGCCTACTCGTGTAATAAGACCCGATGCCAGCGCGCCTACCCGTGTAATAAGACCCCGATGCCAGCGCGCCTACCCGTGTAATAAGACCCCGATGCCAGTGCGCCTACCAGTATAATAAGACCCCGATGCCAGTGCGCCTACCCATGTAATAAGACCCTGATGCCAGCACGCCTACCCCTGTAATAAGACCCAGATGCCAGCGCGCCTACCCGTGTAATAAGACCCCAATGCCACAGCGCCTACCCATGCAATAAGACCCCGATGCCAGCACGGGTATTCCGACTGGCCGTTACAGGTTGCAGATGGAAGTGCCGTTGGGGGGGGGGATATGCCAACCGAAGACAGCGAAAATCATGCAAAACGTCAAAAAATAACTTATCAGCATGCTGCCTACTGTAACAGTCCACCTAAAGTGGCCGACCGCTGTATTCCCTTTGTTACTAAAAATCTGGCACAAAATCCTTATCTACCAGCCAGTCTAATCACCAGCCAGTCTAATCACTAGCCAGTCTAATCACTAGCCAGACTAATCACTAGCCAGTCTAATCGCTAGCCAGTCTAATCGCTGGCCAGTCTAATCACTAGCCAAGTCTAATCACTGGCCAGTCTAATCACTGGCCAGTCTAATCACTGGCCAGTCTAATCACTAGCCAGTCTAATCACTAGCCAGTCTAATCACTAGCCAGTCTAATCACTAGCCAGACTAATCACTAGCCAGACTAATCGCTAGCCAGACTAATCGCTAGCCAGTCTAATTGCTAGCCAGTCTAATCACTGGCCAGTCTAATCACTGGCCAGTCTAATCACTGGCCAGTCTAATCACTAGCCAGTCTAATCACTAGCCAGTCTAATCACTAGCCTTGCGCCAAACTTCTAACAGAAATCTCCTATCAGAATCGCAAGAAAGGAATCAGCAGGTGATCTCTTAGACCAGTCTGAACTAGGACTAAGTAAAGGAGCTAATACAATATAAAGAGGTGAAACTGTTACCAAAGCCTTGTTATTCCGCTCACAGTAACGTCTGAGCCAGCGTCGCTGACACCTCTGCAGGCCGATTTATGCTTTTAGAAAAGTCACATGAGTATCACTACACATGAGACTTCTGCAGCCGGACAGGAGTCCTACCCCGGCTTCTGCCCTCCACCACGCGTCATCTACAAATATGACAGGCGGGTGGGAGACGCCACATCTCTACTTAGATAAATGTCCTGCTTTATCTCCTGTGCATTGGCACAAGGACGGGTATGTGCCTGCGGGCCGTCAGCATCTTCCCTGAGGAGAGCGGGCACCTTCCCGGCCGCCGCACACCGGAGATGCAGGTCCGGTGCAGGAATAACTGTGTTCCTTTGGCAGGATTGCCAGAACTTGTTCCCTCTACTTGTCGGCACCACCTGGACTAACTACACAGCAATAAATCTCCCCTCCTGGCAGTGATGTGGAGCAGGTTGCTCTGTAGCTGCACGCTCCGGCCCCCAGAGCCTGAGTAGTACAGACATACACTACATGGCTGCACTGACCACCAGAGGGAATAACGGACATAATAAAGGTGGACAGGATAGGGGGAAAATAACCACATGGATGCAATTAAAGGGTTATTGCCAAAATAGAAAATCATCTCTTATCCAAAGGTTAGGGGATAACTTACTGATCACTGAGGGTCTGACTGCTGGAACCCCTAGCAAACCCAAGAACAGGCAGCATGCTCAGCCTCCCCTCCATTCACTGTCTATAGGACTGCCCAAAAATAGCCAAGAGCAGCGCTCCACTAGTTCTGGCAGTCCCACAGACGATGAGTACGACGCGCCCAGGGGATGGGGACGACTCGGTACCCGGGCCTTTGCCTGGTTTTGGGGATGTCGCGGTGGTCGGCTCCTGGGCCCGTACACTGGGGTCACTCTTGAAAAAGGGGATTGAAACTTGGATAAAATAAATAAACAGTTTGTGACGCCACCTGTGGTACTTGGTAATGATTACCAGCGCTGCTTCAGACCTCCGGGGGGGTGATGGGATGGCAGCTGAGGTGTTTCTGCTCCCCACAGGTGCAGTGGGCCCCCGGGGCAGTGTGGAGTTTGGTGGGTGGTGATGCTGGGACTTGTAGTGCAGGCGGGATGGCGCAGCAGGAGTAACTGACAGAGACAGTGGATTCGCTTCAATACCTTTACTGGTGCGGATGTCAGGTACGCTCCAGGGTACTCAGTAGGATGGGTGCACTTCAGGACTTCTCCCCAGTGAGCGGGTATAAGGCCTCCTGGTCCGTGTCTGCCTCTCTGTATGCTCCTGGCCAGCCTGCAACTGGGCCTAGCTTATGTGTCGTGCTGTTCCTTCACCTGTCGCTCGGTAGTAGGACCTTCTGCTGGCAACCACTATCCCTGGTCGTCGGGGCCATCATGGTTCCTGGTCCTGTAATGGGTCTAGCTTCAGGTCTGCCAGGGACTTGTAGTCCTCCTGGAATGCCGGTGGTCCCTACTGGGTATAAAGGACCCTGTAGGCGTGGACCCGGTGTCCGGTTTGTATCTTTGGGGTGAGCCTTGTGATGCTCCTCTGCCCCCTCAACTCCTCTCATCTCTCCTCTTTACCGTCGGCCACACTCGTGGCCCTCAGAACCCAGCAGCAGACGCGCCGCGTCTTCGCTGCTCTCAGCGTCAGCACGCTCTCAGACTCTCTCAGTCTGACTACTAACTCTGACTGAACTGCCTGGCTCCACCCTCCATATATATATATCCCTAACGGGCTCCCTCTGGTGGTATGAGGTGGAAGGGTGGAGGTGTTTGTATGTAGTGAGGGCCTCTTGTGGAGAAGTCCATCCATGCACCCTGGGTCCTGTGGTACCTGTTGTAGCAGGGTGCCGCAAATGGAGTGGTGGTTGAGTATACACACTGCTCCGTTCATTCTTAATGGGAGTGCTGAAGACCAGCCAAGCACAGAGCTTCAGTCGTCCCATAGAGAATGTATGGTGCAGCACTGATCGACCATCACATCAGTCACAAAGGACTCTTCAAATCCCCAGTTTTCAGGATTGGTGAGGCTCCCAGCAGTCAGACCCCATCCATCGGGAAGTTATCCTATGGATAGGAGATATCTTTTAAACTTTGTACACCCCCTTTGAAGGATTATTCAATCTAATTCTAAAGTCGGGGGATACTGACAGCCGCCCTCCACTAATCACACCATGTTGGCATATTGTAGTGATATCCCACCGCATTGTGATGGAAAGAAGAATATAACTGTATACAGAATAACATGGAGATGTTTGATAGAATACAGCAGCCCGGAGGTTATGGGAGCGCCGCCAGCTTCTGTACCTCTGTACTAGATGGTATACAGCAGTGACCGTCCCTACACGGGACCCTGATCATCAGGAATATTGCCTCTTACACCCGAGCCCAGGGAATTCTAATTACTAGTGTACACGGTTATATCAGTTTATTATCACCTCCGGCCATGAAAGAATTGTCACATTATTTATTTTATAGAATTTTGTCTAGCATGGAAGTTATGAAACCTTACAAATCCATGCTCAGTACTCTCTATATACATGTATAAATTAGATACATTGTAAATGAAAACATCATATATTTAGGAGTTTGTGAGCTACATATCCATATAATAGATGGTGGCCCGATTCTAATGCATCGGGTATTCTAGAATAGGTATGCGGCCGACCGGGCGCAGTCAGCAGAGCTGTGTTTAAATTTTGCACCAAAATCGCTGATTGGTCACGGTTGCCGGCCTCGACCAATCAGCAAAGCGGTGTTTAAATTTTGCGCCAATACTGCTGATTGATCTCGACCGGCGGCCTCGACCAATCAACGATTTTGGCGCCAAATTTAAGCAACGCTCTGCTGATTGATCTCGGCCGGCGTCCTCGACCAATCAGCAGAGCGTTGCTTAAATATGGCGCCAAAATCGTTGATTGGTCGAGGCCGCCGGTCGCGACCAATCAGCGATTTTGGCGCAAAATTTAAACAACGCTCTGCATCGCTCTGCTCATTGGTCGCGGTCGCCGGTCTCGACCAATCAGCAGAGCGTTGTTTAAATTTGGCGCCAATCTCGCTGATTGGTCGCGGATGGCAGCCGCGACCAATCAGCAGAGCGGTGTTTGAATTTTGCGCCAAAATCGCTGATCGGTCGCGGGCGGCGGCCGTGACCAATCAGCAAGCCATGTTAGTGAGGACTGGAGAGCGTGTTTAAATTTGACACCAAAATCGTTGATTAGTCGCGACCGCGACCAATCAGCATAGAGGTGTTTAAATTTGGCGAGAATACTGCCGATTGGTCGCGGCCGGCTTCCGCGACCAAACAGCAGAAAGATGCAGAGCGGGGTTTAAATTTGGCGCCAAAATCGCTGATTAATCGCGGCTGACGGCCGCGACCAATCAGCAGAGCGTTGTTTAAATTGGGCGCCAAAATCGATGATTGGTCGCGGTCGGCGGCCTCAACCATTCAGCAGAGCGTTGTTTAAATTTGCCGCCAATTTCGCTGATTGTTCGAGGCTGGCGGCCGCGACCAATCAGCAGAGCGGGGTTTAAATTTGGCGCCAATAATGCTGATGGGTCGCGGCCGGCTACCGCGACCAATCAGCAGAGCGTTGTTTAAATTTGGCACAAAAAACGCAGATTGGTCGCGGCCAGTGGTTGCGACCAATCAGCAGAGTGAGGTTTAAATTTGGCGCCAATACTGCTGATTGATCTCGGCCAGCGACCGATCAGCAGAGCGGTGTTTAAATTTGGCGGCAAAATCGCTGATTGGTCGCAGCTGGAGTCCGCGACCAATCAGCAGAGCGTTGTTTAAATTTGGGGCCAATCTCGCTGATTGGACGCGTCCGGCGTCCGCGACCAATCAGCAGAGCGTTGTTTACATTTTGCGCCAATACTGCTGATTGATCTCGGCCAGCGACCGCAATCAATCAGCAGAGCGCTGTTTAAATTTGGCGCCAATCTCACTAATTGGTCGCGGATGGTGTCCGCGACCAATCAGCAGAGCGTTGTTTAAATTTTGCGCCAAGCTCGCTGATTGGTCGCGGCTGGTGTCCGCGACCAATTAGCACAGCAGTGTTTAAAAGTGGCGGTAAGATCGGTGATTGGTCGTGGCGGCTATTTAAATGTAGCGCCCAAATTGGTGATTGGCCGCGGGCAGCGGCCGCGACCAATCAGTAGAGCGGTGTTTAACTTTAGCGCCAAGATCACTGATTGGTCGCGCTCTCCGCACGCGACCAATCCGCAAATCGTATTGGTGAGGAGCAGGGAGCGTAATCGTATTAGTGAGGACCGGTGGACATGAGCGGGCGCTCGGAGCAGAAGTATCCCGACCCGCAGCGCCGCTCCCCGGTCCTCTCTTCACACCCTAGCCGCTGATGTCCCCACAGTATCCGCATGGTGTTACAGAGGTCCAGACATTTGTGTTAAAAATCGGTGATTGGTCGCGGGCAGCGTCGGCGACCAATCAGCACAGCGATGTTTAACTTTTGCGCTAAGATCAGTGATTGGTCGGGTCCGAAGACCGCGACCAATCATCGAATCGTCTTGGTGAGGACCGGCGCTGCCTCTGCGGCTACTTCCGCTGCGAGAACCCGGGACATAGCGGGCGCTCGCAGGAGAAGTATCCCGACCCGCAGCGCCGCTCCCCTGTCCTCCGTTCCGCATGGAGGTCAGAGGCGCCGGCGGTCCTTCCGCTGATACCGGCCGGGAGATGAGCGCCTCGCGCCGCTCATTTCCCGGCTGCATCTCCGTCCCGCAGATGGGTCCGGCGGTCGGGGTCCTTCTGCTGGTACCGGCCGGGAGATGAGCACCTCGCGCCGGTCATCTCCCGGCTGCATCGCCGCTGAGCTCCGTCCCGCAGATGAGCTGCTAACGGCCGCCATCTTTTTTCAGAAATCCCGCGGCGCTGATTGGCCGCTGGCGGACCAATGAGCAATGCGGGATTTCCTGGACAGACAGACAGACAGACAGATGGGATAAGACGATTATATATATAGATACTCCCTGCAACCACTTTGATGTTGCACTTTACTGCAATGCTGTGGCAGCCAAAAAAACGTCATTCTGGCATTTTGATTTTTTCCCCATTACAATGTTTACTGATCAGATTAATTAGGAGACTTGAAGTGGCGATCGTCTGATCGCTTGTGCTGTACATACACTGCTATCTATAGCAGAAATCACCATCTTCTATGAACGCCGGCCCATAGGAGGGTCATAATGACATGTATGGGAGGTCATCAGCAGACCCCCAGCTGTCATGACAACCCATCGGTGCCCCACAATCACGTGGCAGGATGTATGACGCGCTTCCAGCCGACGTGCGTTAAATCCCGCTGTCAGTGATTGGTTAATAGCAGCAGGCGGAGCAACAGTACATCAGCAGCTATTAAAGGCACATGATGGTTGATTAAATCAGTCATCATGTGCAGGGAAATATGTGGGCTCGGTGTGCGAGATCACATCAAAGGCAGGGACACGACCTTTGACGTAAATATACGTCAAAGATGGTGAAGCGGTAGAGCAAAGCACAGGTTGCAGCCTCTTCTCTAATATTCAAAGACTGGCTAAAAATACTCCTGAAAAATACTATGAGGAGGATTTTTACTCTTCTGTAAAAAATGTAGAGCGACCTCTGCAATGCGGTATACATTTCTTTACAATGGGTCCCAATAGTGGACGGATGCCTCATCATCCATCCTGACAGTGGCCACTAGGGGGCCACACACCTTCTATGTGTATGCGCCCAACAATGGCCACAAACGTAATGTGCACCGAGCCCAACAGAGTCATCAGAGAATCCAAGAGTCCCACCCTCAGCCGGCATGCCCCATCGTCACTTCAGCAGAAATACTGCAGCAAGAAATATCTGTATTAGTAAAATGAACAGTTGCTCCATGATTCCTCAATGTTTTTGCGTCTCTCATCATGTCGGAAGTGTGAGACATAATTCCCAGGTAAGTGTGCACTGTACGGATATAGGATGTAGGATGTGTGCAGCAAGCCATACCTGCAGAGCTTGTAGGAAGCCCAGCTCTTCATCCCTTATGCATCCCATAAACAGGACGCTGAATGTTTCAGGGCCAACGACACGGAATTTTTGTGCAATTTCCTATAAACTCAAGAAGACCATATTAGCTTGTTATTATCCAGCTCGCGACATCACTGCTTGAGTATTGCAAGAAAAATCTAACAAAAATCAAAATCTCAGGGAAAGCGTCACTTTGCCGTTCTCAGAACAGCCGGGTGGCCAGTGAAAAAAACAGTGAAGGGGGCGCAGTGCTGCACCAGTGCCCAGGATCAGTGGGGTCCAGCGCCGGACTGGAGTACCTGGGGCCCACCAGGAAAAAATCAATCTTGGGGCCCACCAGCACCATGCAGTTACCGTATATAGGAATAACATAAGTCCACAAACTCTTTCAAAATGATTCAACTTTATTAACCAATAAATAACCAATATAACGAATAAATAACAAACTAAAGAAACACTCCTGGGGAAAGAGGAACACTTATCTTATTCACACCAGTGTGTGATAAAGTGCCATAACAGAACAATAACAAGAAATACTTTCAAGGTACATTCTCTTAAAGTATAATTGCCACAAATTGAACCTGCATCCATCTGGCATCCCAGCAGCCGGCATCATTGTAGCAGCACCAAACTTGGCCGCTGGGAAAAGTAAAAGAATTCTGTAAGCATTTTGGAAGTTTGTATTGCACGTTTTCCTCTCCTCTATAATACAATACCATTCAATTGTTAGTGAAAGGCCCAAAGCAACAAATAAACTCACACTAACAGTCAATCAGCAGCAAAGTTACAAACGTTTTTTTTCAGAACAGAAGATGACATTGCATACGTATTAATAATGTCATCATAGTCTAAGTTCCTTGAAATGTCACACTCAATGTTCAACAGAAGGAGGGACTCTAAAAGCTCCTGTCCAATCGAAGCCCTCAGACGATTTTTTACAATTTTCAGCTTTGAGAACACTCTTTCACATGAAACCTGGGTGCAAGCAAGTGTAAGAAGGGTCTTGTAAACTGCAAAAATGTTTCCATAAGCAGCAGAATGTAAATTGTAGTCATATAAAAGTCTGTAGCAGCAGGAAAGACAGTTTTTTTGCGGGACGAGTTGTACTTTCAGATGCAATCATTTATTTTACCATATAGTGTACAGGGAAATGGCAACAAAAATTCCAAGTGCAGTAAAATTGCAAAAAAAGTGCAATTGCACGTTTGTTTAATGGGTTTTTTAGTCACCATGTTCACTATATGGAAAAACCGATGTGACAGGGTGATGCCTCGGGTCAGTACGAGTTTGTAGATACCAAACATGTATACCTTTACTGGTATCTAAGTGGTGAAAACAAATTCATAAGTTTGAAAAATCACACTTTTCACGCCATGTTCTGCGCACCGTAGTGTTCTCATTTTTTTGGGTCTGGGGCTTTGTGACGGCTTATTTTTTGCGTCTTGAGCTGACGTGCATCTCTGCTGCTCTGTAGTAGTCACAACACAGGGAGAGGTTAACCATCCAAGTATTTAATATGTATTGCAAATAAAGAATGTTCCCATTCTTAATATCCGAAAAAAGAAATGACTGACAACTATCCCTAGACTAATAATACCATATAGAAGAGAGAAATACCGCCACACCATGACCAGAACACATACCACCACATAGTGATCAAATACTACCAAGTACAAGGTATATATACTGCCACACCATGAGAAGACCACATATTACCACCACATAGTGACTGTCCGAATAATACCACATACAAGGGACAAATTCCGCCACGCCATGACCATGGCACATAATGGCACCAGATAGTGACTGATAATGAAAATGTAAAAAAGCTCTGTATATAGAGTCAATGTACAGATAATGTAGAGATTATCAGTGACATTATGCACAGGAGTCCTGTGTATAGGGTCAGTGTAGAGGTAATACAGTGATCACCAGTGACATTACACACAGGAGCTCTGTATACAGTGTCAGTGTGTGTGTATAGGTAATATAGTGATCACCAGTGACATTACACATTGGAGCTCTGTATATAGTGTCAGTGTGTGTGTATAGGTAATACAGTGATCACCAGTGACATTACACACAGGAGCTCTGTATATAGTGTCAGTGTGTGTGTATAGGTAATACAGTGATCACCAGTGACATTACACACAGGAGCTCTGTATATAGTGTCAGTGTGTGTGTATAGGTAATATAGTGATCACCAGTGACATTACACATTGGAGCTCTGTATATAGTGTCAGTGTGTGTGTATAGGTAATACAGTGATCACCAGTGACATTACACACAGGAGCTCTGTATATAGTGTCAGTGTGTGTGTATAGGTAATATAGTGATCACCAGTGACATTACACATTGGAGCTCTGTATATAGTGTCAGTGTGTGTGTATAGGTAATACAGTGATCACCAGTGACATTACACACAGGAGCTCTGTATATAGTGTCAGTGTGTGTGTGTGTGTGTGTGTGTGTGTGTGTGTGTGTGTGTGTGTGTGTAGGTAATACAGTGATCACCAGTGACATTACACACAGGAGCTCTGTATACAGTGTCAGTGTGTGTGTATAGGTAATACAGTGATCACAAGTGACATTACACACAGGAGCTCTGTATATAGTGTCAGTGTGTGTGTACAGGTAATACAGTGATCACCAGTGACATTACACACAGGAGATCTGTATACAATGTCAGTGTGTGTGTACAGGTAATACAGTGATCACCAGTGACATTACACACAGGAGCTCTGTATACAGTGTCAGTGTGTGTGTATAGGTAATACAGTGATCACCAGTGACATTACACACAGGAGCTCTGTATATAGTGTCAGTGTGTGTGTGTATAGGTAATACAGAAATCACCAGTGATATTACACACAGGAGCTCTGTATATATTGTCAGTGTGTGTGTGTATAGGTAATATAGTGATCACCAGTGACATTACACACAGGATCTCTGTATATAGTGTCAGTGTGTGTGTACAGGTAATACAGTGATCACAAGTGACATTACACACAGGAGATCTGTATACAGTGTCAGAGTACAGGTAATACAGTGATCACCAGTGACATTACACAAGCCAGCTCCGTATATAGTGTCAGTGTGTGTGTATAGGATGTACAGAGATCACCAGTGACATTACACACAGGAGCTCTGTATATAGTGTCAGTGTGTGTGTATAGGTAATACAGTGATCACCAGTGACATTATGCACAGGAGCTCTGTATACAGTGTCAGAGTACAGGTAATACAGTGATCACCAGTGACATTACACAAGGCAGCTCCGTATATAGTGTCAGTGTGTGTGTATAGGATGTACAGAGATCACCAGTGACATTACACACAGGAACTTTGTATATAGTGTCAGTGTGTGTGTATAGGTAATACAGTGATCACCAGCGACATTACACACAGGAGCTCAGTATATAGTGTCAGTGTGTGTGTATAGGTAACACAGTGATCACCAGTGACATTATGCACAGGAGCTCTGTATACAGTGTCAGAGTACAGGTAATACAGTGATCACCAGTGACATTACACACAGGAGCTCCGTGTATAGTGTCAGTGTGTGTGTATAGGTTGTACAGAGATTACCAGTGACATTACACATTGGAGCTCTGTATATAGTGTCAGTGTGTGTGTATAGGTAATACAGTGATCACCAGTGACATTACACACAGGAGCTCTGTATATAGTGTCAGTGTGTGTGTGTATAGGTAATACAGAAATCACCAGTGATATTACACACAGGAGCTCTGTATATAGTGTCAGTGTGTGTGTATAGGTAGTACATAGATCACCAGTGACATTACACACAGGAGCTCTGTATATAGTGTCAGTGTACAGGTAATACAGTGATCACCAGTGACATTACACACAGGAGCTCTGTATATAGTGTCAGTGTGTGTGTGTATAGGTAATACAGTGATCATCAGTGACATTACACACAGGAGCTCTGTATATAGTGTCAGTGTGTGTGTATAGGTAACACACATACTCACCAGTGACATTACACACAGGAGCTCTGTATATAGTGTCAGTGTGTGTGTATAGGTAGTACAGAGATCACCAGTGACATTACACACAGGAGCTCTGTATATAGTGTCAGTGTGTGTGTATAGGTAGTACAGAGATCACCAGTGACATTACACACAGGAGCTCTGTATATAGTGTCAGTGTGTGTGTATAGGTAATACAGTGATCACCAGTGACATTACACACAGGAGCTCTGTATATAGTGTCAGTGTGTGTGTATAGGTAACACACATACTCACCAGTGATGTCTCTAGGTGAAGTTCTTTATCTGCCGCAGACCGATATATCACATCTTCTATGCAGGACTTATCTCTGCAGAAAATAACATAGTTCGCTATAACTGATCACTTCCAGAGCACAATCTACACTTTTCTCAAGATTTCTACACTGCATGAAATGACAAAAAAAGAAATCTAGTGCCGCACTACACAGTAACATTGCTCCAGTGTCATTCTGTGCCGGCTCATCTCTGTCAGCAGACATATTGTCAGATGGCAAAGATGTAGCAGAGCTGAAGACAGAAGACCTATGGATTACGCTGGAGTGAGGATTTTTCTTTATTAAAGATGGAGTCCCTAAATGTGTTTTATTTTTAATAAAAAAAAAAAATTCGGTCTTTTTTTTCGGTTTACTAGAAATTCATGGTGGCTATGTCTAATTTGGCGTGACACCATGAATTTCGGGCTTAGTACCAGCTGATAATACAAAGCTGGCCTGGTACTAACCCTATTATTACCCAGGGTGCCACTCACCACCAGGGCCGCTGGAAGAGCCGGGTAAAGCACCTGGAAATGGTGCTATGAGGAATGCGCCACTTTCAGGGGTGGCTGCGGGCTGAGATTTTCAGCGTGGGGGGCCAAGAACGCTTGGGCCTTACCATGCTGCGAATCCCAGCCCCCAGCTGCCTTGTTTTATCTGGCTGGCGATCAACATATGGCGGGAGCTGGGCAATGGGCATAATTATCAAATAATATATACCAGACAGGGGCCCATAGATTCTGCTGCCTCCAATAATATATACCTGACAAGAGCCCATACATTCTCCTGCCTCCAATAATATATACCTGACAGGAGCCCATACATTCTCCTGCCTCCAATAATATATACCTGACAGGAGCTCATACATTCTCCTGCCTCCAATAATATATACCTGACAGGAGCCCATAGATTCTGCTGCCTCCAATAATATATACCTGACAGGAGCCCATACATTCTCCTGCCTCCAATAATATATACCTGACAGGAGCTCATACATTCTCCTGCCTCCAATACTATATACCTGACAGGAGCCCATACATTCTCCTGCCTCCAATAATATATACCTGACAGGAGCCCATACATTCTCCTGCCTCCAATAATATATACCTGACAGGAGCCCATACATTCTGCTGCCTCCAATAATATATACCTGACAGGAGAACATAGATTCTGCTGCCTCCAATAATATATACCTGACAGGAGCCCATAGATTCTGCTGCCTCCAATAATATATACCTGACAGGAGCCCATAGATTCTGCTGCCTCCAATAATATATACCTGACAGGAGCCCATACATTCTCCTGCCTCCAATAATATATACCTGACACGAGCCCATACATTCTCCTGCCTCCAATAATATATACCTGACAGGAGCGCATACATTCTCCGGCCTCCAATAATATATACCTGACAGGAGCCCATACATTCTGCTGCCTCCAATAATATATACCTGACAGGAGCCCATACATTCTCCTGCCTCCAATAATATATACCTGACAGGAGCCCATACATTCTCCTGCCTCCAATAATATATACCTGACAGGAGCCCATACATTCTCCTGCCTCCAATAATATATACCTGACAGGAGCGCATACATTCTCCTGCCTCCAATAATATATACCTGACAGAAGCCCATACATTCTCCTGCCTCCAATAATATATACCTGACACGAGCCCATACATTCTCCTGCCTCCAATAATATATACCTGACAGGAGCCCATACATTCTGCTGGCTCCAATAATATATACCTGACAGGAGCCCATACATTCTCCTGCCTCCAATAATATATACCTGACAGGAGCCCATACATTCTCCTGCCTCCAATAATATATACCTGACAGGAGCCCATACACTCTCCTGACTCCAATAACATATACCTGACAGGAGCCCATACATTCTCTTGCCTCCAATAATATATACCTGACAGGAGCCCATACATTCTTCTGCCTCCAATAATATATACCTGACAGGGGCCCATAGATTCTGCTGGCTCCAATAATATATACCTGACAGGAGCCCATACATTCTCCTGCCTCCAATAATATATACCTGACACGAGCCCATACATTCTCCTGCCTCCAATAATATATACCTGACAGGAGCGCATACATTCTCCTGCCTCCAATAATATATACCTGACAGGAGCCCATACATTCTGCTGGCTCCAATAATATATACCTGACAGGAGCCCATACATTCTGCTGCCTCCAATAATATATACCTGACAGGAGCCCATACATTCTGCTGCCTCCAATAATATATACCTGACAGGAACCCATACATTCTCCTGCCTCCAATAATATATACCAGACAGGAGCCCATACATACTCCTGACTCCAATAATATATACCTGACAGGAGCCCATACATTCTCTTGCCTCCAATAATATATACCTGACAGGGGCCCATACATTCTGCTGGCTCCAATAATATATACCTGACAGGAGCCCATAGATTCTGCTGCCTCCAATAATATATACCTGACAGGAGCCCATACATTCTCCTGCGTCCAATAATATATACCTGACAGGAGCCCATACATTCTCCTGCCTCCAATAATATATACCTGACAGGAGCCCATACATTCTGATGGCTCCAATGATATATACCCGACAGGAGCCCATACATTCTGCAGCCTCCAATAATATATACCTGACAGGAGCCCATACATTCTCCTGCCTCCAATAATATATACCTGACAGGAGCCCATACATTCTCCTGCCTCCAATAATATATACCCGACAGGAGCCCATACATTCTGCAGCCTCCAATAATATATACCTGACAGGAGCCCATACATTCTCCTGCCTCCAATAATATATACCCGACAGGAGCCCATACATTCTGCAGCCTCCAATAATATATACCTGACAGGAGCCCATACATTCTCCTGCCTCCAATAATATATACCCGACAGGAGCCCATACATTCTGCTGCCTCCAATAATATATACCTGACAGGAGCCCATACATTCTCCTGCCTCCAATAATATATACCCGACAGGAGCCCATACATTCTGCAGCCTCCAATAATATATACCTGACAGGAGCCCATACATTCTGCTGGCTCCAATAATATATACCCGACAGGAGCCCATACATTCTCCTGCCTCCAATAATATATACCTGACAGGAGCCCATACATTCTCTTTGCTTCCAATAATATATACCTGACAGGAGCCCATACATTCTCATGCCTCCAATAATATATACCTGACAGGATCCCATAGATTCTGCTGCCTCCAATAATATATACCTGACAGGAGCCCATACATTCTCCTGCCTCCAATAATATATACCTGACAGGAGCCCATACATTCTCCTGCCTCCAATAATATATATCTGACAGGATCCCATAGATTCTGCCGCCTCCAATAATATATACCTGACAGGAGCCCATACATTCTCCTGCCTCCAATATATACCTGACAGGAGCCCATACTTTCTCCTGCCTCCAATAATATATACCTGACAGGAGCCCATACATTCTCCTGCCTCCAATACTATATACCTGACAGGAGCCCATACATTCTCCTGCCTCCAATACTATATACCTGACAGGAGCCCATACATTCTCCTGCCTCCAATAATATATACCTGACAGGAACCCATACATTCCCCTGCCTCCAATAATATATACCTGACAGGAGTCCATAGATTCTGCTGGCTCCAATAACATATACCTGACAGGAGCCCATACACTCTCCTGCCTCCAATAATATATACCTGACAGGAGCCCATACATTCTCCTGCCTCCAATAATATATACCTGACAGGAGCCCATACATTCCCCTGCCTCCAATAATATATACCTGACAGGAGCCCATAGATTCTGCTGGCTCCAATAATATATACCTGACAGGAGCCCATACATTCTGCTGCCTCCAATAATATATACCTGACAGGAGCCCATACATTCTGCTGCCTCCAATAATATATACCTGACAGGAGCCCATACATTCTCCTGCCTCCAATAATATATACCTGACAGGAGCCCATACATTCTGCTGCCTCCAATAATATATACCTGACAGGAGCCCATACATTCTGCTGCCTCCAATAATATATACCCGACAGGAGCCCATACATTCTGCTGCCTCCAATAATATATACCCGACAGGAGCCCATAGATTCTGCTGCCTCCAATAATATATACCTGACAGGAGCCCATACATTCTCCTGCCTCCAATAATATATACCTGACAGGAGCCCATACATTCTCCCGCCTCCAATAATATATACCTGACAGGAGCCCATACATTCTCCTGCCTCCAATAATATATACCTGACAGGAGCCCATACATTCTCCTGCCTCCAATAATATATACCTGACAGGAGCCCATACATTCTCCTGCCTTCAATAATATATACCTGACAGGAGCCCATACATTTTCCTGCCTCCAATAATATATACCTGACAGGAGCCCATACATTCTCCTGCCTCCAATAATATATACCTGTCAGGAGCCCATACATTCTGCTGCCTCCAATAATATATACCTGAAAGGGCCCATACAGTGCTGCCAATATGATTAGCGAACCAGGGGGGCCCTCTGTTCTCTGTACAGGGCACAGGGGGGGTAGGGGGCGGGGCTTGGGGGCGTGGCCAATGGGACCCAGGGCCTACCGGGGGATTTCCTGATCCTCCGGTGGGCCAGAACGCCCCTGGTGGGGTCCCTGTGCCCCCCTAACAGGTGACATACTAACTAGCTGAAAATTTACACCCCAGCACCATCTTTCTATCTCTTAAGCTGACAGTGAATGTGTTGGTAGTGTGGCGCCCCTGAGGGTTCAGTTGCCACAGGGGTACTGCACCTCAGAAAGAGGTGTGGTATCTCCTCTCTCAGGTAAGGATGGAGCATCACACAAGACCCTACTTCACACTCAACACTACACCACTTCTGTCCTGTAGGGGGCCTAAATGCACCAGGGTGCTTCCCCGGCCCGGGATAGAGGAGATGGGGAGGAACCAAAGATGGTGGGAACCATGTAGTGGGTGAGGGTGGAGGAAGCACTTTACTTTAGCATCATATATATACAGCGGCCATCTTTATAACCTAGTCTTTTGTCGTGGTTCCTTGGGAAGGTCAGTCAGCACAAAGCTGCGGCCGGCTCAGGGGTCACGGTTCCCGGTCTCAGGCCTCGAGACGGGGGGTTTCGGCAGAGTTGAGTTATAGCTAGCTCTGTCCCCGGTCAGAGTCCAATCAAGAAGGCCCAGGAGGGGAGCAGAGGAGATAGGCTCCACAGACGAAAGGATCCCAGGAGGGTACGGATGGAGCGGAGTCGCCACCTGTATTCTTCACTCTGGCCTAGCCTGAGGGACTCCTGCCGCAAGAGGGGACCGGCCCCTGATATCTGACAGTGTACTTCACGTCATCGTTAGAAAAGCCCGGAGGCTTAGTGGATCCCAGGGGGATACGGACGCAGCGGAGTCGCCACCTGTATCTCTCAACCTGTGTATATCTAGTGGGACCCGGCCTTACTCCACGTTCACATCACATACAGTCAGGAGAGGACTCAGTGGGAGAATCTAGGAAAGAAAGGAACACCCCAGCGGGGTCTTGACAGGTGCTCCTGATCTACCTAGGAAGTGCTGAACCCCTTCCTGGTGGCCGCAGCGCGCCACGAGAAGCAGAGAGAAGCTTTGCAGCTGCTACTTCATCAAAGTGAGTAAATCTTGGATGACTTCACATACTGCCTCCGTTTGCTCATTCCTGCGCGGCACTGCACCCACCACAACTCCCCAGATCCTCCATACCGCCCTGAGGCTTACTCCGCCTGTGGGGAGTAGTACCAACCAAGCTGTCAGAACATCAGCCTCAGAGGACTGCTGCAGCGCTGGTGGCCATCACCAGAAACCACAGGTGGCGTAGTCGAACATCCACTCATCCAATAGCCCATTCTTTTTATGTGACAGCCCTGGGCACGGACTGGGTCGCGGCCACGACGACACCCACATACCCCCACCATATATTGTCCGGCACCGAGTAACCCCACCGCTCAGGGAGGGCGTCGCAGTAGCAGATAGTTCAAAGCTGTCCACCTTTCTCGAATTTAGTAAGTGACCCCCTGGTCCCCACAGAAGAACTGAACTCTGGTGGTGCCTTCTGATGGCGGCTAAGTCCCCGGCCAGACATGGTGCACTGGTGATTCCCCGTGGAATGATTACAATGATGCTGTTCCCTCCCGGTTAATCTACGATAGGGGCATCTTATAAGGACTCCATTGTGGGTGACCAGGACTGTGACCTTGACTTACCTTAAATAGCTCACAGCTCCCCTGCAGTCCTGAGCTCAGCGTGCAGACCTTCAGCGAGCTCCGGTAAGTGATGGGATTAAGCGCAATGTTCTTGTCCATCAATTCTTTCCGCAGCTTCAGTGCGTGCTGCAGACCCGAGTCTTTCCATGGCGACTCCGCGCAGGCGTTGAACAGGGCAGTATATGTGGCATCTGTGGGAACCAGACCTCGCTTTTTCATCTAAATGATGTAACAAGAAATGAGTCTGTACTGTAAAAACTGTATGTAATAATAGCAATAATAATGTAAGTACATAATATACAGGGCATTATCAGATAATGTACAGGTACTTTACTGCATTACGTTATTGGTCCTCCCAATTAACAGAACAAATGGTCCATGGTGCTCACTGGGGCGCTGACGCCCCTTCACAGCAAGATCCATATAAGTGTGAGTGCCTCGTACTGCCGGCCTCGGCCAGATCCCCACAGCTTGTACACTGATGGACAGCGTACACAATGAATGTTATATTGAGGGCATAACAGTCATGTCAGGTGGCTACTGCTATGTGTATATTCTATTCTGGCCCCTGTGTGTCCTGCAATTGTCACCAGTTCTCCCCTCTGCAGGCTCTAGCGCTAAGCTTCAGTTATCTCTCAGCTAGTGGGTAGAGAATGCTGCACTGTCTGCTCACGTACACATCGCACACAGGCGGGAGGGATTCCCGCTTTCCATTCAGCACATGTTCAGAAGCAGTGGCAGTGATATGGTTGTGTAGAAGTGCTCAGCACTGAAGTGAGATAAACTCCTTACTAGAATAAGCTGCAGCACGATCTGCCCGTGTCTCCCTCTGATTGTCCTATCACTGTGCTCCTGCTCCAGCCTAACCTGATTTCATTAATCAATAGTGCAAGTAAAGATAAGACACTTTGTAATATACATTATCAGATAAACCTTCTTCTTTTGTCACTTAAAAGACATTTTTTGGTCTCCTGCACTAATCATTCACTCTCAATATCTGCTAAATCTGTGGGAGAAGGGAAGGGAACCTGTCACATGAAAAAACGCTATCAACCTGTAGATATGGGGTTACTCTGCAGGTTAATAGCATTCTGAACCTGCCCGGTGCCGGCATTTAGACTCCCTCTGCCAGGAGGAAATGAACTTTATCGTACCTGGTAGCGTTTGGGTATCAGTCATGGGGGCGGCACTGGTTCAGTCACCGCTCTGTGTATAGAGAGTGACGGCTGTCACCGTGCCCCCAGCCCTGATTGACAGCCGGCCCTAATGCTGAGCTGCCGCCAGTCACTACAGGGGTCGCAGTTACAGGCGCCACTTTCTATACACAGAGCAGTGCCACCCCGGTGACTGGAAGTCGAACGCTACCGGGAGGAACGTGACAGGTTCATTTCAACAAAAATGTCTGCGCTGCCCCTATAAACCTATGGAAGGGGGAGATGGAGGGAGAAAAAGCAGAGCACAGAAAAGGTAAATGCTGAGGCTTATAATGCAGAGAAAAAATGCAGGAGACCCATCATATAATGTACACTCCCCATACATTCATGTACACTCAGGAGTGTATAATGAGTGGCAATTATTCCTTATATAGTTCTCCTTATTCTAAAAAGTCATCAGAAAGTGCTGTTAAATCGTAAGGGAATCTGCCACCCGGTTTTAGATGCCCCATCTGAGAGCAGCATGATATGAGGGGTGAGACCCTGATTACAGTGATATCTCACGCTTTTTGCTGCTTACTGCTATTTTGATAAAATCAGTGTTTTATCTGCTGCAGCTCTAGTAGTTCTCTGAATGCTGAGCTTTGTATAACCCCCACCCACACCACTGATCGGCAGCTTTCCTCCAGTCAGTGGTGGGGATGGGGTTATACAGAGCACATGAATACCGAGGACTACTTAGCAGAATTTCATACAATTTGCCCAACAGAAGAAAATTCATATGTAAAAGAATACGACTATAATACTGCTCCCTATGTACAAGAATATAACTGCGATAATACTGCTCCCTATGTACAAGAATACAACTACTATAATACTGCCCTCTATGTACAAGAATACAACTACTATAATACAGCTCCTATGTACAAGAATATAAATACTATAATACTGCTCCTATGTACAAGAATATAACTACTATAATACAGCCCCCTATGTACAAGAATACAACTACTATAATACTGCCCTCTATGTACAAGAATACAACTACTATAATACTGTTCCTATGTACAAGAATATAACTACTATAATACTGCCCCCTATGTACAAGAATATAACTGCTATAATACTGCTCCGTATGTACAAGAATACAACTACTATAATACTGCCCCTATATACAAGAATATAACTACTATAATACTGCTCCTATGTACAAGAATATAACTGCTATGATATTGCCCCTGTATAAGAATATAACTACTATAATACAGCTCTTATGTACAAGAATATAACTACTATAATATTGCTACTATGTACAAGAATATAACTGGTATAATACAACTACTATAATACTGCTACTATGTATAAGAATATAACTGCAATAATACTGCTCCAGTATAAGAATATAACTGCTATAATACTGCTACTATGTATAAGAATAAAACTGCTATGATACTGCCCCTGTATAAGAATATAACTGCTATGATACTGCCCCTGTGTAAGAATATAACTGCTATGATACTGGTATGAGTGGCGGTATTGCCATCATTATTTGAGCTGTTTTTCTCCTGCATTAACCCCTCCTCGTCTTAAACCTGTTTTGGGCTTAGAGGAGGGCTCAGCTCTGGGCGCTTGTATGCGGTGACTTCTCTGGATGCCACATTTCCGGGCACGTGCTCTACAATGGCCTCACTTCTGTTCCTGTATGGCCTCCGCTGGGTGCGGCCTCACTCGCTGGGAGGAGGTCAGTTACCGGACTCTGGGCTTGGACCTGGTGCCCTGTAGGTAGCAGGTGTGACTTGGAGGACCCCTGCTATGACTGACTCCTGACAGTGTTCAGGGCCCATCCTGCCGCTATAGTGACTGGCAGACCCGGCCGTACAGGGTTACTGGGCGTTCACCTCTGAGTGATGGAATCAGCGCGCAGACGATTATTGTCTCAGCCCGGAGCGGTGAGAGCCGGGACCCTATAATCCGGCACATTCCAGCCGTTCATCCTAATCCGCCTACAGCGGCCGCTAATGTGCGCCCTCCAGGCAGGAGAGGAGGCGAGTCCCCACACCGGCCTCACATGGAGGCTCGCACCATGGGGATCGAAGCTTCAGCATCCCGCCCGCCGGAATAAACTGCACTCGCTTTCTTATATACCTTGCGTTTTTATTCTTCACCATTTACTTCGTCAGGGAATAAAAACATTTAAATAATTGTTACGGAAAACAGCGCCACCCTGACCCATGGGTTGTATTTGGTATTACAGCTCAGAGTCCTGCAATACCGGCTGTGAGCAGATGTGGCGCTGTTTCTGTACCAGAGCAGCCATGTTTTTCCACTCTGAGCAGGGCTGTGTCCAGGAAATCTCTAACCATAGGGATCTGGTTTGAGTGGGCATTTCCCCTTTAAATGTTATGGTCACCTTTGGGGACTTTCTTTTGTATTTAAATGCATTTATTTTTGAGCCAAATATTTTTTGCAAATTGGTTCCATTAAAATTTTTCACCGTTTGGCTTTTACAGGCCTTTTAAGTGGCTGTGGAATGAGTCAACTGAGGACCTGTCAGTGAGCTCCTCTCACTGACACAAAGTTCTGCTCAGCTTTCATGTAGGCTCAGTAAAATGACAGCTTAAAAAAAAAAGCTGCAAGCTCACTGATAAATTCTCAGTTAACTCATTCCGCAGATGTCAGACGCAAAAAATTTAATAAATCCCATTTTTAATAAAATTAAAATATATGCATTTAAGAAAATGTAAAAAATGCCAGGTAAGTGTGAACGATGTCTTGTATGTGGCTAGGTGGATTGTCTGTACTTACTGTACAGGCAGGGGCGTACATAGGAATCATGGGGCCCCATAGCAGAAGCTCTAATTGGGCCCCCCCCCCCAAAAAAAAATGTAAATAATTGTCGGGGTCACCAAAGATCAGATCTCACAACTTTCTATCCTTTACATAGTAATTTTCCTCCTGCTGACGTCATAGATCTCTCTTTCATTGCCCCATAAAGTGTGATGCCAAAAAAAGGGCCCCCCAAACACAGTATGAAACCCCCATGGTGAATTCCTCCATATGCACAGTATAATGACCCTACTGTACCCCAACTCAACTCCCAGGGTAAAGTATGCTGACCCCAACACAGTATGATCCCCCAACTGTGAGCCGCTAGAGAGAATGGTACATAATAAGGGACGGCTCTATACATAATGAGTACACTATATACTAAGGGACTGTGCTGTACATAATAAGGCTACATTCCTGCATCTGTGTGCAGTGTCGGTGTGCTGGCCTGTTTTACTGACGCATTGAGCATGTCCTATTCTAATCCTCAAAATCGGATCAGAACAGGACATTCTCTGCCCTCTTAGATCTCATTCTCAGATCCGTGATTTTCATGGATGTGTGAATGGATCTATAAAACTGTACGAGTCCGTGGACCATCCGATAAAAAGATCTGGCAGCACACGGACATTTCACACAAATGTGAGAATGCAGCCTAAGGGATTTTACAGATAACATCATCACTGCAAGTCACACAGCGCAGACACAGAATAATATTTACATCCAGGCACTTACCGCTGACGTCTCATCTGATCAGAGCCGGTTTCTGCTGCTTCTTCTCCGTCTGGTCAGACCTTCATGTCGACATCTCCCAGCCACGATGACCAGTACAGCCCTAAAAATAACAAGGTCAGATATTGTCTGCATACATGTGTCTCCCCCGCTCTGCGTCCTCGAATACAGATATGTAACCCCCCCATTAATATACTATTAGCCACTTAGTAATCAAAATATAAAGTGATAAGCAGCACTGTGCCCCCCATTAACTATAATCTGCACCGGCCAATAAAATAAATTATTCAGTCTCTGTGACTCTCCCCAATTAACTGTAAGGCTATGTGCACACGGAAAATATACAAGGCTTTACAGTACAAGCAAAGTGAAACCCCCATCATTGCTCTCTCCCAGCACCCTCGCAATTGCTCTCTCCCAGCACCCCCGTCATTGCTCTCTCCCAGCACCCCCATCATTGCTCTCTCCCACCACCTCCATCATTGCTCTCTCTCAGCACCCCCATCATTACTGTCTCCCAGCACCCCCATCATTGCTCTCTCTCAGCACCCCCATCATTACTGTCTCCCAGCACCCCCGTCATTGCTCTGTCCCAGCACCCTCATCGTTGCGCTCTTCCAGCACCCCCATCAATTCGCTCTCCCAGCACTCCCATCATTGCGCTCTCTCAGCACCCGCATCATTGCTCTCTCCCAGCCCCCATCATTGCTCTGTCCCACCACCCCCATCATTGCTCTCTCCCAGCCCCCATCATTGCTCTGTCCCAGCACCCCATCATTGCTCTGTCCCAGCACCTCCATCAATGCTCTCTCCCAGCCCCCCCATCATTGCGCTCTCCCAGCACCCCTATCATTGCTTTGTCCCAGCACCCTCATCATTGCTTGCTCCCAGCAACACGTCATTGCTCTCCCCTTCCCTACCATCCCCATCATTGCTCTCCCCAGCCCTATCAGCCCCATTATTGCTCTTCCCAGCCGCATCATTCCTCTCCCCAGCCCCATTATTGCTCTTCCCAGCCCCATCAGCCCCATTATTGCTCTTCCCAGCCCCATCATTCCTCTCCCTAGCCCCATCAGCCCCATTATTGCTCTTCCCAGACCCATCATTCCTCCCCCCACCAGCATTTCAGTAAAAAAAAAAAAAACAAAACAAAAAAAGAACAACTTACCTCACCTCGCTCGCCTGCAGCATCCTCCTGGTTGCCGGCAGCTTTCTTCCTGACCCAGGCGCGCGCTGCATGATGACGTCATCAAGCTGCGCGCGCCTGGGTCAGGGAGGAAGCAGAGGACGAACCCTCCAGCTCCGCGGCTATTCTCCTCCTGACAGCAGCGGAGCTGCAGGGATCGCTCCCTGACCGCCGCGTGCAGGGAGCAGCTGCATGGTGGAGACCCGGCGCTGCTGCACCGGCGGCGGTATGTCCACCCCTGGACTGCTATGGGAACCCCCCGGCTCACGGGCCCCATAGCAGTCGCGTGGTCTGCCGCCATTGGCGGTACGCCACTGCGTACAGGAGCTGGGAGCACTGTCTGTAGCCTCCTCCATCTCCTCGCACTTGTCTGCCGCCCTCTGGCGGTCGCTGTAGGTCATGGCGCACACGGCGGCTCCGGACTCCACCAGGAACTTACACACCTGGACGTTGTTGCAGGAGGCGGCGCAGTGCAGCGGGGTCCTGACAGCGACACCAAGCGGAGAAAACGACAGGAAACCGCCACAGAAAACCCCCTGAAAAACTAGACCGTCTGTCCTAAATCACCCAGACCCTCGGGGGCTCAACTTTTCTATTTCTTGGGCCAAGATTTTTTTTTCTTTTTCTCCCATTGATGCAATCTGGCCGGGGGCTGAGTCACGTGCTGGCCGGGGGGGGCGGGGTAGTGCTTAATAAGTGCTCTCAGGCCTCTAACAAGGGATGGGGGGTTTTCTGCCGACCCCTTTAATGCGAGCCGATATTCGGGGCAGCAGCCGGCGCTGTCTGCTGCGTTTACCTTCACTCCGAACTGGACGAGGAACTGGACGATCTCGGTGTGGGGGGCTGTGAGACCCTCGTCGTTGGGCTGGCTGGGGTCTTCCACCTGCAGATGAGGGGGATGGAGAAGATACAACATTAGTGCTGGCAGAAATCCAGAGCACGGGAGTCATCAGCACAATAAGCGAAGGAGCGGGACGGGCCGAGGGGACGAGCGCGGTAATGAGGGGGACAAGGGCCGCATTCAGCAGAGGAAAGGAATGAGGGGGGCTTCTAATTCTACCAATCAGAGGCGGATAATATCTGGCTGCAGGACAGGAAGGACATCACCGCCCATCAGCTCTCATCACATTGCCCTCTGTTCACACCTGAGCTGTGTCCACAGTTTATAACTGAAGCAATAACTGTCATAAAGCCGCTGTAAATGGGACAGAAAATCTGCACCAAAATCTGTGCAAAACTTAACTGCAGATTTTAGTGCAGATTTGGCCACAGATTTCACTCTTTGCAAACCATTAAGTGAAATTAGCAGTGACAATCCACACTGAGAACTTGTGTGGGCGCTATATGATGTGTGTTGTAGGCACTGTATAGCGGTAATGTGTGGGCGCTATATGATGTGTGTTGTAGGTACTGTATAGCGGTAATGTGTGGGCGCTATATGATGTGTGTTGTAGGTACTGTATAGCGGTAATGTGTGGGCACTATATGATGTGTGTTGTAGGCGCTGTATAGCGGTAATGTGTGGGCGCTATATGATGTGTGTTGTAGGTACTGTATAGCGGTAATGTGTGGGCACTATATGATGTGTGTTGTAGGTACTGTATAGCGGTAATGTGTGGGCGCTATATGATGCGTGCTGTAGGTACTGTATAGCGGTAATGTGTGGGCGCTATATGATGTATGTTGTAGGTACTGTATAGCGGTAATGTGTGGGCGCTATATGATGTGTGTTGTAGGTACTGTATAGCGGTAATGTGTGGGCGCTATATGATGTGTGTTGTAGGTACTGTATAGCGGTAATGTGAGGGCACTATATGATGTGTGCTGTAGGTGCTGTATAGCGGTAATGTGTGGGCGCTATATGATGTGTGTTGTAGGTACTGTATAGCGGTAATGTGTGGACGCTATATGATGTGTGTTGTAGGCACTGTATAGCGGTAATGTGTGGACGCTATATGATGTGTGTTGTAGGCACTGTATAGCGGTTATGTGTGGGCGCTATATGATGTGTGTTGTAGGCACTGTATAGCGGTTATGTGTGGGCGCTATATGATGTGTGTTGTAGGTACTGTATAGAGGTAATGTGTGGGCGCTATATGATGTGTGTTGTAGGTACTGTATAGCGTTAATGTGTGGGCGCTATATGATGTGTGTTGTAGGTACTGTATAGAGGTAATGTGTGGGCGCTATATGATGTGTGTTGTAGGTACTGTATAGCGGTAATGTGTGGGCGCTATATGATGTGTGTTGTAGGCGCTGTATAGCGGTTATGCGTGGGCACTATATGATGCGTGTTGTATAGCGGTAATGTGTGGGCGCTATATGATGCGTGTTGTCGGGGCTGTATAGCGGTAATGTGTGGGCGCTATATGATGCGTGTTGTAGGCATTGTATAGCGGTAATGTGTGGGCGCTATATGATGTGTGTTGTAGGCACTGTATAGCGGTAATGTGTGGGCGCTATATGATGTGTGTTGTAGGTACTGTATAGCGGTAATGTGTGGGCGCTATATGATGTGTGTTGTAGGTGCTGTATAGCGGTAATGTGTGGGCGCTATATGATGTGTGTTGTAGGTGCTGTATAGCGGTAATGTGTGGGCGCTATATGATGTGTGTTGTAGGCACTGTATAGCGGTAATGTGTGGTCGCTATATGATGTATGTTGTAGGTACTGTATAGCGGTAATGCTTGGGCACTGTGTGATGCATGTTGTAGGTACTGTATAGCAGTAATGTGTGGGCGCTATATGAGGTATGTTGTAGGTACTGTATAGGGGTAATGTGTGGGCGCTATATGATGCGTGTTGTAGGCACTATAGCGGAAATGTGTGGACGCTATATGATGTGTGTTGTAGGCACTGTATAGCGGTAATGCGTGGGCTCTGTGTGATGCGTGCTGTAGGCACTGTATAGCGGTAATGTGTGGGCACTATATGATGTGTGTTGTAGGCACTGTATAGCGGTAATGTGTGGGCACTGTGATGCGTGCTGTAGGCACTGTATAGCGGTAATGCGTGGGCACTGTGTGATGCGTGCTGTAGGCACTGTATAGCGGTAATGCGTGGGCTCTGTGTGATGCATGCTGTAGGCACTGTATAGCGGTAATGCGTGGGCACTGTGTGATGCGTGCTGTAGGCACTGTATAGCGGTAATGCGTGGGCACTGTGATGCGTGCTGTAGGCACTGTATAGCGGTAATGCGTGGGCACTGTGATGCGTGCTGTAGGCACTGTATAGCGGTAATGCGTGGGCACTGTGATGCGTGCTGTAGGCACTGTATAGCGGTAATGCGTGGGCACTGTGTGATGCGTGCTGTAGGCACTGTATAGCGGTAATGCGTGGGCACTGTATGATGCGTGTTGTACGTACTGTATAGCGGTAATGTGTGCGCACTATATGATGCGTGTTGTAGGTACTGTATAGCGGTAATGTGTCGGCGCTATATGATGCGTGTTGTAGGTACTGTATAGCGGTAATGTGTGGGCGCTATATGATGCGTGTTGTAGGTACTGTATAGCGGTAATGTGTGGGCGCTATATGATGCGTGTTGTAGGTACTGTATAGCGGTAATGTGGGCGCTATATGATGCGTGTTGTAGGTACTGTATAGCGGTAATATGTGGGCGCTATATGATGTGTGTTGTAGGTACTGTATAGCGGTAATGTGTGGGCGCTATATGATGTGTGTTGTAGGTACTGTATAGCGGTAATGTGTGGGCGCTATATGATGTGTGTTGTAGGTACTGTATAGCGGTAATGTGTGGGCGCTATATGATGTGTGTTGTAGGTGCTGTATAGCGGTAATGTGTGGGCGCTATATGATGTGTGTTGTAGGCTCTGTATAGCGGTAATGAGTGGGCACTGTGTGATGCTTGTTGTAGGCACTGTATAGCGGTAATGTGTGGACGCTATATGATGTGTGTTGTAGGCACTGTATAGCGGTAATGCGTGGGCTCTGTGTGATGCGTGCTGTAGGCACTGTATAGCGGTAATGCGTGGGCACTGTGTGATGCGTGCTGTAGGCACTGTATAGCGGTAATGCGTGGGCTCTGTGTGATGCGTGCTGTAGGCACTGTATAGCGGTAATGTGTGGGCACTATAGCGGTAATGCGTGGGCACTGTGTGATGCATGCTGTAGGCACTGTATAGCGGTAATGCGTGGGCACTGTGTGATGCGTGCTGTGGGCACTGTGTGATGCGTGCTGTAGGCACTGTATAGCGGTAATGCGTGGGCACTGTGATGCGTGCTGTAGGCACTGTATAGCGGTAATGCGTGGGCACTGTGATGCGTGTTGTAGGCACTGTATAGCGGTAATGCGTGGGCACTGTGATGCGTGCTGTAGGCACTGTATAGCGGTAATGTGTGGGCACTATAGCGGTAATGCGTGGGCACTGTGTGATGCATGCTGTAGGCACTGTATAGCGGTAATGCGTGGGCACTGTGATGCGTGCTGTAGGCACTGTATAGCGGTAATGCGTGGGCACTGTGATGCGTGCTGTAGGCACTGTATAGCGGTAATGCGTGGGCACTGTGATGCGTGTTGTAGGCACTGTATAGCGGTAATGCGTGGGCACTGTGATGCGTGCTGTAGGTACTGTATAGCGGTAATGCGTGGGCACTGTGATGCGTGCTGTAGGCACTGTATAGCGGTAATGCGTGGGCACTGTGTGATGCGTGCTGTAGGCACTGTATAGCGTTAATGCGTGGGCACTATATGATGCGTGTTGTAGGTACTGTATAGCGGTAATGTGTGGGATCTATATGATGCGTGTTGTAGGTACTGTATAGCGGTAATGTGTGGGCGCTTTATGATGTGTGTTGTAGGTACTGTATAGCGGTAATGTGTGGGCGCTATATGATGCGTGTTGTAGGTACTGTATAGCGGTAATGTGGGTTCTATATGATGCGTGTTGTAGGTACTGTATAGCGGTAATATGTGGGCGCTATATGATGCGTGTTGTAGGTACTGTATAGCGATAATGTGTGGGCGCTATATGATGCGTGTTGTAGGTACTGTATAGCGGTAATGTGTCGGCACTATATTATATATGTTGTACTGTATAGCGGTAATGTGTGGGCACTATATGACGGCATTTTGTATACTTATACAAATAAATATTGGCATCCTGCTTTGCTTTTTGCTCACGGCCCCGTCGCCTTCTCTCCTCTGCCGGCGCCCCGTCGCCTTCTCTCCTCTGCCGGCGCCCCGTCGCCTTCTCTCCTCTGCCGGCGCCCCGTCGCCTTCTCTCCTCTGCCGGCGCCCCGTCGCCTCCTCTCCTCTGCCGGCGCCCCGTCGCCTCCTCTCCTCTGCCGGCGCCCCGTCGCCTCCTCTCCTCTGCCGGCGCCCCGTCGCCTCCTCTCCTCTGCCGGCGCCCCGTCGCCTCCTCTCCTCTGCCGGCGCCCCGTCGCCTCCTCTCCTCTGCCGGCGCCCCGTCGCCTCCTCTCCTCTGCCGGCGCCCCGTCGCCTCCTCTCCTCTGCCGGCGCCCCGTCGCCTCCTCTCCTCTGCCGGCGCCCCGTCGCCTTCTCTCCTCTGCCTGCGCCGTGCCCCTTCCTCACTAATATTATTTGCTTTCCTTAGATTTGCTTTCTGACAACATTGTGCTTTCGCTGACCCACGCTGCAGCCGCAGAGGTCGTCCTGCAGATCATCTCGGAGTGTTACCCCCAGGTAATAATAAATACTATTAATTACAGCCCCATCTGTGATCTGAGCAGATCCACACTAGGCTATGCCACTGGAGATCCTTGGGGACCCTGCTGGGACCCCCACAATCTTTTTTGTCACTCTTGGGCTAATGATACATGGGGTAAGAACCAGCGCCCCCCTGTCCATAGGCTGCTTGTGAAATTCTCTATATATATTTTTGTAGCTTCAGTCTTTGGACCTGAGTTGTCGTCGTCTCTCCAAGCTGACTGGTTTTGCTCATCTCTTCTACCTGACCCGGCACCTGCAGGGTCTGAACCTCTCCTATAACGAGGTACGTCGCCTCCTTGCGCAGGGATCGGGTCTGCTGCCGTCGTGACGTCTTTTCCGATTACCCCGTATATGCCATCGATCGTGGGGTACCGGTGGGTAACAGTGGCAGTCAGTGGCCTCCTGAAGACCCCCGTCCTGCCATCTCTGTACATCTGTGTTCCCAGTATAGTACAAGAAATCAAACAGTCGCAGAGTCCAGGGCAAAAATAAGTAAAAATTTATTTAAAAATGAATAAATAAACTAAAACCCATAATTTTCATTTGTCTCGCTTTTCCCAATTAAAAACTAAAGAAATAAAAAAAAAATAAATAAACAGAAAAATTGGTAAATCGAAGCCGTAAAACTCCATCCTATGAAAATATAAAGAACCCAAATTGTAAACCTTTTAAAAAAATTAAAATCAAAATAATTGATTTTTCGATCGCTGCACTTCTCAAAAATGGAATAAAAAGCAATCGATCAAAATGGTATGAATAAAAATACAAAAAGACCCTCACCCAGCCCCAGCAACAGAAAAAGTTACAAGTCCCAAAAATGGAGGAATAGAAAGCCCATACTCATCCTGGGAAAAAAAAAACCAGGCCATATAGACGGAACAATAAAATGGTTTGTGGCTCTTGGAAGAAGGCGAGAAACAAACAAATCTCTGTGTTTTCTGGTGGTAGCTGGTGACGGGAACATGTTCTTTTTTAGCTTTGCAGAGTTGAAGAGCTGGATCTGATGCACAACCTGGAGCTGAGAGAGCTGTGGCTGGAGGGAAACCCTCTGCACGGGGCGGTGGAAAGCTTCTCCGCCTGCTACAGGTGCCCGCACCTCTCTGCTATCACATTATTATACAAATGCAAATCACCGATTCAATGCTTTTATTTTTCTTTTTTTGTGTTGCACAGATTGGTAACTTATTTTCCCACCATTGAAAAACTAGTAAGTATACACCTAGGAAGACTGTAAAGCATCAACTGTATCCTAAAAAAAGGGGTATTCCCATCTCCAAGATCCTATCCCACTATGTAGTAGGTGTAATAATAATATTAGCAAATACCTCCAATTAAAATTGTAGTATTGTTCTTCTGATTAGCTATGTCGCTTACCCCATGTGCACTGCATTGTAGTAGTTTAGGTATCCATGATTATGACCACTAACAACTGTCGCTATGAGTGGTCGTGACCATAGATACCCAAGCTACTACAATGCCCTGCACAAAGGGTAAGTGACATAGTGAATCAGAAGAACTATACTGTTTTCTAATTGGAGGTATTTTCGAATATTACTATTATTAGATCTACTACATATTGCGGTAGGATCTTGGAAATAGGCTGTATCTTTGCCTTTAAAAGGATAGTTCAATCTGCTGCATGGTGCGCTACCCCGTGTACCCCAGCTTTATACCTTTCCCCCTGTGAGCCTTCCATCATACCAGTCACCTTTCCTGTCCTGTATTATATCCGCTGTCTCCATTCTTGCAGGACGGACAGTTTTTTAAAGAGAATCTATTTTTTGAGCCAGAAGAACCCCAACCTCTCCCACAGGCAAAGGTAAGTTGTATTCTTCTTTCACTTAAAGGGGTTGTCCAGAGCCGTTCACTTCCACATCGGATACTAGCGGTGCTGATGACGTTGCGATCCGCAGACCTACCGAGATGCTAGCATGATGGGCAGGTATCGTGCACCCGTCCAGTTCATTAGAATAGGACATGTGCCCAATATCTGAACACACGGGTCATAACGTCAGCAGCACCGCTCACTTCCAGGGCGTTGGTAAGCAATGCTGAAGTTCTTTTAATAAGCCCTTTAAAAGGTGTTCTCCCAATGGGATATTCTATGGATATACCTTAAAGGGGTTTTCCAGTTTTGGAAACTCCCTTTTCTTTTGGTTGCAGTTTGTTAAAAAAAAAAAAAAAAAGCGCTTTACTCACCAGCCCCAGGTCCAGCACTGAGTCTCCGCCGCTGCTCCAGATGTCTGTTATTGCCTGCAGCTCTGACGTCACGTCAATAGTGCTTGGCCCTTAGCGTATTGTGCCGCTACTGGCTGTGATGGCAGCACTACTGATAATGACACACTAAAAGGCGCAGCGAAGACTCAGTACCGGACCCAGTGAGGATGAGTAAGGCACAGTTTCTTTAAAAAAAAAAAAATTGCAGAGGGGGAACAGGAGTTTTCCAAAGCTAGAAATCTATTTAAATATCTGAGATGGACCAACCCTTTTATTGTCCCTTATATTATAGGTTAGATCTAAAGTAGTAAGGTGGTGGGGTGCCATCTTTAGTTGCCTCAATATGTATGTTTGTGTATATAAATAAAGATATTTTTATCTACGGCACAGGGCAAAAGTTTTAGTTGGAATAAATGCTGTAGAGTAAAGAATGCTTTCAGAAAGAGAAGTGCTAACGCCTTCACCCTCCAAACCTGTTTTCACCTTCATGACCCGGCCAAATTTTACCCTTCTGCCCAGTGTCCCTCTGAGGTAATAACTCTGGAACGCTTCCACGGATCCCCCTGATTCTGAGACTGTTTTTTCCTGACATATTGTACTTCATGATAGTGATAAAAGTTGTTCAATATGACTTGCATTTATTTGTGAAAAAAACGGAAATTTGGTGAAAATTTAGCAATTTTCCAAGTTTTAATTCTTATGACCTTAAATCAGAGAGATGTCACACAAAAGAGTTAATAACATTTCCCACATGTCTACTTTACATCTGCATCATTTTGGAAACATAATTTTATTTTTGTTAGGAAGTTATAAGGATTAAAAGTTGACCAGCAATTTCTCATTTTTCCAACAAAATTTACAAAACCATTTTTTTTAGGGAACACATCACATTTGAAGTGACTTTGGGGGGCCTATATGACAGAAAATGCCCAAAAGTGACATAGTTCTAAAAACTGCACCCCTCAAGGTGCTTAAAACCACATTCAAGAAGTTTATTAACCCTTCAGGTGCTTCACAGGAATTAATGGAACGTGGAAGGAAAAAATGAACATTTTACTTTTTTTTTTCACAAAAATTTTACTTTATCCCCAATTTGTTTTATTTTCACAAGGGTTACAGGAGAAAATGGACCCTAAATTGTGTTGCGCAATTTCTCCTCAGTACACCGCTACCCCATTTGTGGAAGAAAACCACTGTTTGGGCGCACGGCAGGGCTCGGAAGGGAAGGAGCACAGTTTGACTTTTCAAACACAAAAATGTCTGGAATCGAGAGCTGCCGCCATGTCGCTTTTGGAGATCCCCGATGTGCGTAAACAGTGGAAACCTTCCACAAGTGACGCCGTTTTGGAAACTAGATCCCCCAAGGAATGTTAGCTGTGCGGGGTGCACCTTGTGCTCCCAGGTGCTTCACAGAAGCTTATAATGTAGAGCCGTGAAAATAAAAAGTTACATTTTTCCCACAAAAATGTTCATTTAGCCCCAAATTTTGCATTTTCACAATGGTAACAGGAGAAAATGCACTGTAAAATGTATTGTGCAATTTCTCCTGAGTACGCCAATACCCCATATGTGGATGAAAACTACTGTTTGGGCGCACGGCAAGGCTCGGTAGAAAAGGAGTGCCATTTGACTTTTTAAATGCAAAATTAGCTGGATCATTAGCCGACGCCATGTTGGGTTTGGAGAGCCCCTGATGTGCCTAAACAGTGGAAACCCCCTCAGAAGTGACACCATTTTAGAAATTATACCCCTTTGGGAATTTATCTGCAAGTGTAGTGAGTTTTCCAGATACAAGCAGCAGTGGATGTTGCTGAGTGAAAATTGCAAATCTGCATTGTAGTGACCAGTACGTTGTAGTCCTCAGTACGCTGTAGCCCCCAATACATTGTAGTGACCAGTACATTGTGTCCAGCCCATGCTTCTGGAGACACACACCTGTAATTTAGGCCGGCTGTCATCACTACAGAAAGGCCAAACATGTGGACGCTAAATGTGATTTAGGCTCAGATGACTGCCTTCTGGACATCTGTCAAGTCAGCAGTCTTCCCTATGATTCTGGAGCCTACTGAAACAGACTAAGGTGCCTTTTTAAATGCTTCGGAAGCCTTTGCAGGTGTTTTTTGTTAATTATTCTAATTTACTGAGATAATGATTTTTGTGTTTTCATTGGATGTAACCCATAATCATCAACATTAACAGGAATAAACGCTTGAAATAGATCACTCTGTAATGACTCTATATAATATGAGTTTCACTTTTTGTATTGAAGAATTGAAATAAATTAACTTTTTGATGATATTCTAATTGTGTGAGAAGCACCTGTAATTGCGAGTATTATAACACTATTGCAATACTGCACCCCTGTATATTCCCCCTGGAGTTCACCAAATTCTGTACTATACATAGTAGACGAAACATAATAAATTCAGATACACGGCTGCTAGATATTAATTGAATTCTTTATTGGCTTCATACAAGATATCAAATGTAGAATTTCCCACCAGCCGTGTGGGGCAATAGTCATGTGGCCCTGATGATGATGGGCTCACGGAGAGTCGTCCGTCAGAACTCAGGAGAGGAAAAACCCCCGGTGGAGGAAACCTCTAGGGAACCATGTCTGAGGGCCTGCCCTTCCCTTGGGCGGTGCTGGATGATGGCAGCTTGTGTTGTAGATCGGGGTTGATGCAGCAGAAAATTCACTTATTCAGTGATTACATCTGACTGCAGAAAGTAATGAGAACAGAGACCGAGCCCGGAATCTGCCTCGTCCTGAAGTGCGGCTCCTCTGCTTCTGACATGGCGGCCGCCACATCATTGACTTCTTATAGCCGTCACCTCCAGCTGTACCCCGTCTTCTTAGTGGGACCCCAGCTCGCTTACAGTGATCTGTAGAAAGAGGGAACAGAACTGATCATGGAGCAGCCGAATATTTAATATCCGAGACGTTCACACGATTTACTCCCGGTCACTGCTGCTCAGTACACTCCTCTTACCTGGATTATATTTGGTCCATGGTGATGACAGAAACACCGACACTTGTTATAGCTGCGGGGGTCATTCTTGTTCTGGTTCACACCCCTGTGTACAAAATAACAGAAAACCCCTTATAATCCTGCTATAATTAATCTCTTAATACATCTTTATAGGGGCTGGAGCTAAGCTTTACTGATAAACGGCTCCAATAATTGCAGCGCCCCCCCCCCCCATCATATTTATACATTCACTATATTGAGGGTATTATGGAAAGTCCATGGTTACTTACTGGTGCAGGCTGGTCTGTGGTCCCGGGTCGTGTCCGGTTGAAGGTCAGGGCGATCTTGTGGACAGTCATTGACTCTACATGCCGTTTATAGGCATGGAGTCACTTCCTGACCTTTTTGGGAAATGCGCTGATCCTGCCGGTCTGCAGGCAGGATATCAGATGAGTCCTCATCAACCGATGCCGGAACTCTGCTCTGGGTTCACCGCCATCTGCTATAAGCTCGTAGGCAAACGCTATGGCGAATAAGCCACAGTCATAGCTGTTCCCCTGCTGATCCACATCGATAAATGTCAGATGTTTCAGGGGCTCTTCGACCACTTCACTGTACAGGTTGATAATCTGCTCACAGATGGACGGAGTCAGATTTCCGGAGTTGATGCTGTCGGCCACAAAGATTTGGCCATTTTTGTAGCAGGTGGTCAGCCAGTGCACCCTCTCCTCATCATAGTGGATTTGTACAGCATTCTTCAGTACACTGTACCCTGGCACTAGAAGAGCGCAGGGGGGCTGCAGGCCATCAAAACCCTCAAACTGACTCTGCAGCAGGTCCTGGGCCATCATGACGATCTCATCATCCAGGAAGCCTTCCTCCCCTTTGCTCAGCAGGATGGTTAACTGCTCTGGAGACAGGATGTCCTCCTGTTTCCCGATATCGGGCATCTCCACTTGTGGGGTCTCCATCTCCGGGGTTACCTCTCTCAGTAGATCAGAAAAGTTTTCTGTAGCAGCTCTCTTGGCCGGTGGCAGCATCTTGGGCTGACTGTCCTCGGAGGTTGGTGCTTTTCTTTTTAGATTGTCCCGGGGTCTTGTTTGTAGCAGCCCCTCGTGTGCACAAGGTGCACATTCTGGATCGGCAAGATCCTCTCCACTTTCTGCAATGCTGGCAGTGGATTCAGTATCACCTACTATGTAGGTTGGGCTCTTCTCACCGCTGTCTTGGCTGATGACTTGGTCTTTACGTCTGGTTATAGCAACTGACCTGAAGCGCCTGACTGCTGTAATGGTGGCAGATTTCGTGGCCAGGAAGGAATCCTTCAGCAGTGTTCTCCAATTGCGATGGGATTTCCTGAATCGGGTCAGAAGGCTAAAGCCAATTGACTTGCAGGAAGAGAGAGCCTTGACCAGCAGCCGCTGGCCATAACGGGGACGTCCATGAATCCTCATGATGGCGTCGCTTTCTTTCTCCTTCTTTCTCCTTTTATTCCTTTAGCTTTGTGTATCCAATAAAGAGTCACACAAAAGACAGCCCCGGCTCTGCGCTCAGGCATTCTATACACTTTACTCCCATTGTGATGTCATAGAGCCGATGATGACACCAGAGTTCCATGTAGATCGTGACATCACCGCCATGTAGATGATGACCTCACAGCTCCAGGCCCAGCTGCTAAGGGCTCCCCAGTAAGATTGATGGTGACTCTACAGCTACATGCAGTTATTTTCTAACCCTTGTTCACACATTTTCAGCCGCATTCTCCATATATTGGAATGAGGAGGCGCGTCTGTGTGTAGCCAAATCTCCACCGACGTATATAGAGATTGCAATAGGGGGGTATTGGTGGTTTATGGCACTTGCTGTAAAGAGTAAGTGCACAATATGACCCATGTTACATGTAGTTTTACCAGAAAGGTTTGCAATTGAACTTGTTAAAGGCGTCATGTTTTTACAGTATGTTCACACGTTGCGTTTTTGCTGCTGTTTTTTTCTGCAGCCAAAACTTGATGTCTTGATAGTAAAAAAGCTGCAGACAAAAAACAGTTTTTTATTGCGTCTTTTTGCTGCGTTCTTCAGGATCCCAAAGTTCAGCTTTGCTTCCACCATACAAGCATGAGCAATGCAAGGTGTTAGGCCACCAACAACAGACGGATGTGACACCAGAAAACATTTTGGGGAAAAGGGGCAATTTGATACAATTATTTAGTGGAACAAGATTTTTATGTCTGAAAAACTAGTGACTATTCATGAAAAAATACACAATTGGAAGTGTAAAAACAGCTAGGGGAATTGGTCAGTCATAGTTTACCCAAGACTTGGCGGTGCATTGAGATATCAGGTATTGTTTCCTTTTACACATATCACTAATTTAATTAAAATGTACTAATCCTATCTGCCATCTCGGGTGATGAAACCAAGACATTTAGGTTTAAATGCGGGAAAATCACAGAAATAAATGGGTTTCACGTCCAGCCATACCTGTGTTTTTTTTTTTGTTTTTTGTTTTTTTTTTCACTAAAAGCGCTGCAAGAACTGTTGGCAACGTTTTCTGCTGCATTTCTGCTGCTTTTTTGCACTTACTTGTAACTTTCTATGAGTGAAAGAATTAACATGCATCAGTTTTCCAATTCAGTCAGGAAGAGTAAAACAAAAAATAAGCGTGAACCTGAGATTTCTGAAATCTCCTAGCTTTTGCCGACATTGTAAAAAGCAGCTTTTAATTTGCATAAAAACACAATGTGTGAACATAGCCTTAGGCTGCACTCACATGCTGCTTTCTCTAATCCCCTCCAGGACAGCACCAACAGGAGGTTGCCTCCCCATCCTAATTAGGGACAGGAACCAAGAGGTTAAATAGCCCTTCCCTTCCCTCTAACCTCAGTGTTTTTCTTGTCCCTAAGGGATGAAGAGGTTTCCTTCTGGTGCGGCTGTGGCCGGCAATCTACTTCCCCAAAAATCAGTACCTTTCAGCCGGGTAGCCGTGGATCGATCGCCCTGTGCCTTCCTTCCATGTCCGCTGCTCTTTCCTCCCGGCGTGACAGCACCTTCCTCCAGAGCTCATTCAATGCTGGATGGTGAGAAGATATTGGCTGGGGGCCTCCTGTAGCTCCCCAGCCAGTTGCGATGTCTCCCCCTCTCCCTGAGCGCAACGCTCTCCTCCGGTGTATAGCTGGCCGCATGGAGAGCTCATAGGAAGTGACGCGCGCCGGTCCATTCAATGGCCGCGTCGTCACTTCTGGTTGCGTTCCAGGGTGGAATGCACTGCCATTTTGGAAATTTGAAATTTCAATTAAAAAAGTGCAATAATCAGGATTGGTGGACCTGATATCAGGAGAGGGGGGGCCTCATCCTATTGGATGAGGACAGCGCTGGATCTCAGTTCCTGTATAAAAGGACCCTGATGGAAGACACCATAAGGAAGGACTGAGGTTCTAAAGATGGATGTGTCTGCCCCTAAAGCTGCATCTGCAGAGCCCAGCACAAACTCTGGCCCAGTGAGTATGTCTGGTATGGGTAAGTCCGTCTCGGTGCAGGATCCATTCTTATGTTTTCCCCATCGCCAGGAGGAGCTGAACGATCACGAGTGCACCCTGCTGCTCCTTTCTGAATCTATGGATCGGCGATCTTCGTCCGTGCCGTGGACTTGGTATGTAGTGTCGGAGTGCATGTGTGACCAGTATGCTCCTCCTGGCGGTGGTCTTGCAGCCATTGAAGGGCAAAGGGCATGTGCGACTGGCCCCTCTGTTAACTCCTCCTGGCGGAGGCAGGGTGCATGTGTGGCTGACTGCTCTGTTAACTCCTCCTGACTTAGGCTGGGGGCATATGTGACCGGCCCCTCTGTTAACTCCTCCTGGCAGAGGCAGGGTGCATGTATGACCGGCCGCTCTGTTAACTCCTCCTGGTGGTGGTCTTCTGGCTACAGGAATACTGAGGCCGCCAGTGGTGGTATCCGCTGCATACGTTATGATTGATCTCGTCTCTTCCAATCATCATCTAATTCACCAGATTTTTAATATACCGTATATACTCGAGTATAAGCCGAGTTTTTCAGCACATTTTTTGTTCTGATAAAGCCCCTCTCTGCTTATACTCTGGTATATACTCGAGTATATAGAAATTCTGGTGGTGTGTAGTGGTGGGGCAGGTTGTGACGGTGGAGGAGCGGGGCACACGCTGTAGCCGCTGCTGCAGCTACCACGTGTGCCCGCTGCTAAAGAGAAATTAATATTCCCTCTTCTCCACTCCCATGGAGAAGGATGAATATTCATTCTCTTTAGTAGCGGGCACAGAGAAGCGTTGAGCCGCAGTTCCTGCTGACAGTGCCCGCTACTAAAGAGAGTGCATATTCACTCTTCTCCACGCCCATAGTCCCGGCGTGGAGAGGTGTGAATGTGCCAGCAGCTCAGCGTCTGAGAGCGCATGGCAGTGACGTCATGCGCTGCTCAGATGCTGACATGAGCTGCTGCAGCAGAAAAGGAAGCAGAGCAGAGGTGAGGAAGGAAGGTGAGTATAAGGGTATGTGCACATGGGCGTTATTGGAAGCGCTTTGAACGCTGTGTACTTTATTGGGGATTGGGGATGAGGGGGCATGCATACCAGAATTGGGGGATGAGGGGTGCCATACATACCAGAATTGGGGGATGAGGGGTGCCATACATACCAGAATTGGGGGATGAGGGGTGCCATACATACCAGAATTGGGGGATGAGGGGTGCCATACATACCAGAATTGGGGGATGAGGGGTGCCATACATACCAGAATTGGGGGATGAGGGGTGCCATAAGTACCAGGATTGGGGATGAGGGGGCCATGCGTACCAGGATTGGGGATAAGGGGGCCTCCTCAGGACCAAGGGGTGAGATGCTGCTTCTCGAGAGGCCCTGACCTCCTCAAGACGAGGGGGTGAGACGCTGCTTCTCGAGAGGCCCTGACCTCCTCAAGACGAGGGGGTGAGATGCTGCTTCTCGAGAGGCCCCAACCTCCTCAAGAAGAGGGGGTGAGAGGCCCCAACCTCCTTAAGACGAGGGGGTAAGACACTGCTTCTCGAGCCCCAACCTCCTTAAGACGAGGGGGTAAGACACTGCTTCTCGAGAGACCCCCGACCACTTCAGGAAGAGGGGGTGAGACGCAGTGAAGACCTGCTACAGTATTTATTGTACAAGAATGAAGTATGAAAATTGTACAAAGTACCTTCGTCCTCGTCCTCGCTGACGTGCATGCTCACAGCCGTGTTTGGGGAGTCTGTCCATTCAAAGTAAACCCCAAAACCAATGTCAAAGTTATCTGTGGCAAACTCCCAGAAAAGATAGGAGCCCTCCTCGTGTGTGGGGACCCGGACTGTGACCATCTCTCCTCTTCCGACGGTGATGACTGAATCCGCGTCCTGCCGGATCTTCTCTTTGAAGTCTTTAATTTGGGGTCTTGTCCACATGGATGGGGCAGCAATGACCGGCGTGGACTCTGTAGAGAGAAGGAAGTGGAAAAATAATGAGCAAACATAAACCATTAGCCAATGTCCAGGTATCGTCTGTTTGTCCACCCAACAGACTCCAACCCCACTGAGGTCAATAGGACGCACCTTTAGGCCCGTTCTCCAGCAGGTCTTCCAGCGGGGTCGGCCTCCAGTTCTGTCTCAGCATTGTCTATGTGTGGGTGGGTTTGTCCGTTGACCGAGGGGGCTTCTCCGGAGCCGGTGATGCTTCCCATGTTCATCTTGGATGGAGAACTGACAGGGGAGCTGGTTCCTGCCGAAAGTGCCTCCTGCTGTTTCTGTAAGGCCGAGAGGGTAAGGAGAGGGTAACACCACGTCATTTATGAGCATTCTTCATTTCTTGTATGCTGCGAAGCAAAACTGCAGTGTAAAGCATGAGGGGAAGAACAAAGAAGCTTAACTTCTAATGAGGCAGCGTTTCAGACAACCACAGGCTCCAATAGACGCTGCACACAAATCCCACTGTCTTCCACTTATAAACGCTGCATCTAATCAACCAGCTACTCAGCGCGCCGCCATCATCAAGAGCAAAACTCAGCCGCGCAATTTTTTTCTTACTAAAAACAATTAGTTAATTAGTTCAGGTTCCAGGGAGCGTAAAGTGCAGGGTTTATTTTCTACATCAAAACCCGCAATAGCAATCTACTCTGATTATTGTATTTTTACAGCTGTTTTTACCCCATTTATTGTTGAAGATCTGAAGGTTTTATTAATTCTGTACAAGAAGCGAGGGCATTTTTTCGACTCCACAGGAAAAAATAAACAAACCAAAAAAACACAAATTTCAGCAACGTCTTTAGATGCACAGCAGCCAGGAGTTTTCCGGGAAGCACAAGAAGTTTGCTCTAACTTTTAAACCAGTGTTTCCAAAACTCCAGTCCTCACGGCCCCCACAGGTCATGTTTCAGGATCTCCTTCGTATTACACAGGTGAGAGAATTCCTGATGCCTTGATAGTATTACACAGGTGATGGAAATACTAAGGAAATCCTGAAAACATGACCTATGGGGGCCGTGAGGACTGGAGTTTGGGAAACACCGTTTTAAACACAGGGGATTTTCTGCAAAAAAAACCAAACCCTGCAGCATTTATGCTACGTGGGAACATGGTCCGACAGGTAAATGCAGCTCAGAGCAGCGAGGCTCGGGGGTCTGTGCGCTGCGTCTACCTGTTGCTGAGCGAGCTGCACTTGGTACAGCTGCTGCATGTACTGCTGGTAGTGCTGTTCCTGCAGCTGCCGGATCAGGAGCTGCTGTTGCTCGAAGTTCCCCGGGTACTGCTGCGCTGCGTACTGCTGAAACTGCACCGCTGTCTGCGAGTTCAGGGCGGCCATGATCTGCTGCCTGCAAAAAAAAAATAGAATTAAGATTTGAAACACAAATGCACGGTCCTGCCCTAATGACTGCTGCACCCGCCATTGCCTGTGGCGGGCAGAGCTTTAGTAATTTTCCATTAAAATGAATGTGACAGGGCTCCGTGGACCCCATTGTTGGTGACCCCAGCGCATGTACCCTCCAACCGGTCACCAGCATTGCATACAACAGACTGCTCCTTGCACTATGGCTCATACTACGAGGGTCCTGAATGAGTGACCCACCCAAAAATATCCTTTAAGAAAGATGAGTGACTTCCGATGGGAGTACTTACTTCTGCTGTTCCATTCTACACCGTTCATCCTCCGCTCGCATCCTCTCTTCCTCCTCTCTCCGCAGCCTCTGCTCCTCTTCTTTCCTCCGCTTCTCCTCCTCTCGCTGCAGCCGCTGCCGCTCCTCCTCTTCCCGCCGTCTCCGCTCCTCCTCTTCTCTCCTGTAAAGTCAGCAGATGACGCTTTACACTGAACTATGTCGGACATGATTTTTGCAGCAGCGTCAACCGTTCTCACTTCCTGGGACTTAAAGCAGAAGTCCGGTCCATGATCCCTCCGGTCTTACATGCCGACTGCTCCGTAAATCCATAATCACCGACTCCAGCTACAGTGGTGGCCAAAAGTATTGGCACCCCTGCAATTCTGTCAGATAATACTCCGTTTCTTCCTGAAAATGATTGCAATCACAAATTCTTTGGTATTATTCTCTTCATTTAATTTGTCTTCAATGAAAAAACACAAAAAGAATTGTCCTAAAGCCAAATTGGATACAATTCCACACCCAACCTAAAAAAGGGGGTGGACAAAAGTATTGGCACTGTTTGAAAAATCATGTGATGCTTCTCTAATACGTGTAATTAACAGCACCTGTAACTTACCTGTGGCACCTAACAGGTGTTGGCAATAACTAAATCACACTTGCAGCCAGTTAACATGGATTAAAGTTGACTCAACCTCTGTCCTGTGTCCTTGTGTGTACCACATTGAGCATGGAGAAAAGAAAGAAGACCAAAGAACTGTCTGAGGACTTGAGAAACCAAGTTGTGAGGAAGCATGAGCAATCTCAAGGCTACAAGTCCATCTCCAAAGACCTGAATGTTCCTGTGTCTTCCGTGCGCAGTGTCATCAAGAAGTTTAAAGCCCATGGCACTCTGACAGAATTGCAGGGGTGCCAATACTTTTGGCCACCACTGTATACTGCAATTTGTACTGGAGTAGAAGGTAACCTGAAAGATGCCTCATGTCCTGTCAGTCTCATACTGCTGTTTTGTCCCCCATGCTTTACACTGCAGGTTGGATTCTATGTATTGAACTTAGTCACAGTTTAAGAACTCCTGCGGCTTTAAGTTAGTGATATGATAGGGATTTGATACCACTTAAGGCAGTTGGAAATTTTACAAAATTGACCCATAAAAAACAAATATTTCTCGCCTGATGACTCCTTCACTTCTCCCGTGCTCACACTCTGGCGGCCATCACTTTTTTTCCTGCAGCGATGATGTTGTATATAATCCATGTGACTGCTGCAGTCGATCACTGGTTTCTACGGTCTCACGCTGTACTTGCCAGTGATTGGCTGCAGGAAACAGAAAGCTCCTTTAAACTAACAGACAACCCCTTTAAGTGTGGAAAAACGTGACCCAGATGTCGATCATCATCTATCTTGTGAGATAGCGACTGCTGTTAACCTCTGCTATAGACTGGAGCGGAAAGATTTGCAGGACCCTGGTCCGGCATCCATAGAAAACCGCTGCAAACCATCTCCTATCTATCAGCATCACCAGCGCCTCTTCTGGTAGAGTTGGGTGGGTTCACTGCACAATCTGCAGAGCGGTCCCTTTAAGAACGTCTCCAGTAACTATTAGTGCTGGAGTTGTCTTCAGGTACCTGTCTGCAGGTTGTGCGTCACCTTGCCGCTCAGCCCCATTCACTTTAATAGAACTGAGCTGCAATACCAGGCACAGCCTGTGGACACGTGTGGCGCTGTTTCGGGAGGAAACCAGCAGTTACCGTGCCCCACCGATGCCGGATGTACGGATTGGAGGGATTAGTACCTTTTTCTCTACTGCTCTTCTTTCTCTATTTTATGGGACGTGACGTATGTGGAGAAGAGGTGGCAGCATCTGTTCAGGAGGGTGACAAACTCCGTCATGGCTTCCTGCTTGCTTAGGTTGCCCAGGGCCGTCCGTTCTTTCCTGTGAGAAAGACGACAGTGTGTGAACGACGCTCAGAGGGAGCAAAGGCTTCTATGAAGAGGTTAGAAACGCGTCGTCGTTCAGTTTTATGCAAGAAACAGTCTGCAGTTTTCTATTAAACTTTGCATTTCAATTCCTATTTTTTTTTTTGGACACATCAGATCGATGCATGCCCATGATGGAAAATCTGTTGCCGTTTTGCGTACACAGCTCCCATAAATGCTCATGGTAATGAGGTTCACCCTGCAGTCCCTGACTGCTACTTTAGTGGTGAAAAATATACAATGGCAGGATCAGACTACATATGTAGTGTAGTCTAACCATGGAGACACACAGATCTGCATCAGTGCTGTGTATACAAAACGATAAGAAAGCGTTAGGCTATTTACAAAGTGGCTACTTTTTTTATAGGAATGTGATACACAAACAAAGCACACGACGTTCGTTACCTCCTATCGTTGCCCAGGACATCGAAGAAGCCGACTTCGGGGCACGTGTCGGGGTTGTACGGTCCCAGGAGGACTTGTTTGTGCAGAGCCACCAGCCTCAGCTTCTCCTCGTAGGTTGGATGGAAAGCCTTCCCGTCCTTCTCTGTAAAAAAATACAGAAGGAAAATGGTTAGGAGACCCATCACATGTACCAAACTGCGTGTGCCGCCATATAATGCTCCACAAAAACTGTAATAAGACAGTGATAGGACCACTAAAGCCACCTGACCCCAGTGTGCAGTAATCAGACCCTGCAATACTGAGTAATATCTGTGCACAACACATAATACAATCCACTTTCCAGTAATTGGACCCAGAACGATAAAATTAAATTCTTACAGGGTGATTCCTTAAATACCTTGTAAAAGTCCCTGAGCTCCCCCGATTCTGCAGCTCTTTTTCGTTTTTTGCTGCGTCGCTCCATTGCAGAGATATTCACATTTGCGTTTTTTGGAGCGCTGCATGTGAAATCTCTGCTTGTAGTGCAACGGGCTGTTTCTTCTCTGCTTCCACAGATCAGGAGAAGATCTAGTAGTCGAGCATGTGATCATTGGCAGCGTCTTGGAGGGAGGGGTGAAAGTGCGCACTCCAAAATAAGACTAAAAAAATGCAAAGTTGTACTGCAAAGCAGAGATTTCACATACTCACATTTGTTGCTTTCGGAGTGCAGTATCTCTGCAATGGAGCGACGCAGTGCAAAACGGCAGAAAAGCAGCAGGGTTCAGGAGGGCTCAGGGGTTTTTACCAGATATGTAACTAAATTTTTTGAGGCCGAGTGACAAAACCAAAAATATTTTTATATGCATCTCCAAAAGTACAGCCTAGTTTCCCTGCAGCCACATTAAATGTTGTGATACTGTACTGTGTGCCAAATGATAAAGGCAGCTCTGCTAAACCTGACTGTATGAATACAGTAGCCACCAAAAGTTTTGCATTTTTTTTTTAAATTGTGATTGCTTCTGTTTGGTTGTTGTGAGGCCATTTTTCTGGTGATTTTAGTTAACTGGAAGCAAATGATTGTCAGCTATCAGGACACAAATTGTGTTGGACATTGTTTTATCCCTTTATGTGTTAGTTTTCAACATTTGCTGGAACAAATGTTTTGCATATTTTGTTATGGGCAGTCGAATTTTGCCTAAATTTTTTTTTTTTGCGTTTTTAGGTTAAAAACATGGCAGAGACAAAGCCAAATTTATCACCAGATGTCAGGAAGCTTATTATTCTGGGAGTGAAGTCAGGGAAAAGCCATAAAGAGGCAGCTATGGAATTCACCTGTTCTCAGAGTCAAGTGTCAGGTATATTAAAGAAAGAAAAAGAAGGTTCTGGAACAGCCGACAAACCTAGAAGTGGACGACCAAGGAGAACTTCCTCCAGAGTTGATCACATTATAAAGAAAAAGTCAGTATCTGATGTCCACAAAATGAACAAAGAATATGGGGTCAAAGTGAGTCGCGACGACTAAGCAGTAGGGCTGAATGCACGAGTTCCAGTCAAGGAGCCTTTCATCTCTGCAAAGAAAAGGAAGGTCCGACTTGTGTTTGCCAAAGAACACAGCCAACGGAAAGAGACAGATTGGTCTAAGGTGTTGGGGTCGGATGAATCCAAGTTCAATCTGTTTGGTAGTGATGGCAGCAATGTATATACTGCAGAATTGGAAAACGTAATGATGTAAGGTACCAAACGCCTACAGTGAAACATGGTGGTGGCAATCTCATGGTTTTGGGCTGCTTTTCTGCATCGGCCATTGGCATAGAATTGATGGAAATATGAATGCTACCATGAACAAGGATACAGTTGTGCTCAAAAGTTTACATACCCCGGCAGAATTTTTCCTTTCTTGGTCTTGTTTCAGAGAATATGAATGAGAACAAAAAAACTTTTTCTCCACTCATGGTTATTGGTTGGGTGAAGCCATTTATTGTCAAACTACTGTGTTTTCTCTTTTTAAATCTTAATGGCAACCAAAAACATCCAAATGACCCTGATCAAAAGTTCACATACCCTGGTGATTTTGGCCTGATAACATGCACAGAATTTGACACAAATGGGATTGAATCAGGGCCGGCGTCAGCAAATGGAACGAAGCAAGATCCCTCAAGATGTCTTGAATACCCGAGTGGCTTCAATGCGGTGCGGCAGGAACTAAAGCAAGAGGTTATGTTACAAAATACTAAGTTATGGCATTGTAAAGAATGAATTACTCTCTATGTTGTGATCAATAAATAGTAGATGCAAAACTTTTGGCCGTCAGTTTTCTTTAATTAAAAGACCATTCCTATATTCAAAAGCATTTTGGTTACAATTAAGGTCTTGTATGATGACAACTTCATGCACTTTCAATTCCTCACCAGGGAAATGGCATCACAACAACCAGACAGAAGTCATCACATTAAAAAAAGAAAAAGCAAAACTTTTGGACTCTATAGTATAATCTATATGTGCGCTGTATCGGCCATAGTATCAGAGATAATGCGGTGTCTGACTATCTGTATGATCTGAATCTAAGTGAAGGAGGCAGGAAACATTTCCGCAAGAACGGTCCAGTCACGCTAAAATTCACAACAGAACTTTAATCATTGCAAAATGGAATTTTCTGAACTTTCTAACACTATGTTTCAAATGCTTCACATTTCTAGATCTCTGCTTTCCGGCAGTGAATGAAGACTCGTTCTGACCAAATACTTTTCACACTGGTACATTCTTACAGATCTTATCCTGGTACAATATATCAATACAGAAGGAAGAGGCTCAGTCTGATGGTTTAGAACAGATACAACTGTAGCAAACTCCCAGCTATTATTATTATTTATTTATATAGCGCCGTTGATTCCATGGCGCTGTACATAAGGGGTTACATACCAAGTAAAAATATCACTTACAGTAAAGAAACTAACAATGATAGATTGGTAGAGAGGGAGGAGGACCCTGCCCTTGCGGGCTTACATTCTACAGGAGTGGGGAGGAGACAATAGGTTGGGGGTTGCAGTAGCTCCGGTGTTGTTGAGGAGGCAGCGGGGTCATTGCAGGCTGTAAGCTTTCTTGAAGAGATGGGTTTTCAGGTTCCGTCTGAAGGATCCGGATGTGGAGGATAATCGGACGTGTTGAGGCACAGAATTCCAGAGGATGGGGGATATTCGGGAGGAATCTTGGAGGTGATTGCGTGAGGAACGGATAAGTGTGGAGGAGAGAAGGAGGTCTTGGGAGGACTGGAGGTTACGTGAGGGAATATATCGGGAGATTAGTTCAGAGATATACGGAGGAGAGAGGTTATGGATGGCTTTGTAGGTCAGTGTTAGTAGTTTGAACTGGATATGCTGGGGGAATGGGAGCCAGTGAAGCAATTTGCAAAGGGGCTTAGCAGAGGAGTAGCGAGGCGAGAGATGAACAAGTCGTGCAGCAGAGTTGAGGATAGACTGGAGGAGTGCGAGAGTGTTAGCAGGGAGGCCACAGAGGAGGATGTTGCAATAGTCGAGGCGGGAGATGATGAGGGCATGCACAAGCAGTTTAGTAGAGTTAGGGTTGAGGAAAGGACGGATTCTGGAAATATTTTTGAGCTGGAGGCGACAAGTGGTGGCGAGAGCTTGGATGTGGGGTTTGAAGGACAGGGCGGAGTCAAGGGTTACTCCGAGGCAGCAGAATGTCGGTACAGCGGAAAGAGTGATGTCATTTATTGTGATAGAATGATCAGGTGGGAAGGATATGCAAGGTGGTGGAAAGATAATGAGTTCAGTTTTGTCCACATTGAGCTTGAGGTAGCGGGAGGAGAAGAAGGAGGATATGGCTGATAGACATGCTGGGATTCTGGACAGCAGAGAGGTGACGTCTGGGCCAGAGAGGTAGATCTGGGTGTCGTCAGCGTACAGATGGTACTGGAAGCCATAGGATTTTATCAGCTGTCCCAGGCCAAGGGTATAGATTGAGAAGAGTAGGGAGTCCTAGGCAGAGCCTTGAGGGACTCCAACAGAGAGGGGGCAGGGTGAGGAGGTAGCGTGGGAGTGGGAGACGCTAAATGTGCGGTTAGAAAGGTATGAGGAGATCCAGGATAGGGCAAGGTCTTTGACGCCAAAGGAAGAGAGGATCTGTAGTAGGAGGCAGTGGTGTATCGAAAGCAGAGGACAGGTCAAGAAGAAGGAGTACAGAGAATTGTCTGTTAGCTTTGGCTGTGAGCAGGTCATTAGTAATTTTGGTAAGGGCAGTTTCGGTGGAATGGTGGGGGCGGAAGCCGGATTGTCGGTTGTCGAAGAGAGAGTTAGATGAAAAGTGGGAGGAAAGTTTGGCGTGAACGTGTTGCTCAAGGAGTTTGGAGGCAAATGGGAGCAGCGATATGGGGCGATTGCTGGACAGGGCGGATGGGTTGAGGGATGGCTTTTTGAGGATGGGCGTGATTGTGGCATGTTTGAAGGCAGCAGGGAAAGTACCAGAGGATAGTGATAGGTTGAAGAGATTGGTTAGGGATGAGACGAGTGTGGGGGTGAGATTGGGGAGGAGGTGGGATGGGATGTGGTCGAGTGCACATGTGGTGAGGTGTGATTTGGAGAGGAGATGAGTAAGGTCTCTTTCCGTGATGTTGGGAAGGGAGGTTATGGGGTTAGGGAAATGGTGTGGAAAACAAAGGGGTTGTGGTGGTCGGACAGTGAAGACTTGTCGTGTTTGGTCAATCTTGTTTTTGAAGTGTGTGGCAAACTCCTCGGCGGAGATGAGGGAGGTCGGAGGGGGCAGTGAAGGGTGGAGGAGAGAGTTAAAAGTGTTGAATAGCTGTTTGGGGTTGTAGGATAGGGAGGATATGAGGGTTGTGAAGTAGGCCTGTTTAGCAGAGGTGAGTGCTGAGTTGAATGCGAGCGTTGCTTGTTTGAATGCAGTGAAGTCTTCTTGAGTATGTGTTTTCTTCCAACGCCGCTCCGCAACCCTGGACGCTTGTCGAAGCTGTTTAGTGAGGTTGTTGTGCCAGGGTTGCCTGTTGGCTCGTCGCGCTCTGCCATGCATAAGAGGGGCGACCGAGTCAATAGCTGATGCGAGAGTGGCATTGTAGAAAGCAGTGGCGCTGTCTGTGTCATGGAGTGAGGATATGGATGTCAGTGGTAGAACAGAGTCAGAGAGTGTGTGAGTGTCTAGATGTGCAAGGTTTCTGCGGGGGTGTGCTAGCTGCCGGACATGGGTGACAGGTGAGGAGGACAGGGATGAGAAGGCGAGTAGATCGTGGTCAGATAGGGGTAGGGGGAGGTTTTGAGGTTAGATAGGGAGCAGAGTCGGGTGAAGATGAGGTCTAGTGTGTGTCAGTCTGTGTGGGTGGCTGAGGAGGACCACTGAGTAAGTCCAAAGGATGAAGTAAGCGACGACAAGAGTTTTGATGCTGCTGACTGCCGAGTGTCAGTGGGGATGTTGAAATCGCCCATGATGATTGTGGGAATGTCATCAGAGAGAAAGTAAAGAAGCCAGGTGGAGAATTGGTCGATAAAGGCAGTGATCGGGCCCGGGGGTCGGTATATGACAGCCACTTGGAGGTTGGAGGGAGAGTAAATGCGGACAGAGTGGACTTCAAAAGAAGGGAGAATAAGGGAGGGAAGAGGAGGAGTAGGGCTAAAGGTGCAATTGTTAGGAGAAGACCCACTCCTTCACCATGTCTGTTTCCAGGGTGAGGAATGTGGGTGAAGTGGAGGCCACCGTAACACAGCGCAGCAGGGGAGGCAGTGTCAGAGGGTGTTAGCCATGTCTCTGTGATGGCCAGGAAGGAGAGATGACGAGAGGTAAAGAGGTTGTGGACAAAATGGAGCTTGTTGCAGACAGAGCGTGCATTCCACAGTGCTCCAGAGAGAGGGAGCAGCGGGGTGGGCGTCAGGGGGACCGGTTTTGCATAGGAGGGGTTGCGGTAGTTTGCAGTTGGTTTGGTGTGACAGGTGGGGGAGTTGGTGGAGGGTGCAAGCTGTGGGGGTCCAGAATTGGGAGATATGTCGCCAGCAGTGAGGAGAAGCAGAGAGAGGGAGAGCAGGTGGGAGAAAGAGAGTGTCCGGCTTGTTTTATGTTTTGGGAGGATTGATCTGAGGTTGAGGAGCAGGTCTGCGGATGACGTTAGGTGGGGAGGAAGGAGGGAAGGAGAGATGATGATTTGGTTAGAGGGTGCTGGGGTGAGGGGATAGCGAAGGAGAGTGAGGATTAGGGGGGCAAAAACAGTAAAAGCATATGTAAGCATGTTGAAAGTGTAAGGGAGAATGAGAAAGAGAATCTAAGTACAAGTAGTAAATAGTTCTTTGTACCTTCTGGTCACTTCTGGCCCATTTCAGGCCTATTTAATTTCTAGCCCCTTAAAAAGTGACCCTTTGTCTATGCCAGACCTGGCTCTCTTTATCTATGAGAAGGACAAAGTCTGCGTAAAAGTCAACCTGCAGAAAATAGAACTAGAGTTATTGCCTCCAATTTTTTGTGTCCTCTCCAAAATAAAAAAGGGAATAAAAAGGAATTTTGTGTATTAGCTAGTTAGCTCGACTCTATATAAAAAAAAATGTACAAAATGTTTCACATTGATAAAGAATTTAGAGATCACAAAATGTAAAATACAGATTTTGAATAAAAAAAAAAATAATTGTTAAAACCATTTCTGACTAATTTGCTCTTTATTATGGCCTAAATCCGGAAAACGAGCAGAGGAGCGATTATCTTTCAGTGTAAATACAACTTTAATTGGATCTCGGCAAAAAAACAAAAAGCTACAAACTATTATCACATCCGAATATTCCCACATTAATTCCTTCTGTCTCTGGGATGGACTAAACCTCCCCAACCAACCTCAGGAAATATATACAACCACATACATGGTGCACAAAATACATCTTCTACTGCCACATTAAAAGGGTTTATCAGAATTTCATACAATTTTCCCAACACACGAAAATTCATATGTAAAAGAAGACAACTACTATAATACTGCCCCTATGTACAAGAATACAACTACTATAATACAGCCCCCTATGTACAAGAATATAACTACTATAATACGGCTCCTATGTACAAGAATATAACTACTATAATACTGCTCCTATGTACAAGAATATAACTACTATAATACGGCCCCCTATGTACAAGAATATAACTACTATAATACTGCCCCCTATGTACAAGAATACAAATACTATAATACAGCTCCTATGTACAAGAATATAACTACTATAATACTGCTCCTATGTACAAGAATATAACTACTATAATACTGCTCCTATGTACAAGAATATAACTACTATAATACGGCTCTTATGTACAAGAGTATAACTACTATAATACTGCCCCTATGCACAAGAATACAACTACTATAATACGGCTCCTATGTACAAGAATATAACTACTATAATACGGCTCCTATGTACAAGAATATAACTGCTATGATACTGCCCCTGTATAAGAATATAACTGCTATAATACTGCCCCTGTATAAGAATATAACTGCTATGATACTGCCCCTGTATAAGAATATAACTACTATAATACTGCCCCTGTATAAGAATATAACTGCTATGATACTGCCCCTGTATAAGAATATAACTGCTATGATACTGCCCCTGTATAAGAATATAACTACTATAATACTGCCCCTGTATAAGAATATAATTGCTATGATACTGCCCCTGTATAAGAATATAACTGCTATGATACTGCCCCTGTATAAGAATATAACTGCTATGATACTGCCCCTGTATAAGAATATAACTGCTGTAATACTGCCCCTGTATAAGAATATAACTGCTATGATACTGCCCCTGTATAAGAATATAACTGCTATGATACTGCCCCTGTATAAGAATATAACTGCTATAATACTGCCCCTGTATAAGAATATAACTGCTATAATACTGCCCCTGTATAAGAATATAACTGCTATGATACTGCCCCTGTATAAGAATATAACTGCTATGATACTGCCCCTGTATAAGAATATAACTGCTATGATACTGCCCCTGTATAAGAATATAACTGCTATGATACTGCCCCTGTATAAGAATATAACTGCTATGATACTGCCCCTGTATAAGAATATAACTGCTATGATATTGCCCCTGTATAAGAATATAACTGCTATGATACTGCCCCTGTATAAGAATATAACTACTATGATACTGCCCCTGTATAAGAATATAACTGCTATGATACTGCCCCTGTATAAGAATATAACTGCTATGATACTGCCCCTGTATAAGAATATAACTGCTATGATACTGCCCCTGTATAAGAATATAACTGCTATAATACTGCCCCTGTATAAGAATATAACTGCTATGATACTGCCCCTGTATAAGAATAACTGCTATGATACTGCCCCTGTATAAGAATATAACTGCTATGATACTGCCCCTGTATAAGAATATAACTGCTATGATACTGCCCCTGTATAAGAATATAACTGCTATGATACTTCCTCTGTATAAGAATATAACTGCTATGATACTGCCCCTGTATAAGAATATAACTGCTATGATATTGCCCGTGTATAAGAATATAACTGCTATGATACTGCCCCTGTATAAGAATATAACTGCTATGATACTGCCCCTGTATAAGAATATAACTGCTATGATACTGCCCCTGTATAAGAATATAACTGCTATGATACTGTCCCTGTATAAGAATATAACTGCTATGATACTGTCCCTGTATATGAATATAACTGCTATGATACTGCCCCTGTATAAGAATATAACTGCTATGATACTGCCCCTGTATAAGAATATAACTGCTATGATACTGCCCCTGTCTAAGAATATAACTGCTATGATACTGCCCCTGTCTAAGAATATAACTGCTATATACTGCCCCTGTATAAGGATATAACTGCTATGATACTGCCCCTGTATAAGAATATAACTGCTATGATACTGCCCCTGTATAAGAATATAACTGCTATGATACTGCCCCTGTATAAGAATATAACTGCTATAATACTGCCCCTGTATAAGAATATAACTGCTATGATTCTGCCCCTGTATAAGAATATAACTGCTATGATACTGCCCCTGTATAAGAATATAACTGCTATGATACTGCCCCTGTATAAGAATATAACTGCTATGATACTGCCCCTGTATAAGAATATAACTGCTATAATACTGCCCCTGTATAAGAATATAACTGCTATGATACTGCCCCTGTATAAGAATATAACTGCTATGATTCTGCCCCTGTGTAAGAATATAACTGCTATGATACTGCCCCTGTATAAGAATATAACTGCTATGATACTGCCCCTGTATAAGAATATAACTGCTATGATACTGCCCCTGTATAAGAATATAACTGCTATGATACTAACCCCTGTATAAGAATATAACTGCTATGATACTGCCCCTGTATAAGAATATAACTGCTATATACTGCCCCTGTATAAGAATATAACTGCTATGATACTGCCCCTGTATAAGAATATAACTGCTATAATACTGCCCCTGTATAAGAATATAACTGCTATGATACTGCCCCTGTATAAGAATATAACTGCTATGATTCTGCCCCTGTATAAGAATATAACTGCTATGATACTGCCCCTGTATAAGAATATAACTGCTATGATACTGCCCCTGTATAAGAATTATAACTGCTATAATACTGCCCCTGTATAATAATATAACTGCTATAATACTGCCCCTGTATAAGAATATAACTGCTATATACTGCCCCTGTATAAGAACATAACTGCTATATACTGCCCCTGTATAAGAATATAACTGCTATAATACTGCCCCTGTATAAGAATATAACTGCTATAATACTGCCCCTGTATAAGAATATAACTGCTATAATACTGCCCCTGTATAAGAATATAACTGCTATAATACTGCCCCTGTATAAGAATATAACTGCTATGATACTGCCCCTGTATAAGAATATAACTGCTATGATTCTGCCCCTGTATAAGAATATAACTGCTATGATACTGCCCCTGTATAAGAATATAACTGCTATAATACTGCCCCTGTATAAGAATATAACTGCTATAATACTGCCCCTGTATAAGAATATAACTGCTATGATACTAACCCCTGTATAAGAATATAACTGCTATGATACTGCCCCTGTATAAGAATATAACTGCTATGATACTGCCCCTGTATAAGAATATAACTGCTATGATACTGCCCCTGTATAAGAATATAACTGCTATGATTCTGCCCCTGTATAAGAATATAACTGCTATGATACTGCCCCTGTATAAGAATATAACTGCTATGATACTGCCCCTGTATAAGAATTATAACTGCTATAATACTGCCCCTGTATAAGAATATAACTGCTATAATACTGCCCCTGTATAAGAATATAACTGCTATAATACTGCCCCTGTATAAGAATATAACTGCTATATACTGCCCCTGTATAAGAATATAACTGCTATAATACTGCCCCTGTATAAGATTATAACTGCTATAATACTGCCCCTGTATAAGAATATAACTGCTATGATACTGCCCCTGTATAAGAATATAACTGCTATGATACTGCCCCTGTATAAGAATATAACTGCTATGATACTGCCCCTGTATAAGAATATAACTGCTATGATACTGCCCCTGTATAAGAATATAACTGCTATGATACTGGTATGAGTGGCGGTATTGCCATCATTATTTGCACTGTTTTTGTCCTGCATTAACCCCTCCTCGTCTTAAACCTGTTTTGGGCTTAGATGAGGGCTCAGCTCTGGGCGCTTGTATGCGGTGACTTCTCTGGATGCCACATTTCCGGGCACTTGCTCTACAATGGCCTCACTTCTGTTCCTGTATGGCCTCCGCTGGGTGCGGCCTCACTCGCTGGGAGGAGGTCAGTTACCGGCCTCTGGGCTTGGACCTGGTGCCCTGTAGGTAGCAGCTGTGACTTGGAGGACCCCGGCTATGACTGACTCCTGACAGTGTTCAGGGCCCATCCTGCCGCTATAGTGACTGGCAGACCCGGCCGTACAGGGTTACTGGGCGTTCGCCTCTGAGTGATGGAATCAGGGCGCAGACGAATATTGTCTCAGCCCGGAGCGGTGAGAGCCGGGGCCCTATAATCCAGCACATTCCAGCCGTTCATCCTAATCCGCCTACAGCGGCCGCTAATGTGCGCCCTCCAGGCAGGAGAGGAGGCGAGTCCCCACACCGGCCTCACATGGAGGCTCGCACCATGGGGATCGAAGCTTCAGCATCCCGCCCGCCGGAATAAACTGAGGCGCTTTCTTATATACCTTGCGTTTTTATTCTTCACCATTTACTTCGTCAGGGAATAAAAACATTTAATTTTTTCTTAATTCTGCAGAAATAATTGTTACGGAAAAGAGCGCCACCCTGACCCATGGGTTGTATTTGGTATTACAGCTCAGGGTCCTGCAATACCGCCTGTGAGCAGATGTGGCGCTGTTTCTGTACCAGAGCAGCCATGTTTTTCCACTCTGAGCAGGGCTGTGTCCAGGAAATCTCTAACCATAGGGATCTGGTTGGAGCGGGCATTTCCCCTTTAAATGTTATGGTCACCTTTGGGGACTTTCTTTTGTATTTAAATGCATTTATTTTTGAGCCAAATATTTTTTGCAATTTGGTTCCATTCAAATTTTTTCACAGTTTGGCTTTTACAGGCCTTTTAAGTGACTGTGGAATGAGTCAACTGAGGACCTGTCAGTGAGCTCCTCTCACTGACACAAAGTTCTGCTCAGCTTTCATGTAGGCTCAGTAAAATGACAGCTTAAAAAAAAAAGCTGCAAGCTCACTGATGAATTCTCAGTTAACTCATTCTGCAGATATCAGACGCAAAAATTTTAATAAATCCCATTTTTAATAAAATCAAAATATATGCATTTAAGAAAATGTAAAAAATGCCAGGTAAGTGTGAACGATGTCTTGTAGGTGGCCAGGTGGATTGTCTGTACTCACCGTACAGGAGCTGGGAGCACTGGCTGTAGCCTCCTCCATCTCCTCGCACTTGTCTGCCGCCCTCTGTCGGTCGCTGTAGGTCATGGCGTACACGACGGCTCCGGACTCCACCAGGAACTTACACACCTGGACGTTGTTGCAGGAGACGGCGCAGTGCAGCGGGGTCCTGACAGCGACACCAAGCGGAGAAAACGACAGAAACCGCCACAGAAAACCCCCTGAAAAACTAGACCGTCTGTCCTAAATCACCCAGACCCTCGGTGGCTCAACTTTTCTATTTCTTGGGCCAAGAATTTTTTTTCTTTTTCTCCCATTGATGCAATCTGGCCGGGGGCTGAGTCACGTGCTGGCCGGGGGGGCGGGGTAGTGCTTAATAAGTGCTCTCAGGCCTCTAACAAGGGATGGGGGGTTCTGTCGACCCCTTTAATGCGAGCCGATATTCGGGGCAGCAGCCGGCGCTGTCTGCTGCGTTTACCTTCACTCCGAACTGTACGAGGAACTGGACGATCTCGGTGTGGCCGGCGCACACGGCGGTGTGGGGGGCTGTGAGACCCTCGTTGTTGGGCTGGCTGGGGTCTTCCACCTGCCGATGAGGGGGATGGAGGAGATACAACATTAGTGCTGGCAGAAATCCAGAGCGCGGGAGTCATCAGCACAATAAGCGAAGGAGCGGGACGGGCCGAGGAGACGAGCACGGTAATGAGGGGGGACGAGCGCGGTAATGAGGGGGACAAGGGCCGCATTCAGCAGAGGAAAGGAATGAGGGGGGCTTCTAATTCTACCAATCAGAGGCGGATAATATCTGGCTGCAGGACAGGAATGACATCACCGCCCAGCAGCTCTCATCACATTGCCCTCTGTTCACACCTGAGCTGTGTCCACAGTTTATAACAGAAGCAATAACTGTCATAAAGCCTCTGTAAATGGGACAGAAAATCTGCACCAAAATCTGTGCAAAACTTAACTGCAGATTTGGCCACAGATTTCACTCTTTGCAAACCATTAAGTGAAATTAGCAGTGACAATCCACACTGAGAACTTGTGTGGGCGCTATATGATGTGTGTTGTAGGTGCTGTATAGCGGTAATGTGTGGGCGCTATATGATGCATGTTGTAGGTGCTGTATAGCGGTAATGTGTGGGCGCTATATGATGTGTGTTGTAGGTACTGTATAGCGGTAATGTGAGGGCACTATATGATGTGTGCTGTAGGTGCTGTATAGCGGTTATGTGTGAGCACTATATGGTGTGTGCTGTAGGTGCTGTATAGCGGTTATGTGTGAGCACTATATGGTGTGTGCTGTAGGTGCTGTATAGCGGTTATGCGTGGTCACTATATGGTGTGTGCTGTATAGCGGTTATGCGTGGGCACTATATGGTGTGTGTTGTAGGTGCTGTATAGCGGTAATGTGTGGGCACTATATGATGTGTGTTGTAGGTACTGTATAGCGGTAATGTGTGGGCACTATATGATGTGTGCTGTAGGTGCTGTATAGCGGTTATGTGTGAGCACTATATGGTGTGTGCTGTAGGTGCTGTATAGCGGTTATGTGTGAGCACTATATGGTGTGTGCTGTATAGCGGTTATGTGTGAGCACTATATGGTGTGTGCTGTATAGCGGTTATGCGTGGGCACTATATGGTGTGTGCTGTATAGCGGTTATGCGTGGGCACTATATGGTGTGTGTTGTAGGTGCTGTATAGCGGTTATGCGTGGGCACTATATGGTGTGTGCTGTAGGTGCTGTATAGCCGTTATGTGTGGGCACTATATGGCGTGTGCTGTATAGCGGTTATGCGTGGGCGCTATATGGTGTGTGCTGTAGGCACTGTATAGCGGTAATGTGTGGGCACTATATGGTGTGTGTTGTAGGCACTGTATAGCGGTAATGTGTGGGCACTATATGGTGTGTGCTGTATAGCGGTTATGCGTGGGCACTATATGGTGTGTGCTGTATAGCGGTTATGCGTGGGCACGATATGGTGTGTGCTGTAGGTGCTGTATAGCGGTAATGTGTGGGCACTATATGGTGTGTGCTGTATAGCGGTTATGCGTGGGCACTATATGGTGTGTGCTGTATAGCGGTTATGCGTGGGCACTATATGGTGTGTGCTGTATAGCGGTTATGCGTGGGCACTATATGATGTGTGCTGTATAGCGGTTATGCGTGGGCACTATATGGTGTGTGCTGTAGGTGCTGTATAGCGGTTATGCGTGGGCACTATATGGTGTGTGCTGTAGGTGCTGTATAGCGGTTATGCGTGGGCACTATGGTGTGTGCTCTAGGTGCTGTATAGCGGTTATGCGTGGGCACTATATGGTGTGTGCTATAGGTGCTGTATAGCGGTTATGCGTGGGCACTATATGGTGTGTGCTGTATAGCGGATATGCGTGGGCACTATATGGTGTGTGCTGTATAGCGGTTATGCGTGGGCACTATATGGTGTGTGCTGTAGGTACTGTATAGCGGTAATGCCTGGGCACTATATGGTGTGTGCTGTATAGCGGTTATGCGTGGGCACTATATGGTGTGTGCTGTATAGCGGTTATGCGTGGGCACTATATGGCGTGTGCTGTAGGTGCTGTATAGCGGTTATGCGTGGGCACTATATGGCGTGTGCTGTATAGCGGTTATGCGTGGGCACTATATGGCGTGTGTTGTAGGTGCTGTATAGCGGTTATGTGTGGGCACTATATGGCGTGTGTTGTAGGTGCTGTATAGCGGTTATGGGTGGGCACTATATGGCGTTTGCTGTATAGCGGTAATGCGTGGGTACTATATGGCGTGTGCTGTGGGTGCTGTATAGCGGTAATGCGTGGGCATGATATGGCGTGTGCTGTATAGCGGTTATGCGTGGGCACGATATGGCGTGTGCTGTATAGCGGTTATGCGCGGGCACGATATGGCGTATGCTGTATAGCGGTTATGCGCGGGCACTATATGGTGTGTGCTGTAGGTGCTGTATAGCGGTTATGTGCGGGCACTATATGGTGTGTGCTGTAGGTACTGTATAGTGGTTATGCGCGGGCACTATATGGTGTGTGCTGTAGGTACTGTATAGCGGTTATGTGTGGGCACTATATGGTGTGTGCTGTAGGTACTGTATAGCGGTTATGTGGGCACTATATGGTGTGTGTTGTAGGTACTGTATAGCGGTTATGCGCGGGCACTATATGGTGTGTGCTGTAGGTACTGTATAGCGGTTATGTGTGGGCACTATATGGTGTGTGCTGTAGGTACTGTATAGCGGTTATGTGGGCACTATCTGGTGTGTGTTGTAGGTACTGTATAGCGGTTATGTGTGGGTATGCTTTGATTTTTGCTCACGGCCCCGTCGCCTTCTCTCCTCCGGCCGCGCCCCGTCGCCTTCTCTCCTCGGCCTCCGCCCCGTCGCCTTCTCTCCTCGGCCTGTGCCCCGTCGCCTTCTCTCCTCTGGCCGCGCCCCGTCGCCTTCTCTCCTCCGGCCGCGCCCCGTCGCCTTCTCTCCTCTGCCGGCGCCCCGTCGCCTTCTCTCCTCTGCCGGCGCCCCGTCGCCTTCTCTCCTCTGCCGGCGCCCCGTCGCCTTCTCTCCTCTGCCGGCGCCCCGTCGCCTTCTCTCCTCTGCCGGCGCCCCCTCGCCTTCTCTCCTCGGCCTGCGCCCCCTCGCCTTCTCTCCTCTGCCGGCGCCCCGTCGCCTCCTCTCCTCTGCCGGCGCCCCGTCGCCTCCTCTCCTCTGCCGGCGCCCCGTCGCCTCCTCTCCTCTGCCGGCGCCCCGTTGCCTTCTCTCCTCTGCCGGCGCCCCCTCGCCTTCTCTCCTCGGCCCACGCCCCCTCGCCTTCTCTCCTCTGCCGGCGCCCCGTCGCCTTCTCTCCTCTGCCGGCGCCCCGCCGCCTTCTCTCCTCTGCCGGCGCCCCCTCGCCTTCTCTCCCCTGCCCGCGCCCCGTCGCCTTCTCTCCTCTGCCGGCGCCCCGTCGCCTTCTCTCCTCTGCCCGCGCCCCGCCGCCTTCTCTCCTCCGGCCGCGCCCCCTCGCCTTCTCTCCTCGGCCCGCGCCCCCTCGCCTTCTCTCCTCTGCCGGCGCCCCGTCGCCTTCTCTCCTCTGTCGGCGCCCCCTCGCCTTCTCTCCTCGGCCCGCGCCCCCTCGCCTTCTCTCCTCTGCCGGCGCAGTGCCCCTTCCTCACTAATATTATTTGCTTTCCTTAGATTTGCTTTCTGACAACATTGTGCTTTCGCTGACCCACGCTGCAGCCGCAGAGGTCGTCCTGCAGATCATCTCGGAGTGTTGCCCTCAGTTAATAATAAATACTATTAATTACAGCCCCATCTGTGACCTGAGCAGATCCACACTAGGCTATGCCACTAGAGATCCTTGGGGACCCCCACAATCTTTTTTGTCACTCTTGGGCTAATGATACATGGGGTAAGAACCAGCGCCCCCCTGTCCATAGGCTGCTTGTGAAATTCTCTATATATATTTTTGTAGCTTCAGTCTTTGGACCTGAGTTGTCATCGTCTCTCCAAGCTGACTGGTTTTGCTCATCTCTTCTACATGACCCGGCACCTGCAGAGTCTGAACCTCTCCTATAATGAGGTACGTCGCCTCCTTGCGCAGGGATCGGGTCTGCTGCCGTCGTGACGTCTTTTCCGATTACCCCGTATATGCCATCGATCGTGGGGTACCGGTGGGTAATAGTGGCAGTCAGTGGCCTCCTGAAGACCCCCGTCCTGCCATCTCTGTACATCTGTGTTCCCAGTATAGTACAAGCGATCAAACAGTCGCAGAGTCCAGGGCAAAAATAAGTAAAAATTTATTTAAAAATGAATAAATAAACTAAAACCCATAATTTTCATTTGTCTCGCTTTTCCCAATTAAAAAATAATGAAATTCAAAAAAAAATAAAAAGAAAAATTGGTAAATCGAATCCGTAAAACTCCATCCTATGAAAATATAAAGAACCCAAATTGTAAACCTTTTAAAAAAATTAAAATCAAAATAATTGAATTTTCGATCGCTGCACTTCTCAAAAATGGAATAAAAAGCAATCGATCAAAATGGTATGAATAAAAATACAAAAAGACCCTCACCCAGCCCCCGCAACAGAAAAAGTTACAAGTCCCAAAAATGGAGGAATAGAAAGCCCATACTCATCCTGGGGAAAAAAAACCCAGGCCATATAGACGGAACAATAAAATGGTTTGTGGCTCTTGGAAGAAGGCGAGAAACAAACAAATCTCTGTGTTTTCTGGTGGTAGCTGGTGACGGGAACATGTTCTTTTTTCGCTTTGCAGAGTTGAAGAGCTGGATCTGATCCACAACCTGGAGCTGAGAGAGCTGTGGCTGGAGGGAAAACCCTCTGCACGGGGCGGTGGAAAGCTTCTCCGCCTGCTACAGGTGCCCGCACCTCTCTGCTATCACATTATTAAACAAATGCAAATCACCGATTCAATGCTTTTTTTTTTTCTTTTTTTGTGTTGCACAGATTGGTAACTTATTTTCCCACCATTGAAAAACTAGTAAGTATACACCTAGGAAGACTGTAAAGCATCAACTGTATCCTAAAAAAAGGGGTATTCCCATCTCCAAGATCCTATCCCACTATGTAGTAGGTGTAATAATAATATTAGCAAATACCTCCAATTAAAATTGTAGTATTGTTCTTCTGATTAGCTATGTCGCTTACCCCATGTGCACTGCATTGTAGTAGTTTAGGTATCCATGATTACGACCACTAACAACTGTCGCTATGAGTGGTCGTGACCATAGATACCTAAGCTACTACAATGCCCTGCACATAGGGTAAGTGACATAGTGAATCAGAAGAACTATACTGTTTTCTAATTGGAGGTATTTTCGAATATTACTATTATTAGATCTACTACATATTGCGGTAGGATCTTGGAAATAGGCTGTATCTTTGCCTTTAAAAGGATAGTTCAATCTGCTGCATGGTGCGCTACCCCATGTACCCCAGCTTTATAACTTTCCCCCTGTGAGCCTTCCATCATACCAGTCACCTTTCCTGTCCTGTATTATATCCGCTGTCTCCATTCTTGCAGGACGGACAGTTTTTTAAAGAGAATCTATTTTTTGAGCCAGAAGAACCCCAACCTCTCCCACAGGCAAAGGTAAGTTGTATTCTTCTTTCACTTAACCCCTTAAGCCCTGCGGGTGGTTTGCACGTTAATGACCCGGTCAATTTTTACAATTCTGACCACTGTCACTTTATGAAGTAATTACTCTGGAACGCTTCCACGGATCCCCCTGATTCTGAGACTGTTTTTTCGTGACATATTGTGCTTCATGATTGTGTTAAAATTTCTTCGATATCACTTGCATTTATTTGTGAAAAAAACGGAAATTTGGCAAATTTTGAAAATATAGCAATTTTCAAAATTTGAATTTTTATGCCCTTAAATCAGAGAGATATGTCACACAAAAGAGTTAATGAATAACATTTCCCACATGTCTGCTATACATCAGCACAATTTTGGAACCAAAATTTTTTTTTGTTAGGGAGCTATAAGGGTTAAAAGTTGACCAGCAATTTCTCATTTTTCCAACAAAATTTACAAAACCATTTTTTTAGGGACCACATCACATTTGAAGTCACTTTGAGAGGTCTTTATGACAGAAAATACCCAAAAGTGACACCATTCTAAAAACTGCACCCCTCAAGGTGCTCAAAACCACATTCAAGAACTTTATTAACCCTTCAGGTGCTTCACAGGAATTTTTGGAATGTGGAAGAAAAAAAATGAACATTTAACTTTTTTCGCAAAAATGTTACTTTAGACCCAATTTTTTTTATTTTCGCAGGGGTAACAGGAAAAAATGGACCCCAAAATTTGTTGTGCAATTTCCTCTGGGCACGCAGATACCCCATATGTGGGGAAAAACCACTGTTTGGGTGCACGGCAGGGCTCGGAAGTGAAGGAGCGCCATTTAACTTTTTGATTGTAAAATTTGCTTGAATAATTAGCGGATGCCATGTTGCGTTTGGAGAGCCCCTGATGTGCCTAAACAGTGGAAACCCCCCACAAGTGACCCCATTTTGGAAACTAGACCCCCCAAGGCACCTATCTAGATGCATAGTGAGCACTTGGAACCCCTAGGTGCTTCACAAATTGATTCGTAAAAATGAAAAAGTTTTTTTTTTCTCCACTTTTTAATTTTTACGAATCAATTTGTGAAGCACCTGGGGGTTCCAAGTGCTCACTATGCATCTAGATAGGTGCCTTGGGTGGTCTAGTTTCCAAAATGGAGTCACTTGTGGGGGAGCTCCAATGTTTAGGCACACGGGCTCTCCAAACGCAACATGGTGTCCGCTAACAATTTGAGCTGATTTTCCATTCAATTTGTTAGCGGACACCATGTCGCGTTTGGAGAGCCCCTGATGTGCCTAAACTGTGAAGCTCCCCCACAAGTGACGCCATTTTGGAAACTATACCCCTCAAGGATTTTATTAAGGGGTATAGTGAACATTTGGAACCCAGAGGTACGACACAGAATTTGATAACATTAGGTCATCATATTGAATAAGTTGTCATTACTCTTGAGCGCAAGTGCTCGCTACTTGAGTTTGCATCGGGTACTCAGGTATGCACCATGTATCACGGGTGCTCAAGTGAAATGCTCGAGTCCCCGCCCGCATGTTTCACGGTTATTAGACACCCCAAAAAACCATGCGGGGATCGCTCGTGCATGGCAGGCCATCCCCGCGAGGTTTTTTTGGCCGTGAAGCATATTGGACGGAGACTCGAGCACCCGCAATACTCAGTGCATACCCGAGCAACCGATGCAAACTCAAGTAGCGAGCACTTGCGTTCAACACTAGTCGCCATATCGTCATCTTCTTTTTTTTTTGTTTGTTTTTTTTTTTTTACTTTTGAAAAAAAAAAAAACATCCCCAGCCCTAGCGTTTATTTTTTACGCCGTTCCTCGTGCGGTATAAGTGATGAGATTACTTTATTCTTCGGGTCGGTGCGATTACAGCAATACCAGAATCATATCGGGTTTTTATGATTGACAGCTGTCACACACTAAAAAACACATATTTTGTAAAATCTAGTTTTTGCATCGCCATATTTTGGCCGACAGTCATGTGACGGCTTTTTTTTTGCGGGATGAGTTGACGTTGTTATTGGTGCCATTTTCAGGCATGTGACATTTTTTGATCGCTTTCTATTCCAGCTTTTGGGAGGCAGAATAAACAAAAACCAACAATTCAGGATTTGTTTTTTTTGTTTTTTTTTATTCTGCTCCGGGTGTGGTAAAATTGATAAGGTAGCTTTATTCTTCGGGTCAGTAGGTTTACAGCGGTACCACATTTATATTGTTTTTTATGTTTTGGCGTTTTTACACAATAAAAGCTATTTTATAGAAAAAATTATTTTTTTGCATCGCTTTATTCTGAGAGCTGTAGCTTTTTGAATTTTCGGATGATGGAGCTGTATGGCGGCTTGTTTTTTGCGGGACAAGATGACGTTTTTAGCGGTACCATTTTTATTTATATTCGTCTTTTTGATCGCGTGTTATTCCATTTTTTGTTTGGCGGTATGATGATAAAGCATTGTTTTTTGCTTTGTTTTTTATTTTTATTTTTTTACCGTGTTCACTGAAGGGGTTAACTAGTGGAACAGTTTTATAGGCCTGGTCGTTACAGACGCGGCGATACCAAATATGTGTACTTTTATTGTTTTTTTTTTTGTTTTTTTTCATAATAATATTTATTGATGGGTACATTATATTTTTATTTTTAGTGGATTATTATTTTTTTCTTTTTTTTTCACTTTCTGGGAGTTTTTACACTTTTTTACTTTGTCCCACTGTGGGACTTTCACTTTTTTTATTCTGATCGCCTGCACAGCATAGGGATGCAGCACCATCCCTGTGCCGTGCAGGCAGTCAGCGCTGGACAGGGAGAAGATAGTTTGATGATGCACTGCGCATGTCCAAACAATCTTCCTGCTGTCTGGTGACCCGGATGTTGTCATGACGACATCGGGTCGTCATGGCAACACCCGGGAAGCCGCGGCAGACAGCGCTGGAGGCCGGAAGAGGAGGTGAGTATACCGATCACCTCCCCTTGCCTCCGCAATGCTGTGATCGACTTCGATCGCAGCATTGCAGGGGTTAATGTGCTGGGGGCGGTGCGGGACCGCTCTCTGCACATAGTACCGGGTGTCAGCTGTGACAATCAGCTGACACCCGGCGGCGATCACGCCCGCACAACCTCTGTGCGCGCGCTATCGCTATGACGTACTAATATGGGTCAGGCTCTTAAATCCCAGGGCACAGACGCGTATTAGTACGTCATGGGCTTTAAAGGGGTTAAAGATGCATTTTTTTGTTCTTCATCATCTATGTGTTCTCCATTATAAGTGTATTGATTTTTGGCAATTATATGCAGTGTGTGCGTTAATGTTATGTTTCCCTTGTCGTAGTTTAGTCCTAGTCTGCATGGGGGTGGTCCCGCCTCTGTTCAAACGGATGACGTTGCATACATATGTGTTATGTATACCTGGACCATGCACGCAGGGGCATCGTCGTCCCCACACGCTGTTTTCCCTTCGGCATCCATGGGCTATCAGCCGCGATGCCGTCGGAGTCCGGTGTCTGGGTAACGGCGATGCTCTCTGCGTCACTTCTGGTCCGTTGCGAGGCATCTCTGGGTAGCGTTGTGGTTCACATGGTGACAAGTCACATGATTAGTATCATCCACCCCCAGCGTCTCGCGGTGTTTACGCAAGACACTATTTAAATGACCATCTGTGATACTTGAGCAGTCCCCTTGAGAAAGGCACATAGCGCCGAAACGCGCGTTGGGGATACACACATGGAGTGTGCTCTTTTCCCCCTACAGAGGTAAAAAAAACTTTTTTGACTTGTATCCATCTATATATTGTGGTGATAGGGAATGTGACCATCGGTTCATGGTGATGATGCTGCTCTTCCTGACTGAACATAAATGTTCGTATGTATATTTGATTCATATAGCGCAGCATTTTGTCCATTTCAATTTACTTTAAATAACGGACACCTTCAATGTAATAGCCACACTTCATGTGATGTAGTGCTTGATTTTAATGCTTTTATGCAATTGTGTATTGATCTATGCAACTATATGTGGATTTATGTGTATTTATCGTCTCCCCAGATTCTCTGATGTTTAATATTCAATAAAGTATTTTTCTAACAATTGGGCTATTATCGTTGTTTGTGCTTTGCACTCCTTCTTTTTCCTATATGTTAACGATGGCCCCTATATAATCCAACTAGAAGATTGCAATAATGATAAATGTGGATATACCATATATTACTTAGTTACATAATAGTGGCAATTCTAAGTCTGATTCTAATTTCTTTCTCTCTACCACTGAATGATAGCAGCGTAACATAAACTCAAATACAGTGTCTTATTTTTGGGAGGTCTAACTGTATTCCCATGCACCTCTGTCTTCACACCCAGACATGGGTATAAGCTTCCTGATTTTGTCTATTTGTTCTTGTCCTCCACCTTCTCCTCATCCTTCACATCCTCCTCCATATCACTACCATATCTACCATATCACCATATCTACGTCTCTTGCAAGGGGCAGTGGAGTTCCTCCAAATTGTTGACAGCCGTTGCATTCACTGCATAGGCAAACAGTATGGGAGACCCACTTCCTAATAATGGGAAAATTGTTATCAGGAGGCCCTCCAACCTCTACATCTCTTGCAAGGTCATTGGAGTGCCTCGTAATTTTTGGCAGCCGTTGCATTCACTGCATAGGCAAATAGTATGGGAGACCAACTCTTTTTTAATGGGAACATGTCGTACTCATTACTGTAGCCCAGCTCCATGTGTCTTTAAATTGTTAATTGGGTTTTTTCTAAATTTTGGCAGCCGTTGGACTCACTGCATACCCTATAACTGGGTACATGTCGTTTGTAACCTCTCTGGCGGCGTGCTTGCATAGTGCACCACCTCCCACTATGCAAGACCACAATCTTACCTGTCAGTCCAGCCTGTAAACCGTGCTCCAGATTCTTGCTGTGTGCATGTCTCTTGACTGACTGCTTAGGGTGGCGGCCCGGTTACTTCCTGATTCTTATAGCTGCTGTGGTGCACCTCTATTGCGTCTCTAGCCTTTTGCTGTGAGTCTCTGGATATTTAAACCCCCTCCACCCAGTAGGAGGTGCCTGAGCAACACTAACATTCAGTGTGTGCTTTTCTCTGAAGTTGCCAGGTCCAGTTCTATTTCTGTCTGTCTCGCCACTCTGGGGGCTGCATTCCCAGACCTGTTATCTGTGACTTCTAGTCTGTTTCTGCCTCTGGGGGCCGTATACCCAGGCTCATTCCTGTAATTCGCTGCAGTAACAGTTCCTGTCTGAACTGTCTCCTAGCCTCTTATCTGTTTTGTCTCTATGTCCATTTCCTCCCTTTTTCTGCAGTGTCTGAACCAGCACTTGGCTATACCTAGGCTCGTTTCTGTATTTCGTTGCAGTAACAGTTCCTGTCTGAACTGTCTCCTAACCTGTTACCTGTTTTGTCTCTGTCCGTTTCCTCCCTTTTTCTGCAGTGTCTGAACCAGCACCTAGCTCCAACTCGTTGTCTCTGTACTTCTGTTTGTGAGTTTTGTGTCCACTCGCTACTTCATAGGAAGTACCTTGTGTGTATCTGGTTCTGCTTGTTCCCTTTGCCTTCTTTGGTATCTTTCTGTATTTTCTAGTCTGTTCCATGGGAACAGGGCTCTGTCCTTTCTGTCTTGTTCACTGTACGTGCGGTTCCGCTCTGCTCTTAATTGCCCACCGCTCCGGCGGTTCCCCTCTGCTCTGCCTTGCCCACCGCTCCGGCGGTTCCCCTCTGCTCTGCCTTGTTCACCGCTCCAGCGGTTCCTTTCTGCTCTGTCTTGCATACCGCACCAGCGGTTTTAGCTCTGCTCTGCTTGTTCACCGCGGTTGCTGGTTTCTGCTCTGCTTTGCTTGTCTACCGCTTCTGCGTTTTTTTGCTCTGCTCGGCTTGTCTACCGCATCTGCGGGTTTTGCTCTGCCCAGCTTGTCTACCGCATCTGCTGCTTTGTCTCTGTCTCCCAGTCTGTATTGGACTCTATCCTGCTTGCGCTCCAACCTGCTAGTACCTGCCTGTTTGCACTCCAGCTGTGCTTGCCAGTATTTCCCTGTCTGTACACCAACCGTGCTTGCCAGTACCCCCCCGTCTGCATACCAGCCGTGCTTGCCTATACCCACCTGTCTGTATGCCAGCCTGGCCTGCCTGTTCCAGCATTCCCCGGTGTGGGTCAACAGCTGTGACCGGGGTCTAACCTGGTGTAGCACCTGGTCCCTCTGCTCGGTTCCTCCTTGGTTCACGGAGTCGTTAGCCGCCGTGCGACCTTGGTCGGATCGGGTAGATACTTAGTTGCGCCCCTCCAGGCACTCCTCGGTTCATGGTACAGTGGGACCACTAATCACACTCACGCCAGACAGTCAGGCCGCGAGTGTAACATCGTTACTGTGCCCAGCTCTATGTGTCTTTAAATTGTTAGTGGGGTTTTTCCTAAATTTTGGCAGCTGTTGGACTCACTGCATACCCTATAACTGTATAGCAGATCCTTATCCTTTCTAATGGGAACATGTCATTACTGTGGCCCAGCTCTATGTGTCTTTAAATTGTTAGTGGGGTTTTTCCCAAATTTTGGCAGCCCTTGCAGTCACAGCATGGGCATTACCACTATAGGAGACCCACTCCTTTATAATGGGAATATTTTTTTTACTGAGACCCTCCTCTATGTCTCTTCAAAGGGGTATTGGGTTACGTCCAAATTTTTGGCAGCCCTTGCAGTCACTGCATACGCAATAACAGTATAGGAGACCCACTCTTTAATAATGGGAACAACAAAGCATAGCCGACTGCTGGCCCTTTAAGAATAGTAAGGCAGTAAAAATAGTGTTTGTGACTTTCACAATCCCTCCTTCATAAATGAAACAGGATGTGTCTGATGATGTTTCACACACCACATGGCCAGATAAGGTTGTAAAATGTTAAAATGCCATTTCCTGCTGAATGCATTTGTCACGGTTGAAAGAAATGCAAAAACGCATCAAAAACGCTGTGTGTGAACATAGCCCAAGGTGTGAAGGAGGATTTTTGTTTTTGGTTATTGATTTTGCCTTATATACAAGTCATTACCCTGGAAAGGATGTTCCTTAACATATTTCCCAGGAAAATCCATTTTGGTTTAGTTTTTGTATGTTATATTGTGAGTCCGTAAAAGTGGCGTAATACCTCTGACAACATTGTTGACATCATTGACCTGGGAGTCAGAAATGCTTCCAGGAGTCTTCCCCATGCTGTTCCCATGTCATTTGAGTACTGTTCCCATCGATTTGGGCAATTTTTAGGCCCTCTGCAGACCGCCAGGGGGGGGGGCGCCGAAAGAATGCTGGAGTTTCCCATAGACTTACATTGGGCTCGTTACTTGGACCGAGCAGCCGAGTATTCCAATTTGCTCGACTCGAGCAACGAGCACCCGAGCATTTTAGCGCTCGCTCGTCACTAGTTTTCAGCTATACCATTTCTATTTCCATTCGACTTTTTGATCGTGTTTTATTCCACTCTTTGTTTGGTGGTAAGATGAAAAAGAATAGCTTTTTTTTTACAATGTTCACTGAAGGCGTTAAGTAGTGTGATCGTTTTATAGGCCGTGGACATGATTATAACAAACATGTGGACCTTTTTGGTTTATTTTAGTTTTTATATGAATTTACCCATTTATTGATATAACATTATTTTCATTTTTTTTTGTTTATTTTTTGATTAGGTTTTTTTTTTTTATATTTTTTCACATTCTTTTTTTTACTTTTTCATTTAGTCCCTCTATGGGACTAGCTTTTATTAGTATAATCGCTGTTATAAAGCATTGCAATGAATTCTACCTGTCAGTGTTACAGTGATAGCAGCCTCTGAGACCATGCTCCTAGCTTGGTCTAAGCAGGCCTCCGTCGCTGGGATACCTGGAGGTGTGAGTTGTCATGACAACAGGATCACTGACTAAGGACGTAACCAGAAACGCGTTGAGATTGCATCTCCGCTATCATGGACTTTTATATATTTTAATATTTTGCACCAATAAAGTGAGAATTATTTTTTATTGGAGACTTTTCCCACTTTCTCCTTATGTACACTGGCCGAGAGTCACGGCATTGTGGGTCTGAGCCCAGAAGATATGAGCAGCAGGATGGATTAAATGCATGGTGAGGCATATATTGTTTTTTTGTAAAGTATTGTCCAATCAGTCAGTAAGGATTTAGGGCCCTTTTACATGGCGATATTTTGCATCAGTATTTGTTAACAGACGCCAGGAGTGGATCCAAAACACAGAAGAGGTGAGAGTGGTACAGTTATTATTTTTCTCTGTGTTTGTTCCCCTCTGGTTTTTAGCTTACAAATACTAATGTAAATTACTGCCCAAAATACTCACTGTGTGAATGAGGCGAGGAAGCTGCTTGTAATACTGTAATATAAGTCCTTATTCTGAGGATGAGCGCTCACTTGCAGGTGCTGTGCTGTAATGCTTATCTTCTCTGCTCCATCATACTCCCCAGAGCAGGGGCGACCCCTGGGGCTAAACTGCAGCCGGCAGATGTCAGACGTGTCACTCAGTGATATGTGATGGAGCCCGACTCCCAAACAAAATCAGACAGAAGCATACAAAATAAATACATGAAGCATTGCAATTAGGTGTCAAACGTTCTCAACTTTATTTAAATTTACATGACACTGAACCATCACCTATCAGGATAAAGAAGATTCTGTGTAGCCTCTGTTCCTATAGACCATCTTGCTTGCAGCCTTCTCCATTGAAGACAACGGAAATTACAGGAATAGATGAGTAATCTGCTTATACTGCTGTAATACAATTCTTTTATCCAATGATGAGAGCATGCGTCCAGGAGTTGTGCTGTAATGTTTGTCTCCTCTTCACCATCATCATCCGATCAGGGGCGACCCCTGGGGCAAAATGTGCTTACTGGGTTCTGTGCAGCTGGCAGATGTCCAGCCGTATGTGATAGACCCCGTCCCCCAAACAAAATTAATCAGACAGAAGCACACAAAATAAATACACGAAGCATTGCAATTAGGTGTCAAATGGTCAAAATTTTATTTAAATTTACATGACACCGAAAATAGCACAACCCCCGACTCACGAAGAGTCACCCTCCAGCACTCAGGAGAGGAAAACCACCTGTGGAGGAAACCTCTATGGAACCATGGATGGAGGGCTGCCCTTCCATTGGGCTTAGAGAGTTTGTGCCAATATATAACAGATGTAACTGCAGAATTGTACAATTTGTACATTTTACCAGATTTACAGAGAATGACATAACAAATACAGACTATAAATGTGATAAAGCGGATGTGGGAGAGATCTGGCTGCGATATCTGTCACCACATTGATTGATGGAGCGAATTTGGTTGATCTGATTGGCCAGGTGGATGTATAATTTCTCCCTTACAGATCCAGGTCCGCCTCTCAAAAAATTGGACATTTGGTTACAGTTCGTTATGCCTAATCCCTAATAGGATAAATGATCCCTCCCAATTTATCACCCATTAAAGTCATAGATCAGTCCATGAACTCCCAAAGGAGAGCTGCTCTATATAGAGGGTAACAGAAGGGGATCCTGGTCTAGGGACCCCCCTTTGTTACCTTCCCATGCCCTAGGGGTGTCTAAAGCAGACAACCCCTTTCCCTGCTAGAACCTCCAAATTACACCAAGTTTGGCACATTACGTGGGTGGTCAAGCTCAAGGTCCTCAGGCGCATCAGTAATGGCGCTGATCGTGGCAGCGCGGAATTCTTTTATGGAATCTTCTTTATGACACTGGTTTATGACCTCATAACAGTTGTCATGGTGACTACAGGGTCTATTACTGATGCAGGGCACAAGTATTAACCCTTTCATCATTGGTAATTTGCTATTGTTATAGAGGCAGATAACTGCACTTGTTACCAAGCAGGGGCCTTATCATTATGGCTTCCCTTAGGCACCATAAGAAATACAGATATTAAATGTGCAAGTTTGTCATAAGTGTTTTGCACTTTCTAGATCCAGAGATTGGGTTTATTACTAGCACTTTACAAAGAAAAAAAAAAAAGAGGAAATTACTTGTAAAATAATATTATTGGGAATTGCATTTCAAGCATTTTCCTAATGTGCATTCTACATAGTTACATAGGTTGAGAAAAGTAGGGGTGGACATTAACAGCTTGGGGCCCAAGTGCAAGAAATGTGTCCGAGCCCCCATCTTTTTATGGCGACAAAGCTACAGATATGTATATATATATACAGTGTGTGTGTGTGTATATATATATATATATATATATATATATATATATATATATATATATATACACACATACACACACACACACACACACACACACACACACACACACATATACACACACACACACATACACACACACATACACACACATACACACACACACATACACACACATATACACACACACACATACACACACACATACATACACACACACACACACACACACACACACACACACATAAACACACACACACATAAACACACACACACATAAACACACACACATATACACACACACAAACACACACACATATACACACACCTGCCCACACACACACACATCTGCCCACACACACACACACCTGCCCACACACACAACTGCCCACACAGACACCTGCCCACAAACACACACCCATATACACACACTTGCCCACACACACACCTGCCCACACACACACACACACACCTGCCCACACAGACACCAGCTCACACACACACACACACATATACATATACACACACACACATATACACACACACACACCTACCCACACAGACACCTGCCCCCACAGACACCTGCCCACAAACACACACACACCTGCCCACACACACACACACACACACACATATACACACACACACACCTGCCCACACAGACACCTGCCCCCACAGACACCTGCCCACAAACACACACACACCTGCCCACACACACATCTGCCCACACACACACACACTCATCATCCCCCGGCTCAATTCCTCCTGCCTGCTCTCTCTCTTTTCCGGTGCAGCACTGCAGGCCGGGGCGCACTGCGTGACGTCACAGCTAGGAGACACAGCCGCGCACATGGCCATGTCTCCTAGCAGTGACGCGGCCGGGCCAGCACAGGGAAGTTAACTGCTGCAGTGCTGGCCCGGCCGATGAAGAAGTAGCGGCGGCCGCGGTTGGGGGAGCGGTCGGGTCCCCCCCTCCCGCGACTGCTACCGCTATGTGCTGCGGCGGCCCGCACATATAATGAGGGTAATCCGGCATTAGACACCCCGCCTGGAGCCGCGGGCCCTCTGCAGGCTCGGGCCCTGGGCGGTTGCCCGGATTGCCCTCATTATAATCCGCCTATGGATATAGGCCATGGAAAACGACATCACAGCTGCAGCGGCTACGCTGGTGGTAGAGGGTCCTTCCGCGTCCGACATCTTCCTGCCCCCTAGTAAACTGTGGCCTACCTTCTGGCGATCCTCTTCTGTAGGTCGCGGCTCCGCTCGCGATGCTCTGGGCGAGGACCTTGCGTTGCTCGGTGATGACGTCAACATCCGCTGGATCTCCTTCCAGGACCTTGCGCAGCGTCTCAGCGTAGGGCGGGGCTTCAGGTCTCGCGCGTTTTTGTACGTCCACGCCCCTCTTCTTCCGGCGCGGCATCCCGAAGATGGCGCCCGATGGCGGGAAACGGCTCCGATTGGCGGGAAATGGCCCCGAATGGCGGGAAGCTTCACTCAGATATGTATAGAGTCTTTTCCAGGCACGCAATACCCGTTTGTGGCGGGTTGGTCACAATTCTGCCGACTACGCCAAAGCTGACTCGCCCCCTGGGCCGTGGGGTACCCGGAACCGGGCCTTCTAGTGTACGGTGCTGATGGTGGTAGTAGTGGCATCCCGATCCCATGGCTCAGGGTGGTCAGACCAAATGGTGGCAGTCTATTTATCAGTGTTTTGAATGTCCGACTACGCCACCCGTAGATTGCGGTTGGAGATAACCGCCGCTGCAAGGCAGACCGCTGAGGCTGGTGTTGGTGTGCAGCACAGGGGTAGGATAACTCCCCACAGGAAGAGTGTATCCTCAGGGCAGTGTAGGTGGATGTTGGGGGTGATAGTGCAGGCCGCAATAGTAAGAGTTCAGAGTCCGCTTCAAACAGTTCAGGGTCTTTATTGTAGATATTATTAATGACCCAACAGTACCGGTTAGGAATGGGCCTGGGTGTCTGAGAGCATTCGGGTGAGCCCCACTGGTCAGGGTGAGTGTGTAGGCCTACCGTTCTCTCTATGCTCTTTCTGACTATCCCCCTTTTTGTGGTGTAATAGCCCACGTCCCTGAGCTGGCCGTGTACTTCTCTCCTGTATGGCTTGCGACTCAGGCCTTGGGTACCTGTTGCTTGCTCCTCGATGTACTGGTCCCTCTGTGTGGCGGAGCCTCCAGGCTTCTTAGGCCAAGGGACCTGAAATCCCTCGCAGGTTGGTTCTCTGCTGCTGGGCTTGTAACCCTGACAGCCTCGGACCCCAATGTCCGGTAGATTGGTTCTCTGCCAGGACCGGCTCTCGTCGCCTCTGTCCCTGGCTTGCAGTTTCTCCTCTGCCTCACGGACTCCTCAGCTACAGCTGAACTGTCCCTCCTTCTCTGGGACTAGTCTCACTCCTGAGCTAGGTCTTCCAGTTCTCTCTAACCCTGCCCCCAGTTCCAGCTTTTATAGGGGCAGCCAACTCCCCCTGCTGGCCTGGAACAGGAGGTGCTGTATTGTAATTGTTCCTAACCAGGGGACCTCCCTCCTGCTTTCAGAAACAGATTATTGTTTGTGGCATCCAGGCCTGGGGTGACACACACACACTGCTCTATATTTAGTATGATGCCCCCACTCCTCCATATATATAGCATGATGGTCTCACTGCTCCATATACAGGTGCATCTCACTAAATTAGAATAGCATCAAAAAGTTAATTTATTTCAGTTCTTCAATACAAAAAGCTGTCTTTCAGCTCATCTGCATTGTTGGGTCTGGTGTCTCTCATCTTTCTCTTGACAATACCCCATAGATTCTCTATAATAGATTCTCTATGGGGTTAAGGTCAGGCGAGTTTGCTGCCAATCAAGCACAGTGATACTGTTGTGTGTAAACCAGGTATTGGTACTTTTGGCCGTGTGGACAGGGGCCATGTCCTGCTGGAGAATGACATTTCCATCTCCAAAAAGCTTGTGGGCAGAGGGAAGCATGAAGTGCTGTAAAATGTCCTGGTAGACGGCTGTGCTGACTTTGGTCTTGATAAAACACAGTAGACCTCCACCAGCAGATGACATGGCCCCCCAAACCATCACTGATTGTGGAGCCTTCACACTAGACCTCAAGCAGCTTGGATTGTGGCCTCTCCACTCTTCCTCCAGACTCTGGGACCTTGATTTCCAAATGAAAATTGGAACTCTAGGACCTTGTGGAGTGTGTCAATGACTGCCTTCTGGACATCTGTCAAGTCAGCAGTCTTCCTCATGATTGTGGAGCATACTGAAACAGTATTGAAGAACTGGAATAAATTAACTTTTTGAAGATATTCTAATTTAGTGAGATGCACCTGTATATACTATGATGGTCCCACTGCCCCACATACATATAGTATAATGGCCCCACTACTCCATATGTAGTATGATGGACCCACTACTCCAGATATATAGTAGGATGGCTCCACTGCCCGATCATTTAAAAAAATAAAGTTTATTCTCACTTAATCCTGATTCCCTACATCACGGCCTCTGTCTCCTCTTCCATGGCGGGACAGCAGAGCAGAGCGATGCAATGATGTCACCGAGCCACCTGCGTGAGTATGCTGACATCTCGTTAACCGCAGGCCTATGGCGATCTGTGGCATATGAAAGAGATAGTGATAGGGCAGGGAGCTTGTGTCTCACTGCTTTATCATGCGACGCCTCTGCATAAGAGACATTAGGGCTACATTAGCTACATCACAGAAGACACTGGAGCTGGAGTATATAGAATAGGAGACACTGGGGCTGGCGTATATTCATCACAGGATACATTAGGGCTAGAGCATATACATCACAGAAGAAGCTGGAGTATATAGAATAGGAGACACTGGGGCTGGAGTATATAGAATAGGAGACACTGGGGCTGGCGTATATTCATCACAGGATACATTGGGGCTAGAGCATATACATCACAGAAGAAGCTGGAGTATATAGAATAGGAGACACTGGGACTGGAGTATATAGAATAGGAGACACTGGGGCTGGCGTATATTCATCACAGGATACATTGGGGCTAGAGCATATACATCACAGAAGAAGCTGGAGTATATAGAATAGGAGACACTGGGGCTGGAGTACATAGAATAGGAGACACTGGGGCTGGAGTACATAGAATAGGAGACACTGGGGCTGGAGTACATAGAATAGGAGACACTGGGGCTGGCGCATATACAGTTCTGCTCAAAAGTTTACATACCCCGGCAGAATTTTTGCTTTCTTGGCCTTGTTTCAGAGAAAATGAATGATAACAAAAACACTTTTTCTCCACTCATGGTTATTGGTTGGGTGAAGCCATTTACTGTCACATTTCTGTGTTTTCTCTTTTTAAATCTTAATGACAACTAGTGATGAGCGAGCATGCTCGCTACTGCTCGGTGCTCGCCCGAGTATCTCACTGCTCGAGATGCTCTGCGCTCACCGAGTATTTCCGGGTTGGTCGGGCGGGAAGTCGGGTCCCCTCCCTGCATGTTTGGCGCTCTTTACAGAGCCAATGAACATGCAGGGATTGCCTGCCATGCACTGTAATGCCATAGCCATGTTGGTTGTGGGCATTACAGTGATTGGCTGGCCGCACAGCGTCATCAGGTGTATATCAGACCTGGCGCCGCCATGCTCATCACAGTCACTCCGGATCAGACAGTGTAGGGAGAGCTGATGCTGCGTTAGGAAGAGATTTGATTGTGTATTAGGTAGTGTAGGGAGAAAAACCGCATATTACACATATCCATCTCAACAAACAGTCCTTTTGAGGACTAATCCATCTGCAGAGATATCAGGCAGGCAGTGTATATAGGCAGGCAGGCAGGGTATATAGCAGACTGCAGTGCATATAGCACAAGAGGTTCCATTCCAATTCTGCCTTCTGCTGCTGTTAGATATTTCTATACAAAGGCCCAGGTCTCAGGGGCGAGGAATACTTTTCTTTGGATCTTAATCCTCATTATTTGCTTATAAAGCAATCCAGAGAACACCGTTTTTCTGCGCCATTTGCTTGTTGGCACTGCAGAATATAGCCAGGTCCTTTCCATATTAGAGCGCTAGAAATCCAGCTATTTAAAACTGTGTTTTCTCCGTCACACGGATCACATATACGTTGTCAGAAAATACTGCCATTTCTGGCCTCCATTTTTTCAGTGTGTCAGTGAAGCAATTCACAGCAGTTTGCTGTTCACACTACTTACTTACAGGCCAGGTTTTTAAAACTCTGTTTTCTCCATCACCCCGATCACATATAACTTCGCTTCTAACTCAGTCATTTGTAGTGAGCGTGGAAGATACTATCCTCCATTTAAAATGGGCAAGGCACGTGGCAAGGGACGGGGAACTGGACGTGATGGTAATGGTACATGCAGAGGCCGAGGACAAGGCCGTGGGCAAGCCGAAATTGTGCCACAACAAACACCCACATCTTCTCGCCTGACCTTCCTGTCCCAATTTCTAGGGGACTGCAGCACACCACTATTCAACCCAGATCAGTGTCAAAAGGTTGTTGGTTGGATAGCGGATAATGCTTCCAGTCACTTAGCCACCACCAGCACCACCCTGTCTTCCACACGGTCAAGTCTCAGTAGCCGTGAGTCTGGACCGCATATTCCTCACCCTGATCCTCCTTCCTCCCACCACGCCGAGTACCCAGAGACAACTTATCCCACACTTGGACAATCTGAAGAGCTGTTCACTTTTCCATTTATGGATTCGGGCCTCTCGCCCGGTCCACTTGAAGCGGGGCAAGAGGAGATCACGTGTAGCGATGCCCAAATATTTGAGCAGCCACGGTCACACGAAGGCGCCGGTGGGAAACTGTGACAAGAGGTGGACGATGATGAGACACAATTGGCAGAAAGTCAGGAATAGTACCAGGGTGCAGAAGTGGGAGACGAGGTGGTGGATGATATAGTAACTGACCCAACCTGGCAGGAGGACATGCAGAGCAAGGACAGCAGCACACAGGGGGAGGGAGGCAGAGCACCCCAACAGGCAGGAAGAAGCAGTGTGGTGGCCGCAGACAGAAGGCAGGCTACCGTTTCCCGTAACACCAACACGAAGGAAGTTGCCACTACAACTGTTAGGTCTTCCCGAGTCTGGTTGTTTTTTAAAGACTCTGCCGATAGCTCCAAAAAGGCCATTTGCATCACGAGCCAGACCAGCATCAGCAGGGGTGTCAAAACGACCAGCCTGACCACCACCAGCATGATCAGGCACATGGCAGCAAAGCACTCGACTTTGTGGGCCGAACACCAGGGTCCAGGAACAGTGTCTACAGGTGGCACCATTGCTTCTTCTGCTGTTGTGCATGCAAGCCAATCCCCTGTCCATAGTGCATGCAAAGATGCCTCCTGCCCTGCACCTGTCATTGCACACTCTCAAGTAGCAGCATCAGGAAGCACGTCCATGTCCTTGTCCCAGCGCAGCGTTCAGTTGTTCATACTCCAGTCCTTGGAATGCAAGCGCAAATATGCAGCCAACGTCCCACAGGCCACACTACTAAATTCTCACAATTCACGACTGCTTGGCTCGAAATGTTGCCTTTTAGGCTTGTGGAGACAGAAGCATTCCGCAACCTGATGGTGGCGGCCGTCACTCGGTACTCTGTCCCCAGCCGCCACTATTTCTCCCAGTGTGCCGTCCCCACATTACACAAGCACGTGTCCCAAAACATTAGCCGTGACCTCAACAACGCAGTTACCGGTAAAGTCCACCTAACCACGGACACGTGGACAAGTGCTTGTGGGCAGGGACGGTACATCTCGCTGATAGCACACTGGGTTAAAATAGTGGAAGCCGGGACCCAGTCGGACCTTGGGATGGAACACGTCCTCCCGACGCCAAGGATTGCAGGCCCTAGGTCAATCAGGGTTGCCCCCACGGTCTACAGCTCCTGCACCTCATGCTCCTCAGCCTCCTCCTCCTCCTCAGCCTCCATCTCCGCATCAGTCACAAGCTGGAAGCACTGCAGCACTGCCTCGGCCAAGAGGCAACAGGCTGTGCTGAAGCTAATATGCTTAGGTGATAAAACACACAATGCTGAAGAGTTATGGACAGCTCTGAAAGAGCAGGCAGATCTGTGGCTCAAACCGCTGAACCTACAGCCAGGCATGGTCGTGTGTGACAATGGCCGGAACCTGGTGGCGGCTCTGAGGCGAGGCGAGCTCACACACGTACCATGCCTGGCCCATGTGCTTAACCTCGTGGTTCAGCGGTTACTCAAATCCTACCCGGAGCTGCCGGATCTGCTTGTTAAAGTATGCCGCCTGTGTGCCCATTTTAGAAAGTCAGCTACAGCTTCCGCCGCCCTTGCAGTGTTTCAGCAGCGTTTGCAGCTTCTGGCTCACAGACTGGTGATGTCCCCACACGTTGGAACTCTACATTGCAGATGTTGGGAAGGATTTGTGAGCAGAAGAGGGCAGTTGTTGAGTACCAGCATCAAAAAGGCTATCGGTATTCAGTTCAGACTCCACACATAAGACCTCAGTAGTGGACGTGGATGTCAGACATATGTACCATCCTCCAAAACTTTGAGGACTCCACCAAGATGGTGAGCGGCGATGACGCCATAATTAGCCTCACCATCCCACTTCTCTGTCTTCTGAAAAGCTCTCTGCTCACAATCAAAGATGATGCATTGCAGGCGGAGCACGATAAGATGGAGCAATTAACCATACAGGGTGATTACACACAGCCAAGCCTCATCTCATCCCAACGTGGATTGGGTGACAATGAGGAAGAGGAGGAGGAGGAAGGACAGGAACTAGTTTCATGCACTATAGACGGTGCTATCTGCACAGCTGTCATACCGTCTGTTCAGCGTGGATGGCCAGAGGACAGAGAGGAGGAGGAGGAGAGCATGGTCAGTCATCCTCTTGGTGAGGACACGGAAGTCTTGCCTGTTAGTAGTCTGGCACGCATGGCTGAGTTTATGTTATGCTGCCTTTCCCATGACCCTCGCATTCTCAAAATTTTAGGTCATTACTGGTTGGTGACACTTTTAGACCCACTCTACAAGGAGAACTTTATATCTCTTATTCCTGAGGCGGACAGGTGTACAAAAATGAGGCAGTACCAGAAGGCCCTTGTTGCGGAACTATTAAAAAAATTCCCATCTGAAAACGCTGGAGGCAGAGGGCACACTTCGTTCGACAACCAAGGAGTACAGGCGAGAGAGACACAACTTCAATCCAGCAGACGCAGGGGAACACTGTCAAAGTTCTGGGAGAGTTTTCTCAGACCCTCCCATCGCACAGGCCCTGAGGCGCAGGGTACTCTCACAAGGAGTGCAAAGTTTGGGAAGATGCTGAGGGAGTACCTTGCCGTACCGTACCAACGTCCTCTGTGATTCCTCTGTGCCTTATAAATATTGGGTATCCAAGCTAGATATGTGGAATGAACTGGCTCTCTGTGCCTTGGAGGTCCTGGCCTGCCCTGCCGCCAGCGTTTTAGTGCCGCTGGTGGAATTATAACTGATAAGCGCATCCTCCTGTCAACTGAAAATGCTGACAGGCTGACTCTTATAAAAATGAACAAGGGCTGAATTGGGCCAGACTTCTCAGCACCACCGAATGATAGCAGCGTAACATAAACTCAAATCCAGTGTCTTTTCTTTGGGAGGTGTATTCCCATGCACCTTTTCACACCCACACATGGGTATACGCTTCCTGATTTTGGCTATTTGCTCTTGTCCTCCTCCTTCTCCTCATCCTCCACCACCATATCACCAGGGTGACCGTGGTCCATGATGCAACACCCACATAATTTTTTTAAAGGGTGTTTGACTCGCCCCTGGGCCGTGGGGCACTCGGAGCCGGGCAATAGGGAGACGGTGGGGGTAGTAGTGGCGTCCCGGTTCCGTGGCTCAGGGTGGTCAGACCAGTGGTAGTCCTTTAGCAGTCCTAAGTGATGTCCGACTACGCCACCCGTGGATTGTGGTTATTATGAACCGCCGCTGCAAGGCCGACCGCTGGGGCTGATGATGTATGCAGCTGAGGTAGTGTGACTCCCCACGGGAAGAGTGCAGTCCCAGGGCAGTGTAGTGGATGGTGGGGGTGATGGTGCAGAGAGTCCCAGTGCCGTTAGTGCTGGAGGAGCGAAAGCGTACACAGACAACGTACTGCAGTCCAATGTCTTTTACTCACAGTTCATGTACTCCGTGTCACTTCTGTAAGCAGTGACCGCCCGAGCCGTGCTGCGTCCACAAGGTGAGGGGCTCGGTCAACCCCAGGCAGTTCAGGAGCATGGCACAAGACCCCCTTCAATCCTTTCTCTGGCCTGCCTCACCAGTGACCCACTTTTGTCCAGCTGCCGCGGACTTGTGCGGGTAAACGTGGTTCCCGTTCCCCGCTGTCCTATATGGTGCCTTCCTAGCAGGTTTGATGAGGTGTCGCACCAATAAATGATCACGACCTCCGGTCTTTGGCTGAGGGCTGTTTCTCCTCCACCAACTTGGGATCCGGTACCCTTAATCTGCCTGACCCTTCACCCTGTATTCTCGTGAGTTCTTAGGGTCCCTTCTGCCGTCTTGTTCCTGAGCCCTTCTGTTTCTCTTTCTCTTCTGTTCCTTTCTGTTCTTGTTCCTTTCTGTTCCTGGCCTTCACCCTAGGCCTGCCTCGTCGAGCTGGGCCCAGACTGAGCCACAGCTCCCTGTCAGCCCTCTCTGGCTGAACTCCTTCTCTTACTCCACTCACTGAACTTCTCTCCTTCTCTTCTCTCTGTGCTGGCTGGGCCTCAGAGGCTAGGCCTGCCTACGGAGAAGAGCCCCTTGCAGAGGCCCCCACTCCGTCACTTCTTCTCTCTGACTGAACACTGTTCTAAGATGGTGCCCACCTTTTATACCTCCCTCTAGAACATGAGCCCAGGTGACCAGCAACCAATGGGCTCCTATCTACGCTCAGGAACCAACCCCTATCTGCTCCTACATCACTGGGTATTCCTACCCCCTCCCCACTCCAGCCAGGGACATGGTCTGTTGTGCCTGCATTTCTGTCTAATGGGAGCTGTCCCTCAGAAATGGGGTGAGTGTGCTAACTGAACCCTGGTCCATACTGTATCCTTACCCGGGAGTGGAATATCACACCTCTGGCAGAGGTGCAATACCCCTGTAGCGGACGAGCCCTCGGGGCGCTACATTTTTATGATGCCCGTAAAAAAAATTTTTTATACAGTATGTTCATGTATACCCCCCAGAAGTAAATGTTTGTCAGCCCATACACTTAGTGCATGGCATTACAAGTATAGGAGGCCCGTTCCTTTCTAATGGTAAAAAAATTTTATGATGCGCTCCTCCACGTCTCTTCCAAGGGCCATTGAAGTGCCTCCAAATTTTTGGCAGCCCTTGCAGTCACTGCATAGTCCAACACTATGGGAGACTCTCTCCTTTCTAATGGGAATTTGTCATTACTGTGGCCTGGTCTATGTGTCTTTAAATTCTTAGTGGGTTTTTTCCTAAACTTGGTCAGCCGTTGGACTCACTGCATACCCTATAACTGTATAGCAGACCCTCTCCTTTCTAATGGGAACATGTCATATCTTGTTACTGTGGCCCTGCTCTGTGTGTCTTTAAATTCTTAGTGGGAATTTTCCTAAAATTGGTCAGCTGTTGGACTCACTGCATACCCTATAACTGTATAGCAGACCCTCTACTTTCTAATGGGAACATGTCGTACCTTGTTACTGTGGCCCTGCTCTGTGTGTCCTTAAATTCTTAGTGGGGTTTTTCCTAAAATCTGTCAGCCGTTGGACTCACTGCATACCCTATAACAGTATAGCCGACCCTATCATTTCTAATGGGAATTTGTCGTTACTGTGGCCCTGCTCTATGTGTCTTTAAATTCTTAGTGTTTTTTTTCCTAAAATTGGTCAGCTGTTGGACTCACTGCATACCCTATAACTGTATAGCAGACCCTGTCCTTTCAAATGGGAGCATGTCGTACCTTGTTATTGTGGCCCTGCTCTTTGTGTCTTTAAATTGTTAGTGTTTTTTTTCAAAAATTTTGGCCACCCTTGCAGTCACAGCATGGGCATAAACACTATAGAAGACCTGCTCCTTTATAATGGGAACATTTTTTTTACTGAGACCCTCCTCTATGTCTCTTCAAAGGGGTATTAGGTTGCGTCCAAATTTTTGACAACCCTTGCAGTCACTGGATGCGCAATAACAGTATAGGAGACCCACTTGTTAATAATGGGAACAACAAAGCATAGCCCTCTGATGGCTCTCTAACAATAGCTAGGGCCGACTGCTGGCCTTTTAAGAATAGTAAGGGCCGTCTGATGTTCCTATAAAAATAGGCTTTATGACTTTCAGAGTCCCTCCATCATAAATAAAACAGGATGTGTCTGATGACACCACATTGCCAGATGAGGTTGTAAAATGTTAAAATGACATTTCCCGGTGAATGCATTTGTCATAAAAAATAACATAAAAAACATAACAATAGGATCTTTCTTTAGTATAAAAAACAGCATCACCAATTTAACCTCAATGTAATCACATTGTTCAGCTCATGCACCTCCTCCTCCATCTCCGAAATGACCACATCAGTCACAAGCTGACAGCACTGCAGCACTGCCTTGGCCAAACAGCAACAGGCTGTGCTGAAGATAACATGCTTAATGCTTAATTGACAAACCGCCCAGCGCTGCATAGTTGTTGAAAGCTGTAACAAAGCACCTTGATCTGTGGCTCTCACCGCTGAACATACAGCCAGGCATGGTCGTGTGTTACAATGGGCGGAACCTGGTGACGGAGAAATGACAACCAGGGTAGATACGGTTTCCCTCTATGCCAGTCCTTTCACAGAGCTAAAGAATATGGCTGTGGTGAAATACAACTCCCACTGAGAAACTGTTTCAGATTGAAAAACATTGTGCCCACCAGAGGATTTGTTTCTGAGGGCTAACCTTTCTCACCCGCTCAAGAGCCCCATAGCAGCTGCAAAGTTAGCGCTATCATGAACTCTCCTGAGGTAGAAGCCAAGGCACACCAGAGAATTCTCTGGTGGGACTGTCCAACCCTGCCGAGAAGCAGTCCTGGCTAAGAAAAGTGTGTGGGAAGATTCCAGGACACTCTATTTTTACTGAGGAGGAAACACACGCAAACATGGGGAGAACATACAAATTTCATGCAGATGTTGTCCTTGCTGGGATTTGAACCCAGGATCCCAGTGCTGCAAGACTTCAGTGCTAACCACTGATCCAATGTGCTGCCGTTCACCCTCTAATATCTAACAGGCTGGAGAAACTTGAACCTACTGCCACTCTATCATCAGCTCCTTTGTGAGAAAATGTATTTGGGCAGCCACTCAGTCTACCAAATAAAATTCCAGAGAAGGAAATTGAGGATGGCTTCGCTACTGGTACTGGGGGCAGTGCTAATACCATGGTGTTGTACCATAGTTTGCTGGAAATATTCCAGGCTGGTAGGAGGCAAGAAAATTCCCACAGAAAAGTACCAGCAGTAATGTTCAGGCCACATTTCAAGTGCAAGCAGCTTTAGAGGACTTCCTGGGAGAAATGACACGCAGGGTAGATACGGTTTCCCTCTATGCCAGTCCTTTCACTGAGCTAAATACAACTCTTATCAAAAAAAGTTGTGGACTGGCTCCGTACCGTCCCTGGCCACATTCACCTGTCCACGTGTTTGTGGTTAGGCAGTCCTTCTTAGTAAGTGCACTGGATAGGGCATGGGTAATGTTGTGGGACCCGTGCTTGTGGAAGGCGAAGGCGATACCGGGAAAAATACTGGCGGCTGGGGACCGAGTATGGACACCCGGCCGCCGCCTGCATGAGGTTGTGAAAAGCTTCCATCTCCACAAGCTTAAAAGGCCATATTTCAAGTGCAAAGAGCTGCCCAGAAATCTGTCAGTTTAGTGTTGCCGTCTGTGGGTGGGTGGGTGGCTGGCTGCATACTTGCAATTGCATTCCAAGTAACAGAAAACTAAGCAGATGATGGCCTCTATCATCATCATGGCCTCACCTCGGCACTATGAACTCTCCTGAAGGAGAAGCCAGGGCCCGCCGGAGGAGTCTCCGGTTCTCTGGTGGGCCCGTCCAACCCTGCCGAAAAGCAGCCCTGGCTAAGAAAAGTGTGGGGGAAGGTTCCTGGACACTCTATGGCTGCTTTTTTAATGCGGATCGGCCATGCTTATGCATGTTATTTCTCAAAACGCATTACGGATCAGGCCATTTTCCAACTCTGTATTCAAGAAATTAAATGCGCAAAGAAAGATGTGTGTGTGTCAAAGCACCATTGACAAGTGCGAGTTGATGTTGGATGGGCTGCCATTGCTTCTGCAACAAGCTCAATTACAGGATTTTCTGGGAGAAATGACAAGCAGGGTAGATACGGTTTCCCTCTATGCCAGTCCTTTCACCGAGCTAAATACAACTCTTAGCAAAAAAAGTTGTGGACTGGCTGCGTACCGTCCCTGGCCACATTCACCTGTCCACGTGTTTGTGGTTAGGTGGTCCTTCCCAGTAAGTGCACTGGGGAGGGCACGGGTAATGTTATGGGATCCGTGCTTGTGGAAGGCGAAGGCGATACCGGGAAATATAGTGGCGGCTGGGGACCGAGTATGGACACCCGGCCGCCGCCGGCATGAGGTTATGAAAAGCTTCCGCCTCCACGAGCCTAAAAGGCCACATTTCAAGTGCAAGCAGCTGTCAACAATTTGGCAGTATAGTATTGCAGCCTGTGGGTGGGTGGCTGCCGGCATTCTTGTGCTTGCATTCCAAGGAATGGGGTAGGGACAACTGAACACTGCAGTGGGACAAGGACGTGGACGGTGATTGTTGCAAGTCTGCAACGACAGGTGCATGGCGGGAGGCATCTTCGCATGTGCCAAGGATCACTTATGATGGGCACACATTTAGGCAGTGACCTGGGATTCAGAGATGTTTCCAGAGGTCTTCCCCTTGCTGTTCCCATGTCTTTTCAGCACTGTATGCATGTGTCTGATGATGTGTCACACACCACATGGCCAGATAAGGTTGTAAAATGTTAAAATGACATTTCCTGGTGAATGCATTTGTCTTGGTTGAAAGCAATGCAAAAGTGCAAAAACGTGTCAAAAATGCTACGTGTGAACATAGCCCAAGGTGTGTAGGAGTATTTTTGTTTTTGTTTATTTATTTTGCCTTATATACAAGTCATCACCCTGGAAAGGATGTTCCTTACGCCGTAAAAGTGGCGTAATACTCTGACGACGTTGTTGACAGCAGTGATCAGGGAGTCAGAGATGCTTCCAGGGGTCTTCCCCATGCTGTTCCCATGTCATTTGAGCACAGTTCCCATCGATTTGGGCAATTTTTAGGCCCTCTGCAGACCGCCGTGGGGAGCCATCTGAAAAATGCTCAAGTTTCCCCTAGACTTATATTGGGCTCATTGCTCGGGTTGAGCACCCGAGTATTTCAATTTGCTCGACCCGAGCAACGAGTACTCGAGCATTTTAGTGCTCGCTCATCACTAATGACAACCAAAAACATCCAAATAATCCTGTCCAAAAAGTTCACATACCCTGGTGATTTTGGCCTGATAACATGCACAGAATTTGACACAAATGGGTTTGAATGGCTACTAAAGGTAACATCCTCACCTATGACCTGTTTGCTTGTAATCAGTGTGTGTGCATAAAGCTGAGTGAGTTTCTGGGATCCAGCCACTGACGTTTCTGGATTTTGAGATGAGGAAAGCAAAAGAATTATCAACGGATGTACGGGAAAAGGTAGTTGAACTGTATAACACAGGAAAGGGAGGCAAAAAGAGTATAACACAGGAAAGGGATACAAAAAGATATCCCAGGAATTGATAATGCCAGTCTGCAGTGTTCAAACTGTGATTAACAAATGGAAAATCAGATGCTCTGTAAAAACCAAACCACAGTCAGGTAGACCAACAAAAATTTCAGCCACAACTGCCAAGAAAATTGTTCGGGATGCAAAGAAAAACCAACAAATAACATCAGCTGAGAACACACTTAGGGGTGTACTCACTTTTGTTGCCAGCGGTTTAGACATTAATGGCTGTGTGTTGAGTTATTTTGCAGGCACACCAAATTTACAGTTAAACAAGCTGTACACTGACTACTGTACATTGTATCAAAGTGTCACATCTTCAGTGTTGTCCCATCAAAAATATATATATGTATTCCGGCCCATTTTTGGAGTTTTGTGTGAAATTATGTCCAATTTGCCTTTTTTTTCTCAGTTTTTTTGTGTTGTTCCAATAAACACAAAGGAAATAAACATGCGTGTAATAAAACATGTGTAATTTTCTGAAACAATTTCAAGGGTGCCAGCACTTTCCGCCATGACTGTATATGCAGGTAGAGTCCTTAACCCCTTTACAACCCAAAGTGGTTTGCACGTTAATGAGAAGGCCAATTTTTACAATTCTGACCACTGTCACTTTATGAGGTAATTACTCTGGAACGCTTCAACGGATCCCCCTGGTTCTGAGAATATTTTTTCATGACATATTGTACTTTATGATTGTGGTAAAATTTCTTCGATATCACTTGTGTTTATTTGTGAAAAAAACAGATATTTGGCGAAAATTTTGAAAATTTTGCAATTTTCAAAATTTGAATTTTTATGCCCTTAAATCGGAGAGATATGTCACACAAAAAAAGTTAATAAATAACATTTCCCATATGTCTACTTTACATCAGCACAATATTGGAACCCAAATTTATTTTTATTAGGGAGCTATAAGGGTTAAAATTGACCAGCGATTTCTCATTTTTCCAACAAAATTTACAAAACCATTTTATAAGGGACCACATCACATTTGAAGTCACTTTGAGGGGTCTTTATGACTGAAAATACCCAAAAGTGACACCATTCTTAAAACTGCACCCCTCAGTGAATCGGGTCATCATGGCAACATCCGGGAAGCCGCGGCACACATTGCTGGACGCCGGCAGGAGAGGTTACTATCCCGATCACCTCCCCTTGCCCCCGCAATGCTGCGAACGACTTCGATCGCAGCATTGCGGGGGTTAATGTGCGGGACCTCTCCCAGCACTTAGCACCGGGTGTCAGCTGTGACAATCAGTTGACACCCGGCGGCGATCACGCCCGCACAGCCTGTGTGCGGGCGCGATCGCAAAGATGTACTAATACATATCAGGCTCTTAAGTCCCAGGGCGCAGATACGTATCAGTACGTCTTGGGCTTTAAAGAAGTTAAAATTATGTGAAAATGGGAAAAGTCACAAAACTTTGCAACTTTTCAAGAGCTTTATGCACACATATAAAATTTGCACATGCTAATACTCTATACACATTTTAACGTATGCATATACATAGTGCACACAAACATAAAATACGGACATACACATATGATGCACATACAGAGTATACAGTCCCGGTAGTCCTCATAGTTTTAAGCATGGACCCTGGCAAATTGTAGACGGACTTTTATTGTTCATGGGCTTTAAGGGAGAGAGGCTTCCTTTGTGGAGGACACTCATGAATGCCATTCATTTGCAGTGTACACCGTGTCGTGTCATGGAAAACACTCACCCTAGTTTGGCTTTCTACTTCTTCAGCTAATAGCAATGAATTTGCCTGTCGATTTTCTTCTCATCAGAAGATGCTTTTGTTTAGATGTTAGCTTCCATCTGACTGATAAGAAAAGCTTTGCTGATCTTCTTGTAGACTTCACATTTTTTGTAAAGAAATTATTTTCTTTCTCAGAAATGTCTTGTGACATTTCTCTTCTATGTGGTGCCACTTACCCTTCTCATCAGAGGACGCTTTTGTTTAGGTGTTAACTTCCATAGTCGGCCTGGACGTCTCTGTAAGATGGTTGCAGTTCCATCTTTGTTATAGTTTTGCATCACTTTTGCTACAGTATTCTGACTGATAAGTAAAGTTTTGCTGATCTTCTTGTAGACTTCACATTTATTGCAAAGAAATTATTTTCTTTCTCAGGTTTTGTGACATTTCCCTTCTATGTGGTGCCATTGCTGATAGCATGAAATGGGAAGGAGTTTTCTTTATTAAGTAACTTCCTTTTACAGACACCTGTCTGCTGGACATCTGTTTAATGAATAATTACACTTACTTGTGGTTCAGTTCTTGTTAATTAGAATTTTGTTGTCTAAACTTAGCTTTTCTCTTAAGACTGTTACTGGGATGTTCTCATTTTTGAAACATGATCTTGAATGAGTTTGATAAGAAAATTACTTTTTTGGGGTCTGCAAAATACCAAATCCTGTTTGCATTCAATGGCTCAAATTTGCGAGAGTATTTTGTAGTATGGTATCCCATATAAAATGATGATTCTGAAAGGAAACTACAGGTTTGCTGACAAATCTATTTGGGTGTACTGATTTATGCTAAACACTGTATATATATATATATATATATATAAACCTTATAAGTTTGGTATCACAGTAATCGTACTACTGACTCTGAATCATTTTGCCAGTTTGTTTTTACAACACAATACACACTGTAAAATGAAGGAAGCCAAACCTGGCATTTGTTCTCATTTTTCAACACATTATATGATAAAATGAATGGTGTTGTTCAAAACTACAACACTAAGCGTCAGCACACTGTGATTTGCAGATCTGTAATATGCGTTCTTTGTGCTGTGAAAATACACAGCTGTGATATCTCACCAAATATTCATAGTGGGAACTTAAAATTATGTTTTTCTGCCATGATTAAGGATGGTTTGGATGTATGAAACATGTTGACCTTTTATTTCTATCTTTGTGGAATTAAGGCTGCATGAACCAGTCACCAACCATTATCTGTATATGTACAAATATTAAGTGCTACTGAGTGCTGTAGGAAAAACTTAGAATAGTGAGGTGATTTGATAGTCCTGCCACAAATAATCTGTTTCTACTGCACACTTAAAATTTCTGATAGTGGGAATGAACCTGATTGCCTGCAGTAGTGCACTCCTGAGAGCTGGTGCAGCAGAGAAAATGTCTTGGACATGAGAGTGGGAGGTCCTGATTATGGAGGATGTTAATCTTAGCTCATTGGAGTGTAGATATGGTAGAGATGCAGGACTGTGCAGCAGTGTGGAGAGGTTTGTGGATGAGTGTAATGACTGGTACAGGGTGGATGCACCAGTGTAACTGCTGGACAGAAATATGAGACTGACTGCTGCATTAAGGATAATGAGAAATACATTTAGTGAGAAGAAGAGCAATTAGTGAGTTACAAGTATTTGTGAATTCAAGACAAAAAGGAATCAGAGCAACAGTAACAGATTTTACTTTTTTTTAATTAATAATGAGATGAATAAAATCGTGAACATTATCAAAAGACTAAATCAAAGTCAGGAAGATAGCCGAGGTCAGATACCAGGTGATCAGTAAATGACAAGTCAGACGAGCAGTATGAATACCGCGGAGCCCGATGACAGAGGCGTTACTGAAACTTGTCCAGGTTGACCAGTCAGAAGGCCACAGGTAGATGGTGAAGGTCCTTCTATACAGCTCCAGCAGTGATGATGGATCTGCTGGACTTCAGGGCGCTGGATGCTTAGGTGTCCTGTCTTTTAGATGGTTTTAGGGCAACAGTGACAGCATGCAAATGCGCGAGCAGCCCTGGATAATCCACGCCGGCAGGATGATAAGATCCGGCGGAAGATGGAACCTATGAGAAGAGAAATAAATATAATGTAAGTGATGGGACTCCATATTACATGATAATGCTGTGCAGTCACTGTGGCCGGACGGCAGAGGAATATTATCATACAGAGGTCAGGGGTCATTGTCAGCAATCATACATGTGACAATCCCATCACTGACAGATGACATCTACTCCACATGAATTATTCTCACTGACATCACACAACATGGAGTTGATTCTCACACTTACCTCGTCTCTTTTTCCCATTTTTTCCATTTTCTGAGTTTTGTTGCTCCATACTCAGATTTATTGCCGATTTTCTTTCTTCATGAGATGGAAATTCTGATGAAAAATTAAAAAAAAAAATCAGTAACAATATATTCTTATAGGATCTGCTTTGTCATAATATGGATAACATAAGAGACCTATAGTATTGTATAAAAACCATGTGGGAATATTTGAGCCTTGAAGTCAACATTCACATTGCTGGTGCTGTAGACATGTACATACCTGGCAATGGGGACGAGGGTGGCAAGATGGTAACAGCATCGTCTGTATTACATACAGGAACAGATACTTTCTGCCTGTTTGAAGAAGAAAAACATGTAAATCTCAAGTAAACTCCATATAAAAGGGGTTGTCTCACTAGAAGAACACCGACTATAAGGACTAGTAGGACATATGACTGTCATAGTGGGGAAGGTCTTCTGCTCAAGACTACCTTTTATAGAGAGCTGAGAGGAAAACAACTACCAAGAATGGCCGGCATTTCATACTACATCTCTCCTACAGTGAGGGCAGCACTAAAAGTGCATGACCGGCCACAATTATGGGCTGTTATCTCCAACAATTCCGAAAGCTGAAAGCACAATGACCCATAACCATGGGGCGGTGGATGCTGCATTTGATATTATGGTATTTATGTCCTATATTTGGTGTTGTGCACATATATCAGCCTGGAGCTCCCAGTAATGACCCCATAATCTACTCACATTTCTGAGATGTTTGTGTTGGATTCTGGTGTACACTCTGGAGGGGCCTTGGGATCCTCGTTGTTCACCATCCCGTTAGTGGTGGTAGAGTGCTAAATGTGGATAACAATAAGTTATTAAATATATATACTTTTTAATTTTGTAGATCCTTTTTTGTACATATTTTGGATTTATCGATCACATACTTACTTTAGAAAGCCTCTCAGAAGATGATGATGCAAATATTCGGAAGATAAAGTTCTCATCGTCCTCACTTGTGCCCTCCTTATCCTCTGAGATCAGATGGTTGTCTTCATCAGAGTGATCTACAAGACATAGGTAATGAAGGATTGTTAGAGGGTGTCAGTATAACACAGTCGCTATATCTCACTAGGTTAAAAGATGATGCAACGTAATAAACAGAATACATGAAAAAAAACTCCTGTACAAAATTAGGGAAATAGGGATACAGTACGAACCCATGGTCAACATAGCTGAGATCCATGAAACATGGATAACATAGTAGACCAGAAAAACCATGTGGAAATATTTGAGCTTTGAAGTCAACATTCACATTGCTGGTGCTGTAGACATGTACATACCTGGCAATGGGGACGAGGGTGGCAAGATGGTAACAGCATCGTCTGTATTACATACAGGAACAGATTCTTTCTGCCTGTTTGAAGAAGAAAAACATGTAAATCGTAAGTAAACACAGTATAAAATGGGTTGTCTCACTATAAGAACACTGACTATAAGGCCTAATAGGACATATGACTGTCATAGTGGGGAAGGTTTTCTGCTCCAAACTACCTTCCATGGATCAGAACACAACTACCAAGAATGGCTGGCAAGTAATACTACAGCTCTCCTACAGAGTAGGCAGTGCTAAAAATGCATGACCTGCCACAATTATGGGCTGTTATCTTCTGCATTTTCTGAAGCCAAAAGTACAATGACCGTTAACCATGAAGCGGTGAATGCTGCATTTGATATTCTGTTATTTATGTCCTATATTTGGTGTTGTGTACATAGATCAGCCTGGAACTCCCAGTAATGACCCTTTCTAGTCTACTCACATTTCTGAGATGTTTGTGTTGGTTTCTGGTGTATACTCTGGAGGGGCATTGGGATCCTCATTGTTCACCATCCTGGTAGCGATGGTACAGAGCTAAATACGGATAAAAATAAGATATAAAATATTTTTTTTATGTACTTTTAGAGTTTTTTTTCTTTTTTTTTACATATTTTGGATTTATTAATCACATACTTACTTTACAAAGCTTTTCAGAAGATGACATAAAATTTTGGAAGTCAAGGCTCTCATTGTTCTCACTTGTGCCTTCCTCATCCTTTGAGACCAGATGTTTGTTTATATCAGAATGATCTACAAGAAATAGGTAATGAAGTATTATTAGAGGTTGTCAGTATAACACAGTCACTATTTATCACTAATATTAATGGGAACAGATGATCACATATTAGGGAAGATGAGACAAACAGTCGCTTAGTCTAGATGACGTCTCCTTCTACTTACTGATAAATAAGCTGGTGTCTGCGTCTGAAACAAGCTGAGGAACATACTCCAGCTCCTGGCTCAGAATGTTGTCAAAGTCCAAGTCACTCAGGAATGGATGAACCTTGATCTCAAATGCTCCTCCTAGAAAAAGAAAAACAAAAGTGATGCGGACATAGTCAGGGATGGCTCCATATCTGAACAGTTTATCGTAATCTGAACTAATGACAAAACTGAGCTGACATGAAGGAAATAAACTGAAAGTCTTAGTGTGGAGAACTAGAAATACAGTAGATGAGCTGATAGAGAAATGCTGATCTTCATGGACATGAACGATATGTCCTTGGTCTAATAAGGGAATATTAATACTAGTATATCTGTTACCTGTCCCAAGTCTACGCACAGGATTTCTTCTGAGCAGCTCAGTGATGAGATTCTGAGCATCCTGGGGTGGAGCGCGATCACAATTCCAAATTAGTTCTCCTGTTACATAGAAAATTACAGAAAATAAAACCTCTTTACTGTACTGTAGCATAAAGCAAAGGAAATAACTAAACAAATGTAACCAATCAACGCAATGATCGGATTATTCTACTCACCAATGACAACCCTTTTATAAAGCTCAGTGAGGGAATCAGCATCAAATGGTACACATCCCAGCAGGAATTTATACAGGATGATCCCCAATGACCACCAGTCAACAGGTCTTCCATAGCCTTCTTTCAGGATGATCTCTGGGGCTATGTAACATGGGGTGCCACAGAACTGGAAACCAACAGAACATAGAGATGAGAATCGATGAAACAATTATTATGACAAGATATCATCGTTAAAACACAATGCAGAAGATAAAATATTAGTGGAAAAGTTCTCTAGAAAGGAAGAACGTAGAGAAGAGACAATATTGTGATGAGATTTGCAAATAACAAGCTAAGTTCTTGTAGGTGATGCTGACCTCACGGTCCTGGAACTCTCTGGAGATGTCCACTGCTAATTCCTTGTAGGTGTTGGTTTTCGGTATCATTAGACCAAGTTTTGAAATCCCAAAATCGGTAACTTTAATATGTCCAGTAGATGTAATCAGGAGGCTGCAAAAGAGAAGATGGTTTTAGCCTCACAGACTGAATGATAACAAATGACAACTTTCCCCACTTTATTATACTACGGGGGCACTTACTTTTCCGGCTTCAGGTCTCTGTGCACCACACCGTAAGTATGCAGGTATTCCACGGCAAGTACCGCCTCTGCAAAGTACAAGCGGGCCATGGGGACAGAGAAAGGACCCCTGGTGCTTAGAAGGGTCCCACAGTCTCCACCTATAGAAGAAAGGAAATATGACCGGTGAGGGGTTTATACAGAAGATAAACATGATATACCACGAGCAGATAACCATGATGTATAATGAGCAGTGAGCGGAAACATCCTGGGGAGATCACACAGATAGTGGCGTACATAGAAATCACAAGACCCCATATCAAAAGTTGTAATTGCCCCCCACCCTAAAAAATAAAAAAGAAATATATTTATATCCCTGTTGAAGCAGCTTGGTGTTCTCACCAGCAATACAACTTTTATGGCCATTTTAGAGTATGATGCTCCCAAAAATGCCCACACCCACACTCAATGAGTATGGTATCCCCACAGTGAATCCTCCTAAGGAAGCCACCACTTAGAAGGAGGCCAGCCACAACCCCTTACTCGGTGTGATGGCACCCACAGCAACCCTCCCACTCAGGATAATGGTTCCCACAGTCCCTCACACAATATAATGGTCCGCATAACTCCCCACTCAGTATGATGTCCCCACACAGAATGGGGGCCTCCATATAGAGTGAGGACCCCCACAGCACCCCACTTAATATGATGACCTCCACTCAGCATTCACAGTCCCCCCATATCTAGTCATACGGCCCCCTTTCAGTATTTTGGCCCCTACTAGCCACCTACTCAGTATTTTTGCCCCCACCAGCCCCACCTCCTTGAAGAAGCAAATACCGCTGAAATTGTGATGACAGGTGGAGGGATGCTGCCCACTGCCGAGCGTCGACAGACCCCCTTCGACTGATGAGCCCCATAGCGCCCCTGCACCAAGATCAATGAATTTACGAGCATCTTGGTAATAGATAACCTATATGGGGGGAGAAGTGACATCCTGCATGGGGTATTATATGGGGGGAGAAGTGACATCCTGCATGGGGCATTATATGGTGTGAGAGGTGACATCCTGCATGGGTCATTGTATGGGGGGGGAAGTGACATCCAGCATAGGGCTTTATATGGGGTGAGAGGTGACATTCTGCATGGGGCATTATATGGGGGGTGACATCCTGCATGGGGCATTATATGGGGGAAGTAACATCCTGCATGGGGTATTATATGGGGGGAGAAGTGACATCCTGCATGGGGCATTATATGGGGTGAGAGGTGACATCCTGCATGGGGCAATATATGGGGTGAGAGGTGACATCCTACATGGGGCAGTATGTGTTGGGGGGACATCCTGCATGGGGCATTATATGGGGGGGTGACATCCTGCATGGGGCATTATATGGGGGGTGACATCCTGTATGGGCCATTATGTGGGGTGGAACATTCTGCATGGAGCATTATGTGGGGGGGACATCTTGCATGGGGAATTATATGGGGGGTGACATCCTGCATGGGGCATTATGTCGGGGGGATATCCTGCATGGGGCATTATGTGTGAGGGACATCCTGCATGGGGCATTATGTGGGGTGGGACATCCTGCATGGGGCATTATGTGGAGGGGACATCCTGCATGGGGAATTATATGGGGGGTGACATCCTGCATGGGCCATTATGTGGGGGGGCACAGCCTGCATGGGGCATTATGTGGGGGGCACAGCCTGCATGGGGCATTATGTGGGAGGGACATTCTGCATGAGGAATTATATGGGGGGTGACATCCTGCATGGGCCATTATGTGGGAGGGGGACATCCTGCATGGGGCATTATGTGGGGGGGGGGCACAGCCTGCATGTGGCATTATGTGGGGGGTCAAAGCCTGCATGGGGCATTATGTGGGGGTCACAGCCTGCATGGAGCATTATGTGGGGGGTCAAAGCCTGCATGGGGCATTATGTGGGGGGCACAGCCTGCATGGGGCATTATGTGTGGGGTCACAGCCTGCATGGGGCATTATGTGGGGGGGACACAGCCTGCATGGGGCATTATGTAGGGGGGGGCACAGCCTGCATGGGGCATTATGTGGGGGGCACATCCTGCATGGAGCATTATGTGGGGGGCACAGCCTGCATGGAGCATTATGTGGGGGGCACAGCCTGCATGGGGCATTATGTGGGGGGCACAGCCTGCATGGGGCATTATGTGTGGGGTCACAGCCTGCATGGGGCATTATATGGGGGCACAGCCTGCGTGGAGCATTTTATGGGGTCCATTATTCTATATGGAGCTCATAATACGGTATAGAGGACTATGTGGTGCCATTATACTGTGTGGAGGACATTACTGTCCGGTCTGCACTGTGAGCTGTGAGGATTCGCCGCTTTCTGAGTTATTGTGGAATTTACAATAGATAGCGCTCATGTAATGTAAGAAGTGAAATCTTCGGGCTTGTACTATATATATATTACTGAGACTCTTTCGCCCAGGGCCCACGAAATCCTGGAGCCGCCCTGCAACGGTCATCATACATTACTATAACATTCTGGATAATGTGGGAGATCACACAGAGGAGGACTTACAGGTAATCTGTCACCAGGTGTTTGCTATGTATTCTGAAAGCACCATGATGTAGGGGCAGAGACCCTGATTCCAGTGATGTGTTACTTACTAGGCTGTGTGTGGCTGTTTCAATAAAATCAGTAGATTATCACTAGAAGACTATCTGTCTAGCCAGGTAGTCCTATTGCTTTGTACCCCTGCCTCCACCACTGATTAGCAGCTTTCTGCCTATGCACAGTGTACACAGAAAGCTGCCAATCAATGGTGTGGGCGGGGTTATACAAGACTCAGCGTTCAGAGCTCTGCAGCAGAAAAAAATAGTGATTTTATCACAACTGCTCCACCGAGTAAAGTAATCAACACAGGAATCAGGGTCTCTGTCCCTGCATCATGCTTCTCTCAGACCAAATAGCATAAACCTGGTGACAGATTCCCTGTAATTCAAATGTAATTAACACCATAGGGTCATCTACACTTAGAATAGAGACGTCCCATGGTTGTATGGGGGATAATACTGGACGAGTCATTCACACCCCATGATCTGATGACACACACGCATCCCCCTCTATGATACTTACGGATTCTTGGATCTCCGGGATCTCACTAATTCCATTGTTAGGATTCGACAGCTCAGTTGTTTCTAAAATAATGATGAAGAAATGAAATGTATTAGAGGATATTATTCCTACATAGATAATACAGCAATATAACGGAGAAATGACAAGATGTCTGTAAATGGGATTAATACTCGTTATATGGGGATTCTAAATATGAGAATATACGGGGAATCCATAGATAAATGTCATGTAAATGATGGAGGAACCCCTTCATAAATAACAAAAGACTGACCATCACTTCCGAAAAGAAAATGGGTGTGAACAGGTGCATACTAAGAGTAGCCATCCAAATACATAACTAACAAAGTTGCACTCTGTAACGCTATAGCATGTAAACATGAAATAAATGAAATTTGAATTGCATTACTGCTGTAGAAAATAGGATAAAAGGAAGATACTTAGTGCATAATTTGGCCAATTCATGCATGGCCAGCAGCCACGGCAAGGCGACCTTCTTTTTCTGGGTGCATGCCAAGTAGCCACGGCAAGGTGACCTTTTTTTTTGCTGGGTGCATGCCCAGCGGTCACGGCAAGACGACCTTCTTTTGCTGGGTGCTTGCCCAGCAGTCACGACAAGGCGACCTTCTTTTGCTGGGTGCATGCCAAGCAGTCACGACAAGGCGACCTTCTTTTGCTCGGTGCATGCCCAGCAGCCACGGCAAGGCGACCTTCTTTTGCTCGGTGCATGCCCAGCAGTCACGGCAAGGCGACCTTTTTTGCTGGGAACCTATCTCCACCCATCAGCCCGCGGTGGTTTTAATTACAACAGGATCCTACCTACCCATATAAATGTAGGCTTCAGCCTAGGAGAGGATTCACATTAGGAGAGGATTCCAACAAAAAGATCGCCTTGTCATTGGCTGCTGGGCATTCATGATTTGGCCAAATTATGTGCTCAGTATCTTAGTTTTTTCCCATTTTCTAGAGCAGTAATGCAATTTAAATTTAATTTATTTCATGTTACTTGCTATAGCACTGCAGAATGGACCCTCCATCACATGAATGAGGAAGCCCCCACCCACGCTGCACATACGAGTGATGGTAAGAGAGCTGAAACATAGGAGAGATTTGCAAATTAGCCTGGAAGTGCACTGGGGGCGTGTCACTGCACTTGGATTTCTTCTTTCACGCCCCCAGCGCACTTCCATTCTGATTTGTATATGGTGTCTACTTTACATTTCTCCTGACTGGCACATTGGATTTCTACAAACAATTATTATTAGGGGACAATGGCCTATACCGTCACACCACTACTTCTATATGTAACAATGTGCTGCCAGGTTCCCATTACACAGAGTAGAGAGTAAATCTAACATTATCCTCCATCCTCTGTAATATCTGGACATTCCTTGTAGAAGGTCGGGTGATCGCTCACCTGTAATCAGATCGCTGTTCAGCTCCGGCCGACTCCTATTAGGGTCAGGGATTTTCGGGGTCACATTTTGCCCATATTTGGCGTCGCCTCCTGTTGTTTCCTGATAGATATAATGTATATAATTAATATGTGGAAGATTTCACTAAATCACCAAATACATAAATCATGAAGGACTAAACCAACATTTACAGATGCACCAATTGTAACGATACAAATCCCGCGCCATCTTCAGACCTTTTCTCAGAAAGTCTCCTCAGATACGGTGGATTAAGATACGTCTATTAATATTGATCCTTACCGGGCGTTCCAATGAGCGTTCTAGTATAGACAGGACTTTTTCGGCCAGTTCTTTAAAGACAGCCAAATCTTCAGTCTGAGATCTTTCTTCAGCCTATAAAGAAGGAAAAATGGAAAGGAGAATTTTGAGATGAGAGCGATCAGAATGGAGGCGGAAATTGTATGTGACATCGGTTCTCTGTCTGCAGATACAATGACTACATACTGTATTTGGGGACTCGTGTTTTACCGTATTTTTTGGACTATAAGATGCCTTTTTTTCCAAAATTTTTGACCTCCCTTCTAACACTCTCGCACCCCTCCAATCTATTCTAAACTCTGCTGTCTGACTAATTCACCTGTCCCCCCGCTATTCCCTGGCTTCTCCCCTCGCTCCGCCAATCCCTTCACTGGCTACACATTACCCAGAGACTCCAGTTCAAGACCCTAACCTTGGCATGCAAAGCCACCCACAACCTGTCTCCTCCATATATCTGTGACCTAGTCTCCCGGTACTTACCTGCACGCAACCTCCGATCCTCACAAGATCTTCTTCTCTACTCTCCTCTTATCTCCTCTTCCCACAATCGCATACAAGATTTCTCCCGTGCATCCCCCCTACTCTGGAACTCTCCACCCCAGCATATCAGACAGATTATTAATAATAATAATTGTCTGAATGTAGCTTACCAGGGGGGTGGCTGTGGTGGAGTGAGGTCACAGGAGGTGGGGTCACTGCTGCAGGAAGCCGGCAGTAGAAATGGGGCGCTCCTGCGGGCCAGCGGGGTGTCCAGGACGTGCGAGGCTGCGGGCCCTGGGCTTCAAGGAAATGTTAGCGGTGATTTAGGAGGGGAGTCCCCGCTCTGCCCATTGATTTTCTGGCGGTGGTCTTCAGGCAAATGGCCGCTGGAGGCAGTGCATGTGAAGATTTAGATCTCGGCTCAATGACGAGCTGAGATCTCAATTTGCGTATTGGCCATCTCCAGCAGCCTACTTCTTGAAGCCCACTGCAGAGAAATCAATAAGCAGAGCAGGGCCTCCCCTCCTGAATTACCGCTAACATTTCCTTGAAGCCCAGGGCCCGCAGCCTCGCACCTTCTGGACACCCCGCTCCTCCCAGCTTGGGGCCCGCAGCAGTGCCCCACTCCTACTGCCGACTTCCTGCAGCAGCGACTCTGCCTCCTGTGACCTCGCTGCACTGCCACCACCCCCCTCAGTAAGCAACCGAAAATTCGGACTATAACACAGACCCCCATTTTATTATAATAAATGTTTTTCCTATTTTCCTCCCAAAAATTTTTGGTGCGTCTTATGGTCTGCAAAATATGATATATTAGAAGAAAAAGCTTCTATCCCTCCATTATTATCTATCAATATTGAGATGTTCTGTGCAGAGTGTCCTCCACTTACCTGGTGTAGTAATGTCCTGATGTTCTGAAGTAAATCCGTCAGATAGTCTGACGTTAGACGACGTTGTCGGTGTTTGGTCAGGCAATCCTTTACTAGCTCCATCACCAGCCGGTGAGTGAAGCTGAGGACGCCATCGGGTGGTAGAAGCACACTGTTAGGACGATTGATCATAAGGATCAACAATAGTGCTTTTACCTGAGGAATGTCCAAAACAATTCCAGCCATAGTGAAAAACAGCAAGTGCTATCAGTCACTATAGAGCCAAGAAAGGCACGGGTGAGCCTATGTGCATTGTATATATAGCGACTGTGAGCAGTGATGTCACCATCACCTGTGATGTCATCACGGAATCTTGTGATAGAATCTTCACGGAGCAGCTCTGCGCAAATAGAATGCGGCCTGGTAATATATAAAGTGAAAACACCATACAATTAACTACCCATGTTATCATGGCCGTTCTATTTTATATCCAATTAGAACACAACCAGGATAAAGGTGTGTTGACAAGTTGGATTTTGGCAGCATTTTTTTCTACCCCAAAAATCAAAGGAGGCAGGAAAAACGCTGCTTAAAATTCAGGTGTTTTAACTTGTGTTTTTTTTTCCATTCATTTGAATGGGTGAAAAATGCTGCAAAACCTCTGAAAGACTTGACAAGCTGCAGATTTAAAAAAATGCAAAAAAACAGCATGTGAATGAGATTTCAGAAATGTCATTCACTAAGATGGTGCTGTAAAACACAGCATTTATTGCTGCAGAAGAAAAAACAGTGAATACACCCTAAAGATATGCTCAGTTACATTATGGGAAATATTGTATATTTAGTATTTATTATCTCACGTGTTTTTCTTCACCATAGAACTTTTAAGGCTGTGTGCCCACTATGCGTTTCTTAGGCGTTTCTGCAGCGTAACTTCCGCCGCGGAAACACTTAAAAAACGCTTGGTGATAGGTCTGCAATGGTCCCCAATGATAATCCGCATGTGCTGTTCACATGCTGCGGAGATTTCCGCTGCGGATTATCATTGCGGAAAAATCCGCAGCTCGTCTATTAATTTTGCAGAGTCGCTGCGATTTAGCCGCCATTGACTTGCATTGGAACGCATAACATCCGCATGACTACAAATACACATGTGGATACTATACGACTCAATGCATGGATGGTACCCGGGTCTGGAGATGAAGAGACTCTCCTCCAGACCCGGGTACCATAGTACCTGTAGTTAAAATAGAATTAAAATAAAAAATAAACATATACTTACCTTCTGATGGCCCCTGTCTGCTCCCGGCGGTGCTGCTGGCTCTTCGGCTGCTCGCGATGGTAAAAGGACTTTCCATGACGCCATTTAGTCATGTGACAGATCACGCGACCGCTGACATCGGCGGTCGGGTGACCTGTCACATGACTAAATGACGTCATGGAAGGTCCTTTTACAGCACCGTGATCCGCCGAAGACACCGGACTCACCGGAGAAGGAGATCGAGGACCATCGGAAGATGAGTATAATGTTTTTTTTTTATTTTTCACCATTATTATTCTTTTTTTTTATTATTGATGCTGCATTTGCAGCATTGTAACTTGGTCACACTATGTAAATCCATGCCGGTTGCATGGAATTATATAGTGTGACCAAGTTGTCAAGCACTTTTCCAAGTGATGCTAAAATCACTTGGCAAAGCGCTTGACAACCCAGGGAGATGCAGAAACGCATAGGAAAAATCTGCAGCATTTCTGCATCGTGGTCATATATCCTAACTCATTGGCAAACTGTTATACAAGGCTATATTCACACTAGACGTTTTTTTAGCGGGCTTCTTTATGCAAATTTTCAGCTGCGTTTTACAGTACCAACTTAGTCTATGAGATTTCCGAAATCTCATGCACACAGTTTGCTTATTTGTCCTCAATATTTTGTGCTCTCCATGGCTTTTTGCAATAGAGTATGTCACTTGTTTCAGCGTTTTTCACCCATTAAAAAAAAGGGTGGTGGAAAAAAATTGCTGAAAAAAAGCCTAGTGTGAACATTTTGCTGCGTTTTTAGTGAAAAAAGCAAGTATGTGACACACATTTATTCCTGTGATTTTCCCAACTTTAAACCATCTTGTCTTGGTCACCTGAGATAGCAGCTTGGATTATTACAGTTTAATTAAATTAGTGATGCCTACAAAGTAAACATTGGTTGAGCTAGGTGTGAGATTGAACAACACGTGTTGGCCAGGGAGGTGTGAAAATGAACAATGCCTGAGCAACTCAATGGCAAACCATAATGTGAAAGTAAATAGTGTCCTACAAATTCAATGCACTGCCAGGGTCTTAGATAAACCATTCCAGACCAATTCACCCCCCACCCCCCCCTGTTACATTTGTAATGTGTACTTTTTCATGAACATATGTCTTGCAATGGTGACCTGTTTTCATGTGTCTATGGTGGAAGCAAAGCTGAACTTTGGGATCCTGAAAAACGCACCAAAAATGCACCAAGAACCACTGCAAAAAAAACACCAAAACCTGCGTTTTTGATGCTACTTCTTTCCTGCCAAGAGATTATGTTTTGCTGCAGAAAAAAAACACCTAGTGTGAATATAGCCTAAGACTTACTCTGCCAGCATTAATAGTCAATATTCTGTATATAAATAGGACTCCAATCCAGGTATTCAGTTTATCATAAACAAGCCTGAGTTAATCTGCCAAATACACATAATATGCTTTCTCATAGGTGAAATATAAATCCTGTTAAAGGTCCAAGTTGCAGCAGTTAAGTAGAACAAAACAGACCTCTTCATTCTTTGTAGGTGGAAAAACTTTCGAAATTGTCAGTGTATCAAGTACTTATACTCCTGACTGTATATAGTATAATTGCCGCACTGCTACATACAGGTGCTTCTCAAAAAATTAGAATATCATCAAAAAGTGAATTTATTTCAGTTCTTAAATCCAAAAAGTGAAACTCATATATTATACAGAGTCATTACAAACAGAGTGATCTGTTTTAAGTGTTTATTTCTGCTAATGTTGATGATTATGGCTTACAGCCAATGAAAACACAAAAGTCACTATCTCAGTAAATTAGAATTAACAAGAAACACCTGGAAAGGCTTCTTAAGCATTTAAAAAGGTCCCTTAGTCTGTTTTAGTAGGCTCCACAATCATGGGCAAGACTGCTGACTTGACAGATGTCCAAAAGGCAGTCATTGACACACTCCTCAAGGAGGGTAAGCCACAAAAGGCCATTGCTAAAGAAGCAGCTGTTCACAGACTGCTGTATCCGAGCATATTAATGGACGTGGAAGGGAAAAGTGTGGTAGAAAAAGGTGCACAAGCAACTGGGATAACCGCAGCCTTGAAAGGATTGCTAAGAAAAGACCATTCAAAAATTTGGGGGAGATTCACAAGGAGTGGACTGCTGCTGGAGTCATTGCTTCAAGAGCCACCACACACAGACGTATCCAGGACATGGGCTACAAGTGTCGCATTGCTTGTGTCAAGCCCCTCATGACCAAGAGACAACGCCAGAAGCGTCTTACCTGGGCCAAAGAGAAAAAGACCTGGACTGATGCTCAGTGGCCCAAGGTGTTGTGTTCAGATGAAAAGTAAATTTTGCATTTCATTAGGAAATCAAGGTCCCAGAGTCTGGAGGAAGAGTGGAGAGGCCACAATCCAAGCTGCTGGAGGTCTAGTGTGAAGTCTCCACAATCAGTGATGGTTTGGGGAGCCATGTCATCTGCTGGTGGAGGTCCACTGTGTTTTATAAAGACCAAAGTCAGCGCAGCCGTCTACCAGGACATTTTACAGCACTTCATGCTTCCCTCTGCCCACAAGCTTTATGGAGATGGAAATGTCATTCTCCAGCAGGACTTGGCCCCTGTCCATACTGCCAAAAGTACCAATACCTGGTTTACACACAACAGTATCACTGTGCTTGATTGGCAGCAAACTCGCCTGACCTTAACCCCATAGAGAATCTATTATAGAGAATCTATGGGGTATTGTCAAGAGGAAGATGAGACCCCAGACCCCACAATACAGATGAGCTGAAGGCTGCTATCAAAGCCACCTGGGCTTCCATAACACCTCAGCAGTGCCACAGGCTGATCCCTCCATGCCACATTGCCGCATTGATGCAGTAATTGATGCACGAGGAGCCCGAACAAGTATTGAGGGCATTTACTAAACATACATTTCAGTAGGCCAGCTTTTCGGATTTTAAAAACATTTTTCAAGCTGTTGTTATGAAGTATTCTAATTTACTGAGATAATGACTTTTGTGTTTTCATTGGCTGTAAGCCATAATCATCAACATTAACAGAAATAAACACTTAAAATAGATCCCTCTGTGTGTAATGACTCTATATAATAGATCCCTCTGTGTGTAATGACTCTATATAATAGATCCCTCTGTGTGTAATGACTCTATATAATAGATCCCTCCGTGTGTAATGACTCTATATAATAGATCCCTCTGTGTAATGACTCTATATAATAGATCACTCTGTGTGTAATGACTGTATATAATAGATCCCTCTGTGTGTAATGACTCTATATAATAGATCCCTCTGTGTGTAATGACTCTATATAATAGATCACTCTGTGTGTAATGACTCTATATAATAGATCCCTCTGTGTGTAATGACTCTATATAATAGATCCCTCTGTGTGTAATGACTCTATATAATAGATCCCTCCGTGTGTAATGACTCTATATAATAGATCCCTCTGTGTAATGACTCTATATAATAGATCACTCTGTGTGTAATGACTGTATATAATAGATCCCTCTGTGTGTAATGACTCTATATAATAGATCCCTCTGTGTGTAATGACTCTATATAATAGATCCCTCTGTGTGTAATGACTCTATATAATAGATCACTCTGTGTGTAATGACTCTATATAATATAGGAGTTTCACTTTTTGCATTGAAGAACTGAAATAAACTAACTTTTGATGATATTCTAATTTTGTGAGAAGCACCTGTATATAGTATGAAGCCCCACTGCCCCATATGTGTATGTATAATTTGATGCACATGACTCGCCCCCTGGGCCGTGGGGTACACGGAACCGGGCCTTCTAGTGTACGGTGCTGATGGGGGTAGTAGTGGCAACCCGATCCCGTGGCTCAGGGTGGTCAGACCAAATGGTGGCAGTCTATTTATCAGTGTTTTGAATGTCCGACTACGCCACCCGTGGATTGCGGTCAGGGATAACCGCCGCTGCGAGGCAGACTACTGAGGCTGGTGTTGGTGTGCAGCACAGGTGTAGGATAACTCCCCACGGGAAGAGTGTAGCCTCAGGGCAGTGTAGGTGGATGTTGGGGGTGATAGTGCAGGCCGCAATAGTAAGAGTTCAGAGTCCGCTTCAAACAGTTCAGGGTCTTTATTGTAGATATTATTAATGACCCAACAGTACCGGTTAGGAATGGGCCTGGGTGTCTGAGAGAATTCGGGCGAGCCCCACTGGTCAGGGTGAGTGTGTAGGCCTACCGTTTTCTCTATGCTCTTTCTGACTATCCCCCTTTTCGTGGTGTAATAGCCCACGTCCCTGAGCTGGCCGTGTACTTCTCGCCTGTATGGCATGCGACTAGGGCCTTGGGTACCTGTTGCTTGCTCCTCACTGTACAGGTCCCTCTGTGTGGCGGAGCCTCCAGGCTTCTTAGGCCAAGGGACCTGAAATCCCTCGCAGGTTGGTTCTCTGCTGCTGGGCTTGTAACCCTGACAGCCCCGGACCCCAATGCCCGGTAGATTGGTTCTCTGCCAGGACCGGCTCTCGTCGCCTCTGTCCCTGGCTTGCAGTTTCTCCTCTGCCTCACGGACTCCTCAGCTACAGCTGAACTGTCCCTCCTTCTCTGGGACTAGTCTCACTCCTGAGCTAGGTCTTCCAGTTCTCTCTAACCCTGCCCCCAGTTCCAGCTTTTATAGGGGCAGCCAGATCCCCCTGCTGGCCTGGGACAGGAGGTGCTGTATGCTAATTGTCCCTAACCAGGGGACCTCCCTCCTGCTCTCAGACACAGATTATTGTTTGTGGCATCCAGGCCTGGGGTGACACATTCTCCCCTAGTAAAATGTAGTACTCCGGACTAAGCAGGAAACACAAATACAGAATATAAATGACAACATAACATATATACAAGTATATTTTGTCCTTGAGGTCACGGCGCTTCCGTGACCGGGTGTCCATTTCACCCAACAAGGTGAAGTTTTCCACGGTGTGGGGACCTGTTTTCATAAACCCCAATTTCCTGGCCTTGGGCGTGGCGACAAGGCTGAGCTCTCTACTTTGGGCCACAAGGAGGCCACACCAGACAGATTTTTCTTCCGTGGCCATCTTCGAAAGAGGGCACCAAGTGCAACTATCTACAAGATAGTTCCGGTTATTCAGCGTCCATAACCTGTTAGTCCATGAACTAGAAAGACTGGAAAAACATAATTAGCAACCAGGCAACAAACATAAAACATTTACAATATACAGCATTTAGATCTTCCAGCGAGCTGGTATTTGCCCCCTAGTGCTCCGGGTTGACCTGCGTAACCCACTGTCTGGTGGTGGTCTAACCTGACTTTCCCCACTAGCATTCAGGGTACAGCTACTAGCTGGGTTTACAGGCAGTGCAGGCAGCTATCTGCGGGTCCTTTGGCTTACCGCAGGTATGGCAGGCTCACTGTCAGCAGAGGGTTGACTCTCCTGGGCTGCTGGCATGGGTTCTTCTGCCTCTAGGGCTGCTTGGTCTTCTGATTCCTCCTGCTCTCCTGTAGGTTCCTGCTGGGTTGGTTGAAGGAAGTGTAGGACGGGTACCACTATTGCATCATTTATCCGAGTCCAGGACCGGGGGAACTCTCCAAGAACTGTGCTGATCATTTCTTTCTTGTCTTCTGCGGGTTCAAGGTCATCTTGATCTTCTCCTGCACTCTGTAGTTGCTCGGGGCACCTTTTTAGGTGGTGTCTGGAGACGGTGCTAGTGGTTTCTCCTCCAACCTTGGTAATTACACATACCTTCGGGTTGTTGTGGTTGGACTGCAGTACTGTGTACGGGTCGCTCTCCCACTGGTCATCTAGCTTGTGAAGCCTTCTCTTCCGCTTCAGGACCTGCTCACCAGGTTCCAGGGGACCAGCAGGGGCGTGTTGGTTGAAGAGCCTCTCTTGCTTTTCTCTCGCTTGAGCCAGACTCCTCTCCACACTCTCCTGTACCTTCTTGTACTGTAGCTGCCGTTCCGTATCCCAGTCCGCGTCTGGGGAGGTGTCCTCGGGGGTCAGGACTCCCATCTCCAGGTCTATCGGCAGCTTACCTGGTCTTGCCCTCATCAGGTAAGCCGGGGTGCAATTTGTAGCATTCACCGGGATATGGTTGTATAAGTCTATCAGGTCTGGCAGCTTCTCCGGCCACAGGCTGCATTCTTCCAGGGGCAACGTTTTGAGGAGATCAATGATGATATTATTCATTTTCTCACACAGCCCGTTGGTTTGTGGGTGGTAAGACGTTGTCCGAATCTTCTTACAGCCGTAGAGGTTGCAGAACTCCTAGAAGATTTCAGCCTCAAACGCTGGACCTTGATCTGTCAAGACCTGTTCCGGATACCCGTGTGGACGGCAGAAGTGTTGTTGGAAGGCTCTGGCCGCTGTTTGGGCTGTCAGGTCTTTAACAGGAACCACCAGCAGGAACCGGGAATAGTGGTCCACTATTGTCAGGGCATAGACGTAGCCCGACCGGCTTGGAGCCAGTTTCACATGGTCCAGAGCTACCAGCTCAAGAGGCTGCCTGGTGACGATGGGCATCAAGGGCGTCTTCTGGCTGGTACCGCCTTCCTTCTGAGGTTACATGGGCCACAGTCCCTGCACCACTTCTCTATGGCCCCTCTCATTCCGACCCAGTAGAACCGCTCTCTCAGTAGGAACTCCAGTTTCTTCCACCCGAAGTGTCCCACTCTGTCATGGTAGGCCTCCAGTACCATTGCTGCATCTCGTCTCGGGACCACTACCTGCCAGGTCAGCTCGTGCGTCCGGTGGTTGACAAGCCTTCTGCACAGCTTACCTTCGTAGAGGAATAGCCTGCTTTTCTCCTTCCATAACTGCTTGGCTTCCTCTGGAGCGTCCGAGCCAGGGCTAGCGTCTGCCTGGGTCAAGAGGTCTTTCACCAGGCGAATTGCAGAGTCACTATCTTGTGTTTCAGCCCAGCCGTGGTGAGGTAAGGAATTGAACATGACAGTGGTCAAGTCTTTGTCTCTTACAAGGTGGGAGTACTGAGTGGCCCCGTACCGGTGGAATGCAGGGAGCTCTATTTCCTCCAACTCGTCTGGATCTTCTCCCTCATCGGGCAAGTGGGGCATTCTGGATAGGGCATCTGCATTGGCATTGGCTCGGCCTGCCCGGTACTTGATGGTGAAGTCATAGTTTGCTAGCCGGGCCATCCACCGCTGCTCTAGGGCACCAAGTCTCGCATTGTCCAGATGTGTCTACGGATTGTTGTCCGTGTACACAGTGAACTTCACAGAGGCCACGTAATGCTTGAAACGTTCTGTTACGGCCCACACCACTGCCAAGGACTCCAGCTTAAAGGAGCTGTAATTCTCCGGGTTTCTCTCGGTGGGCCTCAGCTTCCGGCTGGCGTACGCGATCACCCTTTCTCTGCCCTGTTGGTTCTGTGACAGTACGGCTCCCAGCCCCACATTACTGGCGTCTGTGTGGAGGATAAAAGGCTGGCCATAATCAGGGTAGGCCAGGTTCTCATCCCCCGTGAGGGCCATCTTCAGCAGGCGGAAGGACTCCTCTTCCGGCTTGTCCCACTTGAAGGGTGGCTTTTGGCTTCTGGTCTTAGATTGTCCTATAAGGAGGTCCTGCATAGGGGCTGCCATCTTGGTGAACCTGGGGATGAACCTTCGGTAGAAGCCTACCAACCCGAGGAACTGCCTCACTTCTTTTATGTTAGAGGGGCTTGGCCAGTTCTTTATTGCCGTGATTTTGTCAGGGTCGGGGGCTACTCCTTCTGCACTCACCACGTGTCCCAGGTACTGTACCTTCGGCTTTAACAGATGGCACTTGGAGGGTTTCACTTTCATGCCAAAGCCTGCCAGGGCCTCGAACACCTCGGCCAGGTGCTTTAGATGGTCCTCGGTGCCCTAGACAGCATTCCATCAGCCTCTGGAAGGTCCCGGGTGCGTTGCAGAGCCCGAACGGCATATAGTTGAATTCACTTAATCCCATCAGGGTGGTGAAGGCGGTCTTCTCCTTATCAGCCTCTGCCACAGGAACCTGCCAGTACCCACTAGTAAGGTCCAAAGTAGAGAAGAAATTAGCTGATTTTAGTGCGGCCAAAGACTCCTCTATTCTAGGCAACGGGTATTTATCTTTATGGGTGATACGATTGACTTCTCTATAGTCCACGCACATTCTCATAGTACCGTCTTTCTTTTTCACCAGAACCAAGGGGGCTGCCCAGGGGCTACAACTGTCTCTATTGACCCTGGCTTCCTTCATTTCTCTCAGAATGCCCTTTGCGTTCTGATAGTGTGCGGGGTGGTACAGGTCTGTATCTTTCAGCAATTGGTGGGTGGCTCCCCGTGGGGATGTGGTGTTCTACTCCTTTCACTCTGCCGAAGTCTAGCGGGTGCTTACTAAAGATTCTCTCGTACTCTTGAACCACCCGGTAGACTCCTTGTTTTTGGTGCAAGGGAGTGGAGTCAGCACCCACGTGGAGTTTCTGGCACCAGTCCTCCTTGGGTTTCTGGGAACCATTACCCTCCGCCTGGGGAGATGGAGGCAAGGGTTCCACGGCCCTGACAGCATTGTGTTCAACAGTATACAATTTGGCTAGTGTAGCGTACCGGGGCAAATGTACTTCCCTTTCCCCAATGTTTAAGATCCGGACGGGCACCCTTCCATGGCGGACATAGACCACCCCCCGGGCTGTCAAAATGGTGGGCCTGCTGTCTGAGTACACGGGTTCTACCATGGCTTGGTAGTCTCTCCCTCTTAACCCGATTGCAGTCCGACACCAGATCATTTCACTTTTGGGGGGCATAGCAATGGGGAACGAGTCGCTCATCCTCACGCTACCGATCTCACCACCAGACAGTTCTACCTGTTGCCATCTCATCAGGGCTCTTATCTCCTTCTGGAGGACCCTCTGTTGGCTGGAGCTCGCATTCATCGCCACCTGCTGCAAAATTACAATTACTTCTGAAAGACAATTTTCAATCACATTAGTACCCAAGGTTATTTTAGGGTGACTTTCTCGACGGTCAATGTCCACAATGATCACTCCCTGTGCCGGCAGTTCAACTTTACCAATCTTAATGGTCATCTCTCTGAACCCCACCTGCGGCACGGGTTGACCATTGCTGGCGATGATGCTCAAGTCATCGTCTGGATAACGAGTTATATCAGTGTCACTCCAGTACTGCTTGAAAAGTACATAGGGGATGGTAGTCACTTGGGACCCGGTGTCCAGCAGTGCACTCATGGGGATACCGTCCAGCACTACGGGTAAAACCGGGCGTCCCCCTACGTACTTATCACGCCAATTAGATGGGCCTGATGACCTTATGCCTGGGGGTTGGCCCTTTGCCCCAGGTCGGACCCATTTAAAGTACAGTACCTGGCTACGTGTCCCGGCTGGCTGCAACGGCGGCAAATCGGCTGTCCATCCTCAGTGTAATGATCGGTGGGCCTCCCTCTCAACGACGGGATCCTCCTCCGTCGACGCCACGGGACATCCTCCGGACTGGAAGCCAGCTTGATTGGTCCTGACAGGTCCATCTGTAACGACTGTACGGTCCTGGTCAATGCAGCAACACTCTTTGTTAGTTCTTGGACCTGATGGTGGAGGTTTGCAGGCGGGGATGGATTTAGGGCCTGCGCATCAGCCCCCACAAGGTTTGCGGGATAGGGCGCCGCCCCCTGGTGGTAAGGGATGGCAGGGCGCCGGGAAGCTACAGCGCCACCCGGTGCAGGTTCTCGGAGCACCTGGATGGCCCTATCTTTGAACTGTGCAAAAGTCAAATCGGGGTTCTGTAGGGCCATGAGGCGCAGCTGGGTTCTGTGGGCGCTGGACAGCAGACCTTCTATGAACTGGTCAGTCAATAGTTTATCTGTATCCTGCACGCTGCCAGGGTCAGCTTGCTTAATTGCCCCTAAGGCTTCCTGTAAATTTAGGGCATAATCTCGGATGCTATCTTGAGCTCGCTGCTTACATCCATAGAACCGCATTTTGATTTCTGCTGAGGTACGGGTATCAAAGGTGTCCCGTAGATGGGTCAGAACCCCCCTTACAGTCCTTTTCTCCTCAGCTGTCCAAGACTTTACCTCCCGCTGGGCCGCACCAGTTAACTGCCCTATCAGTATGCTTACTTTCTGTTCTTCTGTCAGGGGATAAACTTTGAACAGTCTATACAGCCTTTCTTTAAAGTCGCCCAAGGTATGCGACTCGCCAGCATACTGGGCATCCAGGCCGCTCCGGGGATATAGGCAGGGGTGGATTAAGAGTAGCAAGGGCCCCGGGCAGTTTAGAAGGCGCGGGCCCCCTCCACACACCTGATTTATCACGTGACATGTCACATGATCCCCTGTGATAGATCATGTGATAGTTCACAGGAAATTTATTTGGCATAATATTAATTGTGCTGCCTCATCTGAGAGCAGCACAATATTGGGGCAGATACCCTGATTCCAGCGATGTGTCACTTTTTCAGCTGCTTGTTGTCATTTTGAGAAAATCACCGTTTTATCTGCTGCAGATCTAGCAGCTCTCTGAATGCTGCGCTCTGTATAGCCCCACCCACACCACTGATTGGCAGCTTTCTGCCCATGCTCAGTGTACACAGAAATCTACTGATCAGTGATGGGGGTGGGGTCCTACAGAACTTACTAGTCATCTAGTGATAATTACCTTCTGACAAATCAATGATTTTATCAAAACAACACTAAGCAGCCCAGTAAGTGACACATTACTGGAATCCGTGCCTCTAACCCTACATTATGCTGCTCTCCGATTAGGTGGCAAAAACCTCATGACAGATTCCCTTTAAAGGAGCTGTAAAGACAAAAAAGTTTGTATTAAAAAAAATACAAGCCATTTGTTAAATTAACTTTTTTTTATTGTTAATTCACATTAGACTGTATCTTCAACACTTTTGTCAGCAGGTCTTATTACAGACTCTGAATAGGGCAGCTCTCTCCCTCTCCCTCAGCAGAAAGTCACAGCATGGTTAAAAAACGGGATCTTTTATGATTTTCTCATAATAAATAAAATAGGACATGCAAGTCCTCCAAACTATTTTCCGTTTCTCTATAGGGAAGGTCCTAAATCTTTCTTGTTCTTTAGTTGATCACATGTCAAAAATGCAAAGCATTTACTATGAACTCGCCTAAAAAAATATACACTTGGAGAGTAATATCATCATTTGCATGTAAATATTCCTTGACTCTAAGGGCTCGCTCACACTGTCGTATAACACGGCCGAATGCTATGTGATGTTTTATCGGATAGGACTCGGCCCTATGTTATACTATGGGACAGTGCGATTATTGGCATGAGAAAATAATCTCATTCGATATTCGGACCATGTGCACCCATACAAGTCTATGGGTGCACGTAAAACATTGGACTGCACTCGGATGTCATCCAAGTGCAGTCCGATGAACACTCACAGAGACTATGGAGAAGATGGAGAAATTAAGTTCTCCATCTTCTCCATATCTGTGCTGCGAGAGAATCGGATCACACTCAGTTGAAGCTCTGACAGAGTTTGAGCCCAGTGTCATTAGCATAATTGGCCCTATTCTCTTGCATGAGAGAATATATGGCTTAGTGAGTGGACCCTAAAACTGAATAGTAGTGACGGACAGGCACCTCACAAGCGGGATCCATGTAGCTCTCAGATGTTATGTAGGTAGGGCTTCATTCCATGGGGTAGGGTTTAATTTCAAGGTATATAAAAAAAATGGACTTCAAATGAAAATTAAATGAACACATAAAGCACTAATTGAATTATTTTTTTCGTATTTATGTTTGCAGCCCCTTTAAAAACCCTTTGAGGACCAAGGCACATATATGTCCCATAGTTTTAAACTGGAAAAAAATTTGATTGAATAAAATTTAAGGTCCTCAAAGGTTTAAGTAGGTCATAAATTCATATGAATACTTGCTCATACAATTGCACATGCCATAAGATGAAGAAGAACAGAATCAAAAATATGACATTAAGTGGAGCACTTACAGGTATTCAAGGTGAAAGAGACCAGCAAAGGCATCGTCTCAAATGACAGTAAATGAGTTAGAATTCAGCAAGCTGAAAATGAAGACAGCAGGTTAGAAGCGAACCAGACTTTATGGTGCTCAGAATTAGTCAAGCAGAATTTATTGACTGCTCTTGCAAAGCACTGAGACTCCCGCTGTGTATAGATGGCGTCGTGCGGCCTTCCGCTGTGTATAGATGGCGCCGTGCGGCCTCCCGCTGTGTATAGATGGCGCCGTGCGGCCTCCCGCTGTGTATAGATGGCACCGTATAGATGGCTACGTGCGGCCTCCTGCTGAGTATACGTGTATAGATGGCTATGTGCGGCCTCCTGCTGAGTATAGATGCCTCACGGCGCTCCCCCCAGAGACAGCAGGAGGCTGCACAGCGCCATCTATACTCAGCGGGAGACCGCACGTAGCCATCTATACACAGCAGGAGGCCGCACGGCGACATCTATACTCAGCGGGGGGCCGCACGTAGCCATCTATACACAGCGGGGGGCGCACTTAGCCATCTATACACAGCGGGGGGCCGCACGGCGCGTCTATAATGCACGGAGCCCCACCAGAGACATCAGGAGGCCGCACGGCGCCAACTATACTCAGCAGGAGGCCGCATGCAGTCATACACACACACAAACATATACAGACACGCATAAACACATTTGAAACACAAAAATACATACAAACAGACATCACACAATGACATCTGCCCACACACACACACACACAAACAGACAGACATCACACACACACACCTGCCCACACACACACACACCTGCCCACACACACACACCTGCCCACATACACATCTGTGTGTGTGTATGTATTGTGTGTGTGTGTGTATAATGTGTGTGTATGTATACTGTGTGTGTATGTATAGTGTGTGTGTGTGTATGTATAGTGTGTGTGTGTGTGTATAATGTGTGTGTATGTATAGTGTGTGTGTGTGTGTGTGTATAATTTGTGTGTGTGTATTTTTTTTTTAAGTTAAAAACAAGTAAAATGCTTGTGGCATCAATATCAAGACTCCAGATATAAGGGCCTATTCACACTGAATTTTGCAATGCATTCATCTCCTCTTTCCAGGCTTCTATCTAAATCCCTGAAAATTGGCATTCAGATGTGCCTTGACATAGCCATTGATTTGAACAAAGGCAAACCAAGGCTAAAGTCTGAATCTTTAGGCTCCATTTTCTCTGCTTTCAGATGTCTCATTTCAGACAGCACAATCCTGAATTTCAGGGATTCAGTTGTAAGCCTTGTGTAAAGACCTGAATGCAGCGCTGAATGTAGTGTGAATAGGTCCTTACATCCTACACCACCTCAGGGGATTGTTGTTATGGAGTATTGCCCCTGGGTGGTCGCAGTTATGACCACCACCAGGGCTCGCGGTCACCCACCCTAACTTTGGTATTCTGGGGAGCTGGTATAATGAATATCTGAGAAGAGCCCTAGAGAAGCAAGAACATTGGACAACCAAGAGGTGGTGGCTTCAAGTCAGGTGTAGTGTTCAACAGGGCAAGACTTTCTAACCTGCCCCCCCCCCACACACACACACACCTGCCCACACAGACACACCTGCCCACACACACACACACACACACACACATACACCTGCCCACACACACACACACACACACATATACACACACACACACCTGCCCACACACACACACACATATACACACACACCTGCCCACACAGACACACACACACACACCTGCCCACACAGACACACACACACCTGCCCACACACACACACCTGCCCACACACATACACACCTGCCCACACACACACACACACACCTGCCCACACACACACACACACCTGCCCACACACAAACATACCTGCCCACACACACACACCTGCCCACACACACACACACACCTGCCCACACACATACACACCTGCCCACACACACACACAAACACCTGCCCACACACACACACACACCTGCCCACACACACACACACCTGCCCACACACACATCTGCTCACTCAGACACCTGCCCGCAAACACACACACACACCCATATACACACACCTGACCATACACACACACACACCTGCCCACACACACACACACACCTGCCCACACAGACACCTGCCCACACAGACACCTGCCCCCACACACACACACACACACACACACACACACACATACACACACATATACACACACACACATATACACACACACACACCTGCCCACACAGACACCTGCCCCCACAGACACCTGCCCACAAACACACACACACCTGCCCACACACACATCTGCCCACACACACTCACAATCCCCCGGCTCAATTCCTCCTGCCTGCTCTCTCTCTTTTCCGGTGCAGCACTGCAGGCCGGGGCGCACTGTGTGACGTCACAGCTAGGAGACACAGCCGCGCACAGGGCCATGTCTCCTAGCAGTGATGCGGCCGGGCCAGCACAGGGAAGTTAACTGCTGCAGTGCTGGCCCGGCGGATGAAGAAGTAGCGGCGGCCGCTGCTGGGGGAGCGGTCCGGGCCCCCCCCTCCCGCCACTGCTACCGCTATGTGCCGCGGCGGCCCGCACATATAATGAGGGCAATCCGGATTGCCCTCATTATAATCCGCCTATGGATATAGGGCATGGAAAACGGCATCACAGCTGCAGCGGCTACGCTGGTGGTAGAGGGTCCCTCCGCGTCCGACATCTTCCTCCCCCCTAGTTAACTGTGGCCTACCTTCTGGCGATCCTCTTCTGTAGGCCGCGGCTCCGCTCGCGATGCTCTGGGCGAGGACCTTGCTTTGCTCGGTGATGACGTCGGCATCCGCTGGATCTCCTTCCAGGACCTTGAGCAGCGTCTCAGCGTAGGCGTGGCGTCCCGAAGATGGCGCCCGATGGCGGGAAACGCTCCGATTGGCGGGAAATGGCCCCGAATGGAGGGAAACTTCACTCAGATATGTATAGAGTCTTTTCCAGGCACGCAATACCCGTTTTTTGCGGGTTGGTCACAATTCTGCCGACTACGCCAAAGCTGACTCGCTCCCTGGGCCGTGGGGTACCCGGAACCGGGCCTTCTAGTGTACGGTGCTGATGGGGGTAGTAGTGGCAACCCGATCCCGTGGCTCAGGGTGGTCTCACCAAATGGTGGCAGTCTATTTATCAGTGTTTTGAATGTCCGACTACGCCACCCGTGGATTGCGGTTGGAGATAACCGCTGCTGCAAGGCAGACCGCTGAGGCTGGTGTTGGTGTGCAGCACAGGGGTAGGATAATTCCCCACGGGAAGAGTGTAGCCTCAGGGCAGTGTAGGTGGATGTTGGGGGTGATAGTGCAGGCCGCAATAGTAAGAGTTCAGAGTCCGCTTCAAACAGTTCAGGGTCTTTATTGTAGATATTATTAATGACCCAACAGTACCGGTTAGGAATGGGCCTGGGTGTCTGAGAGCATTCGGGCGAGCCCCACTGGTCAGGGTGAGTGTGTAGGCCTACCGTTCTCTCTATGCTCTTTCTGACTATCCCCCTTTTCGTGGTGTAATAGCCCATGTCCCTGAGCTGGCCATGTACTTCTCTCCTGCATGGCTTGCGACTCAGGCCTTGGGTACCTGTTGCTTGCTCCTCGATGTACTGGTCCCTCTGTGTGGCGGGGCCTCCAGGCTTCTTAGGCCAAGGGACCTGAAATCCCTCGCAGGTTGGTTCTCTGCTGCTGGGCTTGTAACCCTGACAGCCTCGGACCCCAATGTCCGGTAGATTGGTTCTCTGCCAGGACCGGCTCTCGTCGCCTCTGTCCCTGGCTTGCAGTTTCTCCTGTGCCTCACGGACTCCTCAGCTACAGCTGAACTGTCCCTCCTTCTCTGGGACTAGTCTCACTCCTGAGCTAGGTCTTCCAGTTCTCTCTAACCCTGCCCCCAGTTCCAGCTTTTATAGGGGCAGCCAGCTCCCCCTGCTGGCCTGGGACAGGAGGTGCTGTATGCTAATAGTCCCTAACCAGGGGACCTCCCTCCTGCTTTCAGAAATAGATTATTGTTTGTGGCATCCAGGCCTGGGGTGACACACACACACTGCTCTATATTTAGTATGATGCCCCCACTCCTCCATATATATAGCATGATGGTCCCACTGCTCCATATACAGGTGCATCTCACTAAATTAGAATATCATCAAAAAGTTAATTTATTTCAGTTCTTCAAAACAAAAAGCTGTCTTTCAGCTCATCTGCATTGTTGGGTCTGGTGTCTCTCATCTACCTCTTGACAATACCCCATAGATTCTCTATAATAGATTCTCTATGGGGTTAAGGTCAGGCGAGTTTGCTGCCAATCAAGCACAGTGATACTGTTGTGTGTAAACCAGGTATTGGTACTTTTGGCCGTGTGGACAGGGGCCAAGTCCTGCTGGAGAATGACATTTCCATCTCCAAAAAGCTTGTGGGCAGAGGGAAGCATGAAGTGCTGTAAAATGTCCTGGTAGCCGGCTGTGCTGACTTTGGTCTTGATAAAACACAGTGGACCTCCACCAGCAGATGACATGGCCCCCCAAACCATCACTGATTGTGGAGCCTTCACACTAGACCTCAAGCAGCTTGGATTGTGGACTCTCCACTCTTCCTCCAGACTCTGGGACCTTGATTTCCAAATGAAAATTGGAACTCTAGGACCTTGTGGAGTGTGTCAATGACTGCCTTCTGGACATCTGTCAAGTCAGCAGTCTTCCTCATGATTGTGGAGCATACTGAAACAGTATTGAAGAACTGGAATAAATTAACTTTTTGAAGATATTCTAATTTAGTGAGATGCACCTGTATATACTATGATGGTCCCACTGCCCCACATACATATAGTATAATGGCCCCACTACTCCATATGTAGTATGATGGACCCACTACTCCAGATATATAGTAGGATGGCTCCACTGCCCGATCATTTAAAAAAAAAAATAACGTTTATTCTCACTTAATCCTGATTCCCTACATCACGGCCTCTGTCTCCTCTTCCATGGCGGGACAGCAGAGCAGAGCGATGCAATGATGTCACCGAGCCACCTGTGTGAGGATGCTGACATCTCGTTAACCGCAGGCCTATGGCGATCTGTGGCATATGAAAGAGATAGTGATAGGGCAGGGAGCTTGTGTCTCACTACTTTATCATGCGACGCCTCTGCATAAGAGACATTAGGGCTACATTAGCTACGTCACAGAAGACACTGGGGCTGGAGTATATAGAATAGGAGACACTGGGGCTGGCGTATATTCATCACAGGATACATTGGGGCTAGAGCATATACATCACAGAAGAAGCTGGAGTATATAGAATAGGAGACACTGGGGCTGGAGTATATAGAATAGGAGACACTGGGGCTGGCGTATATTCATCACAGGATACATTGGGGCTAGAGCATATACATCACAGAAGAAGCTGGAGTATATAGAATAGGAGACACTGGGGCTGGAGTACATAGAATAGGAGACACTGGGGCTGGCGTATATTCATCACAGGATACATTGGGGCTAGAGCATATACATCACAGAAGAAGCTGGAGTATATAGAATAGGAGACACTGGGGCTGGAGTACATAGAATAGGAGACACTGGGGCTGGCGCATATACAGTTCTGCTCAAAAGTTTACATACCCCGGCAGAATTTTTCCTTTCTTGGCCTTGTTTCAGAGAAAATGAATGATAACAAAAACACTTTTTCTCCACTCATGGTTATTGGTTGGGGGAAGCCATTTACTGTCACATTTCTGTGTTTTCTCTTTTTAAATCTTAATGACAACTAGTGATGAGCGAGCATGCTCGCTACTGCTCGGTGCTTGCCCGAGTATCTCACTGCTCGAGATGCTCTGCGCTCACCGAGTATTTCCGGGTTGGTCGGGCGGGAAGTCGGGTCCCCTCCCTGCATGTTTGGCGCTCTTTACAGAGCCAATGAACATACAGTGATTGCCTGCCATGCACTGTAATGCCATAGCCATGTTGGTTGTGGGCATTACAGTGATTGGCTGGCCGCACAGCGTCATCAGGTCTATATCTGACCTGGCGCCGCCATGCTCATCACAGTCACTCTGGATCAGACAGTGTAGGGAGAGCTGCTGCTGCGTTAGGGAGAGATTTGATCGTGCATTAGGTAGTGTAGTGAGAAAAACCGCACATTACACATATCCATCTCAACAAACAGTCCTTCTGAGGACTAATCCATCTGCAGAGATATCAGGCAGGCAGTGTATATAGGCAGGCAGGCAGGGTATATAGCAGACTGCAGTGCATATAGCGACAACCAGCAGACACATAGCCCCCCTAAAAATTAACTTTTATTAATAATCTCTAAAAAGGACCTAAAAGTCCATAGACAAACAACAATAATACTCTAAATGATAGGACATATAGAATCAGGTAATACACCGACCGGGAGGGAATACAGATTAAAGCTGTCCCTATTATGTCCCTAAATCCTGTCCCTACCTGACAGCGGAGGTTGGCACCCTAATTTGTACTTCGTGGCGCCCCCGCTCAACGTCGGTAACCCTAATGTCCCTACAAGGACCCTTGTCTTAAATTAAACAAAACCACAATAGTGAGAAAGGGTAGAAAAAGTGAACGTATAAATACAGAAGCCGATAATAAGTCAATAATTATAGATGGCCAAATTCATTTGGTCGGGTAAACATAAATGCTCTAGGGTAGAGGAGCACAGTGCTTGTTTTTCATAGCCAAAACAAATCAAAATAGCAGCCAGAGCAATCAAATATGGACACATGCTACACTTTGATAGTCCAGCTATATACCTCAAAGGGGGCTCAGAAAGCAGAATCCCACCCAGGTAGATGTCTCCCCATACATCAAATGGGATTTAAGTATTGGTATTTGAAAAAGCATAATATCTATATCAAAGTATCAGGTCCAGACTCTGTCTGTCATAGATGTACATAATAGTAGACAGAAAGAAGGACACTTATCATTATTAGTCCCTATACCTTTTCAAAAAACTAGAGAATGGTAATCAGAATATAAATATCCATTGGTAAGTAAACAATAGCACTTAACCTTGATGGTCCCTAGTCCCAACAATCAAAAAATAGATTATCGAAAGAGAGACACTCATCATTGTTGGTCCCTATTCCTTTTCAAAAGACCAGAAAATGGCAATCAAAGTATACATTTTCATTAGTAAATAAACAATAACACTAAAACCTTAATGGTCCCCAATTCCAGCAGTCAGAAAGGATATATCATTAGTAAGTAAAAAAAAAAAAATGACACTTATCCTTAGTAGTCCCAACGCGTTTCCCCCTAGTTTCCACCAGGGTTCATCAGGGGATCTGGGGAAGACCTCAATCCCTCACCTCAATCCCTCACCCCAGATTGCCAGACAATGCTGCATGTGTCCTACACATGCAGCATTGTCTGGCAATCTGGGGTGAGGGATTGAGGTCTTCCTGAGATCCCCTGATGAACCCTGGTGGAAACTAGGGGGAAACGCGTTGGGACTACTAAGGATAAGTGTCATTTTTTTTTTTACTTACTAATGATATCTCCTTTCTGACTGCTGGAATTGGGGACCATTAAGGTTTTAGTGTTATTGTTTATTTACTAATGAAAATGTATACTTTGATTGCCATTTTCTGGTCTTTTGAAAAGGAATAGGGACCAACAATGATGAGTGTCTCTCTTTCGATAATCTATTTTTTGATTGTTGGGACTAGGGACCATCAAGGTTAAGTGCTATTGTTTACTTACCAATGGATATTTATATTCTGATTACCATTCTCTAGTTTTTTGAAAAGGTATAGGGACTAATAATGATAAGTGTCCTTCTTTCTGTCTACTATTATGTACATCTATGACAGACAGAGTCTGGACCTGATACTTTGATATAGATATTATGCTTTTTCAAATACCAATACTTAAATCCCATTTGATGTATGGGGAGACATCTACCTGGGTGGGATTCTGCTTTCTGAGCCCCCTTTGAGGTATATAGCTGGACTATCAAAGTGTAGCATGTGTCCATATTTGATTGCTCTGGCTGCTATTTTGATTTGTTTTGGCTATGAAAAACAAGCACTGTGCTCCTCTACCCTAGAGCATTTATGTTTACCCGACCAAATGAATTTGGCCATCTATAATTATTGACTTATTATCGGCTTCTGTATTTATACGTTCACTTTTTCTACCCTTTCTCACTGTTGTGGTTTTGTTTAATTTAAGACAAGGGTCCTTGTAGGGACATTAGGGTTACCGACGTTGAGCGGGGGCGCCACGAAGTACAAATTAGGGTGCCAACCTCCGCTGTCAGGTAGGGACAGGATTTAGGGACATAATAGGGACAGCTTTAATCTGTATTCCCTCCCGGTCGGTGTATTACCTGATTCTATATGTCCTATCATTTAGAGTATTATTGTTGTTTGTCTATGGACTTTTAGGTCCTTTTTAGAGATTATTAATAAAAGTTAATTTTTAGGGGGGCTATGTGTCTGCTGGTTGTCTCTATTTACTAGGCCCCTCATGTGATATTTTGTTTAGGTGTTTTGCAGTGCATATAGCACAAGAGGCTCCATTCCAATTCTGCCTTCTGCTGCTGTTAGATATTTCTATACAAAGGCCCAGGTCTCAGGGGCGAGGATTACTTTTCTTTGGATCTTAATCCTCATTATTTGCTTATAAAGCAATCCAGAGAACACCGTTTTTCTGCGCCATTTGCTTGTTGGCACTGCAGAATACAGCCAGGTCCTTTCCATATTAGAGCGCTAGAAATCCAGCTATTTAAAACTGTGTTTTCTCCGTCACACGGATCACATATACGTTGTCAGAAAATACTGCCATTTCTGGCCTCCATTTTTTCAGTGTGTCAGTGAAGCAATTCACAGCAGTTTGCTGTTCACACTACTTACCTACAGGCCAGGAATTTAAAACTCTGTTTTCTCCATCACACCGATCACATATAACTTCGCTTCAAACTCAGTCATTTGTAGTGAGCGTGGAAGATACTATCCTCCATTTAAAATGGGCAAGGCACGTGGCAAGGGACGGGGAACTGGACGTGATGGTAATGGTGCATGCAGAGGCCGAGGACAAGGCTGTGGGCAAGCCGAAATTGTGCCACAGCAAACACCCACATCTTCTCGCCTGACCTTCCTGTCCCAATTTCTAGGGGACCGCAGCACACCACTATTGAACCCAGATCAGTGTCAAAAGGTTGTTGGTTGGATAGCGGATAATGCTTCCAGTCACTTAGCCACCACCACCACCACCCTGTCTTCTACACGGTCAAGTCTCAGTAGCCATGAGTCTGGACCTCATATTCCTCACCCTGATCCTCCTTCCTCCCACCATGCCGAGTACCCAGAGACAACTGATCCCACACTTGGACAATCTGAAGAGCTGTTCACTTTTCCATTTATAGATTCGGGCCTCTCGCCCGGTCCACTTGAAGCGGGGCAAGAGGAGATCACGTGTAGCGATGCCCAAATATTTGAGCAGCCACGGTCACATGAAGGCGACGGTGGGAAACTGTCACAAGAGGTGGACGATGATTAGACACAATTGGCAGAAAGTCAGGAATAGTACCAGGGTGCAGAAGTGGGTGACTAGGTGGTGGATGATATAGTAACTGACCCAACCTGGCAGGAGGACATGCAGAGCAAGGACAGCAGCACACAGGGGGAGGGAGGCAGAGCACCCCAACAGGCAGGAAGAAGCAGTGTGGTGGCCGCAGACAGAAGGCAGGCTACCGTTTCCCGTAACACCAACACGAAGGAAGTTGCCACTACAACTGTTAGGTCTTCCCGAGTCTGGTTGTTTTTTAAAGACTCTGCCAATAACTCCAAAAAGGCCATTTGCATCACGAGCCAGACCAGCATCAGCAGGGGTGGCAAAACGACCAGCCTGACCACCACCAGCATGATCAGGCACATGGCAGCAAATCACTCGACTTTGTGGGCCGAACACCAGGGTCCAGGAACAGTGTCTACAGGTGGCACCATTGCTTCTTCTGCTGTTGTGCATGCAAGTCAATCCCCTGTCCATAGTGCATGCAAAGATGCCTCCTGCCCTGCACCTGTCATTGCACACTCTCAAGTAGCAGCATCAGGAAGCACGTCCATGTCCTTCTCCCAGCACAGCGTTCAGTTGTTCATACTCCAGTCCTTGGAATGCAAGCGCAAATATGCAGCCAACGTCCCACAGGCCACACTACTAAATTCTCACAATTCACGACTGCTTGGCTCGAAATGTTGCCTTTTAGGCTTGTGGAGACAGAAGCATTCCGCAACCTGATGGCGGCGGCCGTCCCTCGGTACTCTGTCCCCAGCCGCCACTATTTCTCCCAGTGTGCCGTCCCCACATTACACAAGCACGTGTCCCAAAACATTAGCCGTGCCCTCAACAACGCAGTTACCGGTAAAGTCCACCTAACCACGGACACGTGGACAAGTGCTTGTGGGCAGGGACGGTACATCTCGCTGATGGCACACTGGGTTAACATAGTGGAAGCCGGGACCCAGTCGGACCTTGGGACGGAACACGTCCTCCCGACGCCAAAGATTGCAGGCCCTAGGTCAATCAGGGTTGTCCCCACGGTCTACAGCTCCTGAACCTCATGCTCCTCAGCCTCCTCCTCCTCCTCGGCCTCTATCTCCGAAATGACCACATCAGTCACAAGCTGGAAGCACTGCAGCACTGCCTCGGCCAAGCGGCAACAGGCTGTGCTGAAGCTAATATGCTTAGGTGAAAAAACACATAATGCTGAAGAGTTATGGCCAGCTCTGAAAGAGCAGGCAGATCTGTGGCTCAAACCGCTGAACCTACAGCCAGGCATGGTCGTGTGTGACAATGGCCGGAACCTGGTGGCGGCTCTGAGGCGAGGCGAGCTCACACACGTACCATGCCTGGCCCATGTGCTTAACCTCGTGGTTCAGCGGTTACTCAAATCCTACCCGGAGCTGCCGGATCTGCTTGTTAAAGTATGCCGCCTGTGTGCCCATTTTAGAAAGTCAGCTACAGCTTCCGCCGCCCTTGCAGTGTTTCAGCAGCGTTTGCAGCTTCTGGCTCACAGACTGGTGTGTGATGTCACCACACGTTGGAACTCTACATTGCAGATGTTGGGAAGGATTTGTGAGCAGAAGAGGGCAGTTGTTGAGTACCAGCATCAAAAAGGCTATCGGTATTCAGTTCAGACTCCACACATAAGACCTCAGTAGTGGACGTGGATGTCAGACATATGTACCATCCTCCAAAACTTTGCGGACTCCACCAAGATGGTGAGCGGCGATGACGCCATAATTAGCGTCACCATCCCGCTTCTCTGTCTTCTGAAAAGCTCTTTGCTCACAATCAAAGATGATGCATTGCAGGCGGAGAACAATAAGATGGAGCAATTAACCATACAGGGTGATTACACACAGCCAAGCCTCATCTCATCCCAACGTGGATTGGGTGACAATGAGGAAGAGGAGGAGGAGGAAGGACAGGAACTAGTTTCATGCACTATAGACGGTGCTATCTGCACAGCTGTCATACCGTCTGTTCAGCGTGGATGGCCAGAGGACAGAGAGGAGGAGGAGGAGAGCATGGTCAGTCATCCTCTTGGTGAGGACACGGAAGTCTTGCCTGTTAGTAGTCTGGCACGCATGGCTGAGTTTATGTTATGCTGCCTTTCCCATGACCCTCGCATTCTCAAAATTTTAGGTCATTACTGGTTGGTGACACTTCTAGACCCACTCTACAAGGAGAACTTTATATCTCTTATTCCTGAGGCGGACAGGTGTACAAAAATGAGGCAGTACCAGAAGGCCCTTGTTGCGGAACTATTAAAAAAATTCCCATCTAAAAACGCTGGAGGCAGAGGGCACACTTCGTTCGACAACCAAGGCCCCCACTCTGTCACTTCTTCTCTCTGACTGAACACTGTTCTAAGATGGTGCCCTCTAGAACATGAGCCCAGGTGACCAGCAAACAATGGGCTCCTATCTACGCTCAGGAACCAACCCCTATCTGCTCCTACATCACTGGGTATTCCTACCCCCTCCCCACTCCAGCCAGGGACATGGTCTGTCGTGCCTGCATTTCTGTCTAATGGGAGCACCGTTGAGCTGTCCCTCGGAAATAGGGTGAGTGTGCTGTATGCAGCTAACTGAACCCTGGTCCATACTCCATCCTTACCCGGGAGTGGAATATCACACCTCTGGCAGAGGTGCAATACCCCTGTAGCGGCCGAGCCCTCGGGGCGCTACATTTTTATGATGCCCGAAAAAAAAATTTTTTATACAGTATGTTCATGTATACCCCCCAGGAGTAAATGTTTGTCAGCCCATACACTTAGTGCATGGCATTACAAGTATAGGAGGCCCGCTCCTTTCTAATGGTAAAAAAAATTTATGATGCGCTCCTCCACGTCTCTTCCAAGGGCCATTGAAGTGCCTCCAAATTTTTGGCAGCCCTTGCAGTCACTGCATAGTCCAACACTATGGGAGACTCTCTCCTTTCTAATGGGAATTTGTCATTACTGTGGCCTGGTCTATGTGTCTTTAAATTCTTAGTGGGTTTTTCCTAAACTTGGTCAGCCGTTGGACTCACTGCATACCCTATAACTGTATAGCAGACCCTCTCCTTTCTAATGGGAACATGTCATATCTTGTTACTGTGGCCCTGCTCTGTGTGTCTTTAAATTCTTAGTGGGGATTTTCCTAAAATCTGTCAGCCGTTGGACTCACTGCATACCCTATAACAGTATAGCCGACCCTAGAATTTCTAATGGGAATTTGTCGTTACTGTGACCCTGCTCTATGTGTCTTTAAATTCTTAGTCGTTTTTTTCCTAAAATTGGTCAGCCGTTGGACTCACTGCATACCCTATAACTGTATAGCAGACCCTCTACTTTCTAATGGGAACATGTCGTACCTTGTTACTGTGGCCCTGCTCTGTGTGTCCTTAAATTCTTAGTGGGGTTTTTCCTAAAATTTGTCAGCCGTTGGATTCACTGCATACCCTATAACTGTATAGCAGACCCTCTCCTTTCTAACGGGAACATGTCGTACCTTGTTACTGTGGCCATGCTCTTTGTGTCTTTAAATTGTTAGTGTTTTTTTTCAAAAATTTTGGCCACCCTTGCAGTCACAGCATGGGCATTACCACTATAGAAGACCCGCTCCTTTATAATGGGAACATTTTTTTTACTGAGACCCTCCTCTATGTCTCTTCAAAGGGGTATTAGGTTGCGTCCAAATTTTTGACAACCCTTGCAGTCACTGGATGCGCAATAACAGTATAGGAAACCCACTTGTTAATAATGGGAACAACAAAGCATAGCCCTCTGATGGCTCTCTAACAATAGCTAGGGCCGACTGCTGGCCTTTTAAGAATAGTAAGGGCCGTCTGATGTCCCTATAAAAATAGGCTTTATGACTTTCAGAGTCCCTCCATCATAAATAAAACAGGATGTGTCTGATGACACCACATTGCCAGATGAGGTTGTAAAATGTTAAAGTGACATTTCCCGGTGAATGCATTTTTCATAAAAAATAACATAAAAAAACATAACAATAGGATCTTTCTTTAGTATAAAAAACAGCATCACCAATTTAACCTCAATGTAATCACATTGTTCAGCTCATGTACCTCCTCCTCCATCTCCGAAATGACCACATCAGTCACAAGCTGACAGCACTGCAGCACTGCCTTGGCCAAACAGCAACAGGCTGTGCTGAAGATAACATGCTTAATGCTTAATTGACAAACCGCCCAGCGCTGCATAGTTGTTGAAAGCTGTAACACAGCAGCTTGATCTGTGGCTCTCACCGCTGAACATACAGCCAGGCATGGTCATGTGTTACAATGGGCGGAACCTGGTGACAGAGAAATGACAACCGGGGTAGATAAGGTTTCCCTCTATGCCAGTCCTTTCACAGAGCTAAAGAATATGGCTGTGGTGAAATACAACTCCCACTGAGAAGCTGTTTCAGATTGAAAAACATTGTGCCCACCAGAGGATTTGTTTCTGAGAGCTAACCTTTCTCACCCGCTCAAGAGCCCCATAGCAGCTGCAAAGTTAGCGCTATCATGAACTCTCCTGAGGTAGAAGCCAAGGCACACCAGAGAATTCTTTTGTGGGACTGTCCAACCCTGCTGAGAAGCAGTCCTGGCTAAGAAAAGTGTGTGGGAAGATTCCAGGACACTCTATTTTTACTGAGGAGGAAACACATGCAAACATGGGGAGAACATACAAATTTCTTGCAGATGTTGTCCTTGCTGGGATTTGAACCCAGGATCCCAGTGCTGCAAGACTTCAGTGCTAACCACTGATCCAATGTGCTGCCGTTCACCCTCTAATATCTAACAGGCTGGAGAAACTTGAACCTACTGCCACTCTATCATCAGCTCCTTTGTGAGAAAATTTATTTGGGCAGCCACTCAGTCTACCAAATAAAATTCCAGAGAAGGAAATTGAGGATGGCTTCGCTACTGGTACTGGGGGCAGTGCTAATACCATGGTGTTGTACCATAGTTTGCTGGAAATATTCCAGGCTGGTAGGAGGCAAGAAAATTCCCACAGAAAAGTACCAGCAGTAATGTTCAGACCACATTTCAAGTGCAAGCAGCTTTAGAGAACTTCCTGGGAGAAATGACACGCAGGGTAGATACGGTTTCCCTCTATGCCAGTCCTTTCACTGAGCTAAATACAACTCTTATCAAAAAAAGTTGTGGACTGGCTCTGTACCGTCCCTGGCCACATTCACCTGTCCACGTGTTTGTGGTTAGGCAGTCCTTCTTAGTAAGTGCACTGGGTAGGGCATGGGTACTGTTGTGGGACCCGTGCTTGTGGAAGGCGAAGGCGATACCGGGAAAATTACTGGCGGCTGGGGACCGAGTATGGACACCCGGCCGCCGCCTGCATGAGGTTGTGAAAAGCTTCCACCTCCACAAGCTTAAAAGGCCATATTTCAAGTGCAAAGAGCTGCCCAGAAATCTGTCAGTTTAGTGTTGCGGTCTGTGGGTGGGTGGGTGGCTGGCTGCATACTTGCAATTGCATTCCAAGTAAAAGAAAACTAAGCAGATGATGGCCTCTATCATCATCATGGCCTCACCTCGGCACTATGAACTCTCCTGAAGGAGAAGCCAGGGCCCGCCGGAGGAGTCTCCGGTTCTCTGGTGGGCCCGTCCAACCCTGCCGAAAAGCAGCCCTGGCTAAGAAAAGTGTGGGGGAAGGTTCCCGGACACTCTATGGCTGCTTTTTTTAATGCGGATCGGCCATGCTTATGCATGTTATTTCTCAAAACGCATTACGGATCAGGCCATTTTCCAACTCTGTATTCAAGAAATTAAATGCGCAAAGAAAGATGTGTGTGTGTCAAAGCACCATTTACAAGTGCAAGTTGATGTTGGATGGGCTGCCATTGCTTCTGCAACAAGCTCATTTACAGGATTTTCTGGGAGAAATGACACGCAGGGTAGATACGGTTTCCCTCTATGCCAGTCCTTTCACCGAGCTAAATACAACTCTTAGCAAAAAAAGTTGTGGACTGGCTCCGTACCGTCCCTGGCCACATTCACCTGTCCACGTGTTTGTGGTTAGGCGGTCCTTCCCAGTAAGTGCACTGGGGCGGGCACGGGTAATGTTATGGGACCCGTGATTGTGGAAGGCGGAGGCGATACCGGGAAATATAGTGGCGGCTGGGGACCGAGTATGGACACCCGGCCGCCGCCGGCATGAGGTTATGAAAAGCTTCCGCCTCCACGAGCCTAAAAGGCCACATTTCAAGTGCAAGCAGCTGTCAAAAATTTGGCAGTATAGTATTGCAGCCTGTGGGTGGGTGGCTGCCGGCATTCTTGTGCTTGCATTCCAAGGAATGGGGTAGGGACAACTGAACACTGCAGTGGGACAAGGACGTGGACGGTGATTGTTTCAAGTCTGCAACGACAGGTGCATGGCGGGAGGCATCTTCGCATGTGCCAAGGATCACTTATGATGGGCACACATTTAGGCAGTGACCTGGGAGTCAGAGATGTTTCCAGAGGTCTTCCCCTTGCTGTTCCCATGTCTTTTCAGCACTGTATGCATGTGTCTGATGATGTGTCACACACCACATGGCCAGATATGGTTGTAAAATGTTAAAATGACATTTCCTGGTGAATGCATTTGTCTTGGTTGAAAGCAATGCAAAAGTGCAAAAACGTGTCAAAAATGCTACGTGTGTAGGAGTATTTTTGTTTTTGTTTATTTATTTTGCCTTATATACAAGCCATCACCCTGGAAAGGATGTTCCTTACGCCGTAAAAGTGGCGTAATACTCTGACGACGTTGTTGACAGCAGTGTTCTGGGAGTCAGAGATGCTTCCAGGGGTCTTCCCCATGTTGTTCCCATGTCATTTGAGCACAGTTCCCATCGATTTGGGTAATTTTTAGGCCCTCTGCAGACCGCCGTGGGGAGCCACCTGAAAAATGCTCAAGTTTCCCCTAGACTTATATTGGGCTCATTGCTCAGGTTGAGCACCCGAGTATTTCAATTTGCTCGACCCGAGCAACGAGTACTCGAGCATTTTAGTGCTCGCTCATCACTAATGACAACCAAAAACATCCAAATAATCCTGATCAAAAAGTTCACATACCCTGGTGATTTTGGCCTGATAACATGCACAGAATTTGACACAAATGGGTTTGAATGGCTACTAAAGGTAACATCCTCACCTATGACCTGTTTGCTTGTAATCAGTGTGTGTGCATAAAGCTGAGTGAGTTTCTGGGATCCAGCCACTGACTTTTCTGGATTTTGAGATGGGGAAAGCAAAAGAATTATCAACGGATCTACGGGAAAAGGTAGTTGAACTGTATAACACAGGAAAGGGAGGCAAAAAGAGTATAACACAGGAAAAGGATACAAAAAGATATCCCAGGAATTGATAATGCCAGTCTGCAGTGTTCAAACTGTGATTAACAAATGGAAAATCAGATGCTCTGTAAAAACCAAACCACAGTCAGGTAGACCAACAAAAATTTCAGCCACAACTGCCAAGAAAATTGTTCGGGATGCAAAGAAAAACCAACAAATAACATCAGCTGAGAACACACTTAGGGGTGTACTCACTTTTGTTGCCAGCGGTTTAGACATTAATGGCTGTGTGTTGAGTTATTTTGCAGGCACACCAAATTTACAGTTAAACAAGCTGTACACTGACTACTGTACATTGTATCAAAGTGTCGCATCTTCAGTGTTGTCCCATCAAAAATATATATATGTATTCCGGCCCATTTTTGGAGTTTTGTGTGAAATTATGTCCAATTTGCCTTTTTTTTCTCAGTTTTTTTGTGTTGTTCCAATAAACACAAAGGAAATAAACATGCGTGTAATAAAACGTGTAATTTTCTGAAACAATTTCAAGGGTGCCAGCACTTTCCGCCATGACTGTATATGCAGGTAGAGTCCTTAACCCCTTTACAACCCAAAGTGGTTTGCACGTTAATGAGAAGGCCAATTTTTACAATTCTGACCACTGTCACTTTATGAGGTAATTACTCTGGAACGCTTCAACGGATCCCCCTGGTTCTGAGAATATTTTTTCATGACATATTGTACTTTATGATTGTGGTAGAATTTCTTCGATATCACTTGTGTTTATTTGTGAAAAAACAGATATTTGGCGAAAATGTTGAAAATTTTGCAATTTTCAAAATTTGAATTTTTATGCCCTTAAATCGGAGAGATATGTCACACAAAAAAAGTAAATAAATAACATTTCCCATATGTCTACTTTACATCAGCACAATTTTGGAACCCAAATTTATTTTTATTAGGGCGCTATAAGGGTTAAAATTGACCAGCGATTTCTCATTTTTCCAACAAAATTTACAAAACCATTTTATTAGGGACCGCATCACATTTGAAGTCACTTTGAGGGGTCTTTATGACTGAAAATACCCAAAAGTGACACCATTTTTAAAACTGCACCCCTCAATGAATCGGGTCATCATGGCAACATCCGGGAAGCCGCGACACACATTGCTGGAAACCGGCAGGAGAGGTGACTATCCCGATCACCTCCCCTTGCCCCCGCAATGCTGCGAACGACTTTGATCGCAGCATTGCGGGGGTTAATGTGCGGGACCTCTCCCAGCACATAGCACCGGGTGTCAGCTGTGACAATCAGTTGACACCCGGCGGCGATCACGCCCGCACAGCCTGTGTGCGGGCGCGATCGCAAAGATGTACTAATACATATCAGGCTCTTAAGTCCCAGGGCGCAGATACGTATCAGTACGTCTTGGGCTTTAACCCCTTAATAACATCTGACGTACTAATACGCGTCTGTGCCCTGGGACTTAAGAGCCAGACTCGTATTAGTACGTCATCGCGATCGCGCGCGCACATAGGCTGTGCGGGCGCGATCGCCGCCGGGTGTCAGCTGATTGTCACAGCTGACACCCGGTACTATGTGCAGGGAGCGGTCCTGCACCGCTCCCAGCACATTAACCCCCGCGATGCTGCGATCGAAGTCGATCGCTGCATTGCGGGGGCAAGGGGAGGTGATCGGCGATACTCACCTCCTCTTCCGGCTTCCAGCGCAGTCTGCAAAGGCTTCCCGGGTGTTGCCATGACGACCCGATGTCGTCATGACAACATCCGGGTCACCAGAGAGCAGGAAGATTGCTTGGACATGCGCAGTGCATCTCCAAGCAATCTTCACACTGTGCATTTCTGACAGCCTTCATGGCATAGGGATGGTGCTCCATTCCTGTGCCATGCAGGCGATCATAAAAAAAAAAAGTGAAAGTCCCAGAGTGGGACAAAGTAATAAAGTGTATAAACTGTGTGAAAGTGGAAAAAAAAAAAATGTGCAAAAATATTATAAAAAAATAAAAAAAATAATACACCAAAAATAAAAATATAATGTACCCATCAATAAATATTATTATAAAAAAAATATTTGGTATCGCCGCGTCCGGAAAAACCTGACCTATAAAACTGTCCCACTAGTTAACCCCTTCAGTGAACACGGTAAAAAAAAAAAAAAAAAAAAAGAAGCAAAAAGCAATGCTTTATCACCATACCGCCAAACAAAAAGTGGAATAACACGCGATCAAAAAGACGCATATAAATAAAAATGATACCGCTGAAAACGTCATCTCGTCCCGCAAAAAACAAGCCGCCATACAGCTCCATCATCCGAAAAATAAAAAAGTTATAGCTCTCAGAATAAAGCGATACTAAAAAATATTTTTTTCTATAAAATAGCTTTTATTGTGTATAAGCGCCAAAACATAGAAAAATGATACAAATGTGGTACCGCTGTAAACGTACTGACCCGAAGAATAAAGCTACCTCATCAATTTTACCACACGCGGAACAGAATAAAAAAAAAAAAAAAAACATTTCCTGAATTGTTGGTTTTTGTTTATTCTGCCTCCCAAAAATCGGAATAGAAAGCGATCAAAAAATGTCACGTGCCTGAAAATGGCACCAATAACAACGTCAAGTCATCCCGCAAAAAACGAGCCGTCACATGACTGTCTGCCAAAATCTGGAAAAATTATAGCTCTCAAAATATGGCGATGCAAAAACTAGATTTAAAAAAAAAATGCGTCTTTTAGTGTGTGACAGCTGTCAGTCATAAAAACCCCATATGATTCTGGCATTGCTGTAATCACACCGACCCGAAGAATAAAGTCGTCTAATCACTTATACCGCACAAGGAGTGGCGTCAAAAATAAACTCTTGGGTTAGGATTGGGCTAGGGTTAGGGCTGGGTTTGGGACTAGGGTTGTGCTGGGGCTAGGGCTGTGCTGGGGCTAGGGTTGTGCTAGGGTTAGGGCTGGGGTTGGGATTTTTTTCAAAAGTAAGAAAAAAAGATGACGATATGGCGACTAGTGTTGAGAGCAAGTGCTCGCTACTTGAGTTTGCATCGGGTGCTCTGGTATGCATTGAGTATCGTGGGTATTTGAGTGACATGCTCGAGTCTCTGCCCCATATGCTTCGCGGCCAAAAAACTTTACGGGGATTGCCTGCCATGCACGAGCGATCCCCACATGTTTTTTTTGGGGTGTCTAATAACCGTGAAACATGCGGAGCAGGGACTCGAGCATGTCACTCGAGCACACGCTGTACATGGTGCATACCTGAGTACCCGATGCAAACTCAAGTAGCGAGCACTTGCGCTCAAGAATAATGACAACTTATTCAATATGATGACCTAATGTAAACAAATTCTGTGCCGTACCTCTGGGTTCAAAATGTTCACTATACACCTTAATAAAATCCTTGAGGGGTATAGTTTCCAAAATGGGGACACTTGTGGGGGAGCTCCACTGTTTAGGCACATCACGGGCTCTCCAAACGCGACATGGTGTCCGCTAACAAATTGAATGGAAAATCGGCTCAAATTGTTAGCGGACGCCATGTTGCGTTTGGAGAGCCCCTGTGTGCCCAAACATTGGAGCTCCCCCACAAGTGACCCCATTTTGGAAACTAGACCCCCGAAGGCACCTATCTAGATGCATAGTGAGCACTTGGAATCCCCAGGTGCTTCACAAATTGATTCGTAAAAATGAAAAAGTGAAAAAAAAAAACACTTTTTCATTTTTATGAATCAATTTGTGAAGCACCTGGGGTTCCAAGTGCTCACTATGAATCTAGATAGGTGCCTTGGGGGGTCTAGTTTCCAAAATGGGGTCACTTGTGGGGGAGCTCCAATGTTTGGGCACGCAGGGACTCTCTAAATGCAACATGGTATCCGCTAACAAATTGAATGGAAAATCGGCTCAAATTGTTAGCGGATACCATGTAAAGTAGACATGTGGGAAATGTTATTTATTAACTCTTTTGTGTGACATATCGCTCTGATTTCAGGGCTTAAAAATTAAAATTTTGAAAATTGCAAAATTTTCAAAATTTTCGCCAAATTTCCGTTTTTTTCACAAATAAACGCAAGTGATATCGAAGAAATTTTTCCACAATCATGAAGTACAATATGTCACGAAAAAACAATCTCAGAATCAGGGGGATCCGTTGAAGCGTTCCAGAGTAATTACCTCATAAAGTGACAGTGGTCAGAATTGTAAAAATTGGCCCGGTCATTAACGTGCAAACCACCCGCGGGGCTTAAGGGGTTAAAGAAGTTAAAATTATGTGAAAATGGGAAAAGTCACAAAACTTTGCAACTTTTCAAGAGCTTTATGCCAGTTTTCTGGCAAAAACACTGGTGAATCGGGTTCATAATCTCTAATCCTTTCAGCTCCCTTTAATTAGACTACTTTCAACAAACTAATTATAAGTATTGGGTCTGTTTTTTTTTTAATGCTTTTAAAATAATTGTAAATATTTTCAATCCCCTTTTGTTATAAGGATTTCCCAAAAATTAGCTAATAATAGGTTGTCCTGCATTCGTGACAGTGATTGACTGCGCGGTCACTTGGAAGTTTACATTGGCATCACTACAGGGCCGGTAAAGAAGGACTGTCAGGGACCCCCAGAGTGTGGTAAAATGCGCCAACTAATTCATAATTCATTTAATTCTCACACAATATACTAAGTTAGTGTAAGTCTACAAAAAAGCAACAAAACTTGGTGCTAAAAAAATTGAGCATAACTTTTTGAAAAATGAACCAGGTTATGCCAAATCTTACATATTTTGTGACTTTGTGATCAGTTATCAACACAAATATTTTACTCAAATTACCAGATCGATGGATAAGAATTGGGACTTTTCCCTAAATCTCTCCAAAACATCACCGCTTATAGAAGACCACCCTCATATCCAGATCAGATTTTCTGTGAGAGATGCCCAGATTCATAATATAGTATGCCTACTGGCCATCTTTGAGAAGTCCACCCCAATGGAAGTCCAGTTATTAAAGGAGATTTTACTGTTTATATAAGGGGCAGACAATGACAGTGAAGGGCCCTTAATCAGGACTTCTGATCTGGGCCCCCCACCCTCCATCAGGCACCACCTACATATACATTTCCATGTATATTTATATTAGGCACACATATAAAATTTGCACATGCTAATACTCTATACACATTTTAACGTATGCATATACATAGTGCACACAAACATAAAATACAGACATACACATAAGATGCACATACACAGTATAGAGTCCCGGTAGTCCTCATAGTTTTAAGCATGGACCCTGGCAAATTGTAGACGGACTTTTATTGTTCATGGGCTTTAAGGGAGAGAGGCTTCCTTTGTGGAGGACACCATGAATGCCATTCATTTGCAGTGTACACCGTGTCGTGTCATGGAAAACACTCACCCTAGTTTGGCTTTCTACTTCTTCAGCTAATAGCAATGAATTTGCCTGTCGATTTTCTTCTCATCAGAAGATGCTTTTGTTTAGATGTTAGCTTCCATCTGACTGATAAGAAAAGCTTTGCTGATCTTCTTGTAGACTTCACATTTTTTGTAAAGAAATTATTTTCTTTCTCAGAAATGTCTTGTGACATTTCTCTTCTATGTGGTGCCACTTACCCTTCTCATCAGAGGACGCTTTTGTTTAGGTGTTAACTTCCATAGTCGGCCTGGACGTCTCTGTAAGATGGTTGCAGTTCCATCTTTGTTATAGTTTTGCATCACTTTTGCTACAGTATTCTGACTGATAAGTAAAGTTTTGCTGATCTTCTTGTAGACTTCACATTTATTGCAAAGAAATTATTTTCTTTCTCAGGTTTTGTGACATTTCCCTTCTATGTGGTGCCATTGCTGATAGCATGAAATGGGAAGGAGTTTTCTTTATTAAGTAACTTCCTTTTACAGACACCTGTCTGCTGGACATCTGTTTAATGAATAATTACACTTACCTGTGGTTCAGTTCTTGTTAATTAGAATTTTGTTGTCTAAACTTAGCTTTTCTCTTAAGACTGTTACTGGGATGTTCTCATTTTTGAAACATGATCTTGAATGAGTTTGTTAAGAAAATTACTTTTTTGGGGTCTGCAAAATACCAAATCTTGTTTGCATTCAATGGCTCAAATTTGCGAGAGTATTTTGTAGTATGGTATCCCATATAAAATGATGATTCTGAAAGGAAACTACAGGTTTGCTGACAAATCTATTTGGGTGTACTGATTTATGCTAAACACTGTATATATATATATATATATATATATATATATATATAAACCTTATAAGTTTGGTATCACAGTAATCGTACTACTGACTCTGAATCATTTTGTCAGTTTGTTTTTACAACACAATACACACTGTAAAATGAAGGAGACCAAACCTGGCATTTTTTCTCATTTTTCAACACATTATATGATAAAATGAATGGTGTTGTTCAAAACTACAACACTAAGCGTCAGCACACTGTGATTTGCTGATCTGTAAGATGCGTTCTTTGTGCTGTGAAAATACACAGCTGTGATATCTCACCAAATATTCATAGTGGGAACTTAAAATTATGTTTTTCTGCCATGATTAAGGATGGTTTGGATGTATGAAACATGTTGACCTTTTATTTCTATCTTTGTGGAATTAAGGCTGCATGAACCAGTCACCAACCATTATCTGTATATGTACAAATATTAAGTGCTACTGAGTGCTGTAGGAAAAACTTAGAATAGTGAGGTGATTTGATAGTCCTGCCACAAATAATCTGTTTCTACTGCACACTTAAAATCTCTGATAGTGGGAATGAACCTGATTGCCTGCAGTAGTGCACTCCTGAGAGCTGGTGCAGCAGAGAAAATGTCTTGGACATGAGAGTGGGAGGTCCTGATTATGGAGGATGTTAATCTTAGCTCATTGGAGTGTAGATATGGTAGAGATGCAGGACTGTGCAGCAGTGTGGAGAGGATTGTGGATGAGTGTAATGACTGGTACAGGGTGGAGGCACCAGTGTAACTGCTGGACAGAAATATGAGACTGACTGCTGCATTAAGGATAATGAGAAATACATTTAGTGAGAAGAAGAGCAATTAGTGAGTTACAAGTATTTGTGAATTCAAGACAAAAAGGAATCAGAGCAACAGTAACAGATTTTACTTTTTTTTAATTAATAATGGGATGAATAAAATCGTGAACATTATCAATAGACTAAATCAAAGTCAGGAAGATAGCCGAGGTCAGATACCAGGTGATCAGTAAATGACAAGTCAGACGAGCAGTATGAATACCGCGGAGCCCGATGACAGAGGCGTTACTGAAACTTGTCCAGGTTGACCAGTCAGAAGGCCACAGGTAGATGGTGAAGGTCCTTCTATACAGCTCCAGCAGTGATGATGGATCTGCTGGACTTCAGGGCGCTAGATGCTTAGGTGTCCCGTCTTTTAGATGGTTTTAGGGCAACAGTGACAGCATGCAAATGCGCGAGCAGCCCTGGATAATCCACGCCGGCAGGATGATAAGATCCGGCGGAAGATGGAACCTATGAGAAGAGAAATAAATATAATGTAAGTGATGGGACTCCATATTACATGATAATGCTGTGCAGTCACTGTGGCCGGACGGCAGAGGAATATTATCATACAGAGGTCAGGGGTCATTGTCAGCAATCATACATGTGACAATCCCATCACTGACAGATGACATCTACTCCACATGAATTATTCTCACTGACATCACACAACATGGAGTTGATTCTCACACTTACCTCGTCTCTTTTTCCCATTTTTTCCATTTTCTGAGTTTTGTTGCTCCATACTCAGATTTATTGCCGATTTTCTTTCTTCATGAGATGGAAATTCTGATGAAAAATTAAAAAAAAAAATCAATAACAATATCTTCTTATAGGATCTGCTTTGTCATAATATGGATAACATAAGAGACCTATAGTATTGTATAAAAACCATGTGGGAATATTTGAGCCTTGAAGTCAACATTCACATTGCTGGTGCTGTAGAGATGTACATACCTGGCAATGGGGACGAGGGTGGCAAGATGGTAACAGCATCGTCTGTATTACATACAGGAACAGATACTTTCTGCCTGTTTGAAGAAGAAAAACATGTAAATCTCAAGTAAACTCCATATAAAAGGGGTTGTCTCACTAGAAGAACACCGACTATAAGGACTAGTAGGACATATGACTGTCATAGTGGGGAAGGTCTTCTGCTCAAGACTACCTTTTATAGAGAGCTGAGAGGAAAACAACTACCAAGAATGGCCGGCATTTCATACTACATCTCTCCTACAGTGAGGGCAGCACTAAAAGTGCATGACCGGCCACAATTATGGGCTGTTATATCCAACAATTCCGAAAGCTGAAAGCACAATGACCCATAACCATGGGGCGGTGGATGCTGCATTTGATATTATGGTATTTATGTCCTATATTTGATGTTGTGCACATATATCAGCCTGGAGCTCCCAGTAATGACCCCATAATCTACTCACATTTCTGAGATGTTTGTGTTGGATTCTGGTGTACACTCTGGAGGGGCCTTGGGATCCTCGTTGTTCACCATCCCGTTAGTGGTGGTAGAGTGCTAAATGTGGATAACAATAAGTTATTAAATATATATACTTTTTAATTTTGTAGATCCTTTTTTGTACATATTTTGGATTTATCGATCACATACTTACTTTAGAAAGCCTCTCAGAAGATGATGATGCAAATATTCGGAAGATAAAGTTCTCATCGTCCTCACTTGTGCCCTCCTTATCCTCTGAGATCATTTGGTTGTTTTCATCAGAGTGATCTACAAGACATAGGTAATGAAGGATTGTTAGAGGGTGTCAGTATCACACAGTCGCTATATCTCACTAGGTTAAAAGATGATGCAACGTAATAAACAGAATACATGAAAAAAACCTCCTGTACAAAATTAGGGAAATAGGGATACAGTACGAACCCATGGTCAACATAGCTGAGATCCATGAAACATGGATAACATAGTAGACCAGAAAAACCATGTGGAAATATTTGAGCCTTGAAGTCAACATTCACATTGTTGGTGCTGTAGACATGTACATACCTGGCAATGGGGACGAGGGTGGCAAGATGGTAACAGCATCGTCTGTATTACATACAGGAACAGATTCTTTCTGCCTGTTTGAAGAAGAAAAACATGTAAATCGTAAGTAAACACAGTATAAAATGGGTTGTCTCACTATAAGAACACTGACTATAAGGCCTAATAGGACATATGACTGTCATAGTGGGGAAGGTTTTCTGCTCCAAACTACCTTCCATGGATCAGAACACAACTACCAAGAATGTCTGGCAAGTAATACTACAGCTCTCCTACAGAGTAGGCAGTGCTAAAAATGCATGACATGCCACAATTATGGGCTGTTATCTTCTGCATTTTCTGAAGCCAAAAGTACAATGACCGTTAACCATGAAACGGTGAATGCTGCATTTGATATTCTGTTATTTATGTCCTATTTTTGGTGTTGTGTACATAGATCAGCCTGGAACTCCCAGTAATGAAGTAATGACCCTTTCTAATCTACTCACATTTCTGAGATGTTTGTGTTGGTTTCTTGTGTATACTCTGGATCGGCATTGGGATCCTCATTGTTCACCATCCTGGTAGCGATGGTACAGAGCTAAATACGGATAAAAATAAGATATAAAATATTTTTTTATGTACTTTTAGAGTTTTTTTTCTTTTTTTTTACATATTTTGGATTTATTAATCACATACTTACTTTACAAAGCTTTTCAGAAGATGACGTAAAATTTTGGAAGTCAAGGCTCTCATTGTTCTCACTTGTGCCTTCCTCATCCTTTGAGACCAGATGTTTGTTTATATCAGAATGATCTACAAGAAATAGGTAATGAAGTATTATTAGAGGTTGTCAGTATAACACAGTCACTATTTATCACTAATATTAATGGGAACAGATGATCACATATTAGGGAAGATGAGACAAACAGTCGCTTAGTCTAGATGACGTCTCCTTCTACTTACTGATAAATAAGCTGGTGTCTGCGTCTGAAACAAGCTGAGGAACATACTCCAGCTCCTGGCTCAGAATGTTGTCAAAGTCCAAGTCACTCAGGAATGGATGAACCTTGATCTCAAATGCTCCTCCTAGAAAAAGAAAAACAAAAGTGATGCGGACATAGTCAGGGATGGCTCCATATATGAACAGTTTATCGTAATCTGAACTAATGACAAAACTGAGCCGACATGAAGGAAATAAACTGGAAGTCTTAGTGTGGAGAACTAGAAATACAGTAGATGAGCTGATAGAGAAATGCTGATCTTCATGGACATGAGCGATATGTCCTTGGTCTAATAAGGGAATATTAATACTAGTATATCTGTTACCTGTCCCAAGTCTACGCACAGGATTTCTTCTGAGCAGCTCAGTGATGAGATTCTGAGCATCCAGGGGTGGAGCGCGATCACAATTCCAAATTAGTTCTCCTGTTACATAGAAAATTACAGAAAATAAAACCTCTTTACTGGACTGTAACTTAGAGCAAAGGAAATAACTAAACAAATGTAACCAATCAACGCAATGATCGGATTATTCTACTCACCAATGACAACCCTTTTATAAAGCTCAGTGAGGGAATCAGCATCAAATGGTACACATCCCAGCAGGAATTTATACAGGATGATCCCCAATGACCACCAGTCAACAGGTCTTCCATAGCCTTCTTTCAGGATGATCTCTGGGGCTATGTAACATGGGGTGCCACAGAACTGGAAACCAACAGAACATAGAGATGAGAATCGATGAAACAATTATTATGACAAGATATCATCGTTAAAACACAATGCAGAAGATAAAATATTAGTGGAAAAGTTCTCTAGAAAGGAAGAACGTAGAGAAGAGACAATAGTGTGATGAGATTTGCAAATAACAAGCTAAGTTCTTGTAGGTGATGCTGACCTCACGGTCCTGGAACTCTCTGGAGATGTCCACTGCTAATTCCTTGTAGGTGTTGGTTTTCGGTATCATTAGACCAAGTTTTGAAATCCCAAAATCGGTAACTTTAATATGTCCAGTAGATGTAATCAGGAGGCTGCAAAAGAGAAGATGGTTTTAGCCTCACAGACTGAATGATAATAAATGACAACTTTCCCCACTTTATTATACTTCGGGGGCACTTACTTTTCCGGCTTCAGGTCTCTGTGCACCACACCGTAACTATGCAGGTATTCCACGGCAAGTACCGCCTCTGCAAAGTACAAGCGGGCCATGGGGACAGAGAAAGGACCCCTGGTGCTTAGAAGGGTCCCACAGTCTCCACCTATAGAAGAAAGGAAATATGACCGATGAGGGGTTTATACAGAAGATAACCATGATATACCACGAGCAGATAACCATGATGTATAATGAGCAGTGAGCGGAAACATCCTGGGGAGATCACACAGATAGTGGCGTACATAGAAATCACAAGACCCCATATCAAAAGTTGTAATTGCCCCCAACCCTAAAAAATAAAAAAGAAATATATTTATATCCCTGTTGAAGCAGCTTGGTGTTCTCACCAGCAATACAACTTTTATGGCCATTTTAGAGTATGATGCTCCCAAAAATGCCCACACCCACACTCAATGAGTATGGTATCCCCACAGTGAATCCTCCTAAGGAGGCCACCACTTAGAAGGAGGCCAGCCACAACCCCCTACTCGGTGTGATGGCACCCACAGCAACCCTCCCACTCAGGATAATGGTTCCCACAGTCCCTCACACAATATAATGGTCCGCATAACTCCCCACTCAGTATGATGTCCCCACACAGAATGGGGGCCTCCATATAGAGTGAGGACCCCCACAGCACCCCACTTAATATGATGACCTCCACTCAGCATTCACAGTCCCCCCATATCTAGTCATACGGCCCCCTTTCAGTATTTTGGCCCCTACTAGCCACCTACTCAGTATTTTTGCCCCCACCAACCCCACCTCCTTGAAGAAGCAAATACCGCTGAAATTGTGATGACAGGTGGAGGGATGCTGCCCACTGCCGAGCGTCGACAGACCCCCTCCGACTGATGAGCCCCATAGCGCCCCTGCACCAAGATCAATGAATTTACGAGCATCTTGGTAATAGATAACCTATAGTAAATGCTCTGTGGGGATGTAACCAACAATGTCCTAATGATATGAGCAGTGATAAGATGAAAGCAGACATGGGCTGAATATAATACAATAGATGTGTCTTACCTCCTACATACTCCATGACCATACACAGGTGAGATCTAGTTGGAAAGGAGCAGAGCATGGAGACCACAAAGGGACAATCAGCAAATGTTAAGATGTCCCTCTCCAGAAAGGCCCATTCCAATCTCTGTGCAGTATTTAGGTTCCGCTTAGCCATTTTCTTCATAGCAAAGGTCTGGTGTGAGTCTTTATGATGCACTAAGTAGACGGCCCTGGAGAGAAGGAGAATCCATCGGTTATAATAAATCCTTATTAATAATCCATCTATAGAAATCATTATATGTTTAATACTGGTATCCAAGGGGTAACATTTCTCCTTGCGGAGAGTGAAGTGTTAAGCTTGTCAAGGTGAGGAGACTTTTAAGCCTCAATGATCCTCTGGGAAATATGCAAATTGTCTCTTCAGAGAGGAAGAGAACTAGAACACTAGTGCCCCTTATAGGAAGTAGTAATCCTAAAAGTCAATATCGACCCTTTAACGAGCCTTATCATATGACATGGAATAATAGCCATAACCAAAAACTCAATTTTCGGACACTATGTTTTGGGGTACAAGCACTCATCAGTGCAAAGTGTGAGATATGGTTTGGCTGGGTGAGAGGCATCTGACCGGGATCCAAGCGGTAACGTTTCTCCTTGCGGAAAAAGCCATGTTAAGCATGTCAAGGTGAGGAGACTTTTAAGCTGCAATGCTCTTCTGGGAAATATGCAAATTGTCTCTTTTCAGAGAGGAAGAGAACTAGCACCCTAGTGCCACCTATAGGAAGTAGCAATCCTATTTCCCAGAGGAGCATTGCGGCTTAAAAGTCTCCTCATGTCCGCAAGGAGAAACGTCAACCCCTTGGATACCGGTCAGACACCTCTCACCCAGTCAAACCATATCTCACACTTTGCACTGAAGAGGGGCAGTACCCCAGAACACAGTTCCTGCAAATTGAGATTTTGGTTTTGGCTATTATCCTAAGTCATGTGACAAGGCTTGTTAAAGGGTCGATATTGACTTTTAGGATTGCTACTTCCTATAGGTGGAGTTCTAGTTTGCTTCCTCTCTGAAGAGACAATTTGCATATGTATAATACTAAAAGTCTGGCAGCCACTATAAATGCACATCTAGAAATACATAAAATAGCACTACATAGATCACCTATTGGAAGTCTCCACAATGCCACTTCTGCCGGAGCCATCACCCAGGTCACATTATAGATACGAGAATCTATCGAAATTCTCTTTGGGCAGATTCGCTATAACTGACCAAATACAATTTAGTGCAAATAAAATTGGTCCAAAATGAATGTGCTCCAGGGCTCTCTTCTGCTGCTGAGGCCAGTGATTGGGCCCACATGGTCATGGTGGAGGGTGTAGATGTCATTGACGTCAATATGGTGTCACCCTTCATGTGACCATGTGTAGCCAACTTCTCTGATCAGCTTCATAATGGAGCCCCCCAATCAAAACAAAGATCAGAGTGGAGAGCAGAAAAGCTCAGGTGGAGGAGGCAGCATAAGAACAGATGAGGGTCTAGCACAGGCGAATGTAATAATATTATATTATTATATATTATATTATATGTAATTATATTATTTAAATCGCTTTCCTTACAGTTTGATTTGCTACAGATCATATAATTTCCCTATGATAACACTGAATGGCAGAGTGCAGGGGCAGAAGCATTGTCATAGGGAACCCTGAGAAATGTGGATTATGGCAACAGAAATCTCACCCAAAATTTCCACTGCTGATGAGTTTGGAAGTTTCATAGTCGCTCATATGCGGCTTTCTCGCCGGAACCAATGAATCGATCACGCTCTATAAAAGAATAAGAAATAATACTGATTTATTGAAGATGCAGGAAAAAAGTTACAGATGCAAAAACTTCTCCCCCCATATTATGTCCCAGATGATTTACACTGATATGATGTTGGGAGGATACAAACCGGACGCTGGGCAGACCTGGCGCTAGCACCCAGCACACCCAGGCAAGTGCCGGGGCCCTGAGTAGGCGAGGGGCCCACTTGCTGTCGGGCACCCTGGCGCGGTATGGGACCGGTGAGCAGAGGAGAGTGGTGCCAGCGCCAGCTAGTGGGCCTTGCTCCCCCCCCCAATGCTTGCTCAGGACCACGGCCGGCACAATACTTACCTCTCCACAGCTGGTGAGCAGTGAGGTGAGCATTTGATTTTTTTTTTTTATGTATGGAGGTATGGGGCATTATATGGGGGGAAAAGTGACATCCTGCATGGGGCATTGTATGGGGGGGAGGTAGGGACATCCTGCGTGGGGTATTATATGGGGGGGGAGAAGTGACATCCTGCATGGGGCATTATATGGGGGGAGTGACATCCTGCATGGGGCATTATATGGGGTGAGAGGTGACATCCTACATGAGGCATTATATGGGGGGGACATCCTGCATGGGGCATTATATAGGGGGGTGACATCCTGCATGGGGTATTATATGAGGGAGAGAAGTGACATCCTGCATGGGTCATTATATGGGGGGGGGAAGTGACATCCAGCATAGGGCTTTATATGGGGTGAGAGGTGACATTCTGCATGGGGCATTATATGGGGGGTGACATCCTGCATGGGGCATTATATGGGGGGAGTGACATTCTGCATGGGGTATTATATGGGGGGAGAAGTGACATCCTGCATGGGGCATTATATGGGGTGAGAGGTGACATCCTGCATGGGGCAATATATGGGGTGAGAGGTGACATCCTACATGGGGCAGTATGTGTTGGGGGGACATCCTGCATGGGGCATTATATGGGGGGGTGATATTCTTCATGGGCATTATATGGGGGGTGACATCCTGTATGGGCCATTATGTGGGGTGGGACATCCTGCATGGAGCATTATGTGGGGGGGACATCCTGCATGGGGAATTATATGGGGGGTGACATCCTGCATGGGGCATTATGTGGGGGGGATATACTGCATGGGGCATTATGTGTGGGGGACATCCTGCATGGGGCATTATGTGGGGTGGGACATCCTGCATGGGGCATTATGTGGAGGGGACATCCTGCATGGGGAATTATATGGGGGGTGACATCCTGCATGGGCCATTATGTGGGGGGGCACAGCCTACATGGGGCATTATGTGGTGGGCACAGCCTGCATGGGACATTATGTGGGAGGGACATTCTGCATGGGGAATTATATGGGGGGTGACATCCTGCATGGGCCATTATGTGGGAGGGGAACATCCTGCATGGGGCATTATGTGGGGGGGGGCACAGCCTGCATGGGGCATTATGTGGGGGGTCAAAGCCTGCATGGGGCATTATGTGGGGATCACAGCCTGCATGGAGCATTATGTGGGGGGTCAAAGCCTGCATGGGGCATTATGTGGGGGGCCAGCCTGCATGGGGCATTATGTGTGGGGTCACAGCCTGCATGGGGCATTATATGGGGGCACAGCCTGCGTGGAGCATTTTATGGGGTCCATTATTCTATATGGAGCAATATATGGAGCTCATAATACGGTATAGAGGACTATGTGGTGCCATTATACTGTGTGGAGGACATTACTGTCCGGTCTGCACTGTGAGCTGTGAAGATTCGCCGCTTTCTGAGTTATTGTGGAATTTACAATAGATATCGCTCATGTAATGTAAGAAGTGAAATCTTCGGCCTTGTACTATATATATATATTTATCTGCGGTATCTGTGCATCATGAATCGTGGTATGTGTTAAAGGGGCCACTGAGACTCTTTCGCCCAGGGCCCACGAAATCCTGGAGCCGCCCTGCAACGGTCATCATACATTACTATAACATTCTGGATAATGTGGGAGATCACACAGAGGAGGACTTACAGGTAATCTGTCACCAGGTGTTTGCTATGTATTCTGAAAGCACCATGATGTAGGGGCAGAGACCCTGATTCCAGTGATGTGTTACTTACTAGGCTGTGTGTGGCTGTTTCAATAAAATCAGTAGATTATCACTAGAAGACTATCTGTCTAGCCAGGTAGTCCTATTGCTCTGTACCCCTGCCTCCACCACTGATTAGCAGCTTTCTGCCTATGCACAGTGTACACAGAAAGCTGCCAATCAATGGTGTGGGCGGGGTTATACAAGACTCAGCATTCAGAGCTCTGCAGCAGAAAAAAATAGTGATTTTATCACAACTACTCCACCGAGTAAAGTAATCAACACATGGAATCAGGGTCTCTGTCCCTGCATCATGCTTCTCTCAGACCAAATAGCATAAACCTGGTGACAGATTCCCTGTAATTCAAATGTAATTAACACCATAGGGTCATCTACACTTAGAATAGAGACGTCCCATGGTTGTATGGGGGATAATACTGGACGAGTCATTCACACCCCATGATCTGATGACACACACGCATCCCCCTCTATGATACTTACGGATTCTTGGATCTCCGGGATCTCACTAATTCCATTGTTAGGATTCGACAGCTCAGTTGTTTCTAAAATAATGATGAAGAAATGAAATGTATTAGAGGATATTATTCCTACATAGATAATACAGCAATATAACGGAGAAATGACAAGATGTCTGTAAATGGGATTAATACTCGTTATATGGGGATTCTAAATATGAGAATATACGGGGAATCCATAGATAAATGTAATGTAAATGATGGAGGAACCCCTTCATAAATAACAAAAGACTGACCATCACTTCCGAAAAGAAAATGGGTGTGAACAGGTGCATGCTAAGAGTAGCCATCCAAATATATAACTAACAAAGTTGCACTCTGTAACGCTATAGCATGTAAACATGAAATAAATTAAATTTGAATTGCATTACTGCTGTAGAAAATAGGATAAAAGGAAGATACTTAGCACATAATTTGGCCAATTCATGCATGGCCAGCCGCCACGGCAAGGCGACCTTCTTTTTCTGGGTGCATGCCAAGTAGCCACGGCAAGGTGACCCTTTTTTTTGCTGGGTGCATGCCCAGCAGTCACGGCAAGACGACCTTCTTTTGCTGGGTGCATGCCTAGCAGTCACGGCAAGGCGACCTTTTTTGCTGGGAACCTATCTCCACACATCAGCCCGGGGTGGTTTTAATTACAACAGGATCCTACCTACCCATATAAATGTAGGCTTCAGCCTAGGAGAGGATTCACATTAGGAGAGGATTCCAACAAAATGATCTCCTTGTCATTGGCTGCTGGGCATTCATGAATTGGCCAAATTATGTGCTCAGTATCTTAGTTTTTTCCCATTTTCTAGAGCAGTAATGCAATTTAAATTTAATTTATTTCATGTTACTTGCTATAGCACTGCAGAATGGACCCTCCATCACATGAATGAGGAAGCCCCCACCCACGCTGCATATACGAGTGATGGTAAGAGAGCTGAAACATAGGAGAGATTTGCAAATTAGCCTGGAAGTGCACTGGGGGCGTGTCACTGCACTTGGATTTCTTCTTTCACGCCCCCAGCGCACTTCCATTCTGATTTGTATATGGTGTCTACTTTACATTTCTCCTGACTGGCACATTGGATTTCTACAAACAATTATTATTAGGGGACAATGGCCTATACCGTCACACCACTACTTCTATATGTAACAATGTGCTGCCAGGTTCCCATTACACAGAGTAGAGAGTAAATCTAACATTATCCTCCGTCCTCTGTAATATCTGGACATTCCTTGTAGAAGGTCGGGTGATCGCTCACCTGTAATCAGATCGCTGTTCAGCTCCGGCTGACTCCTATTAGGGTCAGGGATTTTCGGGCTCACATTTTGCCCATATTTGGCGTCGCCTCCTGTTGTTTCCTGATAGATATAATATATATAATTAATATGTGGAAGATTTTACTAAATCACCAAATACATAAATCATGAAGGACTAAACCAACATTTACAGATGCACCAATTGTAACGATACAAATCCCGCGCCATCTTCAGACCTGTTCTCAGAAAGTCTCCTCAGATACGGTGGATTAAGATACGTCTATTAATATTGATCCTTACCGGGCGTTCCAATGAGCGTTCTAGTATAGACAGGACTTTTTCGGCAAGTTCTTTAAAGACAGCCAAATCTTCAGTCTGAGATCTTTCTTCAGCCTATAAAGAAGGAAAAATGGAAAAGAGAATTTTCAGATGAGAGCGGTCAGAATGGAGGCGGAAATTGTATGTGACATCGGTTCTCTGTCTGCAGATACAATGACTACATACTGTATTTGGGGACTCGTTGTGTTTTACCGTATTTTATGGACTATAAGATGCTTTTTTTTCCAAAATTTTTGACCTCCCTTCTAACACTCTCGCACCCCTCCAATCTATCCTAAACTCTGCTGTCTGACTAATCCACCTGTCCCCCCGCTATTCCCTGGCTTTTCCCCTCGCTCCGCCAATCCCTTCACTGGCTCCACATTACCCAGAGACTCCAGTTCAAGACCCTAACCTTGGCATGCAAAGCCACCCACAACCTGTCTCCTCCATATATCTGTGACCTAGTCTCCCGGTACTTACCTGCACGCAACCTCCGATCCTCACAAGATCTTCTTCTCTACTCCCCTCTTATCTCCTCTTCCCACAATCGCATACAAGATTTCTCCCGTGCATCCCCCCTACTCTGGAGCTCTCCACCCCAGCATATCAGACAGATTATTAATAATAATAATTGTCTGAATGTAGCTTACCAGGGGGGTGGCTGTGGTGGAGTGAGGTCACAGGAGGTGGGGTCACTGCTGCAGGAAGCCGGCAGTAGAAATGGGGCGCTCCTGCGCGCCAGCGGGGTGTCCAGGACGTGCGAGGCTGCGGGCCCTGGGCTTCAAGGAAATGTTAGCGGTGATTTAGGAGGGGAGTCCCCGCTCTGCCCATTGATTTTCTGGCGGTGGGCTTCAGGCAAATGGCCGCTGGAGGCAGTGCATGTGCAGATTTAGATCTCGGCTCAATGACGAGCTGAGATCTCAATTTGTGTATTGGCCATCTCCAGCAGCCTACTTCTTGAAGCCCACTGCAGAGAAATCAATAAGCAGAGCAGGGCCTCCCCTCCTGAATTACCGCTAACATTTCCTTGAAGCCCAGGGCCCGCAGCCTCGCACCTTCTGGACACCCCGCTCCTCCCAGCTTGGGGCCCACAGCAGCGCCCCACTCCTACTGCCGACTTCCTGCAGCAGCGACTCTGCCTCCTGTGACCTCGCTCCACTGCCACCACCCCCCTCAGTAAGAAACCGAAAATTCGGACTATAAGACAGGACTATAAGACAGACCCCCATTTTATTATAATAAATGTTTTTCCTATTTACCTCCCAAAAATTTTTGGTGCGTCTTATGGTCTGCAAAATACGATATATTAGAAGAAAAAGCTTCTATCCCTCCATTATTATCTATTAATATTGAGATGTTCTGTGCAGAGTGTCCGCCACTTACCTGGTGTAGTAATGTCCTGATGTTCTGAAGTAAATCCGTCAGATAGTCTGACGTTAGACGACGTTGTCGGTGTTTGGTCAGGCAATCCTTTACTAGCTCCATCACCAGCCGGTGAGTGAAGCTGAGGACGCCATCGGGTGGTAGAAGCACACTGTTAGGACGATTGATCATAAGGATCATCAATAGTGCTTTTACCTGAGAAATGTCCAAAACAATTCCAGCCATAGTGAAAAACTGCAAGTGCTATCAGTCACTATAGAGCCAAGAAAGGCACGGGTGAGCCTATGTGCATTGTATATATAGCGACTGTGAGCAGTGATGTCACCATCACCTGTGATGTCATCACGGAATCTTGTGATAGAATCTTCACGGAGCAGCTCTGCGCAAATAGAATGCGGCCTGGTAATATATAAAGTGAAAACACCATACAATTAACTACCCATGTTATCATGGCCGTTCTATTTTATATCCAATTAGAACACAACCAGGATAAAGGTGTGTTCACAAGTTGGATTTTGGCAGCATTTTTTTTCTACCTCAAAAATCAAAGGAGGCAGGAAAAACGCTGGTTAAAATTCAGGTGTTTTTACTTGTGTTTATTTTTCCATTCATTTGAATGGGTGAAAAATGCTGCAAAACCTCTGAAAGACTTGACAAGCTGCAGATTTAAAAAAAATGCAAAAAAACAGCATGTGAATGAGATTTCAGAAATGTCATTCACTAAGATGGTGCTGTAAAACACAGCATTTTTGCTGCAGAAGAAAAAACAGTGAATACACCCTAAAGATATCCTCAGTCATATTATGGGAAATATTGTATATTTCGCATTTATTATCTCACGTGTTTTTCTTCACCATAGAACTTTTAAGGCTGTGTGCCCACTATGCGTTTCTTAGGCGTTTCTGCAGCGTAACTTCCGCCGCGGAAACACTTAAAAAACGCTTGGTGATAGGTCTGCAATGGTTCCCAATGATAATCCGCATGTGCTGTGCACATGCTGCAGAGATTTCCGCTGCGGATTATCATTGCGGAAAAATCCGCAGCACGTCCTTTAATTTTGCAGAGTCGCTGCGATTTAGCCGCCATTGACTTGCATTGGAACGCATAACATCCGAATGACTAAAAATACACATGTGGATACTATACGACTCAATGCATGGATGGTACCCGGGTCAGGAGATGAAGAGACTCTCCTCCAGACCCGGGTACCATAGTACCTGTAGTTAAAATAGAATTAAAATAAAAAATAAACATATACTTACCTTCTGATGGCCCCTGTCTGCTCCCGGCGGTGCTGCTGGCTCTTCGGCTGCTCGCGGTGGTAAAATGACCTTCCATGATGCCATTTAGTCATGTGACAGGTCAAGCGACCGCTGACATCGGCGGTCGCGTGACCTGTCACATGACTAAATGACGTCATGGAAGGTCCTTTTACAGCACCGTGATCCGCCGAAGACACCGGACGCACCGGAGAAGAAGATCGAGGACCATCGGAAGATGAGTATAATGTTTTTTTTTTATTTTTCACCATTATTATTCTTTTTTTTTATTATTGATGCTGCATTTGCAGCATTGTAACTTGGTCACACTATATAAATCCATGCCGGTTGCATGGAATTATATAGTGTGACCAAGTTGTCAAGCACTTTTCCAAGTGATGCTAAAATCACTTGGCAAAGCGCTTGACAATCCAGGGAGATGCAGAAACGCTTAGGAAAAATCCGCAGCATTTCTGCATCATGGTCATATATCCTAACTCATTGGCGAACTGTTATACAAGGCTATATTCACACTAGACGTTTTTTTAGCGGGCTTTTTTATGCAAATTTTCAGCTGCGTTTTACAGTACCAACAAAGTCTATGAGATTTCCGAAATCTCATGCACAAAGCTTGCTTATTTGTCCTCAGTATTTTGTGCTTTCCATGGCTTTTTGCAATAGAGTATGTCACTTGTTTCAGCGTTTTTCACCCATTAAAAAAAAGGGTGGTGGAAAAAAATGCTGAAAAAAAGCCTAGTGTGAACATTTTGCTGCGTTTTTAGTGAAAAAAGCAAGTATGTGACACACATTTACTTTTGTGATTTTCCCAAGTTTAAACCATCTTGTCTTGGTCACCTGATATAGCAGCTTGGATTATTACAGTTTAATTAAATTAGTGATGCCTACAAAGTAAACATTGGTTGAGCTAGGTGTGAGATTGAACAACACGTGTGGCCCAGGGAGGTGTGAAAATGAACAATGCCTGAGCAACTCAATGGCAAACCATAATGTGAAAGTAAATAGTGTCCTACAAATTCAATGCACTGCCAGGGTCTTAGATAAACTATTCCAGACCAATTCACCCCCCCCTATTACATTTGTAATGTGTACTTTTTCATGAACATATGTCTTGCAATGGTGACCTGTTTTCATGTGTCTATGGTGGAAGCAAAGCTGAACTTTGGGATCCTGAAAAACGCACCAAAAATGCACCAAGAACCACTGCAAAAAAACACACCAAAACCTGCGTTTTTGACGCTACTTCTTTCCTGCCAAGAGATTATGTTTTGCTGCAGAAAAAAAACACCTAGTGTGAATATAGCCTAAGACTTACTCTGCCAGCATTAATAGTCAATATTCTGTATACAAATAGGACTCCAATCCATGTATTCAGTTTATCATAAACAAGCCTGAGTTAATCTGCCAAATACACATAGTATGCTTTCTCATAGGTGAAATATAAATCCTGTTAAAGGTCCAAGTTGCAGCAGTTAAGTAGAACAAAACAGACCTCTTCATTCTTTGTAGGTGGAAAAACTTTCGAAATTTTCAGTGTATCAAGTACTTATACTCCTGACTGTATATAGTATAATTGCCGCACTGCTACATACAGGTGCTTCTCAGAAAATTAGAATATCATCAAAAAGTGAATTTATTTCAGTTCTTCAATCCTAAAAAATGAAACTCATATATTATACAGAGTCATTACAAACAGAGTGATCTGTTTTAAGTGTTTATTTCTGCTAATGTTGATGATTATGGCTTACAGCCAATGAAAACACAAAAGTCATTATCTCAGTAAATTAGAATTAACAAGAAACACCTGCAAAGGCTTCCTAAGCATTTAAAAAGGTCCCTTAGTCAGTTTCAGTAGGCTCCACAATCATGGGCAAGACTGCTGACTTGACAGATGTCCAGAAGGCAGTCATTGACACACTCCTCAAGGAGGGTAAGCCACAAAAGGTCATTGCTAAAGAAGCAGCTGTTCACAGAGTGCTGTATCCGAGCATATTAATGGACGTGGAAGGAAAAAGTGTGGTAGAAAAAGGTGCACAAGCAACTGGGATAACCGCAGCCTTGAAAGGATTGCTAAGAAAAGGCCATTCAAAAATTTGGGGGAGATTCACAAGGAGTGGACTGCTGCTGGAGTCATTGCTTCAAGAGCCACCACACACAGACGTATCCAGGACATGGGCTACAAGTGTCGCATTGCTTGTGTCAAGCCCCTCATGACCAATAGACAACGCCAGAAGCGTCTTACCTGGGCCAAAGAGAAAAAGACCTGGACTGATGCTCAGTGGCCCAAGGTGTTGTTTTCAGATGAAAAGTAAATTTTGCATTTCATTTGGAAATCAAGGTCCCAGAGTCTGGAGGAAGAGTGGAGAGGCCACAATCCAAGCTGCTGGAGGTCTAGTGTGAAGTCTCCACAATCAGTGATGGTTTGGGGAGCTATGTCATCTGCTGGTGGAGGTCCACTGTGTTTTATCAAGACCAAAGTCAGCGCAGCCGTCTACCAGGACATTTTACAGCACTTCATGCTTCCCTCTGCCCACAAGCTTTATGGAGATGGAAATGTCATTCTCCAGCAGGACTTGGCCCCTGTCCACACTGCCAAAAGTACCAATACCTGGTTTACACACAACAGTATCACTATGCTTGATTGGCAGCAAACTCGCCTGACCTTTACCCCATAGAGAATCTATTATAGAGAATCTATGGGGTATTGTCAAGAGGAAGATGAGACCCCAGACCCCACAATACAGATGAGCTGAAGGCTGCTATCAAAGCCACCTGGGCTTCCATAACACCTCAGCAGTGCCACAGGCTGATCCCTCCATGCCACATTGCCGCATTGATGCAGTAATTGATGCACAAGGAGCCCGAACAACTATTGAGGGCATTTACTAAACATACATTTCAGTAGGCCAACTTTTCGGATTTTAAAAACATTTTTCAAGCTGTTGTTATGAAGTATTCTAATTTACTGAGATAATGACGTTTGTGTTTTCATTGGCTGTAAGCTATAATCATCAACATTAACAGAAATAAACACTTAAAATAGATCCCTCTGTGTGTAATGACTCTATATAATAGATCCCTCTGTGTGTAATGACTCTATATAATAGATCCCTCTGTGTGTAATGACTCTATATAATAGATCCCTCTGTGTGTAATGACTCTATATAATAGATCCCTCTGTGTGTAATGACTCTATATAATAGATCCCTCTGTGTGTAATGACTCTATATAATAGATCACTCTGTGTGTAATGACTCTATATAATAGATCCCTCTTTGTGTAATGACTCTATATAATAGATCCCTCTGTGTGTAATTACTCTATATAATAGATCCCTCTGTGTAATGACTCTATATAATAGATCCCTCTGTGTGTAATGACTCTATATAATAGATCCCTCTGTGTAATGACTCTATATAATAGATCACTCTGTGTGTAATGACTCTATATAATATAGGAGTTTCACTTTTTGCATTGAAGAAATGAAATAAACTAACTTTTGATGATATTCTAATTTTGTGAGAAGCACCTGTATATAGTATGAAGCCCCACTGCCCCATATCTGTATGTATAATTTGATGCACATGACTCGCCCCCTGGGCCGTGGGGTACACGGAACCGGGCCTTCTAGTGTACGGTGCTGATGGGGGTAGTAGTGGTAACCCGATCCCGTGGCTCAGGGTGGTCAGACCAAATGGTGGCAGTCTATTTATCAGTGTTTTGAATGTCCGACTACGCCACCCGTGGATTGCGGTCAGGGATAACCGCCGCTGCGAGGCAGACTGCTGAGGCTGGTGTTGGTGTGCAGCACAGGTGTAGGATAACTCCCCACGGGAAGAGTGTAGCCTCAGGGCAGTGTAGGTGGATGTTGGGGGTGATAGTGCAGGCCGCAATAGTAAGAGTTCAGAGTCCGCTTCAAACAGTTCAGGGTCTTTATTGTAGATATTATTAATGACCCAACAGTACCGGTTAGGAATGGGCCTGGGTGTCTGAGAGCATTCGGGCGAGCCCCACTGGTCAGGGTGAGTGTGTAGGCCTACCGTTCTCTCTATGCTCTTTCTGACTATCCCCCTTTTCGTGGTGTAATAGCCCACGTCCCTGAACTGGCCGTGTACTTCTCGCCTGTATGGCATGCGACTAGGGCCTTGGGTACCTGTTGCTTGTGTAGCACCCTGAGGATTCGGCTGCTACAGGGGTATTGCACCTCAACCCAGAGGTGTGGTATTCCACTCCCGGGTAAGGATGGAGTGTGGAACTGAGCTCAGATAGACTGCATGCACTACATACATCCCATTTCCGGGGGGCAGACCAACGGTACTCCCACTTAAGAAATGTGCAGGTACGACCGTGTCTGTTCCTGGCTGGAGTGGGAGGGGGGTGGAACATCCCAGTAGTGTAGGGGCAGATAGGGGGAGCAGTCTGGGTAATGCTAGGAGCTCATTGGGTGCTGGTCACCTGAGCTCACACATAGAGGGAGTATATAAGGTGGGAACCATCTTAGATCAGGGTCAGTCAGTCAGCCTGTCTTTTGTAGAGGAAGAGAGCAGAGAAGCAGAGCAGCTCCAAGGCCCAGAGAGAGAGAGGAGAAAGAAGGACCCAGAGGGGGAGAAAGAAGGAACTCCAAGAGCCCAAATTAGACCAGAGGGTGAAGAGTTGGCACAAGGGTACCGGATCCCAAGCTGGTGGAGGGCACTAATCCTTAGCCAGAGACCGGAGGTCGTGGGCAGAATCTGTCACGACCACCCACTAAATCCACCCGGAAGGCAAACCGTGCATAGGGTCAGGGAACCCAGAGACAAGGGTTTACCAACAAGAGGCCCGAGGGAGCCGGACATAGGTGGATCCCTGGTGGGGAAGGCCAGAGAGGAGGACAAGTCAGAAAGGGAGCTCAGGACCACGCTCCAGAATCACCTGGGGGTTGGCCGAGTCCAGGACCTGGTGGACGAAGCACGGCTCGGGTGGTCACTCAAGGCCGGAGTGACCAGAACATCTGCAGTAAGTAAAAACCCTGAACTGCACAGCCCGACTCGGAGTCTTATTACCACTCTCACTGCACCACCCCAACCCCCATCCTCTGCGACTGACCCCCTGAGGCTATACCCCTCCCGTTGGGGGTTATACTACTACCAAGCTGCGCACACACCACCAGCCTCAGCGGACCCTGCTGCAGCGGCGGCCGTATTTACCGCACATCAACGGGTGGCGTAGTCGACACAAAAGAACACTAATAACATCTGTAAGGACTGCCACACACTGAGCTTGACACCCTGGGCACGGACCGGGTCACCGCCACTCGGAGACTACAACCCCCATCTGATCCGGCTCCGGGTATCCCCCAAACAACACTGGCCCAGGGGGTGCATCAACTTTGGCGTAGTCGGCAGGATTACGTGCCCGCAACAACCGGGTACTGCGTGCCTGAAGAAAAGTTCACCGTTACCTCAAAAAGAAGTCTCCCGCCGGTTCCGGAGGGTCCCCGCCAACGGGCCCCATCACAAGTCGTTTCCCGCCGGTTGCCCGCCATTTGCAGCTTTTTCCCGCCATCCATGGAGTTTCCCGCCACTGGGAGACGATTCCCGCCATTTCCAAAGATTTCCCGCCTTGGAAGAGCGGACGCCATTATGGGCGTGCCAGAGGGTGGCAAAAGGCCACCTCCCATCGTGGGCCAGGTCGAAGAATGGCGCCAAAAGCGGAAACCGCGCCCACCAACAGAGACTGTGATGCTGGAAGTGTCCATCAGCGTGAGAGAACTGCCCCTGGAACTGAAGTTGCCCCGGGACCACCCTCGATGTGGGCGGAGACAGAACAAAAGAGCAAAGATGGGTGCCGCCTGGAGCAGTCTAGAGAGAGCGCACCCGGAGACAAGACATCTGGAGAAGAGTCCAGAGAGAACATACCCGGAGATGGAGGGAGAGACAGGCAGCACCGACCCAGTGGTCAGGAGCCTGCTGCAAGCAACAAGCCCACTAGGCTTAGTGGAGATCCTGGCACAGCTCCCCCGAGATCGGGAGTGTGCACAGACTGCGCTGGAGGGCCTCGCACGGAGGATGGCCCGGGTGCAGCGGGAGGCGTTGACGGAGTGGAGCCGAGAGATGGCCCAGCAGACCGAAACCCGTCAGCGGAGCACGCCACCCGAGACGAGGAGACAGACCGCCTCTGAGGATGGTGCAGGAGGACTGAAGGCCGGAGACGGCGCCGAGAAGGGAGCCGAACGAATGGAGGCAGGTAAAGGGGACGTCTATACCCCGAGCCGGGAAACCGCGTACCTGCCCCAGCTCCCCGTCGCAGAGCCCGAAGTTCCCCCTGCCGTGCCCGTCGCTGCATCATCACCGCCGCCGACTAGGCCTCAACCGGAAGCCGCGGCCGCGACCCCTGTGACGTCACACGCCTCGACCTCGAGCGTGGCCAAGCAGGAAGTACCATCGGCCTGGTCGCAAGGCCTAGTACCCCCGGGCGCCGCAATACCAACAGCGCCCCCTACCTCCGCGGAGCCCCCGGCCTGGTCGCAGGGCCGAATAACCCAGGGCGCCGCCGTTCTTACGGTGCCCTTTGCCTTTAAGGTGCCGCCGGCCTGGTCGCAAGGCCTGGTCAATCCGGGCGCCGCTACCACCACAGCGCCTATAGCATCTCGAGTGCCGCACCTGGGCGAAAATCTATTTGCCCAGCACACGTGCCCGGATGGGCAGCCCTTCATATGGCCTGAGGAGTACATTCAACTGGAGCTCCAGAGAGCAAGGCCCATGTGCGAGCCCCTGATTCCGGCTCCGAAGCCCGTAAAGAGGACCTCGCCCCCGCTGGAGGAGGCACAGTTTGAGTGGGACCCCACCGGAGAAGACCTCATGGGGTTCACTCAGGAGACTCGGGCGGCCGCAGCGGAGCGTGCAGAGTGCTGCCGGCAGCAGCTCGAGGTTTTCGAGAAGGAGCGGAGAGAGAGGCGGGTCCGGGAACAGCAAGCCCAAATAAGGAGCGCGGAGCAGAAGAGCCGGACCAGGAGAGATCCCCGTGCAGCGCATGGTCCCCGCACCATCGGGACTGTGATAAAGTTCAATCTGCAGCATGGGTGGGGCTTCATCAGAGACCATCATACCCCGGCGACGTCTTTGTCACACGCAGAGACGTAGAGAGCCATCTGCCGGAGGGACACAGAGGTCGTGACCTGTATTTAGGGGACGAGGTCACCTTCACCCGGCACAAGTGTGCCAAAGGACCCTACGCCCTCCATGTGCATCGCCTGACGGAGGAGGAGCTGCGGTGTGAGGAGGAGCAAGAGGACCCGGACGGGTCTGAAACAGAAACTGAATCCAAAGAAAGAGCAGGAGGACGCCGTCGTTGAGTATGGTAGAGAAGAGACTGTATATAGTTGCCCGTCGGGGTACCAAAAACTGTTGCTGCTTTAAATATGTCCCCGTTGGGACAAGAGTGAACTGTTTACCCGTGTGTCCCTATTCCTAATACCTGGCCGAGGACTGAGAGCGGCCATATCCCCTTTTGTATATAGTTGCGCTTCCTAAAGCGCCCCCTACTGGTTTTATAGGAAAGCCGAGTTTTGTTTTCAAGAAAAGACTGTCGCACTTTACCCGGTCACAAGTTGCACCGTGACCGGAGGAACCAGAAACAAGAATATTTACAAGAATGTTTTATATGAAAAAGTTTTTATTGCTGATAATATATGTGATGTTTTATATGTTGTTTTATATGTTGATGTTTATGAAAAATAATTGTATGTTTTGGATGTTTTTGTATCTTACAGCCCGAGGACGTGCTGTGATTTACCAGGGGGGAATGTAGCACCCTGAGGATTCGGCTGCTACAGGGGTATTGCACCTCAACCCAGAGGTGTGGTATTCCACTCCCGGGTAAGGATGGAGTGTGGAACTGAGCTCAGATAGACTGCATGCACTACATACATCCCATTTCCGGGGGGGCAGACCAACGGTACTCCCACTTAAGAAATGTGCAGGTACGACCGTGTCTGTTCCTGGCTGGAGTGGGAGGGGGGTGGAACATCCCAGTAGTGTAGGGGCAGATAGGGGGAGCAGTGTGGGTAATGCTAGGAGCTCATTGGGTGCTGGTCACCTGAGCTCACACATAGAGGGAGTATATAAGGTGGGAACCATCTTAGATCAGGGTCAGTCAGTCAGCCTGTCTTTTGTAGAGGAAGAGAGCAGAGAAGCAGAGCAGCTCCAAGGCCCAGAGAGAGAGAGGAGAAAGAAGGACCCAGAGGGGGAGAAAGAAGGAACTCCAAGAGCCCAAATTAGACCAGAGGGTGAAGAGTTGGCACAAGGGTACCGGATCCCAAGCTGGTGGAGGGCACTAATCCTTAGCCAGAGACCGGAGGTCGTGGGCAGAATCTGTCACGACCACCCACTAAATCCACCCGGAAGGCAAACCGTGCATAGGGTCAGGGAACCCAGAGACAAGGGTTTACCAACAAGAGGCCCGAGGGAGCCGGACATAGGTGGATCCCTGGTGGGGAAGGCCAGAGAGGAGGACAAGTCAGAAAGGGAACTCAGGACCACGCTCCAGAATCACCTGGGGGTTGGCCGAGTCCAGGACCTGGTGGACGCAGCACGGCTCGGGTGGTCACTCAAGGCCGGAGTGACCAGAACATCTGCAGTAAGTAAAAACCCTGAACTGCACAGCCCGACTCGGAGTCTTATTACCACTCTCACTGCACCACCACAACCCCCATCCTCTGCGACTGACCCCCTGAGGCTATACCCCTCCCGTTGGGGGTTATACTACTACCAAGCTGCGCACACACCACCAGCCTCAGCGGACCCTGCTGCAGCGGCGGCCGTATTGACCGCACATCAACGGGTGGCGTAGTCGACACAAAAGAACACTAATAACATCTGTAAGGACTGCCACACACTGAGCTTGACACCCTGGGCACGGACCGGGTCACCGCCACTCGGAGACTACAACCCCCATCTGATCCGGCTCCGGGTATCCCCCAAACAACACTGGCCCAGGGGGTGCGTCACTTGCTCCTCGCTGTACTGGTCCCTCTGTGTGGCGGAGCCTCCAGGATTCTTAGGCCAAGGGACCTGAAATCCCTCGCAGGTTGGTTCTCTGCTGCTGGGCTTGTAACCCTGACAGCCCCGGACCCCAATGCCCGGTAGATTGGTTCTCTTCCAGGACCGGCTCTCGTCGCCTCTGTCCCTGGCTTGCAGTTTCTCCTCTGCCTCACGGACTCCTCAGCTACAGCTGAATTGTCCCTCCTTCTCTGGGACTAGTCTCACTCCTGAGCTAGGTCTTCCAGTTCTCTCTAACCCTGCCCCCAGTTCCAGCTTTTATAGGGGCAGCCAGCTCCCCCTGCTGGCCTGGGACAGGAGGTGCTGTATGCTAATTGTCCCTAACCAGTGGACCTCCCTCCTGCTCTCAGACACAGATTATTGTTTGTGGCATCCAGGCCTGGGGTGACACATTCTCCCCTAGTAAAATTTAGTACTTCGGACTAAACAGGAACCACAAATACAGGGTATAAATGACAACATAACATATACACAAGTATATTTTGTCCTTGAGGTCACAGCGCTTCCGTGACCGGGTGTCCATGTCACCCAACAAGGTGAAGTTTTCCACTGTGTGGGGACCTGTTTCCATAAACCCCAAGTTCCTGGCCTTGGGCGTGGCGACAAGGCTGAGCTCTCTACTTTGGGCCACAAGGAGGCCACACCGGACAGATTTTTCTTCCGTGGCCATCTTCGAAAGAGGGCACCAAGTGCACCTATCTACAAGACGGTTCCGGTTATTCAGCGTCCATAACCTGTTAGTCCATGAACTAGAAAGACTGGAAAAACATAATTAGCAACCAGGCAACAAACATAAAACATTTACAATATACAGCATTTAGATCTTCCAGCGAGCTGGTATTTGCCCCCTAGTGCTCCGGGTTGACCTGCGTAACCCACTGTCTGGTGGTGGTCTAACCTGACTTTCCCCACTAGCATTCAGGGTACAGCTTCTAGCTGGGTTTACAGGCAGTGCAGGCAGCTATCTGCGGGTCCTTTGGCTTACCGCAGGTATGGCAGGCTCACTGTCAGCAGAGGGTTGACTCTCTTGGGCTGCTGGCATGGGTTCTTCTGCCTCTAGGGCTGCTTGGTCTTCTAATTCCTCCTGCTCTCCTGTAGGTTCCTGCTGGGTTGGTTGAAGGAAGTGTAGGACGGGTACCACTATTGCATCATTTATCCGAGTCCAGGACCGGGGGAACTCTCCAAGAACTGTGCTGATCATTTCTTTCTTGTCTTCTGCGGGTTCAAGGTCATCTTGATCTTCTCCTGCACTCTGTAGTTGCTTGGGGCACCTTTTTAGGTGGTCTCTGGAGACGGTGCTAGTGGTTTCTCCTCCATCCTTGGTAATTACACATACCTTCGGGTTGTTGTGGTTGGACTGCAGTACTGTGTACGGGTCGCTCTCCCACTGGTCATCTAGCTTGTGAAGCCTTCTCTTCCGCTTCAGGACCTGCTCACCAGGTTCCAGGGAACCAGCAGGGGCGTGTTGGTTGAAGAGCCTCTCTTGCTTTTCTCTCGCTTGAGCCAGACTCCTCTCCACACTCTCCTGTACCTTCTTGTACTGTAGCCGCCGTTCCGTATCCCAGTCCGCGTCTGGGGAGGTGTCCTCGGGGGTCAGGACTCCCATGTCCAGGTCTATCGGCAGCTTACCTGGTCTTGCCCTCATCAGGTAAGCCGGGGTGCAATTTGTAGCATTCACCAAGATATGGTTGTATAAGTCTATCAGGTCTGGCAGCTTCTCCGGCTACAGGCTGCGTTCTTCCAGGGGCAACGTTTTGAGGAGATCAATGACGATATTATTCATTTTCTCACATAGCCCGTTGGTTTGTGGGTGGTAAGACGTTGTCCGAATCTTCTTACAGCCGTAGAGGTTGCAGAACTCCTGGAAGATTTCAGCCTCAAACCCTGGACCTTGATCTGTCAAGACCTGTTCCGGATACCCGTGTGGACGGCAGAAGTGTTGTTGGAAGGCTCTGGCCGCTGTTTGGGCTGTCAAGTCTTTAACAGGAACCACCACCAGGAACCGGGAATAGTGGTCCACTATTGTCAGGGCATAGACGTAGCCCAACCGGCTTGGAGCCAGTTTCACATGGTCCAGAGCTACCAGCTCAAGAGGCTGCCTGGTGATGATGGGCATCAAGGGCGTCTTCTGGCTGGTACCGTCCTTCCTTCTGAGGTTACATGGGCCGCAGTCCCTGCACCACTTCTCTATGGCCCCTCTCATTCCGACCCAGTAGAACCGCTCTCTCAGTAGGAACTCCAGTTTCTTCCACCCGAAGTGTCCCGCTCTGTCATGGTAGGCCTCCAGGACCATTGCTGCATCTCGTCTCGGGACCACTACCTGCCAGGTCAGCTCGTGCGTCCAGTGGTTGACAAGCCTTCTGCACAGCTTACCTTCGTAGAGGAATAGCCTGCTTTTCTCCTTCCATAACTGCTTGGCTTCCTCTGGAGCGTCCGAGCCAGGGCTAGCGTCTGCCTGGGTCAACAGGTCTTTCACCAGGCGAATTGCAGGGTCACTATCTTGCGTTTCAGCCCAGCCGTGGTGAGGTAAGGGATTGAACATGACAGTGGTCAAGTCTTTGTCTCTTACACGGTGGGAGTACTGAGTGGCCCCGTACCGGTGGAATGCAGGGAGCTCTATTTCCTCCAACTCATCTGGATCTTCTCCCTCATCAGGCAAGTGGGGAATTCTCGATAGGGCATCTGCATTGGCATTGGCTCGGCCTGCCCGGTACTTGATGGTGAAGTCATAGTTTGCTAGCCGGGCCATCCACCGCTGCTCTAGGGCACCAAGTCTCGCATTGTCCAGATGTGTCTACGGATTGTTGTCCGTGTACACAGTGAACTTCACAGAGGCCAGGTAATGCTTGAAACGTTCTGTTACGTCCCACACCACTGCCAAGGACTCCAGCTTAAAGGAGCTGTAATTCTCCGGGTTTCTCTCGGTGGGCCTCAGCTTCCGGCTGGCGTACGCGATCACCCTTTCTCTGCCCTGTTGGTTCTGTGACAGTACGGCTCCCAGCCCCACATTACTGGCGTCTGTGTGGAGGATAAAAGGCTGGCCATAATCAGGGTAGGCCAGGATCTCATCCCCCGTGAGGGCCATCTTCAGCTGGCGGAAGGACTCCTCTTCCGGCTTGTCTCACTTGAAGGGTGGCTTTTGGCTTCTGGTCTTAGATTGTCCTATAAGGAGGTCCTGCATAGGGGCTGCCATCTTGGTGAACCTGGGGATGAACCTTTGGTAGTAGCCTACCAACCCGAGGAACTGCCTCACTTCTTTTATGTTAGAGGGGCTTGGCCAGTTCTTTATTGCCGTGATTTTGCAGGGTCGGGGGCTACTCCTTCTGCACTCACCACATGTCCCAGGTACTGTACCTTCGGCTTTAACAGATGGCACTTGGAGGGTTTCACTTTCATGCCAAAGCCTGCCAGGGCATCGAACACCTCGGCCAGGTGCTTTAGATGGTCCTCGTAAGTCTTCGAATAGACAATCACGTCGTCCAGGTAAAGTAGGACCGTCTCAAAGTTTCGGTGCCCTAGACAGCATTCCATCAGCCTCTGGAAGGTCCCGGGTGCGTTGCAGAACCCGAACGGCATATAGTTGAATTCACTTAATCCCATCGGGGTGGTGAAGGCGGTCTTCTCCTTATCAGCCTCTGCCACAGGAACCTGCCAGTACCCACTAGTAAGGTCCAAAGTAGAGAAGAAATTAGCTGATTTTAGTGCGACCAAAGACTCCTCTATTCTAGGCAACGGGTATGCGTCTTTATGGGTGATACGATTGACTTCTCTATAGTCCACGCACATTCTCATAGTACAGTCTTTCTTTTTTACCAGAACCAAGGGGGCTGCCCAGGGGCTACAACTGTCTCTAATGACCCCGGCTTCCTTCATTTCTCTCAGCATGCCCTTTGCGTTCTGATAGTGTGCGGGGTGGTACAGATCTGTATCTTTCTTTTATTGGTGGGTGGCTCCCCATGGGGATGTGGTGTTCTACCCCTTTCACTCTGTCGAAGTCTAGCGGGTGCTTACTAAAGATTCTCTCGTACTCTTGAACCACCCGGTAGACTCCTTGTTTTTGGTGCAAGGGAGTGGAGTCAGCACCCACGTGGAGTTTCTGGCACCAGTCCTCCTTGGGTTTCTGGGAACCATTACCCTCTGCTTGGGGAGATGGAGGCAAGGGTTCCATGGCCCTGACAGCATTGTGTTCAACAGTATACAATTTGGCTAGTGTAGCGTACCAAGGCAAGTGTACTTCCCTTTCCCCAATGTTTAAGATCCAGACGGGCACCCTTTCATGGCGGACATCGACCACCCCCTGGGCTGTCAAAATGGTGGGCCTGCTGTCTGAGTACACGGGTTCTACCATGGCTTGGTAGTCTCTCCCTCTTAACCCGATTGCATTCCGACACCAGATCATTTCACTTTTGGGGGGCATGGCAATGGGGAACGGGTCGCTCATCCATTCCTCACGCTACCGATCTCACCACCAGACAGTTCTACCTGTTGCCATCTCATCAGGGCTCTTATCTCCTTCTGGAGGACCCTCTGCTGGCTGGAGCTCACATTCATCGCCACCTGCTGCAAAATTACAATTGCTTCTGAAAGACAATTTTCAATCACATTAGTACCCAAGGTTATTTTAGGGTGACTTTCTCGACGGTCAATGTCCACAATGATCACTCCCTGTGCCGGCAGTTCAACTTTACCAATCTTAATGGTCATCTCTCTGAACCCCACCTGCGGCACGGGTTGACCATTGCTGGCGATGATGCTCAAGTCATCATCTGGATAACGAGTTATATCAGTGTCACTCCAGTATTGCTTAAAAAGTACATATTGGATGGTAGTCACTTGGGACCCGGTGTCCAGCAGTGCACTCATGGGGATACCGTCCAGCACTACGGGTAAAACCGGGCGTTCCCCTACCTACTTATCACGCCAATTAGATGGGCCTGATGACCTTATGCCTGGGGGTTGGCCCTTTGCCCCAGGTCGGACCCATTTAAAGTACAGTACCTGGCTACGTGTCCCGGCTGGCTGCAACGGCGGCAAATCGGCTGTCCATCCTCAGTGTAATGATCGGCGGGCCTCCCTCTGAACGACGGGATCCTCCTCCGTCGACGCCACGGGACATCCTCCGGACTGGAAGCCAGCTTGATTGGTCCTGACGGGTCCATCTGTAACGACTGTACGGTCCTGGACAATGCAGCAACACTCTTTGTTAGTTCTTGGACCTGATGGTGCAGGTTTGCAGGCGGGGATGGATTTAGGGCCTGCGCATCAGCCCCCACAAGGTCTGCGGGATAGGGTGCCGCCCCCTGGTGGTAAGGGATGGCTGGGCGCCGGGAAGCTACAGCGCCACCCGGTGCAGGTTCTCGGAGCACCCGGATGGCCCTATCGTTGAACTGTGCAAAAGTCAAATCGGGGTTCTGTAGGGCCATGAGGCGCAGCTGGGTTCTGTGGGCGCTGGACAGCAGACCTTCTATGAACTGGTCAGTCAATAGTTTATCTGTATCCTGCACGCTGCCAGGGTCAGCTTGCTTAATTGCCCCCAAGGCTTCCTGTAAATTTAGGGCATAATCTCGGATGCTATCTTGAGCTTGCTGCTTACATCCATAGAACCGCATTTTGATTTCTGCTGAGGTACGGGCATCAAAGGTGTCCCGTAGACGGGTCAGAACCCCCCTTACAGTCCTTTTCTCCTCAGCTGTCCAAGACTTTACCTCCCGCTGGGCCGCACCAGTTAACTGCCCTATCAGTATGCTTACCTTCTGTTCTTCTGTCAGGGGATAAACTTTGAACAGGCTATACAGCCTTTCTTTAAAGTCGCCCAAGGTATGCGACTCGCCGGCATACTGGGGCAGCCAGGCCGCTCCGGGGATATAGGCAGGGGTGGATTAAGAGTAGCAAGGGCCCCGGGCAGTTTAGAAGGCGCGGGCCCCCTCCACACAGCTGATTTATCACGTGACATGTCACATGATCCCCTGTGATAGATCATGTGATAGTTCATGGGAAATTAATTTGGCATAATATTAATTGTGCTGCCTCATCTGAGAGCAGCACAATATTGGGGCAGATACCCTGATTCCAGCGATGTGTCACTTTTTCAGCTACTTGTTGCCATTTTGAGAAAATCACCGTTTTATCTGCTGCAGATCTAGCAGCTCTCTGAATGCTGCGCTCTGTATAGCCCCACCCACACCACTGATTGGCAGCTTTCTGCCCATGCTCAGTGTACACAGAAATCTACTGATCAGTGATGGGGGTGGGGTCCTACAGAACTTACTAGTCATCTAGTGATAATTACCTTCTGACAAATCAATGATTTTATCAAAACAACACTAAGCAGCCCAGTAAGTGACACATTACTGGAATCAGTGCCTCTAACCCTACATTATGCTGCTCTCAGATTAGGTGGCAAAAACCTGATGACAGATTCCCTTTAAAGGAGCTGTAAAGACAAAAAAGTTTGTATTAAAAAAAATACAAGCCATTTGTTAAATTAACTTTTTTTCATTGTTAATTCACGTTAGACTGTATCTTCAACACTTTTGTCAGCAGGTCTTATTACAGACTCTGAATAGGGCAGCTCTCTCCCTCTCCCTCAGCAGAAAGTCACAGCATGGTTAAAAAACTGGATCTTTTATGATTTTCTCATAATAAATAAAAAGGACATGCAAGTCCTCCAAACTATTTTTCGTTTCTCTATAGGGGAGGTCCTAAATCTTTCTTGCTCTTTAGTTGATCACATGTCAAAAATGCAAAGCATTTACTATGAACTCGCCTAAAAAAATATACACTTGGAGAGTAATATCATCATCTACATGTAAATATTCCTTGACTCTAAGGGCTCGCTCACACTGTCGTATAACACGGCCGAATGCTATGTGATGTTTTATCGGATAGGACTCGGCTCTATGTTATACTATGGGACAGTGCGATTATTGGCATGAGAAAATAATCTCATTCGATATTCGGACCATGTGCACCCATACAAGTCTATGGGTGCACGTAAAACATTGGACTGCACTCGGACGTCATCCAAGTGCAGTGCGATGAACACTCACAGAGACTATGGAGAAGATGGAGAAAGTAAGTTCTCCATCTTCTCCATATCTGTGCTGCGAGAGAATCGGATCACACTCAGTTGAAGCTCTGACAGAGTTTGAGCCGAGTGTCATTAGCATAATTGGCCCTATTCTCTTGCATGAGAGAATATATGGCTTAGTGAGTGGACCCTAAAACTGAATAGTAGTGACGGACAGGCACCACACAAGCGGGATCCATGTAGCTCTCAGATGTCATGTAGGTAGGGCTTCATTCCATGGGGTAGAGCTTAATTTCAAAGTATATAAAAAAAATGGACTTCAAATAAAAATTAAATAAACACATAAAGCACTAATTGAATTATTTTTTTCGTATTTATGTTTGCAGCCCCTTTAAAAACCCTTTGAGGACCAAGGCACATATATGTCCCATAGTTTTAAACTGGAAAAAAAATTGATTGAATAAAATTTAAGGTCCTCCAAGGTTTAAGTAGGTCATAAATTCATATGAATACTTGCTCATACAATTGCACATGCCAAAAGATGAAGAAGAACAGAATCAAAAATATGACATTAAGTGGAGCACTTACAGGTATTCAAGGTGAAAGAGACCAGCAAAGGCATCGTCTCGAATGACAGTAAATGAGTTAGAATTCAGCAAGCTGAAAATGAAGACAGCAGGTTAGAAGCGAACCAGACTTTATGGTGCTCAGAATTAGTCAAGCAGAATTTATTGACTGCTCTTGCAAAACACTGAGACTCCCGCTGTGTATAGATGGCTCCGTGCGGCCTCCCGCTGTGTATAGATGGCGCCGTGCGACCTCCCACTGTGTATAGATGGCGCCGTGCGGCCTCCCGCTGTGTATAGATGGCACCGTATAGATGGCTACGTGCGGCCTCCTGCTGAGTATACGTGTATAGCTGGCTACGTGCGGCCTCCTGCTGAGTATAGATGCCGCACGGCGCTCCCCCCAGAGACAGCAGGAGGCCGCACAGCGCCATCTATACTCAGCGGGAGACCGCACGTAGCCATCTATACACAGCAGGAGGCCGCACGGCGACATCTATACTCAGCGGGGGGCCGCACGTAGCCATCTATACACAGCGGGGGGGCGCACGGCGCCGTCTATAAACAGCGAGGGGCCGCACGTAGCCATCTATACACAGCGGGAGGCTGCACGGAGCCCCCCCAGAGACATCAGGAGGCCGCACGGCGCCAACTATACTCAGCAGGAGGCCGCATGCAGTCATACACACATACAAACATATACAGACACGCATAAACACATTTGAAACACAAAAATACATACAAACAGGCATCACACAATGACATCTGCCCACACACACACACACACACACAAACAGACAGACATCACACACACACACACCTGCCCACACACACACCTGCCCACACACACACACCTGCCCACATACACATCTGTGTGTGTGTATGTATAGTGTGTGTGTGTGTGTGTATAATGTGTGTGTATGTATACTGTGTGTGTATGTATAGTGTGTGTGTGTGTGTGTATAATTTGTGTGTGTGTATTTTTTTTTTAAGTTAAAAACAAGTAAAATGCTTGTGGCATCAATATCAAGACTCCAGATATAAGGGCCTATTCACACTGAATTTTGCAATGCATTCATCTCCTCTTTCCAGGCTTCTATCTAAATCCCTGAAAAATGGCATTCAGATGTGCCTTGACATAGCCATTGATTTGAACAAAGGCAAACCGAGGCTAAAGTCTGAATCTTTAGGCTCCATTTTCTCTGCTTTCAGATGTCTCATTTCAGACAGCACAATCCTGAATTTCAGGGATTCAGTTGTAAGCCTTGTGTAAAGACCTGAATGCAGCGCTGAATGTAGTGTGAATAGGTCCTTACATCCTACACCACCTCAGGGGATTGTTGTTATGGAGTATTGCCCCTGGGTGGCCGCAGTTATGACCACCACCAGGGCTCGCGGTCACCCACCCTAACTTTGGTATTCTGGGGAGCTGGTATAATGAATATCTGAGAAGAGCCCTAGAGAAGCAAGAACATTGGACAACCAAGAGGTGGTGGCCTCAAGTCAGGTGTAGTGTTCAACAGGGCAAGACTTTCTAACCTGCCCACACACACACACACACACACACATATACACACACACACCTGCCCACACAGACACACACACACACCTGCCCACACAGACACACACACACCTGCCCACACACACACACACACACACACCTGCCCACACACATACACATCTGCCCACACACACACACACACACACACCTGCCCACACACACACACACACCTGCCCACACACAAACACACCTGCCCACACACAAACACACCTGCCCACACACACACCTGCCCACACACACACACACCTGCCCACACACATACACACCTGTCCACACACACACACCAACACCTGCCCACACACACACACACCTGCCCACACACACACACACACACACCTGCCCACACACACACACACACACCTGCCCACACACACATCTGCCCACACAGACACCTGCCCGCAAACACACACACACACCCATATACACACACCTGCCCACACACACACATGCCCACACACACACACACACCTGCCCACACACACACCCACACCTGCTCACACAGACACCTGCCCACACACACACACACACACACACACACACATATACACACACACACATATACACACACACCTGCCCACACAGACACACACACATATACACACACACACATATACACACACACACACACCTGCCCACACAGACACCTGCCCCCACAGACACCTGCCCACAAACACACACACACCTGCCCACACACACATCTGCTCACACACACACACACTCACCATCCCCCGGCTCAATTCCTCCTGCCTGCTCTCTCTCTTTTCCGGTGCAGCACTGCAGGCCGGGGCGCACTGTGTAACGTCACAGCTAGGAGACACAGCCGCGCACAGGGCCATGTCTCCTAGCAGTGACGCGGCCGGGCCAGCACAGGGAAGTTAACTGCTGCAGTGCTGGCCCGGCCGATGAAGAAGTAGCGGTGGCCGCTGCTGGGGGAGCAGTCCAGGCCCCCCCCTCCCGCCACTGCTACCGCTATGTGCCGCGGCGGCCCGCACATATAATGAGGGCAATCCGGCATTAGACACCCCGCCTGGAGCCGTGGACCCCCTGCAGGCTCAGGGCCCTGGGCGGTCGCCCGGATTGCCCTCATTATAATCCGCCTATGGATATAGGGCATGGAAAACGGCATCACAGCTGCAGCGGCTACGCTGGTGGTAGAGGGTCCCTCCGCGTCCGACATCTTCCTCCCTCCTAATTAACCGTGGCCTACCTTCTGGCGATCCTCTTCTGTAGGCCGCGGCTTCCCTCGCGATGCTCTGGGAGAGGACCTTGCGTTGCTCGGTGATGACGTCGGCATCCGCTGGATCTCCATCCAGGACCTTGAGCAGCGTCTCAGCGTAGGGCGGGGCTTCAGGTCTCACGCGTTTTTGGACGTCCACGCCCCTCTTCTTCCCGCGCGTCGTCCCGAAGATGGCGCCCGATGGCGGGAAACGGCTCCGATTGGCGGGAAATGGCCCCAAATGGCGGGAAACTTCACTCAGATATGTATAGAGTCTTTTCCAGGCACGCAATACCCGTTTGTGGCGGGTTGGTCACAATTCTGCCGACTACGCCAAAGCTGACTCCCCCCCTGGGCCGTGGGGTACCCGGAACCGGGCCTTCTAGTGTACGGTGCTGATGGGGGTAGTAGTGGCAACCCGATCCCGTGGCTCAGGGTGGTCAGACCAAATGGTGGCAGTCTATTTATCAGTGTTTTGAATGTCCGACTACGCCACCCGTGGATTGCGGTTGGAGATAACCGCCGCTGCAAGGCAGACCGCTGAGGCTGGTGCTGGTGTGCAGCACAGGGGTAGGATAACTCCCCATGGGAAGAGTGTAGCCTCAGGGCAGTGTAGGTGGATGTTGGGGGTGATAGTGCAGGCCGCAATAGTAAGAGTTCAGAGTCCGCTTCAAACAGTTCAGGGTCTTTATTGTAGATATTATTAATGGCCCAACAGTACCGGTTAGGAATGGGCCTGGGTGTCTGAGAGCAATCGGGCGAGCCCCACTGGTCAGGGTGAGTGTGTAGGCCTACCGTTCTCTCTATGCTCTTTCTGACTATCCCCCTTTTCGTGGTGTAATAGCCCACGTCCCTGAGCTGGCCGTGTACTTCTCTCCTGTATGGCTTGCGACTCAGGCCTTGGGTACCTGTTTGTTGCTCCTCGATGTACTGGTCCCTCTGTGTGGCGGAGCCTCCAGGCTTCTTAGGCCAAGGGACCTGAAATCCCTCGCAGCTTGGTTCTCTGCTGCTGGGCTTGTAACCCTGACAGCCTCGGACCCCAATGTCCAGTAGATTGGTTCTCTGCCAGGACCGGCTCTCGTCGCCTCTGTCCCTGGCTTGCAGTTTCTCCTCTGCCTCACGGACTCCTCAGCAACAGCTGAACTGTCCCTCCTTCTCTGGGACTAGTCTCACTCCTGAGCTATGTCTTCCAGTTCTCTCTAACCCTGCCCCCAGTTCCAGCTTTTATAGGGGCAGCCAGCTCCCCCTGCTGGCCTGGGACAGGAGGTGCTGTATGCTAATTGTCCCTAACCAGGGGACCTCCCTCCTGCTTTCAGAAACAGATTATTGTTTGTGGCATCCAGGCCTGGGGTGACACACACACACTGCTCTATATTTAGTATGATGCCCCCACTCCTCCATATATATAGCATGATAGTCCCACTGCTCCATATACAGGTGCATCTCACTAAATTAGAATATCATCAAAAAGTTAATTTATTTCAGTTCTTCAATACAAAAAGCTGTCTTTCAGCTCATCTGCATTGTTGGGTCTGGTGTCTCTCATCTTCCTCTTGACAATACCCCATAGATTCTCAATAATAGATTCTCTATGGGGTTAAGGTCAGGCGAGTTTGCTGCCAATCAAGCACAGTGATACTGTTGTGTGTAAACCAGGTATTGGTACTTTTGGCCGTGTGGACAGGGGCCAAGTCCTGCTGGAGAATGACATTTTTATCTCCAAAAAGCTTGTCGGCAGAGGGAAGCATGAAGTGCTGTAAAATGTCCTGGTAGCCGGCTGTGCTGACTTTGGTCTTGATAAAACACAGTGGACCTACACCAGCAGATGACATGGCCTCCCAAACCATCACTGATTGTGGAGCCTTCACACTAGACCTCAAGCAGCTTGGATTGTGGACTCTCCACTCTTCCTCCAGACTCTGGGACCTTGATTTCCAAATGAAAATTGGAACTCTAGGACCTTGTGGAGTGTGTCAATGACTGCCTTCTGGACATCGGTCAAGTCAGCAGTCTTCCTCATGATTGTGGAGCATACTGAAACAGTATTGAAGAACTGGAATAAATTAACTTTTTGAAGATATTCTAATTTAGTGAGATGCACCTGTATATACTATGATGGTCCCACTGCCCCACATACATATAGTATAATGGCCCCACTACTCCATATGTAGTATGATGGACCCACTACTCCAGATATATAGTAGGATGGCTCCACTGCCCGATCATTTAAAAAAATATCTCACTTAATCCTGATTCCCTACATCACGGCCTCTGTCTCCTCTTCCATGGCGGGACAGCAGAGCAGAGCGATGCAATGATGTCACCGAGCCACCTGCGTGAGGATGCTGACATCTCGTTAACCGCAGGCCTATGGCGATCTGTGGCATATGAAAGAGATAGTGATAGGGCAGGGAGCTTGTGTCCCACTGCTTTATCATGCGACGCCTCTGCATAAGAGACATTAGGACTACATTAGCTACGTCACAGAAGACACTGGAGCTGGAGTATATAGAATAGGAGACACTGGGGCTGGCGTATATTCATCACAGGATACATTGGGGCTAGAGCATATACATCACAGAAGAAGCTGGAGTATATAGAATAGGAGACACTGGGGCTGGAGTATATAGAATAGGAGACACTGGGGCTGGCGTATATTCATCACAGGATACATTGGGGCTAGAGCATATACATCACAGAAGAAGCTGGAGTATATAGAATAGGAGACACTGGGGCTGGAGTATATAGAATAGGAGACACTGGGGCTGGCGTATATTCATCACAGGATACATTGGGGCTAGAGCATATACATCACAGAAGAAGCTGGAGTATATAGAATAGGAGACACTGGGGCTGGAGTATATAGAATAGGAGACACTGGGGCTGGCGCATATACAGTTCTGCTCAAAAGTTTACATACCCCGGCAGAATTTTTCCTTTCTTGGCCTTGTTTCAGAAAAAATGAATGATAACAAAAACACTTTTTCTCCACTCATGGTTATTGGTTGGGTGAAGCCATTTACTGTCACATTTCTGTGTTTTCTCTTTTTAAATCTTAATGACAACTAGTGATGAGCGAGCATGCTCGCTACTGCTCGGTGCTCGCCCGAGTATCTCACTGCTCGAGATGCTCTGCGCTCACCGAGTATTTCCGGGTTGGTCGGGCGGGAAGTCGGGACCCATCCCTGCATGTTTGGTGCTCTTTACAGAGCCAATGAACATGCAGGGATTGCCTGCCATGCACTGTAATGCCATAGCCATGTTGGTTGTGGGCATTACAGTGATTGGCTGGCTGCACAGCGTCATCAGGTCTATATCTGACCTGGCACCGCCATGCTCATCACAGTCACTCCGGATCAGACAGTGTAGGGAGAGCTGCTGCTGCGTTAGGGAGAGATTTGATCGTGCATTAGGTAGTGTAGTGAGAAAAACCGCACATTACACATATACATCTCAACAAACAGTCCTTCTGAGGACTAATCCATCTGCAGAGATATCAGGCAGGCAGTGTAAATAGGCAGGCAGGCAGTGTATATAGCAGACTGCAGTGCATATAGCACAAGAGGCTCCATTCCAATTCTGCCTTCTGCTGCTGTTAGATATTTCTATACAAAGGCCCAGGTCTCAGGGGCGAGGAATACTTTTCTTTGGATCTTAATCCTCATTATTTGCTTATAAAGCAATCCAGAGAACACCGTTTTTCTGCACCATTTGCTTGTTGGCACTGCAGAATACAGCCAGGTCCTTTCCATATTAGAGCGCCAGAAATCCAGCTATTTAAAACTGTGTTTTCTCCGTCACACAGATCACATATACGTTGTCAGAAAATACTGCCATTTCTGGCCTCCATTTTTTCAGTGTGTCAGTGAAGCAATTCACAGCAGTTTGCTGTTCACACTACTTACCTACAGGCCAGGTATTTAAAACTCTGTTTTCTCCATCACACCGATCACATATAACTTCGCTTCAAACTCAATCATTTGTAGTGAGCGTGGAAGATACTATCCTCCATTTAAAATGGGCAAGGCACGTGGCAAGGGACGGGGAACTGGACGTGATGGTAATGGTGCATGCAGAGGCCGAGGACAAGGCCGTGGGCAAGCCGAAATTGTGCCACAACAAACACCCACATCTTCTCGCCTGACCTTCCTGTCCCAATTTCTAGGGGACCGCAGCACACCACTATTGAACCCAGATCAGTGTCAAAAGGTTGTTGGTTGGATAGCGGATAATGCTTCCAGTCACTTAGCCACCACCACCACCACCACCCTGTCTTCCACACGGTCAAGTCTCAGTAGCCATGAGTCTGGACCTCATATTCCTCACCCTGATCCTCCTTCCTCCCACCATGCCGAGTACCCAGAGACAATTGATCCCACACTTGGACAATCTGAAGAGCTGTTCACTTTTCCATTTATAGATTCGGGCCTCTCGCCCGGTCCACTTGAAGCGGGGCAAGAGGAGATCACGTGTAGCGATGCCCAAATATTTGAGCAGCCACGGTCACACGAAGGCGACGGTGGGAAACTGTCATAAGAGGTGGACGATGATGAGACACAATTGACAGAAAGTCAGGAATAGTACCAGGGTGCAGAAGTGGGAGACGAGGTGGTGGATGATATAGTAACTGACCCAACCTGGCAGGAGGACATGCAGAGCAAGGACAGCAGCACACAGGGGGAGGGAGGCAGAGCACCCCAACAGGCAGGAAGAAGCAGTGTGGTGGCCGCAGACAGAAGGCAGGCTACCGTTTCCCGTAACACCAACATGAAGGAAGTTGCCACTACAACTGTTAGGTCTTCCCGAGTCTGGTTGTTTTTTAAAGACTCTGCCGATAACTCCAAAAAGGCCATTTGCATCACGAGCCAGACCAGCATCAGCAGGGGTGGCAAAACGACCAGCCTGACCACCACCAGCATGATGAGGCACATGGCAGCAAAGCACTCGACTTTGTGGGCCGAACACCAGGGTCCAGGAACAGTGTCTACAGGTGGCACCATTGCTTCTTCTGCTGTTGTGCATGCAAGTCAATCCCCTGTCCATAGTGCATGCAAAGATGCCTCCTGCCCTGCTCCTGTCATTGCACACTCTCAAGTAGCAGCATCAGGAAGCACGTCCATGTCCTTGTCCCAGCGCAGCGTTCAGTTGTTCATACTCCAGTCCTTGGAATGCAAGCGCAAATATGCAGCCAACGTCCCACAGGCCACACTACTAAATTCTCACAATTCACGACTGCTTGGCTCGAAATGTTGCCTTTTAGGCTTGTGGAAACAGAAGCATTCCGCAACCTGATGGCGGCGGCCGTCCCTCGGTACTCTGTCCCCAGCCGCCACTATTTCTCCCAGTGTGCCGTCCCCACATTACACAAGCAAGTGTCCCAAAACATTAGCCGTGCCCTCAACAACGCAGTTACCGGTAAAGTCCACCTAAACACGGACACGTGGACAAGTGCTTGTGGGCAGGGACGGTACATCTCGCTGATGGCACACTGGGTTAACATAGTGGAAGCCGGGACCCAGTCGGACCTTGGGACGGAACACGTCCTCCCGACGCCAAGGATTGCAGGCCCTAGGTCAATCAGGGTTGCCCCCACGGTCTACAGCTCCTGAACCTCATGCTCCTCAGCCTGCTCCTCCTCCTCAGCCTCCATCTCCGAAATGACCACATCAGTCACAAGCTGGAAGCACTGCAGCACTGCCTCGGCCAAGCGGCAACAGGCTGTGCTGAAGCTAATATGCTTAGGTGAAAAAACACACAATGCTGAAGAGTTATGGACAGCTCTGAAAGAGCAGGCAGATCTGTGGCTCAAACCGCTGAACCTACAGCCAGGCATGGTCGCGTGTGACAATGGCTGGAACCTGGTGGCGGCTCAGAGGCGAGGCGAGCTCACACACGTACCATGCCTGGCCCATGTGCTTAACCTCGTGGTTCAGCGGTTACTCAAATCCTACCCGGAGCTGCCGGATCTGCTTGTTAAAGTATGCCGCCTGTGTGCCCATTTTAGAAAGTCAGCTACAGCTTCCGCTGCCCTTGCAGTGTTTCAGCAGCGTTTGCAGCTTCTGGCTCACAGACTGGTGTGTGATGTCCCCACACGTTGGAACTCTACATTGCAGATGTTGGGAAGGATTTGTGAGCAGAAGAGGGCAGTTGTTGAGTACCAGCATCAAAAAGGCTATCGGTATTCAGTTCAGACTCCACACATAAGACCTCAGTAGTGGACGTGGATGTCAGACATATGTACCATCCTCCAAAACTTTGAGGACTCCACCAAGATGGTGAGCGGCGATGACGCCATAATTAGCGTCACCATCCCGCTTCTCTGTCTTCTGAAACGCTCTCTGCTCACAATCAAAGATGATGCATTGCAGGCGGAGAATGATAAGATGGAGCAATTAACCATACAGGGTGATTACACACAGCCAAGCCTCATCTCATCCCAACGTGGATTGGGTGACAATGAGGAAGAGGAGGAGGAGGAAGGACAGGAACTAGTTTCATGCACTATAGACGGTGCTATCTGCACAGCTGTCATACCGTCTGTTCAGCGTGGATGGCCAGAGGACAGAGAGGAGGAGGAGGAGAGCATGGTCAGTCATCCTCTTGGTGAGGACACGGAAGTCTTGCCTGTTAGTAGTCTGGCACGCATGGCTGAGTTTATGTTATGCTGCCTTTCCCATGACCCTCGCATTCTCAAAATTTTAGGTCATTACTGGTTGGTGACACTTCTAGACCCACTCTACAAGGAGAACTTTATATCTCTTATTCCTGAGGCGGACAGGTGTACAAAAATGAGGCAGTACCAGAAGGCCCTTGTTGCGGACCTATTAAAAAAATTCCCATCTGAAAACGCTGGAGGCAGAGGGCACACTTCGTTCGACAACCAAGGAGTACAGGCGAGAGAGACACAACTTCAATCCAGCAGAGGCAGGGGAACACTGTCAAAGTTCTGGGAGAGTTTTCTCAGACCCTCCCATCGCACAGGCCCTGAGGCGCAGGGTACTCTCACAAGGAGTGCAAAGTTTGGGAAGATGCTGAGGGAGTACCTTGCCGTACCGTACCAACGTCCTCCGTGATTCCTCTGTGCCTTATAAATATTGGGTATCCAAGCTAGATATGTGGAATGAACTGGCTCTCTATGCCTTGGAGGTCCTGGCCTACCCTGCTGCCAGCGTTTTATCAGATCGGGTTTTTAGTGCCACTGGTGGAATTATAACTGATAAGCGCATCCTCCTGTCAACTGAAAATGCTGACAGGCTGACTCTTATAAAAATGAACAAGGGCTGGATTGGGCCAGACTTCTCAACACCACCGAATGATAGTGACGCGCCCCCTGGGCCATGTTCAGGGGATACCCGGAGCCGGATCTGGATAGGGGTAGTAGTCCTTGTGGCGGTGACCCAGTCCGTGCCCAGGGTGTCAAACTAAGTGGCAGTCTATGGCAGTAGATGTTAACTTGATCGACTACGCCACCCGTTGAGTGCGGCTTTGAAGCCGCCGCTGCAGAACAGTCCACTGAGGCCAGGTGTATCAGGATGTGCAGCGTGGTGGTATAACCCCCAACGGGAGGGGTATGGCCTCAGGGCAGCAGATGCGGATGATGGGGGTAGTTGTAGTGTAGAAAGGAGAGTCAGAGACGTGGGATGCAGTTTCAGGGTTTTTACTCACGGGTGTTCCTTTGGTCACTCTGGCCTTGAGTGACCACCCGAGCCGTGCTGCGTCCACCAGGTCCTCGACTCGGCCAACCCCCAGGCAGTTCCGGAGCGTGGTCCTGAGCTTCCCTCTCTCCTCTCTTTCTCCTGGCCGTCCCCACCAGGGATCCACCTTTGGCCGGCTCCCTCGGGTCTCTTGGTGGTTAAACCTTCTCTGGGTTCCCTGACCCTATACTTGGTGTGCCTTTCTGGTGGATTTGGTGGGCGTCGTGGCAAATCTTGACCATGACCTCCGGTTCCTGGCTGAGGATGATTGACCTCCACCAGCTTGGGTTCCGGTACCCGTGTCCGCCAACCCTTCACCCTTCTGGCTTAATTCTGGGTTCTCAGGGTTCCCTCTTGTCTTCCACTCTGGGCCTTCCTTCTTCCTCTCTTCTCACTGCAGGCCTAGCCCTGGAGCTGGGCCCAGACGGAGCCACAGCTCCTGTCAGCCCTCCTGGCTGAACTCTTCCTCAGCTCCTAAAAAGACCCTGTCCTAAGATGGTGCCCACCTTATATACTCCCTCTATGTGTGAGCCCAGGTGACCATCACCCAATGAGCTCCTAGCTTTACCCAGAGTGCTCCCCCTATCTGCCCCTACACTACTGGGATGTTCCACCCCCCTTCCCACTCCAGCCAGGGACAGACGCTGTCGTACCTGCACATATATACTTGGTGGGAGTACCGTAGTTCTGTCCCCCGGAAATGGGATGTATGTAGTGCATGCAGCCTACTAAGCTCAGTTCCACACTCCATCCTTACCCGGGAGTGGAATACCACACCTCTGGGTTGAGGTGCAATACCCCTGTAGCAGCCGAGTCCTCAGGGTGCTACATTCCCCCCTGGTAAATCACAGCACGTCCTCGGGCTGTAAAAGAATAAAAACATACCAAAACATACAATTTTTTTTCATAACATCCATAAACATATAAAACATTATATACATTATCAGCAGCATAAAACTTTTTCATAATAAACTTTTCATTGTAAACATTCTTGTTCCTCCGGCCACGGTGCAACTTGTGACCGGGTAAAGTGCAACAGTCTCTTTTAGAAAAAACACAGTTTCCTATAAAACCGGTAGGGGGCGCCTTAGGAAGCGCAACTATATACAAGGGGTTATGGCCGCTCTCAGTCCTCGGCCAGTGGGGATAAGGATTGGCTGTTCACAGTCCTCAGCCTGTTAAGGGATAGGGGACACACGGGTAACAGTTCACACTTGTCCCAACGGGGACTATACTTTTCTGGCAACAGTTCCTGTAACCTTACGGGTAACTATTTACAGTTCCACTTTACCGTACTTCAGTAACGGCGTCCTCCTGCTCCTTCTCGCGGGTAGGCTTCAGACCCGTCCGGGTCCTCTTGTCCTTCCTCACACCGCAGCTCTTCCTCCGTCAACCGGTGTACATGAAGGGCGTAGGGTCCTTTGGCACATTGATGCCGGGTAAAGGTGACCTCGTCACCCAGGTATAGGTCACGACCTCTGTGTCCCTCCGGCAGATGGCTCTCGACGTCCCTGCGGGTCACAAAGACGTCGCCGGGGGTGCGGTGGTCCCGGATGAAGCCCCAACCATGCTGCAGTTGGAATTTGATTACAGTCCCGGTGGCACGGGGACCATGGGCTGCACGGGGGTTCCGTCGGGTCCGGCTCTTCTGCTCTGCACTCTGTACTTGCAGCCGCTCCTCGCGGACCCGCCTCTCTCTCCGTTCCCTGTCGAAGACCTCCAATTGCTGCCGGCAGCACTCCGCACGCTCAGCTGCGGCCGCCCGGGTTTCTTGAGTGAACCCGATGAGGTCTCCTCCAGTGGGGTCCCACGCGAACTGCGCCTCCTCCAACGAGAGTGGGGTGATCTTGACAGGCGCCGGAGCCGGAATCAGGGGCTCGCACAGGGGTCCTTCCTTCCGGAGTCGGAGATGGTAGTACTCCGGTGGCCACACAAAGGGCTGCCCATCCGGGCAAGTGTGTTGGGCGAATAGGTCTTCACCCAGGTGCGGCACTGTGGAAGTTGAGGGCGCGGTGGTGGCAGCGGCGCCCGGGTCTTCCAGGCCTTGCGACCAGGCTTGGGGCACCCTGAAGGTAAAGGGCACCGTGGAGACGGCGGCGCCCGGGGGTACTTGACCTTGCGACCAGGCCGGTGGCTTAGTGGAGGTAGAGGGCGCTGTTGGGTCTGCGGCGCCCGGGGGTACTCGGCCCTGCGACCAGGCCGGTGGCATTTCCTGCTTGGCCGCGCTCAGGGTTGAGGCGCGTGACGTCACAGGGGGCGTGGCCGCGGCTCCTGCCGCTTGAGGCCTAGCTGGGAACGGTGGCGGTGCAGCGACAGGCACGGTAGGGGGAATTTCGGGCTCTGCGACGGGGAGCTGGGGCAGGTTCACGGTTATTAGGCTTGGGGTTGTGACGTCCCCTTTACCTGCCTCCGTCTCTTCAGCACCTTCCTCGGCGTCGTCTCCGGCCTTCATTCCTCCTGCACCATCCTCAGAGGCGGTCAGACTCCTCGTCTCGGGTGGCGTGCTCCGCTGGCGGGTTCCAGCCTGCTGGGCCATCTCCCTACTCCACTCAGTCAGCATTTCTCGCTGCACCCGGGCCATCCTCCGTGCGAGGCCCTCCAGCGCGGTCTGTGCACGCTCCCGGTCTTGGGGGAGCTGTGCCAGGATCTCCACCAGGCCTAGTGGGGTGGTTGCTTTCAACAGGCTCCTGACCACAGGGTCGGTGCTGCCTGACTCTCCCTCCATCTCCGGGTGCGACCTCTCCAGACTCCTCCAGGCTGCACCCATCCTCGCTCTTTTGTTCTGTATTCGCCCATACTGAGGGCGGTCCCGGGGCAACTCGGTGATTGTCAGTTCCAGGGGCAGTCCCCTCACGCTGATGGACATCTCTATCATTACAGTCTCTGCTGGTGGGGGCGGTTTCCGCTTTTGGCGCCATTCTTGGACCTGGCCCACGATGGGAGGTGGCCTCTTGCCACCCTCTGGCACGCCCATAATGGCGTCCGCTCTGCCAGGGCGGGAAATCTTCTCAGATGGCGGGAATCGTCTCCCAGTGGCGGGAAACTCCGTGGATGGCGGGAAAAGACTGCAGATGACTGGCAAACGGCGGGAAACGATCCGAGATGGCGTCCGATGGCGGGGACCCTCCGGAACCGGCGGGAGACTTCTTTTTGAGGTAAATGTGAACTTTTCTTCAGGCACGCAGTACCCGGTGGTTGCGGGCACGTAATCCTGCCGACTACGCCAAAGTTGACGCACCCCCTGGGCCATGTTCAGGGGATACCCGGAGCCGGATCTGGATAGGGGTAGTAGTCCTTGTGGCGGTGACCCGGTCCGTGCCCAGGGTGTCAAACTAAGTGGCAGTCTATGGCAGTAGATGTTAACTTGATCGACTACGCCACCCGTTCAGTGCGGCTTTGAAGCCGCCGCTGCAGAACAGTCCACTGAGGCCAGGTGTATCAGGATGTGCAGCGTGGTGGTATAACCCCCAACGGGAGGGGTATGGCCTCAGGGCAGCAGATGCGGATGATGGGGGTAGTTGTAGTGTAGAAAGGAGAGTCAGAGACGTGGGATGCAGTTTCAGGGTTTTTAACTCACGGGTGTTCCTTTGGTCACTCTGGCCTTGAGTGACCACCCGAGCCGTGCTGCGTCCACCAGGTCCTGGACTCGGCCAACCCCCAGGCAGTTCCGGAGCGTGGTCCTGAGCTTCCCTCTCTCCTCTCTTTCTCCTGGCCGTCCCCACCAGGGATCCACCTTTGGCCGGCTCCCTCGGGTCTCTTGGTGGTTAAACCTTCTCTGGGTTCCCTGACCCTATACTTGGTGTGCCTTTCTGGTGGATTTGGTGGGGGTCGTGGCAAATCTTGACCATGACCTCCGGTTCCTGGCTGAGGATGATTGACCTCCACCAGCTTGGGTTCCGGTACCCGTGTCCGCCAACCCTTCACTCTTCTGGCTTAATTCTGGGTTCTCAGGGTTCCCTCTTGTCTTCCACTCTGGGCCTTCCTTCTTCCTCTCTCCTCACTGCAGGCCTAGCCCTGGAGCTGGGCCCAGACGGAGCCACAGCTCCTGTCAGCCCTCCTGGCTGAACTCTTCCTCAGCTCCTAAAAAGACCCTGTCCTAAGATGGTGCCCACCTTATATACTCCCTCTATGTGTGAGCCCAGGTGACCAGCACCCAATGAGCTCCTAGCTTTACCCAGAGTGCTCCCCCTATCTGCCCCTACACTACTGGGATGTTCCACCCCCCTTCCCACTCCAGCCAGGGACAGACGCTGTCGTACCTGCACATATATACTTGGTGGGAGTACCGTAGTTCTGTCCCCCGGAAATGGGATGTATGTAGTGCATGCAGCCTACTAAGCTCAGTTCCACACTCCATCCTTACCCGGGAGTGGAATACCACACCTCTGGGTTGAGGTGCAATACCCCTGTAGCAGCCGAGTCCTCAGGGTGCTACAATAGCAGCGTAACATAAACTCAAATCCAGTGTCTTTTCTTGGGAGGTGTATTCCCATGCACCTTTTCACACCCACACATGGGTATACGCTTCCTGATTTTGGCTATTTGCTCTTGTCCTCCTCCTTCTCCTCATCCTCCACCACCATATCACCAGGGTGACCGTGGTCCATGATGCAACACCCACATAATTTTTTTTAAGGGTGTTTGACTCGCCCCTGGGCCATGGGGCACTCGGAGCCGGGCAATAGGGAGACGGTGGGGGTAGTAGTGGCGACCCGGTTCCGTGGCTCAGGGTGGTCAGACCAGTGGTAGTCCTTTAGCCGTCCTAAGTGATGTCCGACTGCGCCACCCGTGGATTGCGGTTATTATGAACCGCCGCTGCAAGGCAGATCGCTGGGGCTGATGATGTATGCAGCTGAGGTAGTGTGACTCCCCACGGGAAGAGTGCAGCCCCAGGGCAGTGTAGTGGATGGTGGGGGTGATGGTGCAGAGAGTCCCAGTGCCGTTAGTGCTGGAGGAGCGAAAGAGTACACAGACAACGTACTGCAGTCCAATGTCTTTTACTCACAGTTCATGTACTCCGGGTCACTTCTGTCAGCAATGACCGCCCGAGCCGTGCTGCGTCCACCAGGTGAGGGGCTCGGTCAACCCCAGGCAGTTCAGGAGCATGACACAGGACCCCTTCAATCCTTTCTCTGGCCTGCCTCACCAGTGACCCACTTTTGTCCAGCTGCCGCGGACTTGTGCGGGTAAATGTGGTTCCCGTTCCCCGCTGTCCTATATGGTGCCTTCCTAGCAGGTTTGATGAGGTGTCGCACCAATAAATGATCACGACCTCCGGTCTTTGGCTGAGGGCTGTTTCTCCTCCACCAACTTGGGATCCGGTACCCTTAATCTGCCTGACCCTTCACCCTGTATTCTCGTTGGTTCTTAGGGTCCCTTCTGCCGTCTTGTTCCTGAGCCCTTCTGTTTCTCTCTTTCTCTTTCTCTTCTGTTCCTTTCTGTTCTTGTTCCTTTCTGTTCTTGTTCCTTTCTGTTCCTGGCCTTCACCCTAGGCCTGCCTCGTGGAGCTGGGCCCAGACTGAGCCACAGCTCCCTGTCAGCCCTCTCTGGCTGAACTCCTTCTCTTACTCCACTCACTGAACTTCTCTTCTTCTCTTCTCTCTGTGCTGGCTGGGCCTCAGAGGCTAGGCCCGCCTACGGAGAAGAGCCCCTTGCAGAGGCCGCCACTCTGTCACTTCTTCTCTCTGACTGAACACTGTTCTAAGATGGTGCCCACCTTTTATACCTCCCTCTAGAACATGAGCCCAGGTGACCAGCAAACAATGGGCTCCTATCTACGCTCAGGAACCAACCCCTATCTGCTCCTACATCACTGGGTATTCCTACCCCCTCCCCACTCCAGCCAGGGACATGGTCTGTCGTGCCTGCATTTCTGTCTAATGGGAGCACCGTTGAGCTGTCCCTCGGAAATGGGGTGAGTGTGCTGTATGCAGCTAACTGAACCCTGGTCCATACTCCATCCTTACCCGGGAGTGGAATATCACACCTCTGGCAGAGGTGCAATACCCCTGTAGCGGTCGAGCCCTCGGGGCGCTACATTTTTATGATGCCCTTAAAAAAAAATTTTTATACAGTATGTTCATGTATACCCCCCAGGAGTAAATGTTTGTCAGCCCATACACTTAGTGCATGGCATTACAAGTATAGGAGGCCCGCTCCTTTCTAATGGTAACAATTTTTTATGATGCGCTCCTCCACGTCTCTTCCAAGGGCCATTGAAGTGCCTCCAAATTTTTGGCAGCTCTTGCAGTCACTGCATAGTACAACACTATGGGAGACTCTCTCCTTTCTAATGGGAATTTGTCATTACTGTGGCCTGGTCTATGTGTCTTTAAATTCTTAGTGGGTTTTTTCCTAAACTTGGTCAGCCGGTGGACTCACTGCATACCCTATAACTGTATAGCAGACCCTCTCCTTTCTAATGGGAACATGTCGTACCTTGTTAATGTGGCCCTGCTCTGTGTGTCCTTAAATTCTTAGTGGGGTTTTTCCTAAAATTTGTCAGCCGTTGGATTCACTGCATACCCTATAACTGTATAGCAGACCCTCTCCTTTCTAACGGGAACATGTCGTACCTTGTTACTGTGGCCATGCTCTTTGTGTCTTTAAATTGTTAGTGTTTTATTCAAAAATTTTGCCCACCCTTGCAGTCACAGCATGGGCATTACCACTATAGAAGACCCGCTCCTTTATAATGGGAACATTTTTTTTACTGAGACCCTCCTCTATGTCTCTTCAAAGGGGTATTAGGTTGCGTCCAAATTTTTGACAACCCTTGCAGTCACTGGATGCGCAATAACAGTATAGGAGACCCACTTGTTAATAATGGGAACAACAAAGCATAGCCCTCTGATGGCTCTCTAACAATAGCTAGGGCCGACTGCTGGCCTTTTAAGAATAGTAAGGGCCGTCTGATGTTCCTATAAAAATAGGCTTTATGACTTTCAGAGTCCCTCCATCATAAATAAAACAGGATGTGTCTGATGACACCACATTACCAGATTAGGTTGTAAAATGTTAAAATGACTTTTCCCGGTGAATGCATTTGTCATAAAAAATAACATAAAAAAACATAACAATAGGATCTTTCTTTAGTATAAAAAACAGCATCACCAATTTAACCTCAATGTAATCACATTGCTCAGCTCATGCACCTCCTCCTCCATCTCCGAAATGACCACATCAGTCACAAGCTGACAGCACTGCTGCACTGCCTTGGCCAAACAGCAGCAGGCTGTGCTGAAGATAACATGCTTAATGCTTAATTAACAAACCGCCCAGTGCTGCATAGTTGTTGAAAGCTGTAACACAGCAGCATGATCTGTGGCTCTCACCGCTGAACATACAGCCAGGCATGGTCGTGTGTTACAATGGGCGGAACCTGGTGACGGAGAAATGACAACCGGGGTAAATAAGGTTTCCCTATATGCCAGTCCTTTCACAGAGCTAAAGAATATGGCTGTGGTGAAATACAACTCCCACTGAGAAGCTGTTTCAGATTGAAAAACATTCTGCCCACCAGAGGATTTGTTTCTGAGGGCTAACCTTTCTCACCCGCTCAAGAGCCCCATAGCAGCTGCAAAGTTAGCGCTATCATGAACTCTCCTGAGGTAGAAGCCAAGGCACACCAGAGAATTCTCTGGTGGGACTGTCCAACCCTGTGGGAGAACATACAAATTTCTTGCAGATGTTGTCCTTGCTGGGATTTGAACCCAGGATCCCAGTGCTGCAAGACTTCAGTGCTAACCACTGATCCAATGTGCTGACGTTCACCCTCTAATATCTAACAGGCTGGAGAAACTTGAACCTACTGCCACTCTATCATCAGCTCCTTTGTGAGAAAATTTATTTTGGCAGCCACTCAGTCTACCAAATAAAATTCCAGAGAAGGAAATTGAGGATGGCTTCGCTGCTGGTACTGGGGGCAGTGCTAATACCATGGTGTTGTACCATAGTTTGCTGGAAATATTCCAGGCTGGTAGGAGGCAAGAAAATTGCCACAGAAAAGTACCAGCAGTAATGTTCAGGCCAGATTTCAAGTGCAAGCAGCTTTAGAGGGCTTCCTGGGAGAAATGACACTCAGGGTAGATACGGTTTCCCTCTATGCCAGTCCTTTCACTGAGCTAAATACAACTCTTATCAAAAAAAGTTGTGGACTGGCTCCGTACCGTCCCTGGCCACATTCACCTGTCCACGTGTTTGTGGTTAGGCAGTCCTTCTTAGTAAGTGCACTGGGTAGGGCATGGGTAATGTTGTGGGACCCGTGCTTGTGGAAGGCGAAGGCGATACCGGAAAAATACTGGCGGCTGGGGACCGAGTATGGACACCCGGCCGCCGCCTGCATGAGGTTGTGAAAAGCTTCCACCTCCACAAGCTTAAAAGGCCATATTTCAAGTGCAAAGAGCTGCCCAGAAATCTGTCAGTTTAGTGTTGCGGCCTGTGGGTGGGTGGGTGGCTGGCTGCATACTTGCAATTGCATTCCAAGTAACAGAAAACTAAGCAGATGATGGCCTCTATCATCATCATGGCCTCACCTCGGCACTATGAACTCTCCTGAAGGAGAAGCCAGGGCCCGCCGGAGGAGTCTCTGGTTCTCTGGTGGGCCCGTGCAACCCTGCCGAAAAGCAGCCCTGGCTAAGAAAAGTGTGGGGGAAGGTTCCTGGACACTCTATGGCTGCTTTTTTAATGCGGATCGGCCATGCTTATGCATGTTATTTCTCAAAACGCATTACGGATCAGGCCATTTTCCAATTCTGTATTCAAGAAATTAAATGCGCAAAGAAAGATGTGTGTGTGTCAAAGCACCATTGACAAGTGCGAGTTGATGTTGGATGGGCTGCCATTGCTTCTGCAACAAGCTCAATTACAGGATTTTCTGGGAGAAATGACACGCAGGGTAGATACGGTTTCCCTCTATGCCAGTCCTTTCACCGAGCTAAATACAACTCTTAGCAAAAAAAGTTGTGGACTGGCTCCGTACCGTCCCTGGCCACATTCACCTGTCCACGTGTTTGTGGTTAGGCGGTCCTTCCCAGTAAGTGCACTGGGGAGGGCACGGGTAATGTTATTGGACCCGTGGTTGTGGAAGGCGGAGGCGATACCGGGAAATATAGTGGCGACTGGGGACCGAGTATGGACACCCGGCCGCCGCCGGCATGAGGTTATGAAAAGCTTCCGCCTCCACGAGCCTAAAAGGCCACATTTCAAGTGCAAGCAGCTGTCAAAAATTTGGCAGTATAGTATTGCAGCCTGTGGGTGGGTGGCTGCCGGCATTCTTGTGCTTGCATTCCAAGGAATGGGGTAGGGACAACTGAACACTGCAGTGGGACAAGGACGTGGACGGTGATTGTTGCAAGTCTGCAACGACAGGTGCATGGCGGGAGGCATCTTCGCATGTGCCAAGGATCACTTATGATGGGCACACATTTAGGCAGTGACCTGGGATTCAGAGATGTTTCCAGAGGTCTTCCCCTTGCTGTTCCCATGTCTTTTCAGCACTGTATGCATGTGTCTGATGATGTGTCACACACCACATGGCCAGATAAAGTTGTAAAATGTTAAAATGACATTTCCTGGTGAATGCATTTGTCTTGGTTGAAAGCAATGCAAAAGTGCAAAAACGTGTCAAAAATGCTACGTGTGAACATAGCCCAAGGTGTGTAGGAGTATTTGTGTTTTTGTTTATTTATTTTGCCTTATATACAAGTCATCACCCTGGAAAGGATGTTCCTTACGCCGTAAAAGTGGCGTAATACTCTGACGACGTTGTTGACAGCAGTGATCTGGGAGTCAGAGATGCTTCCAGGGGTCTTCCCCATGCTGTTCACATGTCATTTGAGCACAGTTCCCATCGATTTGGGCAATTTTTAGGCCCTCTGCAGACCGCCGTGGGGAGCCACCTGAAAAATGCTCAAGTTTCCCCTAGACTTATATTGGGCTCATTGCTCGGGTTGAGCACCCGAGTATTTCAATTTGCTCGACCCGAGCAACGAGTACTCGAGCATTTTAGTGCTCGCTCATCACTAATGACAACCAAAAACATCCAAATAATCCTGATCAAAAAGTTTACATACCCTGGTGATTTTGGCCTGATAACATGCACAGAATTTGACACAAATGGGTTTGAATGGCTACTAAAGGTAACATCCTCACCTATGACCTGTTTGCTTGTAATCAGTGTGTGTGCATAAAGCTGAGTGAGTTTCTGGGATCCAGCCACTGACGTTTCTGGATTTTGAGATGGGGAAAGCAAAAGAATTATCAACGGATCTACGGGAAAAGGTAGTTGAACTGTATAACACAGGAAAGGGAGGCAAAAAGAGTATAACACAGGAAAGGGATACAAAAAGATATCCCAGGAATTGATAATGCCAGTCTGCAGTGTTCAAACTGTGATTAACAAATGGAAAATCAGATGCTCTGTAAAAACCAAACCACAGTCAGGTAGACCAACAAAAATTTCAGCCACAACTGCCAAGAAAATTGTTCGGGATGCAAAGAAAAACCCACAAATAACATCAGCTGAGAACACACTTAGGGGTGTACTCACTTTTGTTGCCAGCGGTTTAGACATTAATGGCTGTGTGTTGAGTTATTTTGCAGGCACACCAAATTTACAGTTAAACAAGCTGTACACTGACTACTGTACATTGTATCAAAGTGTCGCATCTTCAGTGTTGTCCCATCAAAAATATATATATGTATTCCGGCCCATTTTTGGAGTTTTGTGTGAAATTATGTCCAATTTGCCTTTTTTTTCTCAGTTTTTTTGTGTTGTTCCAATAAACACAAAGGAAATAAACATGCGTGTAATAAAACATGTGTAATTTTCTGAAACACTTTCAAGGGTGCCAGCACTTTCCGCCATGACTGTATATGCAGGTAGAGTCCTTAACCCCTTTACAACCCAAAGTGGTTTGCACGTTAATGAGAAGGCCAATTTTTACAATTCTGACCACTGTCACTTTATGAGGTAATTACTCTGGAACGCTTCAACGGATCCCCCTGGTTCTGAGAATATTTTTTCATGACATATTGTACTTTATGATTGTGGTAAAATTTCTTCGATATCACTTGTGTTTATTTGTGAAAAAAACAGATATTTGGCGAAAATTTAGAAAATTTTGCAATTTTCAAAATTTGAATTTTTATGCCCTTAAATCGGAGAGATATGTCACACAAAAAAAGTTAATAAATAACATTTCCCATATGTCTACTTTACATCAGCACAATTTTGGAACCCAAATTTATTTTTATTAGGGAGCTATAAGGGTTAAAATTGACCAGCGATTTCTCATTTTTCCAACAAAATTTACAAAACCATTTTATTAGGGACCGCATCACATTTGAAGTCACTTTGAGGGGTCTTTATGACTGAAAATACCCAAAAGTGACACCATTCTTAAAACTGCACCCCTCAGTGAATCGGGTCATCATGACAACATCCGGGAAGCCGCGGCACACATTGCTGGACGCCGGCAGGAGAGGTGACTATCCCAATCACCTCCCCTTGCCCCCGCAATGCTGCGAACGACTTAGATCCCAGCATTGCGGGGGTTAATGTGCGGGACCTCTCCCAGCACATAGCACCGGGTGTCAGCTGTGACAATCAGTTGACACCCGGCGGCGATCACGCCCGCACAGCCTGTGTGCGGGCGCGATCGCAAAGATGTACTAATACGTATCAGGCTCTTAAGTCCCAGGGCGCAGATACGTATCAGTACGTCTTGGGCTTTAAAGAAGTTAAAATTATGTGAAAATGGGAAAAGTCACAAAACTTTGCAACTTTTCAAGAGCTTTATGTCAGTTTTCTGGCAAAAACACTGGTGAATCGGGTTCATAATCTCTAATCCTTTCAGCTCCCTTTAATTAGACTACTTTCAACAAACTAATTATAAGTATTGGGTCTGTTTTTTTTTTAATGCTTTTAAAATAATTGTAAATATTTTCAATCCCCTTTTGTTATAAGGATTTCCCAAAAATTAGCTAATCATAGGTTGTCCTGCATTCGTGACAGTGATTGACTGCGCGGTCACTTGGAAGTTTACATTGGCATCACTACAGGGCCGGTAAAGAAGGACTGTCAGGGACCCCCAGAGTGTGGTAAAATGCGCCAACTAATTCATAATTCATTTAATTCTCACACAATATACTAAGTTAGTGTAAGTCTACCAAAAAGCAACAAAACTTGGTGCTAAAAAAATTGAGCATAACTTTTTGAAAAATGAACCAGGTTATGCCAAATCTTACATATTTTGTGACTTTGTGATCAGTTATCAACACAAATATTTTACTCAAATTACCAGATCGATGGATAAGAATTGGGACTTTTCCCTAAATCTCTCCAAAACATCACCGCTTATAGAAGACCACCCTCATATCCAGATCAGATTTTCTGTGAGAGATGCCCAGATTCACAATATAGTATGCATACTGGCCATCTATGAGAAGTCCACCCCAATGGAAGTCCAGTTATTAAAGAGGATTTTACTGTTTATATAAGGGGCAGACAATGACAGTGAAGGGCCCTTAATCAGGACTTCTGATCTGGGCCCCCCACCCTCCATCAGGCACCACCTACATATACATTTCCATGTATATTTATATTAGGCACACATATAAAATTTGCACATGCTAATACTCTATACACATTTTAACGTATGCATATGTGGCACCCCAGGGGTCTGGTTTCCACAGTAACAGCAATGTTATGTCTAGGAGCAGGTGGGAGGTCTCTTGGTCAGGAATCCTATGCATGCCACACCTCCTGCCCAGTCCTGGGAGGGGAAGGACTTCCCCTATATAAACCTGGGGCTGAGGCAGGGTTAGAGAGTTCAAAGGGAGAGTTGAGCCAGGAGGGCGGACAGGGAGCTGTGGCTTCGGCTGGGCCCAGCTCCCGGGCCATGCCAGAAGTAGAGACAGAGAAGAGAAGCAGCATAGGAAGAAACAACAGGAGCTCTGTGGGAGCAGTGCTACAAGGAGTCAGGGGCTGGCAGCTGCAGAGCTCGCCCTGACTGAGAAGTTATCACCGGACCCGGAGTCCGAGGCTGTGGGGACTAACCCTTACCCAGCAGCAGAAACCGTCCGGCAGGGGATTTCAAGTCCTCTGGCCCAGAAACCCGAAGGCACGGTCACACACGTGGGACCAGCACCGCCGTCGTGGAGCGGAAGGCACTAGAAGGCCCCGAGTCACCGGCCATACGGGTGAGCACCACACGGTACACTCAGGGACGTGGGCTAATTTTACCCGCCTCTAGCAAGGTAGCCAGAAGAGTACAGTTAGTTGGGAAGGCCTACAACTCCACCTGGCCAGGGGAGATCCCATCTGCTCAAGGACTGACCAGGCCCCGATCGCTAGCAAGTACTCCGGGAGGGTCTGTCTTTGTCACCAGTAAAGACCCTGAACTGAGTGGTTCCTGCTACCCCCATCTTCCACGTCGGCTGCCCTGAGGCCATACCCCTCCCGTTGGGGGTTATACCATCCACGCTGCACCATCCTTCCACCGGCCTCAGCGGTCTGCCCTGCAGCGGCAGCTCCATAGCTGCATTAAACAGGTGGCATAGTCATCCTACATCTACTGCTAATATACCGCCACTTAGTCTGACTCCCTGGGCACGGACCGGGTCACCTCCACGAGACTACTACCCCTATCAGATCCGGCTCCGGGTAGTCCCTGCGTGCGCAACGCTACGTCACATAGGCCCAGGGCGCGTCAACTTTTGGCGTAGTCGGCAGGATTTCGTGCCCGCAACCACCGGGTACTGCGTGCCTGAAAGAGAGACTTTTAAAACTTACCTGTGGTGAAGATTCCCGCCATCCGGCGCCATCTTCAGCCTTCTTCCCGCAATCCGTGAAGTTTTCCCGCCATCCGGCGCCATCTTCAGCCTTCTTCCCGCCATCTGTGGAGTTTTCCCGCCGTTGGACGCCATTTTGAGGACGCCGCGCGGGAAGAAGAGGGGCGTGGACTCCGAAAAGCCCGCGAGAACTGAAGCCCCGCCTCACGTCCGGACGTTGCGTAAGGTCCTGGAAGGAGCCCAGCAGACGCCGACGTCACAGGAGCGCGACGAGAGGTCCTCAACCCTGACGATCCACTGCGGAGCCGCGGCCTACGGAAGAGGATCATCGCAAGGTAGGCCACGGTCCACTAGGGGGGAGGAAGATGTCGGATACGGAGGAGAGCTTCACTGCCTCAACCCCCGCCAGCGCCACCGCTGCTGCAGTCATGCCTTTCACCATGCCCTATATCCCGGGAGCGGCCTGGCTACCCCAGTACTCAGGGGAGTCACATACCCTACATGACTTTAGAGAAAAGCTGGATAGCCTCTTCCAGGTGTACCCCCTCACAGAAGAGCAAAAAGTGAGCATCCTGGTGGCCAAATTAACCGGGGCAGCCCAAAGGGAGGTAAAGTCCTGGCCACCTGGGAGGAGGACTGTCGCAGAGATACTAACCCGGCTAACCGAGGAGGAGCTGCAGTACTACCAATACGAGGAAAGCCAAGAGGACCCGGACGGGTCTGAGGACTACCCTCAGGAGGGAGCACAAAGAGGACATAGCTGCTGAAGGGAAGTAGCGTGAATAAAGAGCTGTACATAGTTACCCGTTAGGGTACAAGGACTGCTGCTAATTAAAATATGGTCCCCGTTGGGATTAGTGAATTGTTCCCCGTGTGTCCCTATCCCTTACCAGGCTGAGGACTGTGAGCAGCCAATCCTTATCCCCACTGGCCGAGGCCTGAGAGCGGCCATATCCTGTAAATAATTATGTGTTTCTAGTTATTTTTAGGAGTCCTTGGTGGATTTACCGGGAATCCTTGTACAGTTAGTGGAGCGTAACCCAGGATGGACTAAAGACTGTTAAGGACTCGGGGCAGGACAGACCCCTACCTGGTTACGTCTCCCTGTTTTGGTGAAATGGACACCTTTGTTTTCTTCAAAGACTGCACCCGGTTGCGGACACGCCGTGACCGTCTTTATGTGTTTCCTTATTGTAATGTTATTTTTTTTTTTATGCCTTGTTATGTTGACAAAAGTATGTTCAGTCCCGGAGTACTAAATTTCACTAGGGGGGAATGTGGCACCCCAGGGGTCTGGTTTCCACAGTAACAGCAATGTTATGTCTGAGAGCAGGTGGGAGGTCTCTTGGTCAGGAATCCTATGCATGCCACACCTCCTGCCCAGTCCTGGGAGGGGAAGGACTTCCCCTATATAAACCTGGGGCTGAGGCAGGGTTAGAGAGTTCAAAGGGAGAGTTGAGCCAGGAGGGCGGACAGGGAGCTGTGGCTTCGGCTGGGCCCAGCTCCCGGGCCATGCCAGAAGTAGAGACAGAGAAGAGAAGCAGCATAGGAAGAAACAACAGGAGCTCTGTGGGAGCAGTGCTACAAGGAGTCAGGGGCTGGCAGCTGCAGAGCTCGCCCTGACTGAGAAGTTATCACCGGACCCGGAGTCCGAGGCTGTGGGGACTAACCCTTACCCAGCAGCAGAAACCGTCCGGCAGGGGATTTCAAGTCCTCTGGCCCAGAAACCCGAAGGCACGGTCACACGCGTGGGACCAGCACCGCCGTCGTGGAGCGGAAGGCACTAGAAGGCCCCGAGTCACCGGCCATACGGGTGAGCACCACACGGTACACTCAGGGACGTGGGCTACTTTTACCCGCCTCTAGCAAGGTAGCCAGAAGAGTACAGTTAGTTGGGAAGGCCTACAACTCCACCTGGCCAGGGGAGATCCCATCTGCTCAAGGACTGACCAGGCCCCGATCGCTAGCAAGTACTCCGGGAGGGTCTGTCTTTGTCACCAGTAAAGACCCTGAACTACACCGCATCATCTCTGAGTGGTTCCTGCTACCCCATCTTCCACGTCGGCTGCCCTGAGGCCATACCCCTCCCGTTGGGGGTTATACCATCCACGCTGCACCATCCTTCCACCGGCCTCAGCGGTCTGCCCTGCAGCGGCAGCTCCATAGCTGCATTCAACGGGTGGCGTAGTCATCCTACATCTACTGCTAATATACCGCCACTTAGTCTGACTCCCTGGGCACGGACCGGGTCACCGCCACGAGACTACTACCCCTATCAGATCCGGCTCCGGGTAGTCCCTGCGTGCGCAACGCTACGTCACATAGGCCCAGGGCGCGTCACATATACATAGTGCACACAAACATAAAATACGGACATACACATAAGATGCACATACACAGTATAGAGTCCCGGTAGTCCTCATAGTTTTAAGCATGGACCCTGGCAAATTGTAGACGGACTTTTATTGTTCATGGGCTTTAAGGGAGAGAGGCTTCCTTTGTGGAGGACACTCATGAATGCCATTCATTTGCAGTGTACACCGTGTCGTGTCATGGAAAACACTCACCTTAGTTTGGCTTTCTACTTCTTCAGCTAATAGCAATGAATTTGCCTGTCGATTTTCTTCTCATCAGAAGATGCTTTTGTTTAGATGTTAACTTCCATCTGACTGATAAGAAAAGCTTTGCTGATCTTCTTGTAGACTTCACATTTTTTGTAAAGAAATTATTTTCTTTCTCAGAAATGTCTTGTGACATTTCTCTTCTATGTGGTGCCACTTACCCTTCTCATCAGAGGACGCTTTTGTTTAGGTGTTAACTTCCATAGTCGGCCTGGACGTCTCTGTAAGATGGTTGCAGTTCCATCTTTGTTATAGTTTTGCATCACTTTTGCTACAGTATTCTGACTGATAAGTAAAGTTTTGCTGATCTTCTTGTAGACTTTACATTTATTGCAAAGAAATTATTTTCTTTCTCAGGTTTTGTGACATTTCCCTTCTATGTGGTGCCATTGCTGATAGCATGAAATGGGAAGGAGTTTTCTTTATTAAGTAACTTCCTTTTACAGACACCTGTCTGCTGGACATCTGTTTAATGAATAATTACACTTACCTGTGGTTCAGTTCTTGTTAATTAGAATTTTGTTGTCTAAACTTAGCTTTTCTCTTAAGACTGTTACTGGGATGTTCTCATTTTTGAAACATGATCTTGAATGAGTTTGTTAAGAAAATTACTTTTTTGGGGTCTGCAAAATACCAAATCTTGTTTGCATTCAATGGCTCAAATTTGCGAGAGTATTTTGTAGTATGGTATCCCATATAAAATGATGATTCTGAAAGGAAACTACAGGTTTGCTGACAAATCTATTTGGGTGTACTGATTTATGCTAAACACTGTATATATATATATATATATATATATATATATATATATACAGTACAGACCAAAAGTTTGGACACACCTTCTCGGTTAAAGATTTTTCTGTATTTTCAAGACTATGAAAATTGTACATTCACACTGAAGGCATCAAAACTATGAATTAACACATGTGGAATAATATACTTAACAAAAAAGTATGAAACAACTGAAAATATGTCTTATATTCTAGGTTCTTCAAAGTAGCCACCTTTTGCTTTGATGACTGCTTTGCACACTCTTGGCATTCTCTTGATGAGCTTCAAGAGGTAGTCACCGAAAAAGGTTTTCACTTCACAGGTGTGCCCTGTCAGGTTTAATAAGTGGGATTTCTTGCCTTATAAATGGGGTTGGGACCATCAGTTGTGTTGTGCAGAAGTCTGGTCGATACTCTGCTGATAGTCCTACTGAATAGACTGTTAGAATTTGTATTATTGCAAGCAAAAAGCAGCTAAGTAAAGAAAAACGAGTGGCCATCATTACTTTAAGGAATGAAGGTCAGTCAGTGCGAAAAATTGGGAAAACTTTGAAAGTGTCCCCAAGTGCAGTTGCAAAAACCATCAATCGCTACAAAGAAACTGGCTCACATGAGGACCACCCCACGAAAGGAAGACCAAGAGTCAGCTCTGCTTCTGAGGATAAGTTTATCCGAGTCACCAACCTCAGAAATCGCAGGTTAACAGCAGCTCAGATTAGAGGCCGGGTCAATGCCACACAGAGTTCTAGCAGCAGACACATCTCTTCAACAACTGTTAAGAGGAGACTTTGTGCAGCAGGCCTTCATGGTAAAATAGCTGCTAGGAAACCACTGCTAAGGACAGGCAACAAGCAGAAGACACTTGTTTGGGTTAAAGAACACAAGGAATGGACATTAGACCAGTGGAAATCTGTGCTTTGGTCTGATGAGTTCAAATTTGAGATCTTTGGTTTCAACCACCGTGACTTTGTGCGATGCAGAAAAGGTGAACGGATGGCTCTACATGCCTGGTTCCCACCATGAAGCATGGAGGAGGAGGTGTGATGGTGTGGGGGTGCTTTGCTGGAGACACTGTTGGGGATTTATTCAAAATTGAAGGCATACTGAACCAGCATGGCTACCACAGCATCTTGCAGCGGCATGCTATTTCATCCGGTTTGCGTTTAGTTGGACCATCATTTGTTTTTCAACAGGACAATGACCCCAAACACACCTCCAGGCTGTGTAAGGGCTATTTGACCAAGGAGGAGAGTGATGGGCTGCTACGCCGGATGACCTGGCCTCCACAGTCACCAGACCTGAACCCAATCGAGATGGTTTGGGGTGAGCTGGACCACAGAGTGAAGGCAAAAGGGCCAACAAGTGCTAAGCATCTCTGGGAACTCCTTCAAGATTGTTGGAAGACCATTTCCGGTGACTACCTCTTGAAGCTCATCAAGAGAATGTCAAGAGTGTGCAAAGCAGTCATCAAAGCAAAAGGTGGCTACTTTGAAGAACCTAGAATATAAGACATATTTTCAGTTGTTTCACACTTTTTTGTTAAGTATATAATTCCACATGTGTTAATTCATAGTTTTGATGCCTTCAGTGTGAATGTACAATTTTCATAGTCATGAAAATACAGAAAAATCTTTAAATTAGAAGGTGTGTCCAAACTTTTGGTCTGTACTGTATATATATATATATATATATATATATATATATATAAACCTTATAAGTTTGGTATCACAGTAATCGTACTACTGACTCTGAATCATTTTGTCAGTTTGTTTTTACAACACAATACACACTGTAAAATGAAGGAACCCAAACCTGGCATTTTTTCTCATTTTTCAACACATTATATGATAAAATGAATGGTGTTGTTCAAAACTACAACACTAAGCGTCAGCACACTGTGATTTGCTGATCTGTAAGATGCGTTCTTTGTGCTGTGAAAATACACAGCTGTGATATCTCACCAAATATTCATAGTGGGAACTTAAAATTATGTTTTTCTGCCATGATTAAGGATGGTTTGGATGTATGAAACATGTTGACCTTTTATTTCTATCTTTGTGGAATTAAGGCTGCATGAACCAGTCACCAACCATTATCTGTATATGTACAAATATTAAGTGCTACTGAGTGCTGTAGGAAAAACTTAGAATAGTGAGGTGATTTGACAGTCCTGCCACAAATAATCTGTTTCTACTGCACACTTAAAATCTCTGATAGTGGGAATGAACCTGATTGCCTGCAGTAGTGCACTCCTGAGAGCTGGTGCAGCAGAGAAAATGTCTTGGACATGAGAGTGGGAGGTCCTGATTATGGAGGATGTTAATCTTAGCTCATTGGAGTGTAGATATGGTAGAGATGCAGGACTGTGCAGCAGTGTGGAGAGGTTTGTGGATGAGTGTAATGACTGGTACAGGGTGGATGCACCAGTGTAATTGCTGGACAGAAATATGAGACTGACTGCTGCATTAAGGATAATGAGAAATACATTTAGTGGGAAGAAGAGCAATTAGTGAGTTACAAGTATTTGTGAATTCAAGACAAAAAGGAATCAGAGCAACAGTAACAGATTTTACTTTTTTTTAATTAATAATGGGATGAATAAAATCGTGAACATTGTCAATAGAATAAATCAAAGTCAGGAAGATAGCCGAGGTCAGATACCAGGTGATCAGTAAATGACAAGTCAGACGAGCAGTATGAATACCGCGGAGCCCGATGACAGAGGCGTTACTGAAACTTGTCCAGGTTGACCAGTCAGAAGGCCACAGGTAGATGGTGAAGGTCCTTCTATACAGCTCCAGCAGTGATGATGGATCTGCTGGACTTCAGGGCGCTGGATGCTTAGGTGTCCCGTCTTTTAGATGGTTTTCGGGCAACAGTGACAGCATGCAAATGCGCGAGCAGCCCTGGATAATCCACGCCGGCAGGATGATAAGATCCGGCGGAAGATGGAACCTATGAGAAGAGAAATAAATATAATGTAAGTGATGGGACTCCATATTACATGATAATGCTGTGCAGTCACTGTGGCCGGACGGCAGAGGAATATTATCATACAGAGGTCAGGGGTCATTGTCAGCAATCATACATGTGACAATCCCATCACTGACAGATGACATCTACTCCACATGAATTATTCTCACTGACATCACACAACATGGAGTTGATTCTCACACTTACCTCGTCTCTTTTTCCCATTTTTTCCATTTTCTGAGTTTTGTTGCTCCATACTCAGATTTATTGCCGATTTTCTTTCTTCATGAGATGGAAATTCTGATGAAAAATTTAAAAAAAAAATCAATAACAATATCTTCTTATAGGATCTGCTTTGTCATAATATGGATAACATAAGAGACCTATAGTATTGTATAAAAACCATGTGGGAATATTTGAGCCTTGAAGTCAACATTCACATTGCTGGTGCTGTAGACATGTACATACCTGGCAATGGGGACGAGGGTGGCAAGATGGTAACAGCATCGTCTGTATTACATACAGGAACAGATACTTTCTGCCTGTTTGAAGAAGAAAAACATGTAAATCTCAAGTAAACTCCATATAAAAGGGGTTGTCTCACTAGAAGAACACCGACTATAAGGACTAGTAGGACATATGACTGTCATAGTGGGGAAGGTCTTCTGCTCAAGACTACCTTTTATAGAGAGCTGAGAGGAAAACAACTACCAAGAATGGCCGGCATTTCATACTACATCTCTCCTACAGTGAGGGCAGCACTAAAAGTGCATGACCGGCCACAATTATGGGCTGTTATCTCCAACAATTCCAAAAGCTGAAAGCACAATGACCCATAACCATGGGGCGGTGGATGCTGCATTTGATATTATGGTATTTATGTCCTATATTTGGTGTTGTGCACATATATCAGCCTGGAGCTCCCAGTAATGACCCCATAATCTACTCACATTTCTGAGATGTTTGTGTTGGATTCTGGTGTACACTCTGGAGGGGCCTTGGGATCCTCGTTGTTCACCATCCCGTTAGTGGTGGTAGAGTGCTAAATGTGGATAACAATAAGTTATTAAATATATATACTTTTTAATTTTGTAGATCCTTTTTTGTACATATTTTGGATTTATCGATCACATACTTACTTTAGAAAGCCTCTCAGAAGATGATGATGCAAATATTCGGAAGATAAAGTTCTCATCGTCCTCACTTGTGCCCTCCTTATCCTCTGAGATCAGATGGTTGTCTTCATCAGAGTGATCTACAAGACATAGGTAAGGAAGGATTGTTAGAGGGTGTCAGTATAACACAGTCGCTATATCTCACTAGGTTAAAAGATGATGCAACGTAATAAACAGAATACATGAAAAAAAACTCCTGTACAAAATTAGGGAAATAGGGATACAGTACGAACCCATGGTCAACATAGCTGAGATCCATGAAACATGGATAACATAGTAGACCAGAAAAACCATGTGGAAATATTTGAGCTTTGAAGTCAACATTCACATTGCTGGTGCTGTAGACATGTACATACCTGGCAATGGGGACGAGGGTGGCAAGATGGTAACAGCATCGTCTGTATTACATACAGGAACAGATTCTTTCTGCCTGTTTGAAGAAGAAAAACATGTAAATCGTAAGTAAACACAGTATAAAATGGGTTGTCTCACTATAAGAACACTGACTATAAGGCCTAATAGGACATATGACTGTCATAGTGGGGAAGGTTTTCTGCTCCAAACTACCTTCCATGGATCAGAACACAACTACCAAGAATGGCTGGCAAGTAATACTACAGCTCTCCTACAGAGTAGGCAGTGCTAAAAATGCATGACCTGCCACAATTATGGGCTGTTATCTTCTGCATTTTCTGAAGCCAAAAGTACAATGACCGTTAACCATGAAGCGGTGAATGCTGCATTTGATATTCTGTTATTTATGTCCTATATTTGGTGTTGTGTACATAGATCAGCCTGGAACTCCCAGTAATGACCCTTTCTAGTCTACTCACATTTCTGAGATGTTTGTGTTGGTTTCTGGTGTATACTCTGGAGGGGCATTGGGATCCTCATTGTTCACCATCCTGGTAGCGATGGTACAGAGCTAAATACGGATAAAAATAAGATATAAAATATTTTTTTTATGTACTTTTAGAGTTTTTTTTCTTTTTTTTTTACATATTTTGGATTTATTAATCACATACTTACTTTACAAAGCTTTTCAGAAGATGACATAAAATTTTGGAAGTCAAGGCTCTCATTGTTCTCACTTGTGCCTTCCTCATCCTTTGAGACCAGATGTTTGTTTATATCAGAATGATCTACAAGAAATAGGTAATGAAGTATTATTAGAGGTTGTCAGTATAACACAGTCACTATTTATCACTAATATTAATGGGAACAGATGATCACATATTAGGGAAGATGAGACAAACAGTCGCTTAGTCTAGATGACGTCTCCTTCTACTTACTGATAAATAAGCTGGTGTCTGCGTCTGAAACAAGCTGAGGAACATACTCCAGCTCCTGGCTCAGAATGTTGTCAAAGTCCAAGTCACTCAGGAATGGATGAACCTTGATCTCAAATGCTCCTCCTAGAAAAAGAAAAACAAAAGTGATGCGGACATAGTCAGGGATGGCTCCATATCTGAACAGTTTATCGTAATCTGAACTAATGACAAAACTGAGCTGACATGAAGGAAATAAACTGAAAGTCTTAGTGTGGAGAACTAGAAATACAGTAGATGAGCTGATAGAGAAATGCTGATCTTCATGGACATGAACGATATGTCCTTGGTCTAATAAGGGAATATTAATACTAGTATATCTGTTACCTGTCCCAAGTCTACGCACAGGATTTCTTCTGAGCAGCTCAGTGATGAGATTCTGAGCATCCTGGGGTGGAGCGCGATCACAATTCCAAATTAGTTCTCCTGTTACATAGAAAATTACAGAAAATAAAACCTCTTTACTGGACTGTAGCATAAAGCAAAGGAAATAACTAAACAAATGTAACCAATCAACGCAATGATCGGATTATTCTACTCACCAATGACAACCCTTTTATAAAGCTCAGTGAGGGAATCAGCATCAAATGGTACACATCCCAGCAGGAATTTATACAGGATGATCCCCAATGACCACCAGTCAACAGGTCTTCCATAGCCTTCTTTCAGGATGATCTCTGGGGCTATGTAACATGGGGTGCCACAGAACTGGAAACCAACAGAACATAGAGATGAGAATCGATGAAACAATTATTATGACAAGATATCATCGTTAAAACACAATGCAGAAGATAAAATATTAGTGGAAAAGTTCTCTAGAAAGGAAGAACGTAGAGAAGAGACAATAGTGTGATGAGATTTGCAAATAACAAGCTAAGTTCTTGTAGGTGATGCTGACCTCACGGTCCTGGAACTCTCTGGAGATGTCCACTGCTAATTCCTTGTAGGTGTTGGTTTTCGGTATCATTAGACCAAGTTTTGAAATCCCAAAATCGGTAACTTTAATATGTCCAGTAGATGTAATCAGGAGGCTGCAAAAGAGAAGATGGTTTTAGCCTCACAGACTGAATGATAATAAATGACAACTTTCCCCACTTTATTATACTTCGGGGGCACTTACTTTTCCGGCTTCAGGTCTCTGTGCACCACACCGTAACTATGCAGGTATTCCACGGCAAGTACCGCCTCTGCAAAGTACAAGCGGGCCATGGGGACAGAGAAAGGACCCCTGGTGCTTAGAAGGGTCCCACAGTCTCCACCTATAGAAGAAAGGAAATATGACCGGTGAGGGGTTTATACAGAAGATAAACATGATATTCCACGAGCAGATAACCATGATGTATAATGAGCAGTGAGCGGAAACATCCTGGGGAGATCACACAGATAGTGGCGTACATAGAAATCACAAGACCCCATATCAAAAGTTGTAATTGCCCCCCACCCTAAAAAATAAAAAAGAAATATATTTATATCCCTGTTGAAGCAGCTTGGTGTTCTCACCAGCAATACAACTTTTATGGCCATTTTAGAGTATGATGCTCCCAAAAATGCCCACACCCACACTCAATGAGTATGGTATCCCCACAGTGAATCCTCCTAAGGAAGCCACCACTTAGAAGGAGGCCAGCCACAACCCCTTACTCGGTGTGATGGCACCCACAGCAACCCTCCCACTCAGGATAATGGTTCCCACAGTCCCTCACACAATATAATGGTCCGCATAACTCCCCACTCAGTATGATGTCCCCACACAGAATGGGGGCCTCCATATAGAGTGAGGACCCCCACAGCACCCCACTTAATATGATGACCTCCACTCAGCATTCACAGTCCCCCCATATCTAGTCATACGGCCCCCTTTCAGTATTTTGGCCCCTACTAGCCACCTACTCAGTATTTTTGCCCCCACCAGCCCCACCTCCTTGAAGAAGCAAATACCGCTGAAATTGTGATGACAGGTGGAGGGATGCTGCCCACTGCCGAGCGTCGACAGACCCCCTCCGACTGATGAGCCCCATAGCGCCCCTGCACCAAGATCAATGAATTTACGAGCATCTTGGTAATAGATAACCTATAGTAAATGCTCTGTGGGGATGTAACCAACAATGTCCTAATGATATGAGCAGTGATAAGATGAAAGCAGACATGGGCTGAATATAATACAATAGATGTGTCTTACCTCCTACATACTCCATGACCATACACAGGTGAGATCTAGTTGGAAAGGAGCAGAGCATGGAGACCACAAAGGGACAATCAGCAAATGTTAAGATGTCCCTCTCCAGAAAGGCCCATTCCAATCTCTGTGCAGTATTTAGGTTCCGCTTAGCCATTTTCTTCATTGCAAAGGTCTGGTGTGAGTCTTTATGATGCACCAAGTAGACGGCCCTGGAGATAAGGAGAATCCATCGGTTATAATAAATCCTTATTAATAATCCATCTATAGAAATCATTATATGTTTAATACTGGTATCCAAGGGGTAACATTTCTCCTTGCGGAGAGTGACATGTTAAGCTTGTCAAGGTGAGGAGACTTTTAAGCCTCAATGATCCTCTGGGAAATATGCAAATTGTCTCTTCAGAGAGGAAGAGAACTAGAACTCTAGTGCCCCTTATAGGAAGTAGTAATCCTAAAAGTCAATATCAACCCTTTAACGAGCCTTATCACATGACATGGAATAATAGCCATAACCAAAATCTCAATTTTCGGACACTATGTTTTGGGGTACAAGCACTCATCAGTGCAAAGTGTGAGATATGGTTTGGCTGGGTGAGAGGCATCTGACCGGGATCCAAGCGGTAATGTTTCTCCTTGCGGAAAAAGCCATGTTAAGCATGTCAAGGTGAGGAGACTTTTAAGCTGCAATGCTCTTCTGGGAAATATGCAAATTGTCTCTTTTCAGAGAGGAAGAGAACTAGCACCCTAGTGCCACCTATAGGAAGTAGCAATCCTATTTCCCAGAGGAGCATTGTGGCTTAAAAGTCTCCTCATGTCCGCAAGGAGAAACGTCAACCCCTTGGATACCGGTCAGACACCTCTCACCCAGTCAAACCATTCACACTTTGCACTGAAGAGGGGCAGTACCCCAGAACACAGTTCCTGCAAATTGAGATTTGGTTTTGGCTATTATCCTAAGTCATGTGACAAGGCTTGATAAAGGGTCGATATTGACTTTTAGGATTGCTACTTCCTATAGGTGGAGTTCTAGTTTGCTTCCTCTCTGAAGAGACAATTTGCATATGTTTAATACTAGAAGTCTGGCCGCCACTATAAATCCACATCTAGAAATACATAAAATAGCACTACATAGATCACCTATTGGAGGTCTCCACAATGCCACTTCTGCAGCAGCCATCACCCAGGTCACATTATAGATACGAGAATCTATCGAAATTCTCTTTGGGCAGATTCGCTATAACTGACCAAATACAATTTAGTGCAAATAAAATTGGTCCAAAATGAATGTGCTCCAGGGCTCTCTTCTACTGCTGAGGCCAGTGATTGGGCCCACATGGTCATGGTGGAGGGTGTAGATGTCATTGACGTCAATATAGTGTCACCCTTCATGTGACCATGTGTAGCCAACTTCTCTGATCAGCTTCATAATGGAGCCCCCCCATCAAAACAAAGATCAGAGTGGAGAGCAGAAAAGCTCAGGTGGAGGAGGCAGCATAAGAACAGATGAGGGTCTAGCACAGGCGAATGTAATAATATTATATTATTATATATTATATTATATGTAATTATATTATTTAAATCGCTTTCCTTACAGTTTGATTTGCTACAGATCATATAATTCCCTATGATAACACTGAATGGTAGAGTGCAGGAGCAGAAGCATTGTCATAGGGAACCCTGAGAAATGTGGATTATGGCAACAGAAATCTCACCCAAAATTTCCACTGCTGATGAGTTTGGAAGTTTCATAGTTGCTCATATGCGGCTTTCTCGCCGGAACCAATGAATCCATCACGCTCTATAAAAGAATAAGAAATAATACTGATTTATCGAAGATGCAGGAAAAAAGTTACAGATGCAAAAACTTCCCCCATATTATGTCCCAGATGATTTACACTGATATGATGTTGGGAGGATACAAACCGGACGCTGGGCAGACCTGGCGCTAGCACCCTGCACACCCAGGCAAGTGCCGGGGCCCTGAGTAGGCGAGGGGCCCACTTGCTGTCGGGCACCCTGGCGTGCTATGGGACAGGTGAGCAGAGGAGAGTGGTGCCAGCGCCAGTTAGTGGGCCTTGCTCCCCCCCCCCAATGCTTGCCCTGGACCACGGCCGGCACAATACTTACCTCTCCACAGCTGGTGAGCAGTGAGGTGAGCATTTGATTTTTTTTTTTTATGTATGGAGGTATGGGGCATTATATGGGGGGAGAAGTGACATCCTGCATGGGGCATTATATGGGGGGGAGGTAGGGACATCCTGCGTGGGGTATTATATGGGGGGGAGAAGTGACATCCTGCATGGGGCATTATATGGGGGGGAGTGACATCCTGCATGGGGCATTATATGGGGTGAGAGGTGACATCCTACATGAGGCATTATATGGGGGGGACATCCTGCATGGGGCATTATATAGGGGGGTGACATCCTGCATGGGGTATTATATGAGGGGAGAAGTGACATCCTGCATGGGTCATTATATGGGGGGGAGTGACATCCAGCATAGGGCTTTATATGGGGTGAGAGGTGACATTCTGCATGGGGCATTACATGGGGGGTGACATCCTGCATGGGGCATTATATGGGGGGAGTGACATCCTGCATGGGGTATTATATGGGGGGAGAAGTGACATCCTGCATGGGGCATTATATGGGGTGAGAGGTGACATCCTGCATGGGGCAATATATGGGGTGAGAGGTGACATCCTACATGGGGCAGTATGTGTTGGGGGGACATCCTGCATGGAGCATTATGTGGGGGGGACATCCTGCATGGGGAATTATATGGGGGGTGACATCCTGCATGGGGCATTATGTGGGGGGGATATCCTGCATGGGGCATTATGTGTGGGGGACACCCTGCATGGGGCATTATGTGGGGTGGGACATCCTGCATGGGGCATTATGTGGAGGGGACATCCTGCATGGGGAATTATATGGGGGGTGACATCCTGCATGGGCCATTATATAGGGGGGTGTCATCCTGCATGGGGTATTATATGAGGGGGAGAAGTGACATCCTGCATGGGTCATTATATGTGGGGGGAAGTGACATCCAGCATAGGGCTTTATATGGGGTGAGAGGTGACATTCTGCATGGGGCATTATATGGGGGGTGACATCCTGCATGGGGCATTATATGGGGGAAGTGACATCCTGCATGGGGTATTATATGGGGGGAGAAGTGACATCCTGCATGGGGCATTATATGGTGTGAGAGGTGACATCCTGCATGGGTCATTATATGGGGGGGGGGAAGTGACATCCAGCATAGGGCTTTATATGGGGTGAGAGGTGACATTCTGCATGGGGCATTATATGGGGGGTGACATCCTGCATGGGGCATTATATGGGGGAAGTGACATCCTGCATGGGGTATTATATGGGGGGAGAAGTGACATCCTGCATGGGGCATTATATGGGGTGAGAGGTGACATCCTGCATGGGGCAATATATGGGGTGAGAGGTGACATCCTACATGGGGCAGTATGTGTTGGGGGGACATCCTGCATGGGGCATTATATGGGGGGGTGACATCCTGCATGGGGCATTATATGGGGGGTGACATCCTGTATGGGCCATTATGTGGGGTGGAACATCCTGCATGGAGCATTATGTGGGGGGGACATCTTGCATGGGGAATTATATGGGGGGTGACATCCTGCATGGGGCATTATGTCGGGGGGATATCCTGCATGGGGCATTATGTGTGAGGGACATCCTGCATGGGGCATTATGTGGGGTGGGACATCCTGCATGGGGCATTATGTGGAGGGGACATCCTGCATGGGGAATTATATGGGGGGTGACATCCTGCATGGGCCATTATGTGGGGGGGCACAGCCTGCATGGGGCATTATGTGGGGGGCACAGCCTGCATTGGGCATTATGTGGGAGGGACATTCTGCATGAGGAATTATATGGGGGGTGACATCCTGCATGGGCCATTATGTGGGAGGGGGACATCCTGCATGGGGCATTATGTGGGGGGGGGGGCACAGCCTGCATGTGGCATTATGTGGGGGGTCAAAGCCTGCATGGGGCATTATGTGGGGGTCACAGCCTGCATGGAGCATTATGTGGGGGGTCAAAGCCTGCATGGGGCATTATGTGGGGGGCACAGCCTGCATGGGGCATTATGTGTGGGGTCACAGCCTGCATGGGGCATTATGTGGGGGGGGGCACAGCCTGCATGGGGCATTATGTAGGGGGGGGCACAGCCTGCATGGGGCATTATGTGGGGGGCACATCCTGCATGGAGCATTATGTGGGGGGCACAGCCTGCATGGGGCATTATGTGGGGGGCACAGCCTGCATGGGGCATTATGTGTGGGGTCACAGCCTGCATGGGGCATTATATGGGGGCACAGCCTGCGTGGAGCATTTTATGGGGTCCATTATTCTATATGGAGCAATATATGGAGCTCATAATACGGTATAGAGGACTATGTGGTGCCATTATACTGTGTGGAGGACATTACTGTCCGGTCTGCACTGTGAGCTGTGAGGATTCGCCGCTTTCTGAGTTATTGTGGAATTTACAATAGATATCGCTCATGTAATGTAAGAAGTGAAATCTTCGGGCTTGTACTATATATATATATATATATATATATATATATATATATATATTTTATCACAACTGCTCCACCGAGTAAAGTAATCAACACAGGAATCAGGGTCTCTGTCCCTGCATCATGCTTCTCTCAGACCAAATAGCATAAACCTGGTGACAGATTCCCTGTAATTCAAATGTAATTAACACCATAGGGTCATCTACACTTAGAATAGAGACGTCCCATGGTTGTATGGGGGATAATACTGGACGAGTCATTCACACCCCATGATCTGATGACACACACGCATCCCCCTCTATGATACTTACGGATTCTTGGATCTCCGGGATCTCACTAATTCCATTGTTAGGATTCGACAGCTCAGTTGTTTCTAAAATAATGATGAAGAAATGAAATGTATTAGAGGATATTATTCCTACATAGATAATACAGCAATATAACGGAGAAATGACAAGATGTCTGTAAATGGGATTAATACTCGTTATATGGGGATTCTAAATATGAGAATATACGGGGAATCCATAGATAAATGTCATGTAAATGATGGAGGAACCCCTTCATAAATAACAAAAGACTGACCATCACTTCCGAAAAGAAAATGGGTGTGAACAGGTGCATACTAAGAGTAGCCATCCAAATACATAACTAACAAAGTTGCACTCTGTAACGCTATAGCATGTAAACATGAAATAAATGAAATTTGAATTGCATTACTGCTGTAGAAAATAGGATAAAAGGAAGATACTTAGTGCATAATTTGGCCAATTCATGCATGGCCAGCAGCCACGGCAAGGCGACCTTCTTTTTCTGGGTGCATGCCAAGTAGCCACGGCAAGGTGACCTTTTTTTTTGCTGGGTGCATGCCCAGCGGTCACGGCAAGACGACCTTCTTTTGCTGGGTGCTTGCCCAGCAGTCACGACAAGGCGACCTTCTTTTGCTGGGTGCATGCCAAGCAGTCACGACAAGGCGACCTTCTTTTGCTCGGTGCATGCCCAGCAGCCACGGCAAGGCGACCTTCTTTTGCTCGGTGCATGCCCAGCAGTCACGGCAAGGCGACCTTTTTTGCTGGGAACCTATCTCCACCCATCAGCCCGCGGTGGTTTTAATTACAACAGGATCCTACCTACCCATATAAATGTAGGCTTCAGCCTAGGAGAGGATTCACATTAGGAGAGGATTCCAACAAAAAGATCGCCTTGTCATTGGCTGCTGGGCATTCATGAATTGGCCAAATTATGTGCTCAGTATCTTAGTTTTTTCCCATTTTCTAGAGCAGTAATGCAATTTAAATTTAATTTATTTCATGTTACTTGCTATAGCACTGCAGAATGGACCCTCCATCACATGAATGAGGAAACCCCCACCCACGCTGCACATATGAGTGATGGTAAGAGAGCTGAAACATAGGAGAGATTTGCAAATTAGCCTGGAAGTGCACTGGGGGCGTGTCACTGCACTTGGATTTCTTCTTTCACGCCCCCAGTGCACTTCCATTCTAATTTGAATATGGTGTCTACTTTACATTTCTCCTGACTGGCATATTGGATTTCTACAAACAATTATTATTAGGGGACAATGGCCTATACCGTCACACCACTACTTCTATATGTAACAATGTGCTGCCAGGTTCCCATTACACAGAGTAGAGAGTAAATCTAACATTATCCTCCGTCCTCTGTAATATCTGGACATTCCTTGTAGAAGGTCGGGTGATCGCTCACCTGTAATCAGATCGCTGTTCAGCTCCGGCTGACTCCTATTAGGGTCAGGGATTTTCGGGGTCACATTTTGCCCATATTTGGCGTCGCCTCCTGTTGTTTCCTGATAGATATAATATATATAATTACTATGTGGAAGATTTCACTAAATCACCAAATACATAAATCATGAAGGACTAAACCAACATTTACAGATGCACCAATTGTAACGATACAAATCCCGCGCCATCTTCAGACCTTTTCTCAGAAAGTCTCCTCAGATACGGTGGATTAAGATACGTCTATTAATATTGATCCTTACCGGGCGTTCCAATGAGCGTTCTAGTATAGACAGGACTTTTTCGGCCAGTTCTTTAAAGACAGCCAAATCTTCAGTCTGAGATCTTTCTTCAGCCTATAAAGAAGGAAAAATGGAAAGGAGAATTTTGAGATGAGAGCGGTCAGAATGGAGGCGGAAATTGTATGTGACATCGGTTCTCTGTCTGCAGATACAATGACTACATACTGTATTTGGGGACTCGTTGTGTTTTACCGTATTTTTTGGACTATAAGATGCCTTTTTTTCCACAATTTTTGACCTCCCTTCTAACACTCTCGCACCCCTCCAATCTATCCTAAACTCTGCTGTCTGACTAATCCACCTGTCCCCCCGCTATTCCCTGGCTTTTCCCCTCGCTCCGCCAATCCCTTCACTGGCTCCACATTACCCAGAGACTCCAGTTCAAGACCCTAACCTTGGCATGCAAAGCCACCCACAACCTGTCTCCTCCATATATCTGTGACCTAGTCTCCCGGTACTTACCTGCACGCAACCTCCGATCCTCACAAGATCTTCTTCTCTACTCCCCTCTTATCTCCTCTTCCCATAATCGCATACAAGATTTCTCCCGTGCATCCCCCCTACTCTGGAACTCTCCACCCCAGCATATCAGACAGATTATTAATAATAATAATTGTCTGAATGTAGCTTACCAGGGGGGTGGCTGTGGTGGAGTGAGGTCACAGGAAGTAGGGTCACTGCTGCAGGAAGCCAGCAGTAGAAGTGGGGCGCTCCTGCGGGCCAGCGGGGTGTCCAGGAGGTGCGAGGCTGCGGGCCCTGGGCTTCAAGGAAATGTTAGCGGTGATTTAGGAGGGGAGTCCCCGCTCTGCCCATTGATTTTCTGGCGGTGGGCTTCAGGCAAATGGCCGCTGGAGGCAGTGCATGTGCAGATTTAGATCTCGGCTCAATGACGAGCTGAGATCTCAATTTGTGTATTGGCCATCTCCAGCAGCCTACTTCTTGAAGCCCACTGCAGAGAAATCAATAAGCAGAGCAGGGCCTCCCCTCCTGAATTACCGCTAACATTTCCTTGAAGCCCAGGGCCCGCAGCCTCGCACCTTCTGGACACCCCGCTCCTCCCAGCTTGGGGCCCACAGCAGCGCCCCAATCCTACTGCCGACTTCCTGCAGCAGCGACTCTGCCTCCTGTGACCTCGCTCCACTGCCACCACCCCCCTCAGTAAGAAACCGAAAATTCGGACTATAAGACAGGACTATAAGACAGACCCCCATTTTATTATAATAAATGTTTTTCCTATTTACCTCCCAAAAAATTTTGGTGCGTCTTATGGTCTGCAAAATACGATATATTAGAAGAAAAAGCTTCTATCCCTCCATTATTATCTATTAATATTGAGATGTTCTGTGCAGAGTGTCCGCCACTTACCTGGTGTAGTAATGTCCTGATGTTCTGAAGTAAATCCGTCAGATAGTCTGACGTTAGACGACGTTGTCGGTGTTTGGTCAGGCAATCCTTTACTAGCTCCATCACCAGCCGGTGAGTGAAGCTGAGGACGCCATCGGGTGGTAGAAGCACACTGTTAGGACGATTGATCATAAGGATCAACAATAGTGCTTTTACCTGAGAAATGTCCAAAACAATTCCAGCCATAGTGAAAAACTGCAAGTGCTATCAGTCACTATAGAGCCAAGAAAGGCACGGGTGAGCCTATGTGCATTGTATATATAGCGACTGTGAGCAGTGATGTCACCATCACCTGTGATGTCATCACGGAATCTTGTGATAGAATCTTCACGGAGCAGCTCTGCGCAAATAGAATGCGGCCTGGTAATATATAAAGTGAAAACACCATACAATTAACTACCCATGTTATCATGGCCGTTCTATTTTATATCCAATTAGAACACAACCAGGATAAAGGTGTGTTCACAAGTTGGATTTTGGCAGCATTTTTTTTCTACCTCAAAAATCAAAGGAGGCAGGAAAAACGCTGCTTAAAATTCAGGTGTTTTTACTTGTGTTTTTTTTTCCATTCATTTGAATGGGTGAAAAATGCTGCAAAACCTCTGAAAGACTTGACAAGCTGCAGATTTAAAAAAAAATGCAAAAAAACAGCATGTGAATGAGATTTCAGAAATGTCATTCACTAAGATGGTGCTGTAAAACACAGAATTTTTGCTGCAGAAGAAAAAACAGTGAATACACCCTAAAGATATCCTCAGTCATATTATGGGAAATATTGTATATTTCGCATTTATTATCTCACGTGTTTTTCTTCACCATAGAACTTTTAAGGCTGTGTGCCCACTATGCGTTTCTTAGGCGTTTCTGCAGCGTAACTTCCGCCGCGGAAACACTTAAAAAACGCTTGGTGATAGGTCTGCAATGGTTCCCAATGATAATCCGCATGTGCTGTGCACATGCTGCAGAGATTTCCGCTGCGGATTATCATTGCGGAAAAATCCGCAGCACGTCCTTTAATTTTGCAGAGTCGCTGCGATTTAGCCGCCATTGACTTGCATTGGAACGCATAACATCCGAATGACTAAAAATACACATGTGGATACTATACGACTCAATGCATGGATGGTACCCGGGTCAGGAGATGAAGAGACTCTCCTCCAGACCCGGGTACCATAGTACCTGTAGTTAAAATAGAATTAAAATAAAAAATAAACATATACTTACCTTCTGATGGCCCCTGTCTGCTCCCGGCGGTGCTGCTGGCTCTTCGGCTGCTCGCGGTGGTAAAATGACCTTCCATGATGCCATTTAGTCATGTGACAGGTCACGCGACCGCTGACATCGGCGGTCGCGTGACCTGTCACATGACTAAATGACGTCATGGAAGGTCCTTTTACAGCACCGTGATCCGCCGAAGACACCGGACGCACCAGAGAAGAAGATCGAGGACCATCGGAAGATGAGTATAATGGTTTTTTTTTATTTTTCACCATTATTATTCTTTTTTTTTATTATTGATGCTGCATTTGCAGCATTGTAACTTGGTCACACTATATAAATCCATGCCGGTTGCATGGAATTATATAGTGTGACCAAGTTGTCAAGCACTTTTCCAAGTGATGCTAAAATCACTTGGCAAAGCGCTTGACAATCCAGGGAGATGCAGAAACGCTTAGGAAAAATCCGCAGCATTTCTGCATCGTGGTCATATATCCTAACTCATTGGCGAACTGTTATACAAGGCTATATTCACACTAGACGTTTTTTTAGCGGGCTTTTTTATGCAAATTTTCAGCTGTGTTTTACAGTACCAACAAAGTCTATGAGATTTCCGAAATCTCATGCACAAAGCTTGCTTATTTGTCCTCAGTATTTTGTGCTTTCCATGGCTTTTTGCAATAGAGTATGTCACTTGTTTCAGCGTTTTTCACCCATTAAAAAAAAGGGTGGTGGAAAAATATGCCGAAAAAAAGCCTAGTGTGAACATTTTGCTGCGTTTTTAGTGAAAAAAGCAAGTATGTGACACACATTTACTTTTGTGATTTTCCCAAGTTTAAACCATCTTGTCTTGGTCACCTGATATAGCAGCTTGGATTATTACAGTTTAATTAAATTAGTGATGCCTACAAAGTAAACATTGGTTGAGCTAGGTGTGAGATTGAACAACACGTGTGGCCCAGGGAGGTGTGAAAATGAACAATGCCTGAGCAACTCAATGGCAAACCATAATGTGAAAGTAAATAGTGTCCTACAAATTCAATGCACTGCCAGGGTCTTAGATAAACTATTCCAGACCAATTCACCCCCCCCTATTACATTTGTAATGTGTACTTTTTCATGAACATATGTCTTGCAATGGTGACCTGTTTTCATGTGTCTATGGTGGAAGCAAAGCTGAACTTTGGGATCCTGAAAAACGCACCAAAAATGCACCAAGAACCACTGCAAAAAAACACACCAAAACCTGCGTTTTTGACGCTACTTCTTTCCTGCCAAGAGATTATGTTTTGCTGCAGAAAAAAAACACCTAGTGTGAATATAGCCTAAGACTTACTCTGCCAGCATTAATAGTCAATATTCTGTATACAAATAGGACTCCAATCCATGTATTCAGTTTATCATAAACAAGCCTGAGTTAATCTGCCAAATACACATAGTATGCTTTCTCATAGGTGAAATATAAATCCTGTTAAAGGTCCAAGTTGCAGCAGTTAAGTAGAACAAAACAGACCTCTTCATTCTTTGTAGGTGGAAAAACTTTCGAAATTTTCAGTGTATCAAGTACTTATACTCCTGACTGTATATAGTATAATTGCCGCACTGCTACATACAGGTGCTTCTCAGAAAATTAGAATATCATCAAAAAGTGAATTTATTTCAGTTCTTCAATCCTAAAAAATGAAACTCATATATTATACAGAGTCATTACAAACAGAGTGATCTGTTTTAAGTGTTTATTTCTGCTAATGTTGATGATTATGGCTTACAGCCAATGAAAACACAAAAGTCATTATCTCAGTAAATTAGAATTAACAAGAAACACCTGCAAAGGCTTCCTAAGCATTTAAAAAGGTCCCTTAGTCAGTTTCAGTAGGCTCCACAATCATGGGCAAGACTGCTGACTTGACAGATGTCCAGAAGGCAGTCATTGACACACTCCTCAAGGAGGGTAAGCCACAAAAGGTCATTGCTAAAGAAGCAGCTGTTCACAGAGTGCTGTATCCGAGCATATTAATGGACGTGGAAAGAAAAAGTGTGGCAGAAAAAGGTGCACAAGCAACTGGGATAACCGCAGCCTTGAAAGGATTGCTAAGAAAAGGCCATTCAAAAATTTGGGGGAGATTCACAAGGAGTGGACTGCTGCTGGAGTCACTGCTTCAAGAGCCACCACACACAGACGTATCCAGGACATGGGCTACAAGTGTCGCATTGCTTGTGTCAAGCCCCTCATGACCAATAGACAACGCCAGAAGCGTCTTACCTGGGCCAAAGAGAAAAAGACCTGGACTGATGCTCATTAAATTTTGCATTTCATTTGGAAATCAAGGTCCCAGAGTCTGGAGGAAGAGTGGAGAGGCCACAATCCAAGCTGCTGGAGGTCTAGTGTGAAGTCTCCACAATCAGTGATGGTTTGGGGGGCCATGTCATCTGCTGGTGTAGGTCCACTGTGTTTTATCAAGACCAAAGTCAGCGCAGCCGTCTACCAGGACATTTTACAGCACTTCATGCTTCCCTCTGCCCACAAGCTTTATGGAGATGGAAATGTCATTCTCCAGCAGGACTTGGCCCCTGTCCACACTGCCAAAAGTACCAATACCTGGTTTACACACAACAGTATCACTATGCTTGATTGGCAGCAAACTCGCCTGACCTTTACCCCATAGAGAATCTATTATAGAGAATCTATGGGGTATTGTCAAGAGGAAGATGAGACCCCAGACCCCTCAATACAGATGAGCTGAAGGCTGCTATCAAAGCCACCTGGGCTTCCATAACACCTCAGCAGTGCCACAGGCTGATCCCTCCATGCCACATTGCCGCATTGATGCAGTAATTGATGCACAAGGAGCCCGAACAAGTATTGAGGGCATTTACTAAACATACATTTCAGTAGGCCAACTTTTCGGATTTTAAAAACATTTTTCAAGCTGTTGTTATGAAGTATTCTAATTTACTGAGATAATGACGTTTGTATTTTCATTGGCTGTAAGCTATAATCATCAACATTAACAGAAATAAACACTTAAAATAGATCCCTCTGTGTGTAATGACTCTATATAATAGATCCCTCTGTGTGTAATGACTCTATATAATAGATCCCTCTGTGTGTAATGACTCTATATAATAGATCCCTCTGTGTGTAATGACTCTATATAATAGATCCCTCTGTGTGTAATGACTCTATATAATAGATCCCTCTGTGTGTAATGACTGTATATAATAGATCCCTCTGTGTGTAATGACTCTATATAATAGATCACTCTGTGTGTAATGACTCTATATAATAGATCCCTCTTTGTGTAATGACTCTATATAATAGATCCCTCTGTGTGTAATGACTCTATATAATAGATCCCTCTGTGTAATGACTCTATATAATAGATCCCTCTGTGTGTAATGACTCTATATAATAGATCCCTCTGTGTAATGACTCTATATAATAGATCACTCTGTGTGTAATGACTCTATATAATATAGGAGTTTCACTTTTTGCATTGAAGAAATGAAATAAACTAACTTTTGATGATATTCTAATTTTGTGAGAAGCACCTGTATATAGTATGAAGCCCCACTGCCCCATATCTGTATGTATAATTTGATGCACATGACTCGCCCCCTGGGCCGTGGGGTACACGGAACCGGGCCTTCTAGTGTACGGTGCTGATGGGGGTAGTAGTGGTAACCCGATCCCGTGGCTCAGGGTGGTCAGACCAAATGGTGGCAGTCTATTTATCAGTGTTTTGAATGTCCGACTACGCCACCCGTGGATTGCGGTCAGGGATAACCGCCGCTGCGAGGCAGACTGCTGAGGCTGGTGTTGGTGTGCAGCACAGGTGTAGGATAACTCCCCACGGGAAGAGTGTAGCCTCAGGGCAGTGTAGGTGGATGTTGGGGGTGATAGTGCAGGCCGCAATAGTAAGAGTTCAGAGTCCGCTTCAAACAGTTCAGGGTCTTTATTGTAGATATTATTAATGACCCAACAGTACCGGTTAGGAATGGGCCTGGGTGTCTGAGAGCATTCGGGCGAGCCCCACTGGTCAGGGTGAGTGTGTAGGCCTACCGTTCTCTCTATGCTCTTTCTGACTATCCCCCTTTTCGTGGTGTAATAGCCCACGTCCCTGAACTGGCCGTGTACTTCTCGCCTGTATGGCATGCGACTAGGGCCTTGGGTACCTGTTGCTTGCTCCTCGCTGTACTGGTCCCTCTGTGTGGCGGAGCCTCCAGGATTCTTAGGCCAAGGGACCTGAAATCCCTCGCAGGTTGGTTCTCTGCTGCTGGGCTTCTAACCCTGACAGCCCCGGACCCCAATGCCTGGTAGATTGGTTCTCTTCCAGGACCGGCTCTCGTCGCCTCTGTCCCTGGCTTGCAGTTTCTCCTCTGCCTCACGGACTCCTCAGCTACAGCTGAACTGTCCCTCCTTCTCTGGGACTAGTCTCACTCCTGAGCTAGGTCTTCCAGTTCTCTCTAACCCTGCCCCCAGTTCCAGCTTTTATAGGGGCAGCCAGCTCCCCCTGCTGGCCTGGGACAGGAGGTGCTGTATGCTAATTGTCCCTAACCAGTGGACCTCCCTCCTGCTCTCAGACACAGATTATTGTTTGTGGCATCCAGGCCTGGGGTGACACATTCTCCCCTAGTAAAATTTAGTACTTCGGACTAAACAGGAACCACAAATACAGGGTATAAATGACAACATAACATATACACAAGTATATTTTGTCCTTGAGGTCACAGCGCTTCCGTGACCGGGTGTCCATGTCAACCAACAAGGTGAAGTTTTCCACGGTGTGGGGACCTGTTTCCATAAACCCCAAGTTCCTGGCCTTGGGCGTGGCGACAAGGCTGAGCTCTCTACTTTGGGCCACAAGGAGGCCACACCGGACAGATTTTTCTTCCGTGGCCATCTTCGAAAGAGGGCACCAAGTGCAACTATCTACAAGACAGTTCCGGTTATTCAGCGTCCATAACCTGTTAGTCCATGAACTAGAAAGACTGGAAAAACATAATTAGCAACCAGGCAACAAACATAAAACATTTACAATATACAGCATTTAGATCTTCCAGCGAGCTGGTATTTGCCCCCTAGTGCTCCGGGTTGACCTGCGTAACCCACTGTCCGGTGGTGGTCTAACCTGACTTTCCCCACTAGCATTCAGGGTACAGCTTCTAGCTGGGTTTACAGGCAGTGCAGGCAGCTATCTGCGGGTCCTTTGGCTTACCGCAGGTATGGCAGGCTCACTGTCAGCAGAGGGTTGACTCTCTTGGGCTGCTGGCATGGGTTCTTCTGCCTCTAGGGCTGCTTGGTCTTCTAATTCCTCCTGCTCTCCTGTAGGTTCCTGCTGGGTTGGTTGAAGGAAGTGTAGGACGGGTACCACTATTGCATCATTTATCCGAGTCCAGGACCGGGGGAACTCTCCAAGAACTGTGCTGATCATTTCTTTCTTGTCTTCTGCGGGTTCAAGGTCATCTTGATCTTCTCCTGCACTCTGTAGTTGCTTGGGGCACCTTTTTAGGTGGTCTCTGGAGACGGTGCTAGTGGTTTCTCCTCCATCCTTGGTAATTACACATACCTTCGGGTTGTTGTGGTTGGACTGCAGTACTGTGTACGGGTCGCTCTCCCACTGGTCATCTAGCTTGTGAAGCCTTCTCTTCCGCTTCAGGACCTGCTCACCAGGTTCCAGGGGACCAGCAGGGGCGTGTTGGTTGAAGAGCCTCTCTTGCTTTTCTCTCGCTTGAGCCAGACTCCTCTCCACACTCTCCTGTACCTTCTTGTACTGTAGCCGCCGTTCCGTATCCCAGTCCGCGTCTGGGGAGGTGTCCTCGGGGGTCAGGACTCCCATCTCCAGGTCTATCGGCAGCTTACCTGGTCTTGCCCTCATCAGGTAAGCCGGGGTGCAATTTGTAGCATTCACCAGGATATGGTTGTATAAGTCTATCAGGTCTGGCAGCTTCTCCGGCCACAGGCTGCGTTCTTCCAGGGGCAACGTTTTGAGGAGATCAATGACGATATTATTCATTTTCTCACATAGCCCGTTGGTTTGTGGGTGGTAAGACGTTGTCCGAATCTTCTTACAGCCGTAGAGGTTGCAGAACTCCTGGAAGATTTCAGCCTCAAACCCTGGACCTTGATCTGTCAAGTCCTGTTCCGGATACCCGTGTGGACGGCAGAAGTGTTGTTGGAAGGCTCTGGCCGCTGTTTGGGCTGTCAAGTCTTTAACAGGAACCACCACCAGGAACCGGGAATAGTGGTCCACTATTGTCAGGGCATAGACGTAGCCCAACCGGCTTGGAGCCAGTTTTACATGGTCCAGAGCTACCAGCTCAAGAGGCTGCCTGGTGATGATGGGCATCAAGGGCGTCTTCTGGCTGGTACCGTCCTTCCTTCTGAGGTTACATGGGCCGCAGTCCCTGCACCACTTCTCTATGGCCCCTCTCATTCCGACCCAGTAGAACCGCTCTCTCAGTAGGAACTCCAGTTTCTTCCACCTGAAGTGTCCCGCTCTGTCATGGTAGGCCTCCAGGACCATTGCTGCATCTCGTCTCGGGACCACTACCTGCCAGGTCAGCTCGTGCGTCCGGTGGTTGACAAGCCTTCTGCACAGCTTACCTTCGTAGAGGAATAGCCTGCTTTTCTCCTTCCATAACTGCTTGGCTTCCTCTGGAGCGTCCGAGCCAGGGCTAGCGTCTGCCTGGGTCAACAGGTCTTTCACCAGGCGAATTGCAGGGTCACTATCTTGCGTTTCAGCCCAGCCGTGGTGAGGTAAGGGATTGAACATGACAGTGGTCAAGTCTTTGTCTCTTACACGGTGGGAGTACTGAGTGGCCCCGTACCGGTGGAATGCAGGGAGCTCTATTTCCTCCAACTCATCTGGATCTTCTCCCTCATCAGGCAAGTGGGGAATTCTCGATAGGGCATCTGCATTGGCATTGGCTCGGCCTGCCCGGTACTTGATGGTGAAGTCATAGTTTGCTAGCCGGGCCATCCACCGCTGCTCTAGGGCACCAAGTCTCGCATTGTCCAGATGTGTCTACGGATTGTTGTCCGTGTACACAGTGCACTTCACAGAGGCCAGGTAATGCTTGAAACGTTCTGTTACGTCCCACACCACTGCCAAGGACTCCAGCTTAAAGGAGCTGTAATTCTCCGGGTTTCTCTCGGTGGGCCTCAGCTTCCGGCTGGCGTACGCGATCACCCTTTCTCTGCCCTGTTGGTTCTGTGACAGTACGGCTCCCAGCCCCACATTACTGGCGTCTGTGTGGAGGATAAAAGGCTGGTCATAATCAGGGTAGGCCAGGATCTCATCCCCCGTGAGGGCCATCTTCAGCTGGCGGAAGGACTCCTCTTCCGGCTTGTCTCACTTGAAGGGTGGCTTTTGGCTTCTGGTCTTAGATTGTCCTATAAGGAGGTCCTGCATAGGGGCTGCCATCTTGGTGAACCTGGGGATGAACCTTTGGTAGTAGCCTACCAACCCGAGGAACTGCCTCACTTCTTTTATGTTAGAGGGGCTTGGCCAGTTCTTTATTGCCGTGATTTTGTCATGGTCGGGGGCTACTCCTTCTGCACTCACCACATGTCCCAGGTACTGTACCTTCGGCTTTAACAGATGGCACTTGGAGGGTTTCACTTTCATGCCAAAGCCTGCCAGGGCATCGAACACCTCGGCCAGGTGCTTTAGATGGTCCTCGTAAGTCTTCGAATAGACAATCACGTCGTCCAGGTAAAGTAGGACCGTCTCAAAGTTTCGGTGCCCTAAACAGCATTCCATCAGCCTCTGGAAGGTCCCGGGTGCGTTGCAGAGCCCGAACGGCATATAGTTGAATTCACTTAATCCCATCGGGGTGGTGAAGGCGGTCTTCTCCTTATCAGCCTCTGCCACAGGAACCTGCCAGTACCCACTAGTAAGGTCCAAAGTAGAGAAGAAATTAGCTGAATTTAGTGCGACCAAAGACTCCTCTATTCTAGGCAACGGGTATGCGTCTTTATGGGTGATACGATTGACTTCTCTATAGTCCACGCACATTCTCATAGTACAGTCTTTCTTTTTTACCAGAACCAAGGGGGCTGCCCAGGGGCTACAACTGTCTCTAATGACCCCGGCTTCCTTCATTTCTCTCAGCATGCCCTTTGCGTTCTTATAGTGTGCGGGGTGGTACAGATCTGTATCTTTCTTTTATTGGTGGGTGGCTCCCCATGGGGATGTGGTGTTCTACCCCTTTCACTCTGCCGAAGTCTAGCGGGTGCTTACTAAAGATTCTCTCGTACTCTTGAACCACCCGGTAGACTCCTTGTTTTTGGTGCAAGGGAGTGGAGTCAGCACCCACGTGGAGTTTCTGGCACCAGTCCTCCTTGGGTTTCTGGGAACCATTACCCTCTGCTTGGGGAGATGGAGGCAAGGGTTCCATGGCCCTGACAGCATTGTGTTCAACAGTATACAATTTGGCTAGTGTAGCGTACCAAGGCAAGTGTACTTCCCTTTCCCCAATGTTTAAGATCCAGACGGGCACCCTTCCATGGCGGACATCGACCACCCCCTGGGCTGTCAAAATGGTGGGCCTGCTGTCTGAGTACACGGGTTCTACCATGGCTTGGTAGTCTCTCCCTCTTAACCCGATTGCATTCCGACACCAGATCATTTCACTTTTGGGGGGCATGGCAATGGGGAACGGGTCGCTCATCCATTCCTCACGCTACCGATCTCACCACCAGACAGTTCTACCTGTTGCCATCTCATCAGGGCTCTTATCTCCTTCTGGAGGACCCTTTGCTGGCTGGAGCTCACATTCATCACCACCTGCTGCAAAATTACAATTGCTTCTGAAAGACAATTTTCAATCACATTAGTACCCAAGGTTATTTTAGGGTGACTTTCTCGACGGTCAATGTCCACAATGATCACTCCCTGTGCCGGCAGTTCAACTTTACCAATCTTAATGGTCATCTCTCTGAACCCCACCTGCGGCACGGGTTGACCATTGCTGGCGATGATGCTCAAGTCATCATCTGGATAACGAGTTATATCAGTGTCACTCCAGTACTGCTTGAAAAGTACATATTGGATGGTAGTCACTTGGGACCCGGTGTCCAGCAGTGCACTCATGGGGATACCGTCCAGCACTACGGGTAAAACCGGGTGTTCCCCTACCTACTTATCACGCCAATTAGATGGGCCTGATGACCTTATGCCTGGGGGTTGGCCCTTTGCCCCAGGTCGGACCCATTTAAAGTACAGTACCTGGCTACATGTCCCGGCTGGCTGCAACGGCGGCAAATCGGCTGTCCATCCTCAGTGTAATGATCGGCGGGCCTCCCTCTGAACGACGGGATCCTCCTCCGTCGACGCCACGGGACATCCTCCGGACTGGAAGCCAGCTTGATTGGTCCTGACGGGTCCATCTGTAACGACTGTACGGTCCTGGACAATGCAGCAACACTCTTTGTTAGTTCTTGGACCTGATGGTGCAGGTTTGCAGGCGGGGATGGATTTAGGGCCTGCGCATCAGCCCCCACAAGGTCTGCGGGATAGGGCGCCGCCCCCTGGTGGTAAGGGATGGCAGGGCGCCGGGAAGCTACAGCGCCACCCGGTGCAGGTTCTCGGAGCACCCGGATGGCCCTATCGTTGAACTGTGCAAAAGTCAAATCGGGGTTCTGTAGGGCCATGAGGCGCAGCTGGGTTCTGTGGGCGCTGGACAGCAGACCTTCTATGAACTGGTCAGTCAATAGTTTATCTGTATCCTGCACGCTGCCAGGGTCAGCTTGCTTAATTGCCCCCAAGGCTTCCTGTAAATTTAGGGCATAATCTCGGATGCTATCTTGAGCTCGCTGCTTACATCCATAGAACCGCATTTTGATTTCTGCTGAGGTACGGGTATCAAAGGTGTCCCGTAGACGGGTCAGAACCCCCCTTACAGTCCTTTTCTCCTCAGCTGTCCAAGACTTTACCTCCCGCTGGGCCGCACCAGTTAACTGCCCTATCAGTATGCTTACCTTCTGTTCTTCTGTCAGGGGATAAACTTTGAACAGGCTATACAGCCTTTCTTTAAAGTCGCCCAAGGTATGCGACTCGCCGGCATACTGGGGCAGCCAGGCCGCTCCGGGGATATAGGCAGGGGTGGATTAAGAGTAGCAAGGGCCCCGGGCAGTTTAGAAGGCGCGGGCCCCCTCCACACACCTGATTTATCACGTGACATGTCACATGATCCCCTGTGATAGATCATGTGATAGTTCACAGGAAATTAATTTGGCATAATATTAATTGTGCTGCCTCATCTGAGAGCAGCACAATATTGGGGCAGATACCCTGATTCCAGCGATGTGTCACTTTTTCAGCTACTTGTTGCCATTTTGAGAAAATCACCGTTTTATCTGCTGCAGATCTAGCAGCTCTCTGAATGCTGCGCTCTGTATAGCCCCACCCACACCACTGATTGGCAGCTTTCTGCCCATGCTCAGTGTACACAGAAATCTACTGATCAGTGATGGGGGTGGGGTCCTACAGAACTTACTAGTCATCTAGTGATAATTACCTTCTGACAAATCAATGATTTTATCAAAACAACACTAAGCAGCCCAGTAAGTGACACATTACTGGAATCAGTGCCTCTAACCCTACATTATGCTGCTCTCAGATTAGGTGGCAAAAACCTGATGACAGATTCCCTTTAAAAGAGCTGTAAAGACAAAAAAGTTTGTATTAAAAAAAATACAAGCCATTTGTTAAATTAACTTTTTTTCATTGTTAATTCACATTAGACTGTATCTTCAACACTTTTGTCAGCAGGTCTTATTACAGACTCTGAATAGGGCAGCTCTCTCCCTCTCCCTCAGCAGAAAGTCACAGCATGGTTAAAAAACTGGATCTTTTATGATTTTCTCATAATAAATAAAAAGGACATGCAAGTCCTCCAAACTATTTTTCGTTTCTCTATAGGGGAGGTCCTAAATCTTTCTTGCTCTTTAGTTGATCACATGTCAAAAATGCAAAGCATTTACTATGAACTCGCCTAAAAAAATATACACTTGGAGAGTAATATCATCATCTGCATGTAAATATTCCTTGACTCTAAGGGCTCGCTCACACTGTCGTATAACACGGCCGAATGCTATGTGATGTTTTATCGGATAGGACTCGGCTCTATGTTATACTATGGGACAGTGCGATTATTGGCATGAGAAAATAATCTCATTCGATATTCGGACCATGTGCACCCATACAAGTCTATGGGTGCACGTAAAACATTGGACTGCACTCGGATGTCATCCAAGTGCAGTCCGATGAACACTCACAGAGACTATGGAGAAGATGGAGAAAGTAAGTTCTCCATCTTCTCCATATCTGTGCTGCGAGAGAATCGGATCACACTCAGTTGAAGCTCTGACAGAGTTTGAGCCGAGTGTCATTAGCTTAATTGGCCCTATTCTCTTGCGGCCCTATTCTCTTGCATGAGAGAATATATGGCTTAGTGAGTGGACCCTAAAACTGAATAGTAGTGACGGACAGGCACCACACAAGCGGGATCCATGTAGCTCTCAGATGTCATGTAGGTAGGGCTTCATTCCATGGGGTAGAGCTTAATTTCAAGGTATATAAAAAAAATGGACTTCAAATAAAAATTAAATAAACACAAAAAGCACTAATTGAATTATTTTTTTCATATTTATGTTTGCAGCCCCTTTAAAAACCCTTTGAGGACCAAGGCACATATATGTCCCATAGTTTTAAACTGGAAAAAAAATTGATTGAATAAAATTTAAGGTCCTCCAAGGTTTAAGTAGGTCATAAATTCATATGAATACTTGCTCATACAATTGCACATGCCAAAAGATGAAGAAGAACAGAATCAAAAATATGACATTAAGTGGAGCACTTACAGGTATTCAAGGTGAAAGAGACCAGCAAAGGCATCGTCTCGAATGACAGTAAATGAGTTAGAATTCAGCAAGCTGAAAATGAAGACAGCAGGTTAGAAGCGAACCAGACTTTATGGTGCTCAGAATTAGTCAAGCAGAATTTATTGACTGCTCTTGCAAAACACTGAGACTCCCGCTGTGTATAGATGGCTCCGTGCGGCCTCCCGCTGTGTATAGATGGCGCCGTGCGACCTCCCACTGTGTATAGATGGCGCCGTGCGGCCTCCCGCTGTGTATAGATGGCACCGTATAGATGGCTACGTGCGGCCTCCTGCTGAGTATACGTGTATAGCTGGCTACGTGCGGCCTCCTGCTGAGTATAGATGCCGCACGGCGCTCCCCCCAGAGACAGCAGGAGGCCGCACAGCGCCATCTATACTCAGCGGGAGACCGCACGTAGCGATCTATACACAGCAGGAGGCCGCACGGCGACATCTATACTCAGCGGGGGGCCGCACGTAGCCATCTATACACAGCGGGGGGCGCACGTAGCCATAGCCATCTATACACAGCGGGGGGGGCGCACGGCGCCGTCTATAAACAGCGAGGGGCCGCACGTAGCCATCTATACACAGCGGGAGGCTGCACGGAGCCCCCCCAGAGACATCAGGAGGCCGCACGGCGCCAACTATACTCAGCAGGAGGCCGCATGCAGTCATACACACACACAAACATATACAGACACGCATAAACACATTTGAAACACAAAAATACATACAAACAGGCATCACACAATGACATCTGCCCACACACACACACACACACACAGACAGACATCACACACACACACACCTGCCCACACACACACCTGCCCACACACACACACCTGCCCACATACACATCTGTGTGTGTGTATGTATAGTGTGTGTGTATAATGTGTGTGTATGTATACTGTGTGTGTATGTATAGTGTGTGTGTGTGTGTGTATAATTTGTGTGTGTGTATTTTTTTTTTAAGTTAAAAACAAGTAAAATGCTTGTGGCATCAATATCAAGACTCCAGATATAAGGGCCTATTCACACTGAATTTTGCAATGCATTCATCTCCTCTTTCCAGGCTTCTATCTAAATCCCTGAAAAATGGCATTCAGATGTGCCTTGACATAGCCATTGATTTGAACAAAGGCAAACCGAGGCTAAAGTCTGAATCTTTAGGCTCCATTTTCTCTGCTTTCAGATGTCTCATTTCAGACAGCACAATCCTGAATTTCAGGGATTCAGTTGTAAGCCTTGTGTAAAGACCTGAATGCAGCGCTGAATGTAGTGTGAATAGGTCCTTACATCCTACACCACCTCAGGGGATTGTTGTTATGGAGTATTGCCCCTGGGTGGCCGCAGTTATGACCACCACCAGGGCTCGCGGTCACCCACCCTAACTTTGGTATTCTGGGGAGCTGGTATAATGAATATCTGAGAAGAGCCCTAGAGAAGCAAGAACATTGGACAACCAAAAGGTGGTGGCCTCAAGTCAGGTGTAGTGTTCAACAGGGCAAGACTTTCTAACCTGCCCACACACACACACACACACACATATACACACACACACCTGCCCACACAGACACACACACACACCTGCCCACACAGACACACACACACCGGCCCACACACACACACACACACACACCTGCCCACACACATACACATCTGCCCACACACACACACACACACACCTGCCCACACACACACACACCTGCCCACACACAAACACACCTGCCCACACACAAACACACCTGCCCACACACACACCTGCCCACACACACACACACCTGCCCACACACATACACACCTGTCCACACACACACACCAACACCTGCCCACACACACACACACCTGCCCACACACACACACACCTGCCCACACACACACACACACCTGCCCACACACACACACACACCTGCCCACACACACATCTGCCCACACAGACACCTGCCCGCAAACACACACACACACCCATATACACACACCTGCCCACACACACACCTGCCCACACACACACCCACACCTGCTCACACAGACACCTGCCCACACACACACACACACACACATATACACACACACACATATACACACACACACCTGCCCACACAGACACACACACATATACACACACACACATATACACACACACACCTGCCCACACAGACACCTGCCCCCACAGACACCTGCCCACAAACACACACACACCTGCCCACACACACATCTGCTCACACACACACACACTCACCATCCCCCGGCTCAATTCCTCCTGCCTGCTCTCTCTCTTTTCCGGTGCAGCACTGCAGGCCGGGGCGCACTGTGTGACGTCACAGCTAGGAGACACAGCCGCGCACAGGGCCATGTCTCCTAGCAGTGACGCGGCCGGGCCAGCACAGGGAAGTTAACTGCTGCAGTGCTGGCCCGGCCGATGAAGAAGTAGCGGTGGCCGCTGCTGGGGGAGCAGTCCAAGCCCCCCCCTCCCGCCACTGCTACCGCTATGTGCCGCGGCGGCCCGCACATATAATGAGGGCAATCCGGCATTAGACACCCCGCCTGGAGCCGTGGACCCCCTGCAGGCTCGGGAACCTGGGCGGTCGCCCGGATTGCCCTCATTATAATCCGCCTATGGATATAGGGCATGGAAAACGGCATCACAGCTGCAGCGGCTACGCTGGTGGTAGAGGGTCCCTCCGCGTCCGACATCTTCCTCCCTCCTAATTAACCGTGGCCTACCTTCTGGCGATCCTCTTCTGTAGGCCGCGGCTTCCCTCGCGATGCTCTGGGAGAGGACCTTGCGTTGCTCGGTGATGACGTCGGCATCCGCTGGATCTCCATCCAGGACCTTGAGCAGCGTCTCAGCGTAGGGCGGGGCTTCAGGTCTCACGCGTTTTTGGACGTCCACGCCCCTCTTCTTCCCGCGCGTCGTCCCGAAGATGGCGCCCGATGGCGGGAAACGGCTCCGATTGGAGGGAAATGGCCCCAAATGGCGGGAAACTTCACTCAGATATGTATAGAGTCTTTTCCAGGCACGCAATACCCATTTGTGGCGGGTTGGTCACAATTCTGCCGACTACGCCAAAGCTGACTCCCCCCCTGGGCCGTGGGGTACCCGGAACCGGGCCTTCTAGTGTACGGTGCTGATGGGGGTAGTAGTGGCAACCCGATCCCGTGGCTCAGGGTGGTCAGACCATATGGTGGCAGTCTATTTATCAGTGTTTTGAATGTCCGACTACGCCACCCGTGGATTGCGGTTGGAGATAACCGCCGCTGCAAGGCAGACCGCTGAGGCTGGTGTTGGTGTGCAGCACAGGGGTAGGATAACTCCCCATGGGAAGAGTGTAGCCTCAGGGCAGTGTAGGTGGATGTTGGGGGTGATAGTGCAGGCCGCAATAGTAAGAGTTCAGAGTCCGCTTCAAACAGTTCAGGGTCTTTATTGTAGATATTATTAATGGCCCAACAGTACCGGTTAGGAATGGGCCTGGGTGTCTGAGAGCAATCGGGCGAGCCCCACTGGTCAGGGTGAGTGTGTAGGCCTACCGTTCTCTCTATGCTCTTTCTGACTATCCCCCTTTTCGTGGTGTAATAGCCCACGTCCCTGAGCTGGCCGTGTACTTCTCTCCTGTATGGCTTGCGACTCAGGCCTTGGGTACCTGTTTGTTGCTCCTCGATGTACTGGTCCCTCTGTGTGGCGGAGCCTCCAGGCTTCTTAGGCCAAGGGACCTGAAATCCCTCGCAGCTTGGTTCTCTGCTGCTGGGCTTGTAACCCTGACAGCCTCGGACCCCAATGTCCAGTAGATTGGTTCTCTGCCAGGACCGGCTCTCGTCGCCTCTGTCCCTGGCTTGCAGTTTCTCCTCTGCCTCACGGACTCCTCAGCAACAGCTGAACTGTCCCTCCTTCTCTGGGACTAGTCTCACTCCTGAGCTAGGTCTTCCAGTTCTCTCTAACCCTGCCCCCAGTTCCAGCTTTTATAGGGGCAGCCAGCTCCCCCTGCTGGCCTGGGACAGGAGGTGCTGTATGCTAATTGTCCCTAACCAGGGGACCTCCCTCCTGCTTTCAGAAACAGATTATTGTTTGTGGCATCCAGGCCTGGGGTGACACACACACACTGCTCTATATTTAGTATGATGCCCCCACTCCTCCATATATATAGCATGATAGTCCCACTGCTCCATATACAGGTGCATCTCACTAAATTAGAATATCATCAAAAAGTTAATTTATTTCAGTTCTTCAATACAAAAAGCTGTCTTTCAGCTCATCTGCATTGTTGGGTCTGGTGTCTCTCATCTTCCTCTTGACAATACCCCATAGATTCTCAATAATAGATTCTCTATGGGGTTAAGGTCAGGCGAGTTTGCTGCCAATCAAGCACAGTGATACTGTTGTGTGTAAACCAGGTATTGGTACTTTTGGCCGTGTGGACAGGGGCCAAGTCCTGCTGGAGAATGACATTTCTATCTCCAAAAAGCTTGTCGGCAGAGGGAAGCATGAAGTGCTGTAAAATGTCCTGGTAGCCGGCTGTGCTGACTTTGGTCTTGATAAAACACAGTGGACCTCCACCAGCAGATGACATGGCCTCCCAAACCATCACTGATTGTGGAGCCTTCACACTAGACCTCAAGCAGCTTGGATTGTGGACTCTCCACTCTTCCTCCAGACTCTGGGACCTTGATTTCCAAATGAAAATTGGAACTCTAGGACCTTGTGGAGTGTGTCAATGACTGCCTTCTGGACATCTGTCAAGTCAGCAGTCTTCCTCATGATTGTGGAGCATACTGAAACAGTATTGAAGAACTGGAATAAATTAACTTTTTGAAGATATTCTAATTTAGTGAGATGCACCTGTATATACTATGATGGTCCCACTGCCCCACATACATATAGTATAATGGCCCCACTACTCCATATGTAGTATGATGGACCCACTACTCCAGATATATAGTAGGATGGCTCCACTGCCCGATCATTTAAAAAAATATCTCACTTAATCCTGATTCCCTACATCACGGCCTCTGTCTCCTCTTCCATGGCGGGACAGCAGAGCAGAGCGATGCAATGATGTCACCGAGCCACCTCCGTGAGTATGCTGACATCTCGTTAACCGCAGGCCTATGGCGATCTGTGGCATATGAAAGAGATAGTGATAGGGCAGGGAGCTTGTGTCCCACTGCTTTATCATGCGACGCCTCTGCATAAGAGACATTAGGGCTACATTAGCTACGTCACAGAAGACACTGGGGCTGGAGTATATAGAATAGGAGACACTGGGGCTGGCGTATATTCATCACAGGATACATTGGGGCTAGAGCATATACATCACAGAAGAAGCTGGAGTATATAGAATAGGAGACACAGGGGCTGGAGTATATAGAATAGGAGACACTGGGGCTGGCGTATATTCATCACAGGATACATTGGGGCTAGAGCATATACATCACAGAAGAAGCTGGAGTATATAGAATAGGAGACACTGGGGCTGGAGTATATAGAATAGGAGACACTGGGGCTGGCGTATATTCATCACAGGATACATTGGGGCTAGAGCATATACATCACAGAAGAAGCTGGAGTTTATAGAATAGGAGACACTGGGGCTGGAGTATATAGAATAGGAGACACTGGGGCTGGCGTATATTCATCACAGGATACATTGGGGCTAGAGCATATACATCACAGAAGAAGCTGGAGTATATAGAATAGGAGACACTGGGGCTGGAGTACATAGAATAGGAGACACTGGGGCTGGCGCATATACAGTTCTGCTCAAAAGTTTACATACCCCGGCAGAATTTTTCCTTTCTTGGCCTTGTTTCAGAGAAAATGAATGATAACAAAAACACTTTTTCTCCACTCATGGTTATTGGTTGGGGGAAGCCATTTACTGTCACATTTCTGTGTTTTCTCTTTTTAAATCTTAATGACAACTAGTGATGAGCGAGCATGCTCGCTACTGCTCGGTGCTCGCCCGAGTATCTCACTGCTCGAGATGCTCTGCGCTCACCGAGTATTTCCGGGTTGGTCGGGCGGGAAGTCGGGACCCATCCCTGCATGTTTGGTGCTCTTTACAGAGCCAATGAACATGCAGGGATTGCCTGCCATGCACTGTAATGCCATAGCCATGTTGGTTGTGGGCATTACAGTGATTGGCTGGCTGCACAGCGTCATCAGGTCTATATCTGACCTGGCACCGCCATGCTCATCACAGTCACTCCGGATCAGACAGTGTAGGGAGAGCTGCTGCTGCGTTAGGGAGAGATTTGATCGTGCATTAGGTAGTGTAGTGAGAAAAACCGCACATTACACATATCCATCTCAACAAACAGTCCTTCTGAGGACTAATCCATCTGCAGAGATATCAGGCAGGCAGTGTAAATAGGCAGGCAGGCAGTGTATATAGCAGACTGCAGTGCATATAGCACAAGAGGCTCCATTCTAATTCTGCCTTCTGCTGCTGTTAGATATTTCTATACAAAGGCCCAGGTCTCAGGGGCGAGGAATACTTTTCTTTGGATCTTAATCCTCATTATTTGCTTATAAAGCAATCCAGAGAACACCGTTTTTCTGCACCATTTGCTTGTTGGCACTGCAGAATACAGCCAGGTCCTTTCCATATTAGAGCGCTAGAAATCCAGCTATTTAAAACTGTGTTTTCTCCGTCACACAGATCACATATACGTTGTCAGAAAATACTGCCATTTCTGGCCTCCATTTTTTCAGTGTGTCAGTGAAGCAATTCACAGCAGTTTGCTGTTCACACTACTTACCTACAGGCCAGGTATTTAAAACTCTGTTTTCTCCATCACACCGATCACATATAACTTCGCTTCAAACTCAATCATTTGTAGTGAGCGTGGAAGATACTATCCTCCATTTAAAATGGGCAAGGCACGTGGTAAGGGACGGGGAACTGGACGTGATGGTAATGGTGCATGCAGAGGCCGAGGACAAGGCCGTGGGCAAGCCGAAATTGTGCCACAACAAACACCCACATCTTCTCGCCTGACCTTCCTGTCCCAATTTCTAGGGGACCGCAGCACACCACTATTGAACCCAGATCAGTGTCAAAAGGTTGTTGGTTGGATAGCGGATAATGCTTCCAGTCACTTAGCCACCACCACCACCACCACCCTGTCTTCCACACGGTCAAGTCTCAGTAGCCGTGAGTCTGGACCTCATATTCCTCACCCTGATCCTCCTTCCTCCCACCATGCCGAGTACCCAGAGACAATTGATCCCACACTTGGACAATCTGAAGAGCTGTTCACTTTTCCATTTATAGATTCGGGCCTCTCTCCCGGTCCACTTGAAGCGGGGCAAGAGGAGATCACGTGTAGCGATGCCCAAATATTTGAGCAGCCACGGTCACACGAAGGCGCCGGTGGGAAACTGTGACAAGAGGTGGACGATGTGAGACACAATTGGCAGAAAGTCAGGAATAGTACCAGGGTGCAGAAGTGGGAGACGAGGTGGTGGATGATATAGTAACTGACCCAACCTGGCAGGAGGACATGCAGAGCAAGGACAGCAGCACACAGGGGGAGGGAGGCAGAGCACCCCAACAGGCAGGAAGAAGCAGTGTGGTGGCCGCAGACAGAAGGCAGGCTACCATTTCCCGTAACACCAACATGAAGGAAGTTGCCACTACAACTGTTAGGTCTTCCCGAGTCTGGTTGTTTTTTAAAGACTCTGCCGATAACTCCAAAAAGGCCATTTGCATCACGAGCCAGACCAGCATCAGCAGGGGTGGCAAAACGACCAGCCTGACCACCACCAGCATGATGAGGCACATGGCAGCAAAGCACTCGACTTTGTGGGCCGAACACCAGGGTCCAGGAACAGTGTCTACAGGTGGCACCATTGCTTCTTCTGCTGTTGTGCATGCAAGTCAATCCCCTGTCCATAGTGCATGCAAAGATGCCTCCTGCCCTGCTCCTGTCATTGCACACTCTCAAGTAGCAGCATCAGGAAGCACGTCCATGTCCTTGTCCCAGCGCAGCGTTCAGTTGTTCATACTCCAGTACTTGGAATGCAAGCGCAAATATGCAGCCAACGTCCCACAGGCCACACTACTAAATTCTCACAATTCACGACTGCTTGGCTCGAAATGTTGCCTTTTAGGCTTGTGGAAACAGAAGCATTCCGCAACCTGATGGCGGCAGCCGTCCCTCGGTACTCTGTCCCCAGCCGCCACTATTTCTCCCAGTGTGCCGTCCCCACATTACACAAGCAAGTGTCCCAAAACATTAGCCGTGCCCTCAACAACGCAGTTACCGGTAAAGTCCACCTAAACACGGACACGTGGACAAGTGCTTGTGGGCAGGGACGGTACATCTCGCTGATGGCACACTGGGTTAACATAGTGGAAGCCGGGACCCAGTCGGACCTTGGGACGGAACACGTCCTCCCGACGCCAAGGATTGCAGGCCCTAGGTCAATCAGGGTTGCCCCCACGGTCTACAGCTCCTGAACCTCATGCTCCTCAGCCTGCTCCTCCTCCTCAGCCTCCATCTCCGAAATGACCACATCAGTCACAAGCTGGAAGCACTGCAGCACTGCCTCGGCCAAGCGGCAACAGGCTGTGCTGAAGCTAATATGCTTAGGTGAAAAAACACACAATGCTGAAGAGTTATGGACAGCTCTGAAAGAGCAGGCAGATCTGTGGCTCAAACCGCTGAACCTACAGCCAGGCATGGTCGCGTGTGACAATGGCTGGAACCTGGTGGCGGCTCAGAGGCGAGGCGAGCTCACACACGTACCATGCCTGGCCCATGTGCTTAACCTCGTGGTTCAGCGGTTACTCAAATCCTACCCGGAGCTGCCGGATCTGCTTGTTAAAGTATGCCGCCTGTGTGCCCATTTTAGAAAGTCAGCTACAGCTTCCGCTGCCCTTGCAGTGTTTCAGCAGCGTTTGCAGCTTCTGGCTCACAGACTGGTGTGTGATGTCCCCACACGTTGGAACTCTACATTGCAGATGTTGGGAAGGATTTGTGAGCAGAAGAGGGCAGTTGTTGAGTACCAGCATCAAAAAGGCTATCGGTATTCAGTTCAGACTCCACACATAAGACCTCAGTAGTGGACGTGGATGTCAGACATATGTACCATCCTCCAAAACTTTGAGGACTCCACCAAGATGGTGAGCGGCGATGACGCCATAATTAGCGTCACCATCCCGCTTCTCTGTCTTCTGAAACGCTCTCTGCTCACAATCAAAGATGATGCATTGCAGGCGGAGCATGATAAGATGTGTTATGCACACGCCCGGGCTAAGCGGCGTGTGCGTGGGATTGGTAGTGATTCCACTGGACCGTGCCGGAGAGTGAATGCCTGGAGGGGCGTGACTAAGTATTCACCCGATCCGACCAGGGTCGCACGACGGCATACGACGCCAGTGCACCAAGGAGGAACCGAGCAGAGGGACCAGGTGCTACTCCAGGACAGACCCCGGACACGGCTGTTGACCCACACAGGGGAATACAGGAACAGGCTGGTAGGCTGGCACACAGACTGGTATGCAGGCAGGCGGGTATGCAGGCAGGGGGGTAAAGGCAAGCACAGCTAGAGTGCAGACAGGGAGGCACTAGCAGGTAGGAACACAGGCGGGATAGGACCCAGTACACACCGGGACTCAGGAACAATACAGGCAGAGGGTTACAGGCAAGCACAGCTAGAGTGCCGACAAGGCTGAGCAGGGAGGACAGGGCTCTGTTCACACGGAACAGACAGGAAGGGAAAGACAGAGCCAGATACTCACACAGTACTTGCAGAGACAATAAGCAGGAGTTAGGTACGAGTTCAGACTCTGCAGAAAAAGGAAGGGAACGGACATAGAGGCAAAACAGGTAAAGGACAGGAGAGAGTTCAGACTGGAACTGAGTGTACGGAGGAGACCGACACTGCAGAGGGATACAGGAGCGGGTCTGGGAATACGGCCCCCAGAGAGGCGGAACGAACAGGCAAGGAGCGTGTTCAGACAGGACAGACCAGACGCAGGAGCGGGTCTAGGAAATCGGCCACTAGAAGGCGGAACGAACAGGCAAGGAGCGTGTTCAGACAGGACAGACCAGACACAGGAGCGGGTCTAGGAAATCGGCCACTAGAAGGCGAGAGGAACAGGCTAGGAGCGTGTTCAGACAGGACAGACAAGAGAACACAGAAAGGAGTCAGTTCAGACACGGGAGCTGAAACCGCAAAGCAGGAGACATACAGGACTCAGTTCAGACACGGGAGCTGATACCGCAAAGCAGGAGACATACAGGACTCAGTTCAGACACGGGAGCTGATACCGCAAAGCAGGAGACATACAGGACTCAGTTCAGACACGGGAACTGATACAAAAAGCAGGAGACAAGAGACGGGACCTGGCACCTTCAGAGTGCAAGCACACACTGAAGGAAACACTATGCTCAGGCAGGGATAGAAGGGAGCTGCTGAGCTATATACCAAGTGACAGACAGCAATAGGCTGAGGACGCACAAGGGGTGTGACCCACAGCAGGTACAAAAGGCAGGAAGTGATCGGGCGCCGCCCTTAAGCAGCAGAAACAGACACAAACAGACAGCATGGAGGGAAGCCAGAGAGACATTCTGGACAGGAGATCAAGTGCGCCCTCTTGCACAGTGGGAGATGGACCACCATGCAAGGACGCCGCCAGGTATGTTACAGTACCTCCCCCCTTACGCCCCCTCTTCTTCAGGCCTGCCAGAATCTTCCGCAGGGAATTCGAGGGCCAGTCGTTCACTGGGTTGGAGGGGGACAGAGACTTAAGGGTAATCTCTGCTTCGAGGTACATCTTGTCAAGCTCACAGGAAGAAATAGACGGGTTATCACGTACATAATGAGGAAAAGTCACTGTCTCTTTGTTATCTGGTGGTATCCCGGAGGATTCAGGAAACAACTGGAGGTCCTCCGCCGGGTCAGAAGAGTGCAGAGGCTCAGAGAAAACAACTGCTTCAGAGTACACTAGGTCGGACTCACTGGAGGAAGCAGGCGAGGTATCGGGTACCGAGTATAGGAAAGTCTCTGTCCATTCACCACCAGGTGGCACCCCGAAGGGTTCTGGAGACAGCTGGCGGTCCTCCGCCTGGTCAGAGGGGTGTAGAGACTCATGGGTAACCTCTGCTTCAGAGTACACTAGGTCGGACTCACTGGAGGAAGCAGGCGAGGTATCGGGTACCGAGTATAGGAAAGTCTCTGTCCATTCACCACCAGGTGGCACCCCGAAGGGTTCTGGAGACAGCTGGCGGTCCTCCGCCTGGTCAGAGGGGTGTAGAGACTCACGGGTAACCTCTGCTTCAGAGTACACTAGGTCGGACTCACTGGACGAAGCAAGCGAGGTATCAGATCCAGGATATAGGAAAGTCTCTGTCCATTCACCACCAGGTGGCACCCCGAAGGATTCTGAACACAACTGGAGGTCCTCCGCCTGGTCGGAGGGGTGTAGAGACTCAGGAGTAACCTCTGCTTCGGAGTACACTAAGTTGGACTCACTGGACGAAGCGAGCGAGGTATCAGGTACAGAGTATAGGAAAGTCTCTGTCCTTTCGCTACCAGGTAGCACCCCGAAGGGTTCAGGAGACAACTGGAGATCCTCCGCCTGGTCGGAGGGGTGTAGAGACTCGGAGGTAACTACCACTTTGGGGTACCCATTGTCAGGCTCACAGGACGAAGCGGACAAAGTATTGAGTACCGGGTGTAGAGAAGTCTCTCTCCATTTGTCATCGAGTGGTATCCCGGAGGGTTCAGGAGGCAACAGGGGATCCTCCGCCAGGTAGTAGAGGTGCACAGACTCTGAGGTAACCACAGCTTTGGAGCATCCTTGGACATGCACACCGGTTAAAGAGAAAGAAGCATCTGATGCCGGGTGCAGGAAGTTCTCCTGTGTGGAGTCTGGATGGGCAGAAGTCTCTTCGGCCAGGAGAACTGGTGCACTACCCACGCACATTACCCATTGGGGTTTCTCCGGGATACAGGGAGATGAAGCTTCAGTAGGGACTTCAAGGTTGGGGTCAGGAGGTCTCAGGGAGGACAGACCCTGGCGTGACGGCTTGCCTCTAAGTCTAGCACGTCTGGGCTGCCTCTTGAGGTTGAGAGAAGTATTCCGGAAAGCGTAGTCACCCTGTGAGGATTCTGGGTGGGCAGTAGTCTCATTGGGCTGGAGGACTATTGCGCTACCCACACACATTACCCGTCGGGGCTGCTCCGGGATATTGGGAAGTGAAGCTTCAGCAGGGGCTTCAGAGTTAGGGTCCTCGAAGACCATACGAAAGGCCACCAGGAAGGCCTGCAGGTCAAGGATGACAGGATCCCATGCTTCCCATAGGGGGGTGACCCATTTCAAGGCATCACCCGCTAGGTAGTCAATCATAAAGGCCACTTTAGCCCAATCGGAAGGAAAATAGAGAGGGTAGGCCTTAAAGTGTAGCATGCATTGCTCCACAAATGCACGACACTGTCTTGGATCCCCATAGTAACGTGGCGGATCCGCAGGAACGAGGGCTGATAGATCCATCTGGACGGGTGCGTAACTCGCCTGGAACTCAGCTAAAGGGGGGAAAAAATTTATTTATTTTATTTTAATGCATGTATTCGCTGGAAAAACTTCTCAAAGAGCGAAGGCCGTGGGGCTCAACGGGAACCATGGCCTGAGCATGCTGTTATGCACACGCCCGGGCTAAGCGGCGTGTGCGTGGGATTGGTAGTGATTCCACTGGACCGTGCCGGAGAGTGAATGCCTGGAGGGGCGTGACTAAGTATTCACCCGATCCGACCAGGGTCGCACGACGGCATACGACGCCAGTGCACCAAGGAGGAACCGAGCAGAGGGACCAGGTGCTACTCCAGGACAGACCCCGGACACGGCTGTTGACCCACACAGGGGAATACAGGAACAGGCTGGTAGGCTGGCACACAGACTGGTATGCAGGCAGGCGGGTATGCAGGCAGGGGGGTAAAGGCAAGCACAGCTAGAGTGCAGACAGGGAGGCACTAGCAGGTAGGAACACAGGCGGGATAGGACCCAGTACACACCGGGACTCAGGAACAATACAGGCAGAGGGTTACAGGCAAGCACAGCTAGAGTGCCGACAAGGCTGAGCAGGGAGGACAGGGCTCTGTTCACACGGAACAGACAGGAAGGGAAAGACAGAGCCAGATACTCACACAGTACTTGCAGAGACAATAAGCAGGAGTTAGGTACGAGTTCAGACTCTGCAGAAAAAGGAAGGGAACGGACATAGAGGCAAAACAGGTAAAGGACAGGAGAGAGTTCAGACTGGAACTGAGTGTACGGAGGAGACCGACACTGCAGAGGGATACAGGAGCGGGTCTGGGAATACGGCCCCCAGAGAGGCGGAACGAACAGGCAAGGAGCGTGTTCAGACAGGACAGACCAGACACAGGAGCGGGTCTAGGAAATCGGCCACTAGAAGGCGAGAGGAACAGGCTAGGAGCGTGTTCAGACAGGACAGACAAGAGAACACAGAAAGGAGTCAGTTCAGACACGGGAGCTGAAACCGCAAAGCAGGAGACATACAGGACTCAGTTCAGACACGGGAGCTGATACCGCAAAGCAGGAGACATACAGGACTCAGTTCAGACACGGGAGCTGATACCGCAAAGCAGGAGACATACAGGACTCAGTTCAGACACGGGAACTGATACAAAAAGCAGGAGACAAGAGACGGGACCTGGCACCTTCAGAGTGCAAGCACACACTGAAGGAAACACTATGCTCAGGCAGGGATAGAAGGGAGCTGCTGAGCTATATACCAAGTGACAGACAGCAATAGGCTGAGGACGCACAAGGGGTGTGACCCACAGCAGGTACAAAAGGCAGGAAGTGATCGGGCGCCGCCCTTAAGCAGCAGAAACAGACACAAACAGACAGCATGGAGGGAAGCCAGAGAGACATTCTGGACAGGAGATCAAGTGCGCCCTCTTGCACAGTGGGAGATGGACCACCATGCAAGGACGCCGCCAGGTATGTTACAAGATGGAGCAATTAACCATACAGGGTGATTACACACAGCCAAGCCTCATCTCATCCCAACGTGGATTGGGTGACAATGAGGAAGAGGAGGAGGAGGAAGGACAGGAACTAGTTTCATGCACTATAGACGGTGCTATCTGCACAGCTGTCATACCGTCTGTTCAGCGTGGATGGCCAGAGGACAGAGAGGAGGAGGAGGAGAGCATGGTCAGTCATCCTCTTGGTGAGGACACGGAAGTCTTGCCTGTTAGTAGTCTGGCACGCATGGCTGAGTTTATGTTATGCTGCCTTTCCCATGACCCTCGCATTCTCAAAATTTTAGGTCATTACTGGTTGGTGACACTTCTAGACCCACTCTACAAGGAGAACTTTATATCTCTTATTCCTGAGGCGGACAGGTGTACAAAAATGAGGCAGTACCAGAAGGCCCTTGTTGCGGACCTATTAAAAAAATTCCCATCTGAAAACGCTGGAGGCAGAGGGCACACTTCGTTCGACAACCAAGGAGTACAGGCGAGAGAGACACAACTTCAATCCAGCAGAGGCAGGGGAACACTGTCAAAGTTCTGGGAGAGTTTTCTCAGACCCTCCCATCGCACAGGCCCTGAGGCGCAGGGTACTCTCACAAGGAGTGCAAAGTTTGAGAAGATGCTGAGGGAGTACCTTGCCGTACCGTACCAACGTCCTCCGTGATTCCTCTGTGCCTTATAAATATTGGGTATCCAAGCTAGATATGTGGAATGAACTGGCTCTCTATGCCTTGGAGGTCCTGGCCTACCCTGCTGCCAGCGTTTTATCAGATCGGGTTTTTAGTGCCGCTGGTGGAATTATAACTGATAAGCGCATCCTCCTGTCAACTAAAAATGCTGACAGGCTCACTCTTATAAAAATGAACAAGGGCTGGATTGGGCCAGACTTCTCAACACCACCGAATGATAGTGACGCGCCCCCTGGGCCATGTTCAGGGGATACCCGGAGCCGGATCTGGATAGGGGTAGTAGTCCTTGTGGCGGTGACCCGGTCCGTGCCCAGGGTGTCAAACTAAGTGGCAGTCTATGGCAGTAGATGTTAACTTGATCGACTACGCCACCCGTTGAGTGCGGCTTTGAAGCCGCCGCTGCAGAACAGTCCACTGAGGCCAGGTGTATCAGGATGTGCAGCATGGTGGTATAACCCCCAACGGGAGGGGTATGGCCTCAGGGCAGCAGATGCGGATGATGGGGGTAGTTGTAGTGTAGAAAGGAGAGTCAGAGACGTGGGATGCAGTTTCAGGGTTTTTACTCACGGGTGTTCCTTTGGTCACTCTGGCCTTGAGTGACCACCCGAGCCGTGCTGCGTCCACCAGGTCCTGGACTCGGCCAACCCCCAGGCAGTTCCGGAGCGTGGTCCTGAGCTTCCCTCTCTCCTCTCTTTCTCCTGGCCGTCCCCACCAGGGATCCACCTTTGGCCGGCTCCCTCGGGTCTCTTGGTGGTTAAACCTTCTCTGGGTTCCCTGACCCTATACTTGGTGTGCCTTTCTGGTGGATTTGGTGGGGGTCGTGGCAAATCTTGACCATGACCTCCGGTTCCTGGCTGAGGATGATTGACCTCCACCAGCTTGGGTTCCGGTACCCGTGTCCGCGAACCCTTCACCCTTCTGGCTTAATTCTGGGTTCTCAGGGTTCCCTCTTGTCTTCCACTCTGGGCCTTCCTTCTTCCTCTCTCCTCACTGCAGGCCTAGCCCTGGAGCTGGGCCCAGACGGAGCCACAGCTCCTGTCAGCCCTCCTGGCTGAACTCTTCCTCAGCTCCTAAAAAGACCCTGTCCTAAGATGGTGCCCACCTTATATACTCCCTCTATGTGTGAGCCCAGGTGACCAGCACCCAATGAGCTCCTAGCTTTACCCAGAGTGCTCCCCCTATCTGCCCCTACACTACTGGGATGTTCCACCCCCCTTCCCACTCCAGCCAGGGACAGACGCTGTCGTACCTGCACATATATACTTGGTGGGAGTACCGTAGTTCTGTCCCCCGGAAATGGGATGTATGTAGTGCATGCAGCCTACTAAGCTCAGTTCCACACTCCATCCTTACCCGGGAGTGGAATACCACACCTCTGGGTTGAGGTGCAATACCCCTGTAGCAGCCGAGTCCTCAGGGTGCTACATTCCCCCCTGGTAAATCACAGCACGTCCTCGGGCTGTAAAAGAATAAAAACATACCAAAACATACAATTTTTTTCATAACATCCATAAACATATAAAACATTATATACATTATCAGCAGCATAAAACTTTTTCATAATAAACTTTTCATTGTAAACATTCTTGTTCCTCCGGCCACGGTGCAACTTGTGACTGGGTAAAGTGCAACAGTCTCTTTTAGAAAAAACACAGTTTCCTATAAAACCGGTAGGGGGCGCCTTAGGAAGCGCAACTATATACAAGGGGTTATGGCCGCTCTCAGTCCTCGGCCAGTGGGGATAAGGATTGGCTGTTCACAGTCCTCAGCCTGTTAAGGGATAGGGGACACACGGGTAACAGTTCACACTTGTCCCAACGGGGACTATACTTTTCTGGCAACAGTTCCTGTACCCTTACGGGTAACTATTTACAGTTCCACTTTACCGTACTTCAGTAACGGCGTCCTCCTGCTCCTTCTCGCGGGTAGGCTTCAGACCCGTCCGGGTCCTCTTGTCCTTCCTCACACCGCAGCTCTTCCTCCGTCAGCCGGTGTACATGAAGGGCGTAGGGTCCTTTGGCACATTGATGCCGGGTAAAGGTGACCTCGTCACCCAGGTATAGGTCACGACCTCTGTGTCCCTCCGGCAGATGGCTCTCGACGTCCCTGCGGGTCACAAAGACGTCGCCGGGGGTGCGGTGGTCCCGGATGAAGCCCCAACCATGCTGCAGTTGGAATTTGATTACAGTCCCGGTGGCACGGGGACCATGGGCTGCACGGGGGTTCCGTCGGGTCCGGCTCTTCTGCTCTGCACTCTGTACTTGCAGCCGCTCCTCGCGGACCCGCCTCTCTCTCCGTTCCCTGTCGAAGACCTCCAATTGCTGCCGGCAGCACTCCGCACGCTCAGCTGCGGCCGCCCGGGTTTCTTGAGTGAACCCGATGAGGTCTCCTCCAGTGGGGTCCCACGCGAACTGCGCCTCCTCCAACGAGAGTGGGGTGATCTTGACAGGCGCCGGAGCCGGAATCAGGGGCTCGCACAGGGGTCCTTCCTTCCGGAGTCGGAGATGGTAGTACTCCGGTGGCCACACAAAGGGCTGCCCATCCGGGCAAGTGTGTTGGGCGAATAGGTCTTCACCCAGGTGCGGCACTGTGGAAGTTGAGGGTGCGGTGGTGGCAGCGGCGCCCGGGTCTTCCAGGCCTTGCGACCAGGCTTGGGGCACCCTGAAGGTAAAGGGCACCGTGGAGACGGCGGCGCCCGGGGGTACTTGACCTTGCGACCAGGCCGGTGGCTTAGTGGAGGTAGAGGGCGCTGTTGGGTCTGCGGCGCCCGGGGGTACTCGGCCCTGCGACCAGGCCGGTGGCATTTCCTGCTTGGCCGCGCTCAGGGTTGAGGCGCGTGACGTCACAGGGGGCGTGGCCGCGGCTCCTGCCGCTTGAGGCCTAGCTGGGAACGGTGGCGGTGCAGCGACAGGCACGGTAGGGGGAATTTCGGGCTCTGCGACGGGGAGCTGGGGCAGGTTCACGGTTATTAGGCTTGGGGTTGTGACGTCCCCTTTACCTGCCTCCGTCTCTTCAGCTCCTTCCTCGGCGTCGTCTCCGGCCTTCATTCCTCCTGCACCATCCTCAGAGGCGGTCAGACTCCTCGTCTCGGGTGGCGTGCTCCGCTGGCGGGTTCCAGCCTGCTGGGCCATCTCCCTACTCCACTCAGTCAGCGATTCTCGCTGCACCCGGGCCATCCTCCGTGCGAGGCCCTCCAGCGCGGTCTGTGCACGCTCCCGGTCTTGGGGGAGCTGTGCCAGGATCTCCACCAGGCCTAGTGGGGTGGTTGCTTGCAACAGGCTCCTGACCACAGGGTCGGTGCTGCCTGACTCTCCCTCCATCTCCGGGTGCGACCTCTCCAGACTCCTCCAGGCTGCACCCATCCTCGCTCTTTTGTTCTGTATCCGCCCATACTGAGGGCGGTCCCGGGGCAACTCGGTGATTGTCAGTTCCAGGGGCAGTCCCCTCACGCTGATGGACATCTCTATCATTACAGTCTTTGCTGGTGGGGGCGGTTTCCGCTTTTGGCGCCATTCTTGGACCTGGCCCACGATGGGAGGTGGCCTCTTGCCACCCTCTGGCACGCCCATAATGGCGTCCGCTCTGCCAGGGCGGGAAATCTTCTCAGATGGCGGGAATCGTCTCCCAGTGGCGGGAAACTCCGTGGATGGCGGGAAAAGACTGCAGATGACTGGCAAACGGCGGGAAACGATCCGAGATGGCGTCCGATGGCGGGGACCCTCCGGAACCGGCGGGAGACTTCTTTTTGAGGTAAATGTGAACTTTTCTTCAGGCACGCAGTACCCGGTGGTTGCGGGCACGTAATACTGCCGACTACGCCAAAGTTGACGCACCCCCTGGGCCATGTTCAGGGGATACCCGGAGCCGGATCTGGATAGGGGTAGTAGTCCTTGTGGCGGTGACCCGGTCCGTGCCCAGGGTGTCAAACTAAGTGGCAGTCTATGGCAGTAGATGTTAACTTGATTGACTACGCCACCCGTTGAGTGCGGCTTTGAAGCCGCCGCTGCAGAACAGTCCACTGAGGCCAGGTGTATCAGGATGTGCAGCGTGGTGGTATAACCCCCAACGGGAGGGGTATGGCCTCAGGGCAGCAGATGCGGATGATGGGAGTAGTTGTAGTGTAGAAAGGAGAGTCAGAGACGTGGGATGCAGTTTCAGGGTTTTTAACTCACGGGTGTTCCTTTGGTCACTCTGGCCTTGAGTGACCACCCGAGCCGTGCTGCGTCCACCAGGTCCTGGACTCGGCCAACCCCCAGGCAGTTCCGGAGCGTGGTCCTGAGCTTCCCTCTCTCCTCTCTTTCTCCTGGCCGTCCCCACCAGGGATCCACCTTTGGCCGGCTCCCTCGGGTCTCTTGGTGGTTAAACCTTCTCTGGGTTCCCTGACCCTATACTTGGTGTGCCTTTCTGGTGGATTTGGTGGGGGTCGTGGCAAATCTTGACCATGACCTCCGGTTCCTGGCTGAGGATGATTGACCTCCACCAGCTTGGGTTCCGGTACCCGTGTCCGCCAACCCTTCACCCTTCTGGCTTAATTCTGGGTTCTCAGGGTTCCCTCTTGTCTTCCACTCTGGGCCTTCCTTCTTCCTCTCTCCTCACTGCAGGCCTAGCCCTGGAGCTGGGCCCAGACGGAGCCACAGCTCCTGTCAGCCCTCCTGGCTGAACTCTTCCTCAGCTCCTAAAAAGACCCTGTCCTAAGATGGTGCCCACCTTATATACTCCCTCTATGTGTGAGCCCAGGTGACCAGCACCCAATGAGCTCCTAGCTTTACCCAGAGTGCTCCCCCTATCTGCCCCTACACTACTGGGATGTTCCACCCCCCTTCCCACTCCAGCCAGGGACAGACGCTGTCGTACCTGCACATATATACTTGGTGGGAGTACCGTAGTTCTGTCCCCCGGAAATGGGATGTATGTAGTGCATGCAGCCTACTAAGCTCAGTTCCACACTCCATCCTTACCCGGGAGTGGAATACCACACCTCTGGGTTGAGGTGCAATACCCCTGTAGCAGCCGAGTCCTCAGGGTGCTACAATAGCAGCGTAACATAAACTCAAATCCAGTGTCTTTTCTTGGGAGGTGTATTCCCATGCACCTTTTCACACCCACACATGGTTATACGCTTCCTGATTTTGGCTATTTGCTCTTGTCCTCCTCCTTCTCCTCATCCTCCACCACCATATCACCAGGGTGACCGTGGTCCATGATGCAACACCCACATAATTTTTTTTAAGGGTGTTTGACTCGCCCCTGGGCCGTGGGGCACTCGGAGCCGGGCAATAGGGAGACGGTGGGGGTAGTAGTGGCGACCCGGTTCCGTGGCTCAGGGTGGTCAGACCAGTGGTAGTCCTTTAGCCGTCCTAAGTGATGTCCGACTGCGCCACCCGTGGATTGCGGTTATTATGAACCGCCGCTGCAAGGCAGATCGCTGGGGCTGATGATGTATGCAGCTGAGGTAGTGTGACTCCCCACGGGAAGAGTGCAGCCCCAGGGCAGTGTAGTGGATGGTGGGGGTGATGGTGCAGAGAGTCCCAGTGCCGTTAGTGCTGGAGGAGCGAAAGAGTACACAGACAACGTACTGCAGTCCAATGTCTTTTACTCACAGTTCATGTACTCCGGGTCACTTCTGTCAGCAATGACCGCCCGAGCCGTGCTGCGTCCACCAGGTGAGGGGCTCGGTCAACCCCAGGCAGTTCAGGAGCATGACACAGGACCCCTTCAATCCTTTCTCTGGCCTGCCTCACCAGTGACCCACTTTTGTCCAGCTGCCGCGGACTTGTGCGGGTAAATGTGGTTCCCGTTCCCCGCTGTCCTATATGGTGCCTTCCTAGCAGGTTTGATGAGGTGTCGCACCAATAAATGATCACGACCTCCGGTCTTTGGCTGAGGGCTGTTTCTCCTCCACCAACTTGGGATCCGGTACCCTTAATCTGCCTGACCCTTCACCCTGTATTCTCGTTGGTTCTTAGGGTCCCTTCTGCCGTCTTGTTCCTGAGCCCTTCTGTTTCTTTCTTTCTCTTTCTCTTCTGTTCCTTTCTGTTCTTGTTCCTTTCTGTTCTTGTTCCTTTCTGTTCCTGGCCTTCACCCTAGGCCTGCCTCGTGGAGCTGGGCCCAGACTGAGCCACAGCTCCCTGTCAGCCCTCTCTGGCTGAACTCCTTCTCTTACTCCACTCACTGAACTTCTCTTCTTCTCTTCTCTCTGTGCTGGCTGGGCCTCAGAGGCTAGGCCCGCCTACGGAGAAGAGCCCCTTGCAGAGGCCCCCACTCCGTCACTTCTTCTCTCTGACTGAACACTGTTCTAAGATGGTGCCCACCTTTTATACCTCCCTCTAGAACATGAGCCCAGGTGACCAGCAAACAGTGGGCTCCTATCTACGCTCAGGAACCAACCCCTATCTGCTCCTACATCACTGGGTATTCCTACCCCCTCCCCACTCCAGCCAGGGACATGGTCTGTCGTGCCTGCATTTCTGTCTAATGGGAGCACCGTTGAGCTGTCCCTCGGAAATGGGGTGAGTGTGCTGTATGCAGCTAACTGAACCCTGGTCCATACTCCATCCTTACCCGGGAGTGGAATATCACACCTCTGGCAGAGGTGCAATACCCCTGTAGCGGTCGAGCCCTCGGGGCGCTACATTTTTATGATGCCCGTAAAAAAATTTTTTTATACAGTATGTTCATGTATACCCCCCAGGAGTAAATGTTTGTCAGCCCATACACTTAGTGCATGGCATTACAAGTATAGGAGGCCCGCTCCTTTCTAATGGTAACAATTTTTTATGATGCGCTCCTCCACGTCTCTTCCAAGGGCCATTGAAGTGCCTCCAAATTTTTGGCAGCTCTTGCAGTCACTGCATAGTCCAACACTATGGGAGACTCTCTCCTTTCTAATGGGAATTTGTCATTACTGTGGCCTGGTCTATGTGTCTTTAAATTCTTAGTGGGTTTTTTCCTAAACTTGGTCAGCCGGTGGCCTCACTGCATACCCTATAACTGTATAGCAGACCCTCTCCTTTCTAATGGGAACATGTCGTACCTTGTTAATGTGGCCCTGCTCTGTGTTTCCTTAAATTCTTAGTGGGGTTTTTCCTAAAATTTGTCAGCCGTTGGATTCACTGCATACCCTATAACTGTATAGCAGACCCTCTCCTTTCTAACGGGAACATGTCGTACCTTGTTACTGTGGCCATGCTCTTTGTGTCTTTAAATTGTTAGTGTTTTATTCAAAAATTTTGGCCACCCTTGCAGTCACAGCATGGGCATTACCACTATAGAAGACCCGCTCCTTTATAATGGGAACATTTTTTTTACTGAGACCCTCCTCTATGTCTCTTCAAAGGGGTATTAGGTTGCGTCCAAATTTTTGACAACCCTTGCAGTCACTGGATGCGCAATAACAGTATAGGAGACCCACTTGTTAATAATGGGAACAACAAAGCATAGCCCTCTGATGGCTCTCTAACAATAGCTAGGGCCGACTGCTGGCCTTTTAAGAATAGTAAGGGCCGTCTGATGTTCCTATAAAAATAGGCTTTATGACTTTCAGAGTCCCTCCATCATAAATAAAACAGGATGTGTCTGATGACACCACATTGCCAGATTAGGTTGTAAAATGTTAAAATGACTTTTCCCGGTGAATGCATTTGTCATAAAAAATAACATAAAAAAACATAACAATAGGATCTTTCTTTAGTATAAAAAACAGCATCACCAATTTAACCTCAATGTAATCACATTGTTCAGCTCATGCACCTCCTCCTCCATCTCCGAAATGACCACATCAGTCACAAGCTGACAGCACTGCTGCACTGCCTTGGCCAAACAGCAGCAGGCTGTGCTGAAGATAACATGCTTAATGCTTAATTAACAAACCGCCCAGCGCTGCATAGTTGTTGAAAGCTGTAACACAGCAGCTTGATCTGTGGCTCTCACCGCTGAACATACAGCCAGGCATGGTCGTGTGTTACAATGGGCGGAACCTGGTGACGGAGAAATGACAACCGGTGTAAATAAGGTTTCCCTATATGCCAGTCCTTTCACAGAGCTAAAGAATATGGCATGCTGTGAAATACAACTCCCACTGAGAAGCTGTTTCAGATTGAAAAACATTCTGCCCACCAGAGGATTTGTTTCTGAGGGCTAACCTTTCTCACCCGCTTAAGAGCCCCATAGCAGCTGCAAAGTTAGCGCTATCATGAACTCTCCTGAGGTAGAAGCCAAGGCACACCAGAGAATTCTCTGGTGGGACTGTCCAACCCTGTGGGAGAACATACAAATTTCTTGCAGATGTTGTCCTTGCTGGGATTTGAACCCAGGATCCCAGTGCTGCAAGACTTCAGTGCTAACCACTGATCCAATGTGCTGCCGTTCACCCTCTAATATCTAACAGGCTGGAGAAACTTGAACCTACTGCCACTCTATCATCAGCTCCTTTGTGAGAAAATTTATTTTGGCAGCCACTCAGTCTACCAAATAAAATTCCAGAGAAGGAAATTGAGGATGGCTTCGCTGCTGGTACTGGGGGCAGTGCTAATACCATGGTGTTGTACCATAGTTTGCTGGAAATATTCCAGGCTGGTAGGAGGCAAGAAAATTGCCACAGAAAAGTACCAGCAGTAATGTTCAGGCCACATTTCAAGTGCAAGCAGCTTTAGAGGGCTTCCTGGGAGAAATGACACTCAGAGTAGATACGGTTTCCCTCTATGCCAGTCCTTTCACTGAGCTAAATACAACTCTTATCAAAAAAAGTTGTGGACTGGCTCCGTACCGTCCCTGGCCACATTCACCTGTCCACGTGTTTGTGGTTAGGCAGTCCTTCTTAGTAAGTGCACTGGGTAGGGCATGGGTAATGTTGTGGGACCCGTGCTTGTGGAAGGCGAAGGCGATACCGGGAAAAATACTGGCGGCTGGGGACCAAGTATGGACACCCGGCCGCCGCCTGCATGAGGTTGTGAAAAGCTTCCACCTCCACAAGCTTAAAAGGCCATATTTCAAGTGCAAAGAGCTGCCCAGAAATCTGTCAGTTTAGTGTTGCGGCCTGTGGGTGGGTGGGTGGCTGGCTGCATACTTGCAATTGCATTCCAAGTAACAGAAAACTAAGCAGATGATGGCCTCTATCATCATCATGGCCTCACCTCGGCACTATGAACTCTCCTGAAGGAGAAGCCAGGGCCCGCCGGAGGAGTCTCTGGTTCTCTGGTGGGCCCGTGCAACCCTGCCGAAAAGCAGCCCTGGCTAAGAAAAGTGTGGGGGAAGGTTCCTGGACACTCTATGGCTGCTTTTTTAATGCGGATCGGCCATGCTTATGCATGTTATTTCTCAAAACGCATTACGGATCAGGCCATTTTCCAACTCTGTATTCAAGAAATTAAATGCGCAAAGAAAGATGTGTGTGTGTCAAAGCACCATTGACAAGTGCGAGTTGATGTTGGATGGGCTGCCATTGCTTCTGCAACAAGCTCAATTACAGGATTTTCTGGGAGAAATGACACGCAGGGTAGATACGGTTTCCCTCTATGCCAGTCCTTTCACCGAGCTAAATACAACTCTTAGCAAAAAAAGTTGTGGACTGGCTCCGTACCGTCCCTGGCCACATTCACCTGTCCACGTGTTTGTGGTTAGGCGGTCCTTCCCAGTAAGTGCACTGGGGAGGGCACGGGTAATGTTATTGGACCCGTGGTTGTGGAAGGCGGAGGCGATACCGGGAAATATAGTGGCGGCTGGGGACCGAGTATGGACACCCGGCCGCCGCCGGCATGAGGTTATGAAAAGCTTCCGCCTCCACGAGCCTAAAAGGCCACATTTCAAGTGCAAGCAGCTGTAAAAAATTTGGCAGTATAGTATTGCAGCCTGTGGGTGGGTGGCTGCCGGCATTCTTGTGCTTGCATTCCAAGGAATGGGGTAGGGACAACTGAACACTGCAGTGGGACAAGGACGTGGACGGTGATTGTTGCAAGTCTGCAACGACAGGTGCATGGCGGGAGGCATCTTCGCATGTGCCAAGGATCACTTATGATGGGCACACATTTAGGCAGTGACCTGGGAGTCAGAGATGTTTCCAGAGGTCTTCCCCTTGCTGCTCCCATGTCTTTTCAGCACTGTATGCATGTGTCTGATGATGTGTCACACACCACATGGCCAGATAAGGTTGTAAAATGTTAAAATGACATTTCCTGGTGAATGCATTTGTCTTGGTTGAAAGCAATGCAAAAGTGCAAAAACGTGTCAATAATGCTACGTGTGAACATAGCCCAAGGTGTGTAGGAGTATTTGTGTTTTTGTTTATTTATTTTGCCTTATATACAAGTCATCACCCTGGAAAGGATGTTCCTTACGCCGTAAAAGTGGCGTAATACTCTGACGACGTTGTTGACAGCAGTGATCTGGGAGTCAGAGATGCTTCCAGGGGTCTTCCCCATGCTGTTCACATGTCATTTGAGCACAGTTCCCATCGATTTGGGCAATTTTTAGGCCCTCTGCAGACCGCCGTGGGGAGCCACCTGAAAAATGCTCAAGTTTCCCCTAGACTTATATTGGGCTCATTGCTCGGGTTGAGCACCCGAGTATTTCAATTTGCTCGACCCGAGCAACGAGTACTCGAGCATTTTAGTGCTCGCTCATCACTAATGACAACCAAAAACATCCAAATAATCCTGATCAAAAAGTTTACATACCCTGATGATTTTGGCCTGATAACATGCACAGAATTTGACACAAATGGGTTTGAATGGCTACTAAAGGTAACATCCTCACCTATGACCTGTTTGCTTGTAATCAGTGTGTGTGCATAAAGCTGAGTGAGTTTCTGGGATCCAGCCACTGACGTTTCTGGATTTTGAGATGAGGAAAGCAAAAGAATTATCAACGGATGTACGGGAAAAGGTAGTTGAACTGTATAACACAGGAAAGGGAGGCAAAAAGAGTATAACACAGGAAAGGGATACAAAAAGATATCCCAGGAATTGATAATGCCAGTCTGCAGTGTTCAAACTGTGATTAACAAATGGAAAATCAGATGCTCTGTAAAAACCAAACCACAGTCAGGTAGACCAACAAAAATTTCAGCCACAACTGCCAAGAAAATTGTTCGGGATGCAAAGAAAAACCAACAAATAACATCAGCTGAGAACACACTTAGGGGTGTACTCACTTTTGTTGCCAGCGGTTTAGACATTAATGGCTGTGTGTTGAGTTATTTTGCAGGCACACCAAATTTACAGTTAAACAAGCTGTACACTGACTACTGTACATTGTATCAAAGTGTCGCATCTTCAGTGTTGTCCCATCAAAAATATATATATGTATTCCGGCCCATTTTTGGAGTTTTGTGTGAAATTATGTCCAATTTGCCTTTTTTTTCTCAGTTTTTTTGTGTTGTTCCAATAAACACAAAGGAAATAAACATGCGTGTAATAAAACATGTGTAATTTTCTGAAACAATTTCAAGGGTGCCAGCACTTTCCGCCATGACTGTATATGCAGGTAGAGTCCTTAACCCCTTTACAACCCAAAGTAGTTTGCACGTTAATGAGAAGGCCAATTTTTACAATTCTGACCACTGTCACTTTATGAGGTAATTACTCTGGAACGCTTCAACGGATCCCCCTGGTTCTGAGAATATTTTTTCATGACATATTGTACTTTATGATTGTGGTAAAATTTCTTCGATATCACTTGTGTTTATTTGTGAAAAAAACAGATATTTGGCGAAAATGTTGAAAATTTTGCAATTTTCAAAATTTGAATTTTTATGCCCTTAAATCGGAGAGATATGTCACACAAAAAAAGTTAATAAATAACATTTCCCATATGTCTACTTTACATCAGCACAATTTTGGAACCCAAATTTATTTTTATTAGGGAGCTATAAGGGTTAAAATTGACCAGCGATTTCTCATTTTTCCAACAAAATTTACAAAACCATTTTATTAGGGACCGCATCACATTTGAAGTCACTTTGAGGGGTCTTTATGACTGAAAATACCCAAAAGTGACACCATTCTTAAAACTGCACCCCTCAGTGAATCGGGTCATCATGACAACATCCGGGAAGCCGCGGCACACATTGCTGGACGCCGGCAGGAGAGGTGACTATCCCAATCACCTCCCCTTGCCCCCGCAATGCTGCGAACGACTTAGATCCCAGCATTGCGGGGGTTAATGTGCGGGACCTCTCCCAGCACATAGCACCGGGTGTCAGTTGTGACAATCAGTTGACACCCGGCGGCGATCACGCCCGCACAGCCTGTGTGCGGGCGCGATCGCAAAGATGTACTAATACGTATCAGGCTCTTAAGTCCCAGGGCGCAGATACGTATCAGTACGTCTTGGGCTTTAAAGAAGTTAAAATTATGTGAAAATGGGAAAAGTCACAAAACTTTGCAACTTTTCAAGAGCTTTATGCCAGTTTTCTGGCAAAAACACTGGTGAATCGGGTTCATAATCTCTAATCCTTTCAGCTCCCTTTAATTAGACTACTTTCAACAAACTAATTATAAGTATTGGGTCTGTTTTTTTTTTAATGCTTTTAAAATAATTGTAAATATTTTCAATCCCCTTTTGTTATAAGGATTTCCCAAAAATTAGCTAATCATAGGTTGTCCTGCATTCGTGACAGTGATTGACTGCGCGGTCACTTGGAAGTTTACATTGGCATCACTACAGGGCCGGTAAAGAAGGACTGTCAGGGACCCCCAGAGTGTGGTAAAATGCGCCAACTAATTCATAATTCATTTAATTCTCACACAATATACTAAGTTAGTGTAAGTCTACAAAAAAGCAACAAAACTTGGTGCTAAAAAAATTGAGCATAACTTTTTGAAAAATGAACCAGGTTATGCCAAATCTTACATATTTTGTGACTTTGTGATCAGTTATCAACACAAATATTTTACTCAAATTACCAGATCGATGGATAAGAATTGGGACTTTTCCCTAAATCTCTCCAAAACATCACCGCTTATAGAAGACCACCCTCATATCCAGATCAGATTTTCTGTGAGAGATGCCCAGATTCACAATATAGTATGCATACTGGCCATCTATGAGAAGTCCACCCCAATGGAAGTCCAGTTATTAAAGAGGATTTTACTGTTTATATAAGGGGCAGACAATGACAGTGAAGGGCCCTTAATCAGGACTTCTGATCTGGGCCCCCCACCCTCCATCAGGCACCACCTACATATACATTTCCATGTATATTTATATTAGGCACACATATAAAATTTGCACATGCTAATACTCTATACACATTTTAACGTATGCATATGTGGCACCCCAGGGGTCTGGTTTCCACAGTAACAGCAATGTTATGTCTAGGAGCAGGTGGGAGGTCTCTTGGTCAGGAATCCTATGCATGCCACACCTCCTGCCCAGTCCTGGGAGGGGAAGGACTTCCCCTATATAAACCTGGGGCTGAGGCAGGGTTAGAGAGTTCAAAGGGAGAGTTGAGCCAGGAGGGCGGACAGGGAGCTGTGGTTTCGGCTGGGCCCAGCTCCCGGGCCATGCCAGAAGTAGAGACAGAGAAGAGAAGCAGCATAGGAAGAAACAACAGGAGCTCTGTGGGAGCAGTGCTACAAGGAGTCAGGGGCTGGCAGCTGCAGAGCTCGCCCTGACTGAGAAGTTATCACCGGACCCGGAGTCCGAGGCTGTGGGGACTAACCCTTACCCAGCAGCAGAAACCGTCCGGCAGGGGATTTCAAGTCCTCTGGCCCAGAAACCCGAAGGCACGGTCACACGCGTGGGACCAGCACCGCCGTCGTGGAGCGGAAGGCACTAGAAGGCCCCGAGTCACCGGCCATACGGGTGAGCACCACACGGTACACTCAGGGACGTGGGCTAATTTTACCCGCCTCTAGCAAGGTAGCCAGAAGAGTACAGTTAGTTGGGAAGGCCTACAACTCCACCTGGCCAGGGGAGATCCCATCTGCTCAAGGACTGACCAGGCCCCGATCGCTAGCAAGTACTCCGGGAGGGTCTGTCTTTGTCACCAGTAAAGACCCTGAACTGAGTGGTTCCTGCTACCCCCATCTTCCACGTCGGCTGCCCTGAGGCCATACCCCTCCCGTTGGGGGTTATACCATCCACGCTGCACCATCCTTCCACCGGCCTCAGCGGTCTGCCCTGCAGCGGCAGCTCCATAGCTGCATTCAACAGGTGGCATAGTCATCCTACATCTACTGCTAATATACCGCCACTTAGTCTGACTCCCTGGGCACGGACCGGGTCACCTCCACGAGACTACTACCCCTATCAGATCCGGCTCCGGGTAGTCCCTGCGTGCGCAACGCTACGTCACATAGGCCCAGGGCGCGTCAACTTTTGGCGTAGTCGGCAGGATTTCGTGCCCGCAACCACCGGGTACTGCGTGCCTGAAAGAGAGACTTTTAAAACTTACCTGTGGTGAAGATTCCCGCCATCCGGCGCCATCTTCAGCCTTCTTCCCGCAATCCGTGAAGTTTTCCCGCCATCCGGCGCCATCTTCAGCCTTCTTCCCGCCATCTGTGGAGTTTTCCCGCCGTTGGACGCCATTTTGAGGACGCCGCGCGGGAAGAAGAGGGGCGTGGACTCCGAAAAGCCCGCGAGAACTGAAGCCCCGCCTCACGTCCGGACGTTGCGTAAGGTCCTGGAAGGAGCCCAGCAGACGCCGACGTCACAGGAGCGCGACGAGAGGTCCTCAACCCTGACGATCCACTGCGGAGCCGCGGCCTACGGAAGAGGATCATCGCAAGGTAGGCCACGGTCCACTAGGGGGGAGGAAGATGTCGGATACGGAGGAGAGCTTCACTGCCTCAACCCCCGCCAGCGCCACCGCTGCTGCAGTCATGCCTTTCACCATGCCCTATATCCCGGGAGCGGCCTGGCTACCCCAGTACTCAGGGGAGTCACATACCCTACATGACTTTAGAGAAAAGCTGGATAGCCTCTTCCAGGTGTACCCCCTCACAGAAGAGCAAAAAGTGAGCATCCTGGTGGCCCAATTAACCGGGGCAGCCCAAAGGGAGGTAAAGTCCTGGCCACCTGGGAGGAGGACTGTCGCAGAGATACTAACCCGGCTAACCGAGGAGGAGCTGCAGTACTACCAATATGAGGAAAGCCAAGAGGACCCGGACGGGTCTGAGGACTACCCTCAGGAGGGAGCACAAAGAGGACATAGCTGCTGAAGGGAAGTAGCGTGAATAAAGAGCTGTACATAGTTACCCGTTAGGGTACAAGGACTGCTGCTAATTAAAATATGGTCCCCGTTGGGATTAGTGAATTGTTCCCCGTGTGTCCCTATCCCTTACCAGGCTGAGGACTGTGAGCAGCCAATCCTTATCCCCACTGGCCGAGGCCTGAGAGCGGCCATATCCTGTAAATAATTATGTGTTTCTAGTTATTTTTAGGAGTCCTTGGTGGATTTACCGGGAATCCTTGTACAGTTAGTGGAGCGTAACCCAGGATGGACTAAAGACTGTTAAGGACTCGGGGCAGGACAGACCCCTACCTGGTTACGTCTCCCTGTTTTGGTGAAATGGACACCTTTGTTTTCTTCAAAGACTGCACCCGGTTGCGGACACGCCGTGACCGTCTTTATGTGTTTCCTTATTGTAATGTTATTTTTTTTTTTATGCCTTGTTATGTTGACAAAAGTATGTTCAGTCCCGGAGTACTAAATTTCACTAGGGGGGAATGTGGCACCCCAGGGGTCTGGTTTCCACAGTAACAGCAATGTTATGTCTGAGAGCAGGTGGGAGGTCTCTTGGTCAGGAATCCTATGCATGCCACACCTCCTGCCCAGTCCTGGGAGGGGAAGGACTTCCCCTATATAAACCTGGGGCTGAGGCAGGGTTAGAGAGTTCAAAGGGAGAGTTGAGCCAGGAGGGCGGACAGGGAGCTGTGGCTCCGGCTGGGCCCAGCTCCCGGGCCATGCCAGAAGTAGAGACAGAGAAGAGAAGCAGCATAGGAAGAAACAACAGGAGCTCTGTGGGAGCAGTGCTACAAGGAGTCAGGGGCTGGCAGCTGCAGAGCTCGCCCTGACTGAGAAGTTATCACCGGACCCGGAGTCCGAGGCTGTGGGGACTAACCCTTACCCAGCAGCAGAAACCGTCCGGCAGGGGATTTCAAGTCCTCTGGCCCAGAAACTCGAAGGCACGGTCACACGCGTGGGACCAGCACCGCCGTCGTGGAGCGGAAGGCACTAGAAGGCCCCGAGTCACCGGCCATACGGGTGAGCACCACACGGTACACTCAGGGACGTGGGCTACTTTTACCCGCCTCTAGCAAGGTAGCCAGAAGAGTACAGTTAGTTGGGAAGGCCTACAACTCCACCTGGCCAGGGGAGATCCCATCTGCTCAAGGACTGACCAGGCCCCGATCGCTAGCAAGTACTCCGGGAGGGTCTGTCTTTGTCACCAGTAAAGACCCTGAACTACACCGCATCGTCTCTGAGTGGTTCCTGCTACCCCCATCTTCCACGTCGGCTGCCCTGAGGCCATACCCCTCCCGTTGGGGGTTATACCATCCACGCTGCACCATCCTTCCACCGGCCTCAGCGGTCTGCCCTGCAGCGGCAGCTCCATAGCTGCATTCAACGGGTGGCGTAGTCATCCTACATCTACTGCTAATATACCGCCACTTAGTCTGACTCCCTGGGCACGGACCGGGTCACCGCCACGAGACTACTACCCCTATCAGATCCGGCTCCGGGTAGTCCCTGCGTGCGCAACGCTACGTCACATAGGCCCAGGGAGCGTCACATATACATAGTGCACACAAACATAAAATACGGACATACACATAAGATGCACATACACAGTATAGAGTCCCGGTAGTCCTCATAGTTTTAAGCATGGACCCTGGCAAATTGTAGACGGACTTTTATTGTTCATGGGCTTTAAGGGAGAGAGGCTTCCTTTGTGGAGGACACTCATGAATGCCATTCATTTGCAGTGTACACCGTGTCGTGTCATGGAAAACACTCACCTTAGTTTGGCTTTCTACTTCTTCAGCTAATAGCAATGAATTTGCCTGTCGATTTTCTTCTCATCAGAAGATGCTTTTGTTTAGATGTTAACTTCCATCTGACTGATAAGAAAAGCTTTGCTGATCTTCTTGTAGACTTCACATTTTTTGTAAAGAAATTATTTTCTTTCTCAGAAATGTCTTGTGACATTTCTCTTCTATGTGGTGCCACTTACCCTTCTCATCAGAGGACGCTTTTGTTTAGGTGTTAACTTCCATAGTCGGCCTGGACATCTCTGTAAGATGGTTGCAGTTCCATCTTTGTTATAGTTTGCATCACTTTTGCTACAGTATTCTGACTGATAAGTAAAGTTTTGCTGATCTTCTTGTAGACTTTACATTTATTGCAAAGAAATTATTTTCTTTCTCAGGTTTTGTGAAATTTCCCTTCTATGTGGTGCCATTGCTGATAGCATGAAATGGGAAGGAGTTTTCTTTATTAAGTAACTTCCTTTTACAGACACCTGTCTGCTGGACATCTGTTTAATGAATAATTACACTTACTTGTGGTTCAGTTCTTGTTAATTAGAATTTTGTTGTCTAAACTTAGCTTTTCTCTTAAGACTGTTACTGGGATGTTCTCATTTTTGAAACATGATGTTGAATGAGTTTGTTAAGAAAATTACTTTTTTGGGGTCTGCAAAATACCAAATCTTGTTTGCATTCAATGGCTCAAATTTGCGAGAGTATTTTGTAGTATGGTATCCCATATAAAATGATGATTCTGAAAGGAAACTACAGGTTTGCTGACAAATCTATTTGGGTGTACTGATTTATGCTAAACACTGTATATATATATATATATATATATATATATATATATACAGTACAGACCAAAAGTTTGGACACACCTTCTCGGTTAAAGATTTTTCTGTATTTTCAAGACTATGAAAATTGTACATTCACACTGAAGGCATCAAAACTATGAATTAACACATGTGGAATAATATACTTAACAAAAAAGTATGAAACAACTGAAAATATGTCTTATATTCTAGGTTCTTCAAAGTAGCCACCTTTTGCTTTGATGACTGCTTTGCACACTCTTGGCATTCTCTTGATGAGCTTCAAGAGGTAGTCACCGAAAAAGGTTTTCACTTCACAGGTGTGCCCTGTCAGGTTTAATAAGTGGGATTTCTTGCCTTATAAATGGGGTTGGGACCATCAGTTGTGTTGTGCAGAAGTCTGGTCGATACTCTGCTGATAGTCCTACTGAATAGACTGTTAGAATTTGTATTATTGCAAGCAAAAAGCAGCTAAGTAAAGAAAAACGAGTGGCCATCATTACTTTAAGGAATGAAGGTCAGTCAGTGCGAAAAATTGGGAAAACTTTGAAAGTGTCCCCAAGTGCAGTTGCAAAAACCATCAATCGCTACAAAGAAACTGGCTCACATGAGGACCACCCCACGAAAGGAAGACCAAGAGTCAGCTCTGCTTCTGAGGATAAGTTTATCCGAGTCACCAACCTCAGAAATCGCAGGTTAACAGCAGCTCAGATTAGAGGCCGGGTCAATGCCACACAGAGTTCTAGCAGCAGACACATCTCTTCAACAACTGTTAAGAGGAGACTTTTGTGCAGCAGGCCTTCATGGTAAAATAGCTGCTAGGAAACCACTGCTAAGGACAGGCAACAAGCAGAAGACACTTGTTTGGGTTAAAGAACACAAGGAATGGACATTAGACCAGTGGAAATCTGTGCTTTGGTCTGATGAGTTCAAATTTGAGATCTTTGGTTTCAACCACCGTGACTTTGTGCGATGCAGAAAAGGTGAACGGATGGCTCTACATGCCTGGTTCCCACCATGAAGCATGGAGGAGGAGGTGTGATGGTGTGGGGGTGCTTTGCTGGAGACACTGTTGGGGATTTATTCAAAATTGAAGGCATACTGAACCAGCATGGCTACCACAGCATCTTGCAGCGGCATGCTATTTCATCCGGTTTGCGTTTAGTTGGACCATCATTTGTTTTTCAACAGGACAATGACCCCAAACACACCTCCAGGCTGTGTAAGGGCTATTTGACCAAGGAGGAGAGTGATGGGGTGCTACGCCGGATGACCTGGCCTCCACAGTCACCAGACCTGAACCCAATCGAGATGGTTTGGGGTGAGCTGGACCACAGAGTGAAGGCAAAAGGGCCAACAAGTGCTAAGCATCTCTGGGAACTCCTTCAAGATTGTTGGAAGACCATTTCCGGTGACTACCTCTTGAAGCTCATCAAGAGAATGTCAAGAGTGTGCAAAGCAGTCATCAAAGCAAAAGGTGGCTACTTTGAAGAACCTAGAATATAAGACATATTTTCAGTTGTTTCACACTTTTTTGTTAAGTATATAATTCCACATGTGTTAATTCATAGTTTTGATGCCTTCAGTGTGAATGTACAATTTTCATAGTCATGAAAATACAGAAAAATCTTTAAATTAGAAGGTGTGTCCAAACTTTTGGTCTGTACTGTATATATATATATATATATATATAAACCTTATAAGTTTGGTATCACAGTAATCGTACTACTGACTCTGAATCATTTTGTCAGTTTGTTTTTACAACACAATACACACTGTAAAATGAAGGAACCCAAACCTGGCATTTTTTCTCATTTTTCAACACATTATATGATAAAATGAATGGTGTTGTTCAAAACTACAACACTAAGCGTCAGCACACTGTGATTTGCTGATCTGTAAGATGCGTTCTTTGTGCTGTGAAAATACACAGCTGTGATATCTCACCAAATATTCATAGTGGGAACTTAAAATTATGTTTTTCTGCCATGATTAAGGATGGTTTGGATGTATGAAACATGTTGACCTTTTATTTCTATCTTTGTGGAATTAAGGCTGCATGAACCAGTCACCAACCATTATCTGTATATGTACAAATATTAAGTGCTACTGAGTGCTGTAGGAAAAACTTAGAATAGTGAGGTGATTTGACAGTCCTGCCACAAATAATCTGTTTCTACTGCACACTTAAAATCTCTGATAGTGGGAATGAACCTGATTGCCTGCAGTAGTGCACTCCTGAGAGCTGGTGCAGCAGAGAAAATGTCTTGGACATGAGAGTGGGAGGTCCTGATTATGGAGGATGTTAATCTTAGCTCATTGGAGTGTAGATATGGTAGAGATGCAGGACTGTGCAGCAGTGTGGAGAGGTTTGTGGATGAGTGTAATGACTGGTACAGGGTGGATGCACCAGTGTAATTGCTGGACAGAAATATGAGACTGACTGCTGCATTAAGGATAATGAGAAATACATTTAGTGGGAAGAAGAGCAATTAGTGAGTTACAAGTATTTGTGAATTCAAGACAAAAAGGAATCAGAGCAACAGTAACAGATTTTACTTTTTTTTAATTAATAATGGGATGAATAAAATCGTGAACATTGTCAATAGAATAAATCAAAGTCAGGAAGATAGCCGAGGTCAGATACCAGGTGATCAGTAAATGACAAGTCAGACGAGCAGTATGAATACCGCGGAGCCCGATGACAGAGGCGTTACTGAAACTTGTCCAGGTTGACCAGTCAGAAGGCCACAGGTAGATGGTGAAGGTCCTTCTATACAGCTCCAGCAGTGATGATGGATCTGCTGGACTTCAGGGCGCTGGATGCTTAGGTGTCCCGTCTTTTAGATGGTTTTAGGGCAACAGTGACAGCATGCAAATGCGCGAGCAGCCCTGGATAATCCACGCCGGCAGGATGATAAGATCCGGCGGAAGATGGAACCTATGAGAAGAGAAATAAATATAATGTAAGTGATGGGACTCCATATTACATGATAATGCTGTGCAGTCACTGTGGCCGGACGGCAGAGGAATATTATCATACAGAGGTCAGGGGTCATTGTCAGCAATCATACATGTGACAATCCCATCACTGACAGATGACATCTACTCCACATGAATTATTCTCACTGACATCACACAACATGGAGTTGATTCTCACACTTACCTCGTCTCTTTTTCCCATTTTTTCCATTTTCTGAGTTTTGTTGCTCCATACTCAGATTTATTGCCGATTTTCTTTCTTCATGAGATGGAAATTCTGATGAAAAATTAAAAAAAAAATCAGTAACAATATATTCTTATAGGATCTGCTTTGTCATAATATGGATAACATAAGAGACCTATAGTATTGTATAAAACCATGTGGGAATATTTGAGCCTTGAAGTCACCATTCACATTGCTGGTGCTGTAGACATGTACATACCTGGCAATGGGGACGAGGGTGGCAAGATGGTAACAGCATCGTCTGTATTACATACAGGAACAGATACTTTCTGCCTGTTTGAAGAAGAAAAACATGTAAATCTCAAGTAAACTCCATATAAAAGGGGTTGTCTCACTAGAAGAACACCGACTATAAGGCCTAGTAGGACATATGACTGTCATAGTGGGGAAGGTCTTCTGCTCAAGACTACCTTTTATAGAGAGCTGAGAGGAAAACAACTACCAAGAATGGCCGGCATTTCATACTACATCTCTCCTACAGTGAGGGCAGCACTAAAAGTGCATGACCGGCCACAATTATGGGCTGTTATCTCCAACAATTCCGAAAGCTGAAAGCACAATGACCCATAACCATGGGGCGGTGGATGCTACATTTGATATTATGGTATTTATGTCCTATATTTGGTGTTGTGCACATATATCAGCCTGGAGCTCCCAGTAATGACCCCATAATCTACTCACATTTCTGAGATGTTTGTGTTCGATTCTGGTGTACACTCTGGAGGGGCCTTGGGATCCTCGTTGTTCACCATCCCGTTAGTGGTGGTAGAGTGCTAAATGTGGATAACAATAAGTTATTAAATATACATACTTTTTAATTTTATAGATCCTTTTTTTGTACATATTTTGGATTTATCGATCACATACTTACTTTAGAAAGCCTCTCAGAAGATGATGATGCAAATATTCGGAAGATAAAGTTCTCATCGTCCTCACTTGTGCCCTCCTTATCCTCTGAGATCAGATGGTTGTTTTCATCAGAGTGATCTACAAGACATAGGTAATGAAGGATTGTTAGAGGGTGTCAGTATAACACAGTCGCTATATCTCACTAGGTTAATAGATGATGCAACGTAATATACAGAATACATGAAAAAAAACTCCTGTACAAAATTAAGGAAATAGGGATACAGTACGAACCCATGGTCAACATAGCTGAGATCCATGAAACATGGATAACATAGTAGACCAGAAAAACCATGTGGAAATATTTGAGCCTTGAAGTCAACATTCACATTGTTGGTGCTGTAGACATGTACATACCTGGCAATGGGGATGAGGGTGGCAAGATGGTAACAGCATCGTCTGTATTACATACAGGAACAGATTCTTTCTGCCTGTTTGAAGAAGAAAAACATGTAAATCGTAAGTAAACACAGTATAAAATGGGTTGTCTCACTATAAGAACACTGACTATAAGGCCTAATAGGACATATGACTGTCATAGTGGGGAAGGTTTTCTGCTCAAAACTACCTTCCATGGATCAGAACACAACTACCAAGAATGGCTGGCAAGTAATACTACAGCTCTCCTACAGAGTAGGCAGTGCTAAAAATGCATGACCTGCCACAATTATGGGCTGTTATCTTCTGCATTTTCTGAAGCCAAAAGTACAATGACCGTTAACCATGAAGCGGTGAATGCTGCATTTGATATTCTGATATTTATGTCCTATATTTGGTGTTGTGTACATAGATCAGCCTGGAACTCCCAGTAATGAAGTAATGACCCTTTATAATCTACTCACATTTCTGAGATGTTTGTGTTGGTTTCTGGTGTATACTCTGGAGGGGCATTGGGATCCTCATTGTTCACCATCCTGGTAGCGATGATACAGAGCTAAATACGGATAAAAATAAGATATAAAATATTTTTTTTATGTACTTTTAGAGTTGTTTTACATTTTTTTTACATATTTTGGATTTATTAATCACATACTTACTTTACAAAGCTTTTCAGAAGATGACGTAAAATTTTGGAAGTCAAGGCTCTCATTGTTCTCACTTGTGCCTTCCTCATCCTTTGAGACCAGATGTTTGTTTATATCAGAATGATCTACAAGAAATAGGTAATGAAGTATTATTAGAGGTTGTCAGTATAACACAGTCACTATTTATCACTAATATTAATGGGAACAGATGATCACATATTAGGGAAGATGAGACAAACAGTCGCTTAGTCTAGATGACGTCTCCTTCTACTTACTGATAAATAAGCTGGTGTCTGCATCTGAAACAAGCTGAGGAACATACTCCAGCTCCTGGCTCAGAATGTTGTCAAAGTCCAAGTCACTCAGGAATGGATGAACCTTGATCTCAAATGCTCCTCCTAGAAAAAGAAAAACAAAAGTGATGCGGACATAGTCAGGGATGGCTCCATATCTGAACAGTTTATCGTAATCTGAACTAATGACAAAACTGAGCCGACATGAAGGAAATAAACTGAAAGTCTTAGTGTGGAGAACTAGAAATACAGTAGATGAGCTGATAGAGAAATGCTGATCTTCATGGACATGAGCGATATGTCCTTGGTCTAATAAGGGAATATTAATACTAGTATATCTGTTACCTGTCCCAAGTCTACGCACAGGATTTCTTCTGAGCAGCTCAGTGATGAGATTCTGAGCATCCAGGGGTGGAGCGCGATCACAATTCCAAATTAGTTCTCCTGTTACATAGAAAATTACAGAAAATAAAACCTCTTTACTGGACTGTAACATAAAGCAAAGGAAATAACTAAACAAATGTAACCAATCAACGCAATGATCGGATTATTCTACTCACCAATGACAACCCTTTTATAAAGCTCAGTGAGGGAATCAGCATCAAATGGTACACATCCCAGCAGGAATTTATACAGGATGATCCCCAATGACCACCAGTCAACAGGTCTTCCATAGCCTTCTTTCAGGATGATCTCTGGGGCTATGTAACATGGGGTGCCACAGAACTGGAAACCAACAGAACATAGAGATGAGAATCGATGAAACAATTATTATGACAAGATATCATCGTTAAAACACAATGCAGAAGATAAAATATTAGTGGAAAAGTTCTCTAGAAAGGAAGAACGTAGAGAAGAGACAATAGTGTGATGAGATTTGCAAATAACAAGCTAAGTTCTTGTAGGTGATGCTGACCTCACGGTCCTGGAACTCTCTGGAGATGTCCACTGCTAATTCCTTGTAGGTGTTGGTTTTCGGTATCATTAGACCAAGTTTTGAAATCCCAAAATCGGTAACTTTAATATGTCCAGTAGATGTAATCAGGAGGCTGCAAAAGAGAAGATGGTTTTAGCCTCACAGACTGAATGATAATAAATGACAACTTTCCCCACTTTATTATACTACGGGGGCACTTACTTTTCCGGCTTCAGGTCTCTGTGCACCACACCGTAACTATGCAGGTATTCCACGGCAAGTACCGCCTCTGCAAAGTACAAGCGGGCCATGGGGACAGAGAAAGGACCCCTGGTGCTTAGAAGGGTCCCACAGTCTCCACCTATAGAAGAAAGGAAATATGACCAGTGAGGGGTTTATACAGCAGATGACCATGATATACCACGAGCAGATAACCATGATGTATAATGAGCAGTGAGCGGAAACATCCTGGGGAGATCACACAGATAGTGGCGTACATAGAAATCACAAGACCCCATATCAAAAGTTGTAATTGCCCCCCACCCTAAAAAATAAAAAAGAAATATATTTATATCCCTGTTGAAGCAGCTTGGTGTTCTCACCAGCAATACAACTTTTATGGCCATTTTAGAGTATGATGCTCCCAAAAATGCCCACACCCACACTCAATGAGTATGGTATCCCCACAGTGAATCCTCCTAAGGAGGCCACCACTTAGAAGGAGGCCAGCCACAACCCCCTACTCGGTGTGATGGCACCCACAGCAACCCTCCCACTCAGGATAATGGTTCCCACAGTCCCTCACACAATATAATGGTCCGCATAACTCCCCACTCAGTATGATGTCCCCACACAGAATGGGGGCCTCCATACAGAGTGAGGACCCCCACAGCACCCCACTTAATATGATGACCTCCACTCAGCATTCACAGTCCCCCCATATCTAGTCATACGGCCCCCTTTCAGTATTTTGGCCCCTACTAGCCACCTACTCAGTATTTTTGCCCCCACCAGCCCCACCTCCTTGAAGAAGCAAATACCGCTGAAATTGTGATGACAGGTGGAGGGATGCTGCCCACTGCTGAGCGTCGACAGACCCCCTCCGACTGATGAGCCCCATAGCGCCCCTGCACCAAGATCAATGAATTTACAAGCATCTTGGTAATAGATAACCTATAGTAAATGCTCTGCGGGGATGTAACCAACAATGTCCTAATGATATGAGCAGTGATAAGATGAAAGCAGACATGGGCTGAATATAATACAATAGATGTGTCTTACCTCCTACATACTCCATGACCATACACAGGTGAGATCTAGTTGGAAAGGAGCAGAGCATGGAGACCACAAAGGGACAATCAGCAAATGTTAAGATGTCCCTCTCCAGAAAGGCCCATTCCAATCTCTGTGCAGTATTTAGGTTCCGCTTAGCCATTTTCTTCATAGCAAAGGTCTGGTGTGAGTCTTTATGATGCACTAAGCAGACGGCCCTGGAGAGAAGGAGAATCCATCGGTTATAATAAATCCTTATTAATAATCCATCTATAGAAATCATTATATGTTTAATACTGGTATCCTGGTAACATTTCTCCTTGCGGAGAGTGACATGTTAAGCTTGTCAAGGTGAGGAGACTTTTAAGCCTCAATGATCCTCTGGGAAATATGCAAATTGTCTCTTCGGAGAGGAAGAGAACTAGAACTCTAGTGCCACCTATAGGAAGTAGTAATCCTAAAAGTCAATATCGACCCTTTAACGAGCCTTATCACATGACATGGAATAATAGCCATAACCAAAATCTCAATTTTCGGACATTATGTTTTGGGGTACAAGCACTCATCAGTGCAAAGTGTGAGATATGGTTTGGCTGGGTAAGAGGCATCTGACCGGGATCCAAGCGGTAACGTTTCTCCTTGCGGAAAAAGCCATGTTAAGCATGTCAAGGTGAGGAGACTTTTAAGCTGCAATGCTCTTCTGGGAAATATGCAAATTGTCTCTTTTCAGAGAGGAAGAGAACTAGCACCCTAGTGCCACCTATGGGAAGTAGCAATCCTATTTCCCAGAGGAGCATTGTGGCTTAAAAGTCTCCTCATGTCCGCAAGGAGAAATGTCAACCCCTTGGATACCGGTCAGACACCTCTCACCCAGTCAAACCATATCTCACACTTTCCACTGAAGAGGGGCAGTACCCCAGAACACAGTTCCTGCAAATTGAGATTTTGGTTTTGGCTATTATCCTAAGTCATGTGACAAGGCTTGTTAAAGGGTCGATATTGACTTTTAGGATTGCTACTTCCTATAGGTGGAGTTCTAGTTTGCTTCCTCTCAGAAGAGACAATTTGCATATGTTTAATACTAGAAGTCTGGCCGCCACTATAAATCCACATCTAGAAATACATAAAATAGCACTACATAGATCACCTATGCGAGGTCTCCACAATGCCACTTCTGCCGGAGCCATCACCCAGGTCACATTATAGATACGAGAATCTACTGAAATTCTCTTTGGGCAGATTCGCTATAACTGACCAAATACAATTTAGTGCAAATAAAATTGGTCCAAAATGAATGTGCTCCAGGGCTCTCTTCTGCTGCTGAGGCCAGTGATTGGGCCCACATGGTCATGGTGGAGGGTGTAGATGTCATTGACGTCAATATGGTGTCACCCTTCATGTGACCATGTGTAGCCAACTTCTCTGATCAGCTTCATAATGGAGCCCCCCCATCAAAACAAAGATCAGAGTGGAGAGCAGAAAAGCTCAGGTGGAGGAGGCAGCATAAGAACAGATGAGGGTCTAGCACAGGCGAATGTAATAATATTATATTATTATATATTATATTATATGTAATTATATTATTTAAATCGCTTTCCTTACAGTTTGATTTGCTACAGATCACATAATTTCCCTATGATAACACTGAATGGCAGAGTGCAGGGGCAGAAGCATTGTCATAGGGAACCCTGAGAAATGTGGATTATGGCAACAGAAATCTCACCCAAAATTTCCACTGCTGATGAGTTTGGAAGTTTCATAGTCGGTCATATGCGGCTTTCTCGCCGGAACCAATGAATCGATCACGCTCTATAAAAGAATAAGAAATAATACTGATTTATTGAAGATGCAGGAAAAAAGTTACAGATGCAAAAACTTCTCCCCCCATATTATGTCCCAGATGATTTACACTGATATGATGTTGGGAGGATACAAACCGGACGCTGGGCAGACATGGCGCTAGCACCCAGCACACCCAGGCAAGTGCCGGGGCCCTGAGTAGGTGGGCCTTGCTCCCCCCCCCCTCAATGCTTGCCCAGGACCACGGCCGGCACAATACTTACCTCTCCACAGCTGGTGAGCAGTGAGGTGAGCATTTGATTTTTTTTTTTATGTATGGAGGTATGGGGCATTATATGGGGGGAGAAGTGACATCCTGCATGGGGCATTATATGGGGGGGAGGTAGGGACATCCTGCGTGGGGTATTATATGGGGGGGAGAAGTGACATCCTGCATGGGGCATTATATGGGGGGGAGTGACATCCTGCATGGGGCATTATATGGGGTAAGAGGTGACATCCTACATGAGGCATTATATGGGGGGGACATCCTGCATGGGGCATTATATAGGGGGGTGACATCCTGCATGGGGTATTATATGAGGGGGAGAAGTGATATCCTGCATGGGTCATTATATGGGGGGGGGGAGTGACATCCAGCATAGGGCTTTATATGGGGTGAGAGGTGACATTCTGCATGGGGCATTATATGGGGGGTGACATCCTGCATGGGGCATTATATGGGGGGAGTGACATCCTGCATGGGGTATTATATGGGGGGAGAAGTGACATCCTGCATGGGGCATTATATGGGGTGAGAGGTGACATCCTGCATGGGCCAATATATGGGGTGAGAGGTGACATCCTACATGGGGCATTATATGGGGGGGTGACATCCTGCATGGGGCATTATATGGGGGGTGACATCCTGTATGGGTCATTATGTGGGGTGGGACATCCTGCATGGAGCATTATGTGGGGGGGGACATCCTGCATGGGAAATTATATGGGGGGTGACATCCTGCATGGGGCATTATGTGGGGGGGATATCCTGCATGGGGCATTATGTGTGGGGGACATCCTGCATGGGGCATTATGTGGGGTGGGACATCCTGCATGGGGCATTATGTGGAGGGGACATCCTGCATGGGGAATTATATGGGGGGTGACATCCTGCATGGGCCATTATGTGGGGGGGCACAGCCTGCATGGGGCATTATGTGGGGGGCACAGCCTGCATGGGGCATTATGTGGGAGGGACATTCTGCATGGGGAATTATATGGGGGGTGACATCCTGCATGGGCCATTATGTGGGAGGGGGACATCCTGCAAGGGGCATTATGTGGGGGGGGGCACAGCCTGCATGGGGCATTATGTGGGGGGTCAAAGCCTGCATGGGGCATTATGTGAGGGTCACAGCCTGCATGGAGCATTATGTGGGGGGTCAAAGCCTGCATGGGGCATTATGTGGGGGGCACAGCCTGCATGGGGCATTATGTGTGGGGTCACAGCCTGCATGGGGCATTATATGGGGGCACAGCCTGCGTGGAGCATTTTATGGGGTCCATTATTCTATATGGAGCAATATATGGAGCTCATAATACGGTATAGAGGACTATGTGGTGCCATTATACTGTGTGGAGGACATTACTGTCCGGTCTGCACTGTGAGCTGTGAGGATTCGCCGCTTTCTGAGTTATTGTGGAATTTACAATAGATATCGCTCATGTAATGTAAGAAGTGAAATCTTCGGCCTTGTACTATATATATATATATATATGTATATATATATATACATATATGTATATATATTTATCTGCGGTATCTGTGCATCATGAATCGTGGTATGTGTTAAAGGGGCCACTGAGACTCTTTCGCCCAGGGCCCACGAAATCCTGGAGCCGTCCTGCAACGGTCATCATACATTACTATAACATTCTGGATAATGTGGGAGATCACACAGAGGAGGACTTACAGGTAATCTGTCACCAGGTGTTTGCTATGTATTCTGAAAGCACCATGATGTAGGGGCAGAGACCCTGATTCCAGTGATGTGTTACTTACTAGGCTGTGTGTGGCTGTTTCAATAAAATCAGTAGATTATCACTAGAAGACTATCTGTCTAGCCAGGTAGTCCTATTGCTCTGTACCCCTGCCTCCACCACTGATTAGCAGCTTTCTGCCTATGCACAGTGTACACAGAAAGCTGCCAATCAATGGTGTGGGCGGGGTTATACAAGACTCAGCATTCAGAGCTCTGCAGCAGAAAAAAATAGTGATTTTATCACAACTGCTCCACCGAGTAAAGTAATCAACACATGGAATCAGGGTCTCTGTCCCTGCATCATGCTTCTCTCAGACCAAATAGCATAAACCTGGTGACAGATTCCCTGTAATTCACATGTAATTAACACCATAGGGTCATCTACACTTAGAATAGAGACGTACCATGGTTGTATGGGGGATAATACTGGACGAGTCATTCACACCCCATGATCTGATGACACACACGCATCCCCCTCTATGATACTTACGGATTCTTGGATCTCCGGGATCTCACTAATTCCATTGTTAGGATTCGACAGCTCAGTTGTTTCTAAAATAATGATGAAGAAATGAAATGTATTAGAGGATATTATTCCTACATAGATAATACAGCAATAAAACGGAGAAATGACAAGATGTCTGTAAATGGGATTAATACTCGTTATATGGGGATTCTAAATATGAGAATATACGGGGAATCCATAGATAAATGTAATGTAAATGATGGAGGAACCCCTTCATAAATAACAAAAGACTGACCATCACTTCCGAAAAGAAAATGGGTGTGAACAGGTGCATACTAAGAGTAGCCATCCAAATACATAACTAACAAAGTTGCACTCTGCAACGCTATAGCATGTAAACATGAAATAAATGAAATTTGAATTGCATTACTGCTGTATAAAATAGGATAAAAGGAAGATACTTAGCGCATAATTTGGCCAATTCATGCATGGCCAGCAGCCACGGCAAGGCGACCTTCTTTTTCTGGGTGCATGCCAAGTAGCCACGGCAAGGTGACCTTTTTTTTTGCTGGGTGCACGCCCAGCAGTCATGGCAAGACGACCTTCTTTTGCTGGGTGCATGCCCAGGAGTCACGACAAGGCGACCTTCTTTTGCTGGGTGCATGCCCAGCAGTCACGACAAGGCGACCTTGTTTTGCTGGGTGCATGCCTAGCAGCCACGGCAAGGCGACCTTCTTTTGCTCGATGCATGCCCAGCAGTCACGGCAAGGCGACCTTTTTTGCTGGGAACCTATCTCCACCCATCAGCCCGGGGTGGTTTTAATTACAACAGGATCCTACCTACCCATATAAATGTAGGCTTCAGCCTAGGAGAGGATTCACATTAGGAGAGGATTCCAACAAAAAGATCGCCTTGTCATTGGCTGCTGGGCATTCATGAATTGGCCAAATTATGTGCTCAGTATCTTAATTTTTTCCCATTTTCTAGAGCAGTAATGCAATTTAAATTTAATTTATTTCATGTTACTTGCTATAGCACTGCAGAATGGACCCTCCATCACATGAATGAGGAAGCCCCCACCCACGCTGCACATATGAGTGATGGTAAGAGAGCTGAAACATAGGAGAGATTTGCAAATTAGCCTGGAAGTGCACTGGGGGCGTGTCACTGCACTTGGATTTCTTCTTTCACGCCCCCAGTGCACTTCCATTCTAATTTGAATATGGTGTCTACTTTACATTTCTCCTGACTAGCACATTGGATTTCTACAAACAATTATTATTAGGGGACAATGGCCTATACCGTCACACCACTACTTCTATATGTAACAATGTGCTGCCAGGTTCCCATTACACAGAGTAGAGAGTAAATCTAACATTATCCTCCGTCCTCTGTAATATCTGGACATTCCTTGTAGAAGGTCGGGTGATCGCTCACCTGTAATCAGATCGCTGTTCAGCTCCGGCCGACTCCTATTAGGGTCAGGGATTTTCGGGGTCACATTTTGCCCATATTTGGCGTCGCCTCCTGTTGTTTCCTGATAGATATAATATATATAATTACTATGTGGAAGATTTCACTAAATCACCAAATACATAAATCATGAAGGACTAAACCAACATTTACAGATGCACCAATTGTAACGATACAAATCCCGCGCCATCTTCAGACCTTTTCTCAGAAAGTCTCCTCAGATACGGTGGATTAAGATACGTCTATTAATATTGATCCTTACCGGGCGTTCCAATGAGCGTTCTAGTATAGACAGGACTTTTTCGGCCAGTTCTTTAAAGACAGCCAAATCTTCAGTCTGAGATCTTTCTTCAGCCTATAAAGAAGGAAAAATGGAAAGGAGAATTAAGAGATGAGAGCGATCAGAATGGAGGCGGAAATTGTATGTGACATCGGTTCTCTGTCTGCAGATACAATGACTACATACTGTATTTGGGGACTCGTTGTGTTTTACCGTATTTTTTGGACTATAAGATGCCTTTTTTTCCAAAATTTTTGACCTCCCTTCTAACACTCTCGCACCCCTCCAATCTATCCTAAACTCTGCTGTCTGACTAATCCACCTGTCCCCCCGCTATTCCCTGGCTTTTCCCCTCGCTCCGCCAATCCCTTCACTGGCTCCACATTACCCAGAGACTCCAGTTCAAGACCCTAACCTTGGCATGCAAAGCCACCCACAACCTGTCTCCTCCATATATCTGTGACCTAGTCTCCCGGTACTTACCTGCACGCAACCTCCGATCCTCACAAGATCTTCTTCTCTACTCCCCTCTTATCTCCTCTTCCCACAATCGCATACAAGATTTCTCCCGTGCATCCCCCCTACTCTGGAACTCTCCACCCCAGCATATCAGACAGATTATTAATAATAATAATTGTCTGAATGTAGCTTACCAGGGGGGTGGCTGTGGTGGAGTGAGGTCACAGGAAGTAGGGTCACTGCTGCAGGAAGCCAGCAGTAGAAGTGGGGCGCTCCTGCGGGCCAGCGGGGTGTCCAGAAGGTGCGAGGCTGCGGGCCCTGGGCTTCAAGGCAATGTTAGCGGTGATTTAGGAGGGGAGTCCCCGCTCTGCCCATTGAATTTCTGGCGGTGGGCTTCAGGCAAATGGCCGCTGGAGGCAGGGCCGGCGTCAGCACCCGGCGCACCCGGGCAAATGCCGGGGCCCTGAGCAGGCAGAGGGGCCCACTGGCGGTCGCGCACCCCGCTGGGCTATGGGCGGAGGAGAGCGGTGTCAGCGCCCCCTCCCCTCTCCCCTCCGCTTGCTCAGGGCCCCGGCAGCTGGATACTTACCTCTCCCCGTGCCTCCGCAGATCAGCTGTCTTCCTGCTCTGCGCTCCCTGTGATGTCTCAGGTCAGAGGGCGCGGTGACGTCTTTACACCGCGCCCTCCCCTGAGCCGTCACAGGGAGCGCTGAGCGGGACAACGCCGACAACGCTGGAGTTCGGAGCCGAGCAGCGAGCGGCGGGCAGCAGGCAGCAGGCAGCGGGCAGCGGGCAGCGGGCAGCAGGTAGCAGGTGAGGAGAAGGGAGGTGAGTATTTGATTTTTTTTTTTTTTTTTTTTAAATGTATGGAGGCATGGGGCATTATAAGGTGGGGAACAGCCTGCATGGGGCATTATAAAGAGGGGGGGATTCCTGCTTGGGGCATTATAATGAGGAGGGGTGACAGCCTGCATGGGGCATTATAAGGTGGGGACCAGCCTGCATGGGGCATTATAAGGTGGGGACCAGCCTGCATGGGGCATTATAAGGTGGGGACCAGCCTGCATGGGGCATTAAAAGGTGGGGACCAGCCTGCATGGGGCATTATAAGGTGGGGACCAGCCTGCACGGGGCATTATAAGGTGGGGAACAGCCTGCACGGGGCATTATAAAGAGAGGGGGGGCATCCTGCATGGGGCATTATAAAGAGGAGGGGTGACAGCCTGCATGGGGCATTATAAGATGGGGAAAAGCCTGCATGGGGCATTATATGGTGGGGAACAGCCTGCACGGGGCATTATAAAGAGAGGGGGGGCATTATAAAGAGAGGGGGGTCGACAGCCTGCATGGGGCATTATAAGGTGGGGAACAGCCTGCATGGGGCATTATAAGGTGGGGAACAGCCTGCACGGGGCATTATAAGGTGGGGAACAGCCTGCATGGGGCATTATAAGGTGGGGAACAGCCTGCACGGGGCATTATAAAGAGAGGGGGGGCATCCTGCATGGGGCATTATAAAGAGGAGGGGTGACAGCCTGCATGGGGCATTATAAGGTGGGGAACAGCCTGCACGGGGCATTATAAAGAGGGGGGGGGGACATCCTGCATGGGGCATTATAAAGAGGAGGGGTGACAGCCTGCATGGGGCAGTATAAAGAGGAGGGGTGACAGCCTGCATGGGGCAGTATAAAGAGGAGGGGTGACAGCCTGCATGGAGCATTATAAAGAGGAGGGGTGACAGCCTGCATGGGGCATTATAAAGAGGAGGGGTGACAGCCTGCATGGGGCATTATAAAGAGGGGGGGCAGCCTGTATGGGGCATTATGTGGGGGGTAACAGCCTGCATGGAGCATTAAAAGGGGGGGGGCTGTATGGGGCAACAGCCTGCATGGAGCATTATAAGGGGGGGGGGCAGCCTGTATGGGGCATTATGTGGGGGGTAACAGCCTGCATGGAGCATTAAAAGGGGGGGCCTGTCTGGGGCATTATGTGGGGGGTAACAGCCTGCATGGAGCATTATAAGGGGGGGGCAGCCTGTATGGGGCATTATGTGGGGGGTAACAGCCTGCATGGAGCATTAAAAGGGAGGGGCCTGTATGGGGCATTATGTGGGGGGTAACAGCCTGCATGGAGCATTAAAAGGGAGGGGCCTGTATGGGGCATTATGTGGGGGGTAACAGCCTGCATGGAGCATTATAAGGGGGGGACAGCCTGTATGGGGCATTATGTGGGGGGTAACAGCCTGCATGCAGCATTATATGGGGACCGGTATCCTGTATGGAGCGTTATATGGGGGCCAGTATCCTGTATGGAGCCTTATATGGGGGCCAGTATTCTGTATGGAGCCTTATATGGGGGCCAGTATTCCGTATGGAGCCTTATATGGGGGCCAGTATTCCGTATGGAGCCTTATATGGGGGCCAGTATTCCGTATGGAGCCTTATATGGAAGCCAGTATTCCGTATGGAGCCTTATATGGGGGCCAGTATTCCATATGGGGGCCAGTATTCCGTATGGAGCCTTATATGGGGGCCAGTATTCCGTATGGAGCCTTATATAGGGGCCAGTATTCCATATGGGGCCTTATATGGGGGCCAGTATTCCGTATGGAGCCTTATATGGGGGCCAGTATTCCGTATGGAGCCTTATATGGGGGCCAGTATTCCGCATGGAGCCTTATATGGGGGTCAGTATTCCGCATGGAGCCTTATATGGGGGTCAGTATTCCGCATGGAGCCTTATATGGGGGTCAGTATTCCGCATGGAGCCTTATATGGGGGTCAGTATTCCGCATGGAGCCTTATATGGGGGTCAGTATTCCGCATGGAGCCTTATATGGGGGTCAGTATTCCGCATGGAGCCTTATATGGGGGTCAGTATTCCGCATGGAGCCTTATATGGGGGTCAGTATTCCGCATGGAGCCTTATATGGGGGTCAGTATTCCGTATGGGGCCTTATATGGGGGCCAGTATTCCGTATGGGGTCTTATATGGGGGCCAGTATTCCGTATGGGGTCTTATATGGGGGCAGTATTCCGTATGGGGTCTTATATGGGGGCCAGTATTCCGTATGGGGCCTTATATGGGGGCCAGTATTCCGTATGGGGCCTTATATGGGGGCCAGTATTCCGTATGGGGCCTTATATGGGGGCCAGTATTCCGTATGGGGCCTTATATGGGGGCCAGTATTCCGTATGGGGTCTTATATGGGGGCAAGTATTCCGTATGGGGCCTTATATGGGGGCCAGTATTCCGTATGAAGCGTTATATGGGGGCCAGTATTCCGTATGGGCGTTATATGGGGACCAGTATTCCGTATGGAGCCTTATATGGGGGCCACTATTCTGTGTGGAGCGATTCACCGGTTTCTGAGCTATTGTGGAATTTACAATAGATATCACTCATGAAGTGAAATCTTCGCATTGTACTATATATATATATATTTCTCCGCCGTATCTCTGCATCATGAATCGTGGTATGTGTTAAAGGGGCCCACTGAGACTCTTTCGCCCGGGGCCCAGAAAAACCTGGAGCCGGCCCTGGCTGGAGGCAGTGCATGTGCAGATTTAGATCTCGGCTCAATGAGGAGCTGAGATCTCAAACTGCGTATTGGCCATCTCCAGCAGCCTACTTCTTGAAGCCCACTGCAGAGAAATCAATAAGCAGAGCAGGGCCTCCCCTCCTGAATTACCGCTAACATTTCCTTGAAGCCCAGGGCCCGCAGCCTCGTACCTTCTGGACACCCCGCTCCTCCCAGCTTGGAGCCCGCAGCAGCGCCCCACTCCTACTGCCGACTTCCTGCAGCAGCGACTCTGCCTCCTGTGACCTCGCTCCACTGCCACCACCCCCCCTCAGTAAGCAACCGAAAATTCGGACTATAAGACAGACCCCCATTTTATTATAATAAATGTTTTTCCTATTTACCTCCCAAAAAATTTTGGTGCGTCTTATGGTCTGCAAAATACGATATATTAGAAGAAAAAGCTTCTATCCCTCCATTATTATCTGTTAATATTGAGATGTTCTGTGCAGAGTGTCCGCCACTTACCTGGTGTAGTAATGTCCTGATGTTCTGAAGTAAATCCGTCAGATAGTCTGACGTTAGACGACGTTGTCGGTGTTTGGTCAGGCAATCCTTTACTAGCTCCATCACCAGCCGGTGAGTGAAGCTGAGGACGCCATCGGGTGGTAGAAGCACACTGTTAGGACGATTGATCATAAGGATCATCAATAGTGCTTTTACCTGAGGAATGTCCAAAACAATTCCAGCCATAGTGAAAAACTGCAAGTGCTATCAGTCACTATAGAGCCAAGAAAGGCACGGGTGAGCCTATGTGCATTGCATATATAGCGACTGTGAGCAGTGATGTCACCATCACCTGTGATGTCATCACGGAATCTTGTGATAGAATCTTCACGGAGCAGCTCTGCGCAAATAGAATGCGGCCTGGTAATATTTAAAGTGAAAACACCATACAATTAACTACCCATGTTATCATGGCCGTTCTATTTTATATCCAATTAGAACACAACCAGGATAAAGGTGTGTTCACAAGTTGGATTTTGGCAGCATTTTTTTTCTACCTCAAAAATCAAAGGAGGCAGGAAAAACGCTGCTTAAAATTCAGGTGTTTTTACTTGTGTTTTTTTTTCCATTCATTTGAATGGGTGAAAAATGCTGCAAAACCTCTGAAAGACTTGACAAGCTGCAGATTTTAAAAAAATGCAAAAAAAACAGCATGTGAATGAGATTTCAGAAATGTCATTCACTAAGATGGTGCTGTAAAACACAGCATTTATTGCTGCAGAAGAAAAAACAGTGAATACACCCTAAAGATATCCTCAGTCATACTATGGGAAATATTGTATATTTCGCATTTATTATCTCACGTGTTTTTCTTCACCATAGAACTTTTAAGGCTGTGTGCCCACTATGCGTTTTTTAGGCGTTTCTGCAGCGTAACTTTCGCTGCGGAAACACTTAAAAAACTCTTGGTGATAGGTCTGCAATGGTCCCCAATGATAATCCGCATGTGCTGTGCACATGCCGCGGAGATTTCCGCTGCGGATTATCATTGCGGAAAAATCCGCAGCACGTCCTTTAATTTTGCAGAGTCGCTGCGATTTAGCCGCCATTGACTTGCATTGGAACGCATAACATCCGCATGACTACAAATACACATGTGGATATTATGCGACTCAATGCGTGGATGGTACCCGGGTCTGGAGATGAAGAGACTCTCCTCCAGACCCGGGTACCATAGTACCTGTAGTTAAAATAGAATTAAAATAAAAAATAAACATATACTTACCTTCTGATGGCCCCTGTCTGCTCCCGGCGGTGCTGCTGGCTCTTCGGCTGCTCGCGGTGGTAAAAGGACCTTCCATGATGCCATTTAGTCATGTGACAGGTCACATGACCGCTGACATCGGCGGTTGCGTGACCTGTCACATGACTAAATGACGTCATGAAAGGTCCTTTTACAGCACCGTGATCCGCCAAAGACACCGGACGCACCGGAGAAGGAGATCGAGGACTATCGGAAGATGAGTATAATGTTTTTTTTTTATTTTTCACCATTATTATTCTTTTTTTTCATTATTGATGCTGCATTTGCAGCATGGTAACTTGGTCACACTATATAAATCCATGCCGGTTGCATGGAATTATATAGTGTGACCAAGTTGTCAAGCACTTTTCCAAGTGATGCTAAAATCACTTGGCAAAGCGCTTGACAACCCAGGGAGATGCAGAAACACTTAGGAAAAATCCGCAGCATTTCTGCATCGTGGTCATATATCCTAACTCATTGGCGAACCGTTATACAAGGCTATATTCACACTAGACGTTTTTTTAGCGGGCTTTTTTATGCAAATTTTCAGCTGCGTTTTACAGTACCAACAAAGTCTATGAGATTTCCGAAATCTCATGCACAAAGCTTGCTTATTTGTCCTCAGTATTTTGTGCTTTCCATGGCTTTTTGCAATAGAGTATGTCACTTGTTTCAGCGTTTTTCACCCATTAAAAAAAAGGGTGGTGGAAAAAAATGCTGAAAAAAAGCCTAGTGCGAACATTTTGCTGCGTTTTTAGTGAAAAAAGCAAGTATGTGACACACATTTATTCTTGTGATTTTCCCAAGTTTAAACCATCTTGTCTTGGTCACCTGAGATAGCAGCTTGGATTATTACAGTTTAATTAAATTAGTGATGCCTACAAAGTAAACATTGGTTGAGCTAGGTGTGAGATTGAACAACACGTGTGGCCCAGGGAGGTGTGAAAATGAACAATGCCTGAGCAACTCAATGGCAAACCATAATGTGAAAGTAAATAGTGTCCTACAAATTCAATGCACTGCCAGGGTCTTAGATAAACCATTCCAGACCAATTCACCCCCCACCCGCCCCCTGTTACATTTGTAATGTGTACTTTTTCATGAACATATGTCTTGCAATGGTGACCTGTTCTCATGTGTCTATGGTGGAAGCAAAGCTGAACTTTGGGATCCTGAAAAACGCACCAAAAATGCACCAAGAGCCACTGCAAAAAAACACACCAAAACCTGCGTTTTTGACGCTACTTCTTTCCTGCCAAGAGATTATGTTTTGCTGCAGAAAAAAACACCTAGTGTGAATATAGCCTAAGACTTACTCTGCCAGCATTAATAGTCAATATTCTGTATACAAATAGGACTCCAATCCAGGTATTCAGTTTATCATAAACATGCCTGAGTTAATCTGTCAAATACACATAGTATGCTTTCTCATAGGTGAAATATAAATCCTGTTAAAGGTCCAAGTTGCAGCAGTTAAGTAGAACAAAACAGACCTCTTCATTCTTTGTAGGTGGAAAAACTTTCGAAATTATCAGTGTATCAAGTACTTATACTCCTGACTGTATATAGTATAATTGCCGCACTGCTACATACAGGTGCTTCTCAGAAAATTAGAATATCATCAAAAAGTGAATTTATTTCAGTTCTTAAATCCAAAAAGTGAAACTCATATATTATACAGAGTCATTACAAACAGAGTGATCTGTTTTAAGTGTTTATTTCTGCTAATGTTGATGATTATGGCTTACAGCCAATGAAAACACAAAAGTCATTATCTCAGTAAATTAGAATTAACAAGAAACACCTGGAAAGGCTTCCTAAGCATTTAAAAAGGTCCCTTAGTCAGTTTCAGTAGGCTCCACAATCATGGGCAAGACTGCTGACTTGACAGATGTCCAAAAGGCAGTTATTGACACACTCCTCAAGGAGGGTAAGCCACAAAAGGTCATTGCTAAAGAAGCAGCTGTTCACAGAGTGCTGTATCCGAGCATATTAATGGACGTGGAAGGAAAAAGTGTGGCAGAAAAAGGTGCACAAGCAACTGGGATAACCGCAGCCTTGAAAGGATTGCTAAGAAAAGGCCATTCAAAAATTTGGGGGAGATTCACAAGGAGTGGACTGCTGCTGGAGTCATTGCTTCAAGAGCCACCACACACAGACGTATCCAGGACATGGGCTACAAGTGTCGCATTGCTTGTGTCAAGCCCCTCATGACCAATAGACAACGCCAGAAGCGTCTTACCTGGGCCAAAGAGAAAAAGACCTGGACTGATGCTCAGTGGCCCAAGGTGTTGTTTTCAGATGAAAAGTAAATTTTGCATTTCATTTGGAAATCAAGGTCCCAGAGTCTGGAGGAAGAGTGGAGAGGCCACAATCCAAGCTGCTGGAGGTCTGGTGTGAAGTTTCCACAATCAGTGATGGTTTGGGGGGCCATGTCATCTGCTGGTGTAGGTCCACTATGTTTTATGAAGACCAAAGTCAGCGCAGCCGTCTACCAGGACATTTTACAGCACTTCATGCTTCCCTCTGCCCACAAGCTTTATGGAGATGGAAATGTCATTCTCCAGCAGGACTTGGCCCCTGTCCACACGGCCAAAAGTACCAATACCTGGTTTACACACAACAGTATCACTGTGCTTGATTGGCAGCAAACTCGCCTGACCTTAACCCCATAGAGAATCTATTATAGAGAATCTATGGGGTATTGTCAAGAGGAAGATGAGACCCCAGACCCCACAATACAGATGAGCTGAAGGCTGCTATCAAAGCCACCTGGGTTTCCATAACACCTCAGCAGTGCCACAGGCTGATCCCTCCATGCCACATTGCCGCATTGATGCAGTAATTGATGCACGAGGAGCCCGAACAAGTATTGAGGGCATTTACTAAACATACATTTCAGTAGGCCAACTTTTCTGATTTTAAAAACATTTTTCAAGCTGTTGTTATGAAGTATTCTAATTTACTGAGATAATGACGTTTGTGTTTTCATTGGCTGTAAGCCATAATCATCAACATTAACAGAAATAAACACTTAAAATAGATCCCTCTGTGTGTAATGACTCTATATAATAGATCCCTCTGTGTGTAATGACTCTATATAATAGATCCCTCTGTGTGTAATGACTCTATATAATAGATCCCTCTGTGTGTAATGACTCTATATAATAGATCCCTCTGTGTGTAATGACTCTATATAATAGATCCCTCTGTGTGTAATGAGTCTATATAATAGATCCCTCTGTGTGTAATGACTCTATATAATAGATCCCTCTGTGTGTAATGACTCTATATAATAGATCCCTCTGTGTAATGACTCTATATAATAGATCACTCTGTGTGTAATGACTCTATATAATAGATCCCTCTGTGTAATGACTCTATATAATAGATCACTCTGTGTGTAATGACTCTATATAATATAGGAGTTTCACTTTTTGCATTGAAGAACTGAAATAAACTAACTTTTGATGATATTCTAATTTTGTGAGAAGCACCTGTATATAGTATGAAGCCCCACTGCCCCATATGTGTATGTATAATTTGATGCACATGACTCGCCCCCTGGGCCGTGGGGTACACGGAACCGGGCCTTCTAGTGTACGGTGCTGATGGGGGTAGTAGTGGCAACCCGATCCCGTGGCTCAGGGTGGTCAGACCAAATGGTGGCAGTCTATTTATCAGTGTTTTGAATGTCCGACTACGCCACCCGTGGATTGCGGTCAGGGATAACCGCCGCTGCGAGGCAGACTGCTGAGGCTGGTGTTGGTGTGCAGCACAGGTGTAGGATAACTCCCCACGGGAAGAGTGTAGCCTCAGGGCAGTGTAGGTGGATGTTGGGGGTGATAGTGCAGGCCGCAATAGTAAGAGTTCAGAGTCCGCTTCAAACAGTTCAGGGTCTTTATTGTAGATATTATTAATGACCCAACAGTACCGGTTAGGAATGGGCCTGGGTGTCTGAGAGCATTCGGGCGAGCCCCACTGGTCAGGGTGAGTGTGTAGGCCTACCGTTCTCTCTATGCTCTTTCTGACTATCCCCCTTTTCGTGGTGTAATAGCCCACGTCTCTGAGCTGGCCGTGTACTTCTCGCCTGTATGGCATGCGACTAGGGCCTTGGGTACCTGTTGCTTGCTCCTCGCTGTACTGGTCCCTCTGTGTGGCGGAGCCTCCAGGCTTCTTAGGCCAAGGGACCTGAAATCCCTCGCAGGTTGGTTCTCTGCTGCTGGGCTTGTAACCCTGACAGCCCCGGACCCCAATGCCCGGTAGATTGGTTCTCTTCCAGGACCGGCTCTCGTCACCTCTGTCCCTGGCTTGCAGTTTCTCCTCTGCCTCACGGACTCCTCAGCTACAGCTGAACTGTCCCTCCTTCTCTGGGACTAGTCTCACTCCTGAGCTAGGTCTTCCAGTTCTCTCTAACCCTGCCCCCAGTTCCAGCTTTTATAGGGGCAGCCAGCTCCCCCTGCTGGCCTGGGACAGGAGGTGCTGTATGCTAATTGTCCCTAACCAGGGGACCTCCCTCCTGCTCTCAGACACAGATTATTGTTTGTGGCATCCAGGCCTGGGGTGACACATTCTCCCCTAGTAAAATTTATTACTCCGGACTAAACAGGAAACACAAATGCAGGGTATAAATGACAACATAACATATATACAACTATATTTTGTCCTTGAGGTCACGGCGCTTCCGTGACGGGTGTCCATGTCACCCAACAAGGTGTGAAGTTTTCCACGGTGTGGGGACCTGTTTCCATAAACCCCAAGTTCCTCGCCTTGGGCGTGGCGACAAGGCTGAGCTCTCTACTTTGGGCCACAAGGAGGCCACACCGGACAGATTTTTCTTCCGTGGCCATCTTCGAAAGAGGGCACCAAGTGCAACTATCTACAAGACAGTTCCGGTTATTCAGCGTCCATAACCTGTTAGTCCATGAACTAGAAAGACTGGAAAAACATAATTAGCAACCAGGCAACAAACATAAAACATTTACAATATACAGCATTTAGATCTTCCAGCGAGCTGGTATTTGCCCCCTAGTGCTCCGGGTTGACCTGCGTAACCCACTGTCTGGTGGTGGTCTAACCTGACTTTCCCCACTAGCATTCAGGGTACAGCTACTAGCTGGGTTTACAGGCAGTGCAGGCAGCTATCTGCGGGTCCTTTGGCTTACCGCAGGTATGGCAGGCTCACTGTCAGCAGAGGGTTGACTCTCCTGGGCTGCTGGCATGGGTTCTTCTGCCTCTAGGGCTGCTTGGTCTTCTGATTCCTCCTGCTCTCCTGTAGGTTCCTGCTGGGTTGGTTGAAGGAAGTGTAGGACGGGTACCACTATTGCATCATTTATCCGAGTCCAGGACCGGGGGAACTCTCCAAGAACTGTGCTGATCATTTCTTTCTTGTCTTCTGCGGGTTCAAGGTCATCTTGATCTTCTCCTGCACTCTGTAGTTGCTTGGGGCACCTTTTTAGGTGGTCTCTGGAGACGGTGCTAGTGGTTTCTCCTCCATCCTTGGCAATTACACATACCTTCGGGTTGTTGTGGTTGGACTGCAGTACTGTGTACGGGTCGCTCTCCAACTGGTCATCTAGCTTGTGAAGCCTTCTCTTCCGCTTCAGGACCTGCTCACCAGGTTCCAGGGGACCAGCAGGGGCGTGTTGGTTGAAGAGCCTCTCTTGCTTTTCTCTCGCTTGAGCCAGACTCCTCTCCACATTCTCCTGTACCTTCTTGTACTGTAGCCGCCGTTCCGTATCCCAGTCCGCGTCTGGGGAGGTGGGGAGGACTCCCATCTCCAGGTCTATCGGCAGCTTACCTGGTCTTGCCCTCATCAGGTAAGCCGGGGTGCAATTTGTAGCATTCACCGGGATATGGTTGTATAAGTCTATCAGGTCTGGCAGCTTCTCCGGCCACAGGCTGCGTTCTTCCAGGGGCAACGTTTTGAGGAGATCAATGACGATATTATTCATTTTCTCACATAGCCCGTTGGTTTGTGGGTGGTAAGATGTTGTCCGAATCTTCTTACAGCCGTAGAGGTTGCAGAACTCCTGGAAGATTTCAGCCTCAAACGCTGGACCTTGATCTGTCAAGACCTGTTCTGGATACCCGTGTGGATGGCAGAAGTGTTGTTGGAAGGCTCTGGCCGATGTTTGGGCTGTCAAGTCTTTAACAGGAACCACCACCAGGAACCGGGAATAGTGGTCCACTATTGTCAGGGCATAGACGTAGCCCGACCGGCTTGGAGCCAGTTTCACATGGTCCAGAGCTACCAGCTCAAGAGGCTGCCTGGTGACGATGGGCATCAAGGGCGTCTTCTGGCTGGTACCTTCCTTCCTTCCGTACCGGTGGAATGCAGGGAGCTCTATTTCCTCCAACTCATCTGGATCTTCTCCCTCATCGGGCAAGTGGGGCATTCTCGATAGGGCATCTGCATTGGCATTGGCTCGGCCTGCCCGGTACTTGATGGTGAAGTCATAGTTTGCTAGCCGGGCCATCCACCGCTGCTCTAGGGCACCAAGTCTCGCATTGTCCAGATGTGTCTACGGATTGTTGTCCGTGTACACAGTGAACTTCACAGAGGCCAGGTAATGCTTGAAACGTTCTGTTACGGCCCACACCACTGCCAAGGACTCCAGCTTAAAGGAGCTGTAATTCTCCGGGTTTCTCTCGGCTGTCGTACGCGATCACCCTTTCTCTGTCCTGTTGGTTCGGTGACAGTACGGCTCCCAGCCCCACATTACTGGTGTCTGTGTGGAGGATAAAAGGCTGGCCATAATCAGGGTATGCCAGGATCTCATCCCCCGTGAGAGCCATCTTCAGCTGGCGGAAGGACTCCTCTTCCGGCTTGTCCCACTTGAAGGGTGGCTTTTGGCTTCTGGTCTTAGATTGTCCTATAAGGAGGTCCTTCATAGGGGCTGCCATCTTGGTGAACCTGGGGATGAACCTTCGGTAGTAGCCTACCAACCCGACGAACTGCCTCACTTCTTTTATGTTAGAGGGGCTTGGCCTGTTCTTTATTGCCATGATTTTGTCAGGGTCGGGGGCTACTCCTTCTGCACTCACCACGTGTCCCAGGTACTGTACCTTCGGCTTTAACAGATGGCACTTGGAGGGTTTCACTTTCATGCCAAAGCCTGCCAGGGCCTCGAACACCTCGGCCAGGTGCTTTAGATGGTCCTCGTAAGTCTTCGAATAGACAATCACGTCGTCCAGGTAAAGTAGGACCGTCTCAAAGTTTCGGTGCCCTAGACAGCATTCCATCAGCCTCTGGAAGGTCCCGGGTGCGTTGCAGAGCCCGAACGGCATATAGTTGAATTTACTTAATCCCATCAGGGTGGTGAAGGCGGTCTTCTCCTTATCAGCCTCTGCCACAGGAACCTGCCAGTACCCACTAGTAAGGTCCAAAGTAGAGAAGAAATTAGCTGATTTTAGTGCGACCAAAGACTCCTCTATTCTAGGCAACGGGTATGCGTCTTTATGGGTGATACGATTGACTTCTCTATAGTCCACGCACATTCTCATAGTACAGTCTTTCTTTTTTACCAGAACCAAGGGGGCTGCCCAGGGGCTACAACTGTCTCTAATGACCCCGGCTTCCTTCATTTCTCTCAGCATGCCCTTTGCGTTCTGATAGCGTGCGGGGTGGTACAGGTCTGTATCTTTCTTTTATTGGTGGGTGGCTCCCCGTGGGGATGTGGTGTTCTACCCCTTTCACTCTGCCGAAGTCTAGCGGGTGCTTACTAAAGATTCTCTCGTACTCTTGAACCACCCGATAGACTCCAAGTTTTTGGTGCAAGGGAGTGGAGTCAGCACCCACGTGGAGTTTCTGGCACCAGTCCTCCTTGGGTTTCTGGGAACCATTACCCTCCGCCTGGGGAGATGGAGGCAAGGGTTCCATGGCCCTGACAGCATTGTGTTCAACAGTATACAATTTGGCTAGTGTAGCGTACCGGGGCAAGTGTACTTCCCTTTCCCCAAAGTTTAAGATCCGGACGGGCACCCTTCCATGGCGGACATCGACCACCCCCCGGGCTGTCAAAATGGTGGGCCTGCTGTCTGAGTACACGGGTTCTACCATGGCTTGGTAGTCTCTCCCTCTTAACCCGATTGCAGTCCGACACCAGATCATTTCACTTTTGGGGGGCATGGCAATGGGGAACGGGTCACTCATCCTCACGCTACCGATCTCACCACCAGACAGTTCTACCTGTTGCCATCTCATCAGGGCTCTTATCTCCTTCTGGAGGACCCTCTGTTGGCTGGAGCTTGCATTCATCGCCACCTGCTGCAAAATTACAATTACTTCTGAAAGACAATTTTCAATCACATTAGTACCCAAGGTTATTTTAGGGTGACTTTCTCGACGGTCAATGTCCACAATGATCACTCCCTGTGCCGGCAGTTCAAGTTTACCAATCTTAATGGTCATCTCTCTGAACCCCACCTGCGGCACGGGTTGACCATTGCTGGCGATGATGCTCAAGTCATCGTCTGGATAACGAGTTATATCAGTGTCACTCCAGTACTGCTTGAAAAGTACATAGGGGATGGTAGTCACTTGGGACCCGGTGTCCAGCAGTGCACTTATGGGGATACCGTCCAGCACTACGGGTAAAACCGGGCGTCCCCCTACGTACTTATCACGCCAATTAGATGGGCCTGATGACCTTATGCCTGGGGGTTGGCCCTTTGCCCCAGGTCGGACCCATTTAAAGTACAGTACCTGGCTACGTGTCCCGGCTAGCTGCAACAGCGGCAAATCGGCTGTCCATCCTCAGTGTAATGATCGGCGGGCCTCCCTCTGAACGACGGGATCCTCCTCCGTCGACGCCACGGGACATCCTCCGGACTGGAAGCCAGCTTGATTGGTCCTGACGGGTCCATTTGTAATGACTGTATGGTCCTGGTCAATGCAGCAACACTCTTTGTTAGTTCTTGGACCTGATGGTGCAGGTTTGCAGGCGGGGATGGATTTAGGGCCTGCGCATCAGCCCCCACAAGGTCTGCGGGATAGGGCGCCGCCCCCTGGTGGTAAGGGATGGCAGGGCGCCGGGAAGCTACAGCGCCACCCGGTGCAGGTTCTCGGAGCACCCGGATGGCCCTATCTTTGAACTGTGCAAAAGTCAAATCGGGGTTCTGTAGGGCCATGAGGCGCAGCTGAGTTCTGTGGGCGCTGGACAGCAGACCTTCTATGAACTGGTCAGTCAATAGTTTATCTGTATCCTGCACGCTGCCAGGGTCAGCTTGCTTAATTGCCCCTAAGGCTTCCTGTAAATTTAGGGCATAATCTCGGATGCTATCTTGAGCTCGCTGCTTACATCCATAGAACCGCATTTTGATTTCTGCTGAGGTACGGGTATCAAAAGTGTCCCGTAGACGGGTCAGAACCCCCCTTACAGTCCTTTTCTCCTCAGCTGTCCAAGACTTTACCTCCCGCTGGGCCGCACCAGTTAACTGCCCTATCAGTATGCTTACCTTCTGTTCTTCTGTCAGGGGATAAACTTTGAACAGGCTATACAGCCTTTCTTTAAAGTCGCCCAAGGTATGCGACTCGCCGGCATACTGGGGCAGCCAGGCCGCTCCGGGGATATAGGCAGGGGTGGATTAAGAGTAGCAAGGGCCCCGGGCAGTTTAGAAGGCGCGGGCCCCCTCCACACACCTGATTTATCACGTGACATGTCACATGATCCCCTGTGATAGATCATGTGATAGTTCACGGGAAATTAATTTGGCATAATATTAATTGTGCTGCCTCATCTGAGAGCAGCACAATATTGGGGCAGATACCCTGATTCCAGCGATGTGTCACTTTTTCAGCTGCTTGTTGTCATTTTGAGAAAATCACCGTTTTGTTTTATCTGCTGCAGATCTAGCAGCTCTCTGAATGCTGCGCTCTGTATAGCCCCACCCACACCACTGATTGGCAGCCCATGCTCATTGTACACAGAAATCTACTGATCAGTGATGGGGGTGGGGTCCTACAGAACTTACTAGTCATCTAGTGATAATTACCTTCTGACAAATCAATGATTTTATCAAAACAACACTAAGCAGCCCAGTAAGTGACACATTACTGGAATCAGTGCCTCTAACCCTACATTATGCTGCTCTCAGATTAGGTGGCAAAAACCTGATGACAGATTCCCTTTAAAGGAGCTGTAAAGACAAAAAAGTTTGTATTAAAAAAAATACAAGCCATTTGTTAAATTAACTTTTTTTCATTGTTAATTCACATTAGACTGTATCTTCAACACTTTTGTCAGCAGGTCTTATTACAGACTCTGAATAGGGCAGCTCTCTCCCTCTCCCTCAGCAGAAAGTCACAGCATGGTTAAAAAACGGGATCTTTTATGATTTTCTCATAATAAATAAAAAAGGACATGCAAGTCCTCCAAACTATTTTCCGTTTCTCTATAGGCGAGGTCCTAAATCTTTCTTGTTCTTTAGTTGATCACATGTCAAAAATGCAAAGCATTTACTATGAACTCGCCTAAAAAAATATACACTTGGAGAGTAATATCATCATTTGCATGTAAATATTCCTTGACTCTAAGGGCTCGCTCACACTGTCGTATAACACGGCCGAATGCTATGTGATGTTTTATCGGATAGGACTCGGCTCTATGTTATACTATGGGACAGTGCGATTATTGGCATGAGAAAATAATCTCATTCGATATTCGGACCATGTGCACCCATACAAGTCTATGGGTGCACGTAAAACATTGGACTGCACTCGGATGTCATCCAAGTGCAGTCCGATGAACACTCACAGAGACTATGGAGAAGATGGAGAAATTAAGTTCTCCATCTTCTCCATATCTGTGCTGCGAGAGAATCGGATCACACTCAGTTGAAGCTCTGACAGAGTTTGAGCCGAGTGTCATTAGCATAATTGGCCCTATTCTCTTGCATGAGAGAATATATGGCTTAGTGAGTGGACCCTAAAACTGAATAGTAGTGACGGACAGGCACCTCACAAGCGGGATCCATGTAGCTCTCAGATGTTATGTAGGTAGAGCTTCATTCCACGGGGTAGGGCTTAATTTCAAGGTATATAAAAAAAATGGACTTCAAATAAAAATTAAATGAACACAAAAAGCACTAATTGAATTATTTTTTTCGTATTTATGTTTGCAGCCCCTTTAAAAACCCTTTGAGGACCAAGGCACATATATGTCCCATAGTTTTAAACTGGAAAAAAATTTGATTGAATAAAATTTAAGGTCCTCAAAGGTTTAAGTAGGTCATAAATTCATATGAATACTTGCTCATACAATTGCACATGCCAAAAGATGAAGAAGAACAGAATCAAAAATATGACATTAAGTGGAGCACTTACAGGTATTCAAGGTGAAAGAGACCAGCAAAGGCATCGTCTCAAATGACAGTAAATGAGTTAGAATTCAGCAAGCTGAAAATGAAGACAGCAGGTTAGAAGCGAACCAGACTTTATGGTGCTCAGAATTAGTCAAGCAGAATTTATTGACTGCTCTTGCAAAACACTGAGACTCCCGCTGTGTATAGATGGCTCCGTGCGGCCTCCCGCTGTGTATAGATGGCGCCGTGCGACCTCCCACTGTGTATAGATGGCGCCGTGCGGCCTCCCGCTGTGTATAGATGGCACCGTATAGATGGCTACGTGCGGCCTCCTGCTGAGTATACGTGTATAGCTGGCTACGTGCGGCCTCCTGCTGAGTATAGATGCCTCACGGCGCTCCCCCCAGAGACAGCAGGAGGCCGCACAGCGACATCTATACTCAGCGGGAGACCGCACGTAGCCATCTATACACAGCAGGAGGCCGCACGGCGACATCTATACTCAGCGGGGGGCCGCACATAGCTATCTATACACAGCGGGGGGCGCACGTAGCCATCTATACACAGCAGGAGGCCGCACGGCGACATCTATACTCAGCGGGGGGCCGCACATAGCTATCTATACACAGCGGGGGGCGCACGTAGCCATCTATACACAGCGGGGGGCCGCACGGCGCCGTCTATAAACAGCGGGGGGGCGCACGTAGCCATCTATACACAGCGGGGAGCCGCACGTAGCCATCTATACACAGCAGGAGGCCGCACGGAGCCCCCCCAGAGACATCAGGAGGCCGCACGGCGCCAACTATACTCAGCAGTAGGCCGCATGCAGTCATACACACACACAAACATATACAGACACGCATAAACACATTTGAAACACAAAAATACATACAAACAGACATCACACAATGACATCTGCCCACACAAACACACACACAAACAGACAGACATCACACACACACACCTGCCCACACACACACACACCTGCCCACACACACACACCTGCCCACACACACACACCTGCCCACACACACATTTGTGTGTGTGTATGTATAGTGTGTGTGTGTGTATAATGTGTGTGTATGTATAGTGTTTGTGTATGTATAGTGTGTGTGTGTGTGTATGTATAGTGTGTGTGTGTGTATGTGTAGTGTGTGTGTATGTATAGTGTGTGTGTGTGTATAATGTGTGTGTATGTGTAGTGTGTGTGTATGTATAGTGTGTGTGTATGTATAGTGTGTGTGTGTGTGTATAATTTGTGTGTGTGTATTTTTTTTTAAGTTAAAAACAAGTAAAATGCTTGTGGCATCAATATCAAGACTCCAGATATAAGGGCCTATTCACACTGAATTTTGCAATGCATTCATCTCCTCTTTCCAGGCTTCTATCTAAATCCCTGAAAAATGGCATTCAGATGTGCCTTGACATAGCCATTGATTTGAACAAAGGCAAACCAAGGCTAAAGTCTGAATCTTTAGGCTCCATTTTCTCTGCTTTCAGATGTCTCATTTCAGACAGCACAATCCTGAATTTCAGGGATTCAGTTGTAAGCCTTGTGTAAAGACCTGAATGCAGCGCTGAATGTAGTGTGAATAGGTCCTTACATCCTACACCACCTCAGGGGATTGTTGTTATGGAGTATTGCCCCTGGGTGGCCGCAGTTATGACCACCACCAGGGCTCGCGGTCACCCACCATAACTTTGGTATTCTGGGGAGCTGGTATAATGAATATCTGAGAAGAGCCCTAGAGAAGCAAGAACATTGGACAACCAAGAGGTGGTGGCCTCAAGTCAGGTGTAGTGTTCAACAGGGCAAGAATTTCTAACCTGCCCACACACACACACACACACACACACATATACACACACACACCTGCCCACACAGACACACACACATATACACACACACACATATACACACACACATATACACACACACACCTGCCCACACAGACACACACACATATACACACACACACACATATACACACACACACCTGCCCACACAGACACACACACATATACACACACACAGCTGCCCACACAGACACAGACACACACCTGCCCACACAGACACACACACACACCTGCCCCCCCCACACACACATACACCTGCCCACACACATACACACCTGCCCACACACACACACACAAACACACCTGCCCACACACAAACACACCTGCCCACACACACACACCTGCCCACACACACACACATACACACACCTGCCCACACACACACACATACACACCTGCCCACACACACACACACCTGCCCACACACACACACACACATACACACACCTGCCCACACACATACACACCTGCCCACACACACACACAAACACCTGCCCACACACACACACACACACACACACACACACACACACACACACACACACACACACACTGGGGGAAATAAATATTTGATCCCTTGCGGGTTTTTCTAAGTTTGCCCACTGACAAAGACATGAACAGTCTATAATTTTAAGGGTAATTTTAACATTGAGAGATAGAATATCCCTGCCCAAAAAAATCAAGAAAATCACATTGTATAAATTAGATAATTTTTTTTGCATTTTGCAGTGAGAAATAAGTATTTCATCCCCTACAAACCATTATGAGTTCTGGCTGCTACAGACCAGTTAGACGCTCCTAATCAACTCGTTACCTGCAGTAAAGACAGCTGTCTTACATAGTCACCTGTATAAAAGACTCTTGTCCACAGACTCCATTAATCAGTCAGACTCTAACCTCTACCACATGGGCAAGACCAAAGAGCTTTCTAAGGATGTCGGGGACCAGATCATAGACCTGCACAAAGCTGGAATGGGCTACAAAACCATAAGTAAGACGCTGGGTGAGAAGGAGACAACTGTTGGTGCAATTGTAAGAAAATGAAAGAAATACAAAATGACTGTCAATAGACATTGATCTGGGGCACCATGCAAAATCTCACCTCGTGGGGTATCCTTGATCATGAGGAAGGTGAGAGATCAGTCTAAAACTACACGGGGGGAACTTGCTAATGATCTCCAGGCAGCTGGGACCACAGTCACCAAGCAAACCATTGGTAACACATTCCGCTTTAAAGGTTAAAAATCCTGCAGTGCCCGCGAGGTCCCCCTGCTCAAGAAGGCACATGTGCAGGCCCATCTGAAGTTTGGCAATGAATACCTGGATGATTCTGTGAGTTATTGGGAGAAGGTGCTGTGGTCAGATGAGACAAAAATTGAGCTCTTTAGCATTAACTCAATTGGCCGTGTTTGGAGGAAGAAGAAGGAAGTACAACCCTAAGAACATTGTTCCAACCGTGAAGCATGGTGGGGGAAACATACTTTGGGGGTGCTTTTCTGCAAAGGGGACATGACGACTGCACCGTATTGAAGGGAAGATGGATGGCGTCATGTATCGCGAGATTTTGGCCAACAACCTCCTTCCCTCAGTAAGAGCATTGAAGATGGGTCGTGGCTAGGTCTTTCCAGCAAGGCAATGACCCAAAACATACAGCCAAAGCAACAAAGGAGTGGATCATAAAGAACTACAGTAAGGTCATGGAGTGGCCTAGCCAGTCTCCAGGCCTTAATCCCATAGAAAACTTATGGAGGGAGTTAAAGCTCCGATTTGCCAAGCGACAGCCTCAAAATCTTAATGATTTAGAGATGATCTGCAAAGAGGAGTGGAGCAAAATTCCTCCCGACATGTGCACAACCCTCATCATCAGCTACAAACAACGTCTGACTGCTGTGCTGCCAACATGTGTTTTACCACCAAGTATTAAGTGTTGTTTTCCAGAGGGATCAAATACTTATTTCTCACTGCAAAATGCAGAAAAATCATCTAATTTATACAATGTGATTTTCTTCATTTTTTTTTGGGATATTCTATCTCTCAATGTTAAAATTAACCTACCCTTAAAATTATAGACTGTTCATGTCTTTGTCAGTGGGCAAACTAAGAAAGACAGCAGGGGATCAAATAATTATTTCCCCCACTATATAATTATATATACAGTTATATGAAAAAGTTTGGGCACCCCTATTAATCTTAAGCTTAATGCTTTCTTAAAATTGGTGTTTTTGCAACAGCTATTTCAGTTTGATCTATGTAATAACTGTTGGACACAGTAATGTTTCTGCCTTGAAATGAGGTTTATTGTACAGAAAATGTGCAATCCGCATTATACAGGAAGAGGAGGTGAGCTGTGATCTCACCTATTGTGAATGGTGGATCCTGTGTTATCTACTGTATATAGAGGTGTTATCATTCATTGTACAGGAGGAGGAGGTGAGCTGTGATATCACCTATTGTGAATGGTGGATCCTGTGTTATCTACTGTATATAGAGGTGTTATCAGTCATTGTACAGGAGGAGGTGAGCTGTGATCTCACCTATTGTGAATGGTGGATCCTGTGTTATCTACTGTATATAGAGGTGTTATCATTCATTGTACAGGAGGAGGAGGTGAGCTGTGATATCACCTATTGTGAATGGTGGATCCCGTGTTACCTACTGTATATAGAGGTGTTATCAGTCATTGTACAGGAGGAGAAGGAGGTGAGCTGTGATCTCACCTATTGTGAATAGAGGATCCTGTGTTATCTACTGTATATAGAGGTGTCATCAGTCATTGTACAGGAGGAGGAGGAGGTGAGCTGTGATCTCACCTATTGTGAATGGTGGATCCCCTGTGTCATCTACTGTATATAGAGGTGTTATCATTCATTGTACAGGAGGAGGAGGAGGTGAGCTGTGATCTCACCTATTGTGAATGGTGGATCCTGTGTTATCTACTGTATATAGAGGTGTTATCAGTCATTGTACAGCATGAGGAGGTGAGCTGTGATATCACCTATTGTGAATGGTGGATCCTGTGTTATCTACTGTATATAGAGGTGTTATCAGTCATTATACAGGAGGAGGAGGTGAGCTGTGATATCACCTATTGTGAATGGTTGGTCCCCTGTGTCATCTACTGTACATAGGGGTGTTTTCAGTCATTGTACAGGAGGAGGAGAAGGAGGTGAGCTGTGATCTCACCTATTGTGAATAGAGGATCCTGTGTTATCTACTGTATATAGAGGTGTTACCAGTCATTGAACAGGAGGAGGAGGAGGTGAGCTGTAATACCACCTATTGTGAATGGTGGATCCTGTGTTAACTACTGTATATAGAGGTGTTATCATTCATTGTACAGGAAGAGGTGAGCTGTGATCTCACCTATTGTGAATGGTGGACCCTGTGTTATCTACTGTATATAGAGGTGTTACCAGTCATTGAACAGGAGGAGGAGGAGGTGAGCTGTAATACCACCTATTGCGAATGGTGGATCCTGTGTTATCTACTGTATATAGAGGTGTTATCAGTCATTGTACAGGAGGAGGAGTAGGTGAGCTGTGATATCACCTATTGTGAATGGTGGATCCTGTGTTACCTACTGTATATAGAGGTTATCAGTCATTGTACAGGAGGAGGAGGAGGTGAGCTGTGATCTCACCTATTGTGAATGGTGGATCCTGTGTTACCTACTGTATATAGAGGTGTTATCAGTCATTGTACAGGAGGAGGAGGTGAGCTGTGATCTCACCTATTGTTAATGGTGGATCCTGTGTTATCTACTGTATATAGAGGTGTTATCAGTCATTGTACAGGAGGAGGAGGAGGAGGAGAGCTGTGACATCACCTATTGTGAATGGTGGGTCCCCTGTGTCATCTGCTATATATAGAGGTGTTATCAGTCATTGTACAGCATGAGGAGGTGAGCTGTGATATCACCTATTGTGAATGGTGGGTCCTGTGTTATCTACTATATATAGAGGTGTTATCAGTCATTGTACAGGAGGAGGAGGAGGAGGAGAGCTGTGACATCACCTATTGTGAATGGTGGGTCCCCTGTGTCATCTGCTATATATAGAGGTGTTATCAGTCATTGTACAGCATGAGGAGGTGAGCTGTGATATCACCTATTGTGAATGGTGGATCCTGTGTTATCTACTGTATATAGAGGTGTTATCAGTCATTGTACAGGAGGAGGAGGTGAGCTGTGATATTTCCTTTTGTGAATGGTGGATCCTGTGTTATCTACTGTATATAGAGGTGTTATCATTCATTGTACAGGAAGAGGTGAGCTGTGATCTCGCCTATTGTGAATGGTGGATCCTGTGTTACCTACTGTATATAGAGGTGTTATCAGTTATTATACAGGGGGAGAAGGTGAGCTGTAATACCACCTATTGTGAATGGTGGGTCCCCTTTGTTATGTACTGTATATAGAGGTGTTATCCGTCATTGTATAGGAGGAGGAGGTGAGCTGTAATACCACCTATTGTGAATGGTGGAACCTGTGTTATCTACTGTATATAGAGGTGTCATCAGTCCTTGTACAGGAGGAGGAGGTGAGCTGTGATATCACCTATTGTGAATGGAGGATCCTGTGTTATCTACTGTATAAAAAGGTGTTATCAGTCATTGTACAGGAGGAGGAGGTGAGCTGTGATATCACCTATTGTGAATGGTGGATCCTGTGTTACCTACTGTATATAGAGGTGTTATCAGTCATTATACAGGGGGATGAGGTGAGCTGTGATACCACCTATTGTGAATGATGGGTCCCCTTTGTTATCTACTGTATAAAGAGGTGTTATCAGTCATTGTACAGGAGGAGGAGGAGGTGAGCTGTGATCTCACCTATTGTGAATGGAGGATCCTGTGTAATCTACTGTATATAGAGGTTTCATCAGTCATTGTACAGGAGGAGGAGGAGGTGAGCTGTGACATCACCTATTGTGAATGGAGGGTCCCCTGTGTCATCTACTGTATATAGAGGTGTTATCAGTCATTGTAGAGCATGAGGAGGTGTGCTGTGATATCACCTTTTGTGGATTGTGGATCCTGTGTTATCTACTGTATATAGAGGTGTTATCAGTAATTGTACAGTTGGAGAGGTGAGCTGTGACATCACCTATTGTGAATGGTGTGTTCCCTGTGTCATCTACTGTATATAGAGGTGATATCACTCATTGTACAGGAGTTGAAGGAGGTGAGCTGTGATATCACCTATTGTGAAAGGTGGATCCTGTGTTATCTACTGTATAAAGAGGTGATATCAGTCATTGTAAAGGAGGAGGAGGTGAGCTGTGATCTCACCTATTGTGAATAGTGGATCCTGTGTTATCTACTGTACATAGAGGTGTTATCAGTCATTGTACAGGAGGAGGAGGAGGTGAGCTGTGATATCACCTATTGTGAATGGTGGATCCTGTGTTATCTACTGTATATAGAGGTGTTATCAGTCATTGTGCAGGAGGAGGAGGAGGTGAGCTGTAATACCACCTATTGTGATTGTTGGGTCCCCTGTGTTATTTACTGTATGTAGAGGTGTTATCAGTCATTGTACAGGAGGAGGAGGGGGTGAGCTGTGATCTAACCGATTGTGAATGGTGGATCCTGTGTAATCTAATGTATATAGAGGTGTTATCATTCATTGTACAGGAGGAGGAGGTGAACTGTGACATCACCTATTGTGAATGGTGGATCCTGTGTTATCTACTGTATATAGAGGTGTTATCATTCATTGTACAGGAGGAGGAGGTGAGCTGTGATATCACCTATTGTGAATGGTGGATCCTGTGTAATCTACTGTATATAGAGGTGTTATCAGTCCTTGTAGAGGAGGAGGAGGAGGTGAGCTGTGATGTCACCTATTGTGAATGGTGGATCCTGTGTAATCTACTGTATATAGAGGTGTTATCGTTCATTGTACAGGCGGCGTAGGTGAGCTGTGATATCACCTATTGTGAAAGGTGGATCCTGTGTTATCTACTGTATATAGAGGTGTTATCAGTCATTGTACAGGAGGAGGAGGTGAGCTGTGATGTCACCTATTGTGAATGGTGGATCCTGTGTTATCTACTATATATAGAGGTGTTATCAGTCATTGTACAGGAGGAGGAGGAGATGAGCTGTGATCTCACTTATTGTGAATGGTGGATCCTGTGTAATCTACTGTATATAGAGTTGTTATCATTCATTGTACAGGAGGGGGAGGTGAGCTGTGATCTCACTTATTGTGAATGGTGGATCCTGTGTAATCTACTGTATATAGAGGTGTTATCGTTCATTGTACAGGAGCCGGAGGTGAGTTGTGATATCACCTATTGTGAATGGTGGATCCTGTGTAATCTACTGTATATAGAGGTGTTATCGTTCATTGTACAGGAGGAGGAGGTGATCTGTGATATCGCCTATTGTGAATGGTGGGTCTCCTGTGTTACCTACTGTATATAGAGGTGTTATCAGTCATTGTACAGGAGGAGGAGGAGGTGAGCTGTGACATCACCTATTGTGAATGGTGGGTCCTCTGTGTCATCTACTATATATAGACGTGTTATCAGTCATTGTACAGGAGGAGGAGATGAGCTGTGATCTCACTTATTGTGAATGGTGGATCCTGTGTAATCTACTGTATATAGAGGTGTTAACAGTCATTGTACAGGAGGAGGAGGAGGTGAGCTGTGATATCACCTATTGTGAATGGTGGATCCTGTGTTATCTACTGTATATAGAGGTGTTATCAGTCATTGTACAGGGGAGGAGGTGAGCTGTAATACCACCTATTGTGAATGGTGGGTCCCCTGTGTTATCTACTGTATATAGAGGTGTTATCATTCATTGTACAGGAAGAGGTGAGCTGTGATCTCGCCTATTGTGAATGGTGTATCCTGTTTTATCTACTGTATATAGAGGTGTTATCAGTCATTGTACAGAGGAGGAGGTGAGCTGTGATCTCACCTATTGTGAATGGTGGATTCTGTGTAATCTACTGTATATAGAGGTGTTATCATTCATTGTACAGGAGGAGGAGGTGATCTGTGACATCACCTATTGTGAATGGAGGATCCTGTGTTAACTGCGGTACATAGATTTGTTATCAATCATTATACAGGAAGAGGAGGTGAGCTGTGATATCACCTATTGTGAATGGTGGGTCCTCTGTGTTATCTACTGTATATAGAGGTGTTATTAGTCATTGTACAGGAGGAGGAAGGGGTGAGCTGTGATCTCACCTATTGTGAATGTTGGATCCTGTGTTATCAGTCATTGTACAGGAGGAGGAGGAGGTGAGCTGTGATATCGCCTATTGTGAATGGTGGATCCTGTGTTAACTACTGTATATAGAGGTGTTATCAGTCATTGTACAGGAGGAGGAGTAGGTGAGCTGTGATATCACCTATTGTGAATTGTGGATCCTGTGTTACCTACTGTATATAGATGTGTTATCAGTCATTATACAGGGGGAGAAGGTGAGCTGTAATACCACCTATTGTGAATGGTGGGTCCCCTTTGTTATGTACTGTATATAGAGGTGTTATCTGTCATTGTATAGGAGGAGGAGGTTAGCTGTGATATCACTTATTGTGAATGGTGGATCCTGTGTTACCTACTGTATATAGAGGTGTTATCAGTCATTATACAGGAGGAGGAGGTGAGCTGTGATATCACCTATTGTGAATGTTTGGTCCCCTGTGTTAACTACTGTATATAGATGTGTTATCAGTCATTGTACAGGAGGAGGTGAGCTGTGATGACACTTATTGTGAATGGTGGATCCTGTGTTATCTACTGTATATAGAGGTGTTATCAGTCATTGTACAGGAGGAGAAGGTGAGCTGTGATATCACCTATTGTGAATGGTGGATCCTGTGCTATCTACTGTATATAGATGTGTTATCAGTCATTGTATAGGAGGAGGAGGGGGTGAGCTGTGATCTCACCTATTGTGAATGGTGGATCCTGTGTTATCTACTGTATATAGAGGTGTTATCAGTCATTATACAGGATGAGGAGGTGAGCTGTGATATCACCTATTGTGAATGGTGGGTCCCCTGTGTTATCTACTGTATATAGAGGTGTTATCAGTCATTGTACAGGAGGAGGTGAGGTGTTATCAGTCATTGTACAGTAGGAGGTGAGCTGTGATATCACCTATTGTGAATGGTGGGTCCCCTGTGTTATCTACTGTATATAGAGGTGTTATCAGTCATTGTACAGGAGGAGGAGGTGAGCTGTGATCTCACCTATTGTGAGTGGTGGATCCTGTGTTATCTACTGTATATAGAGGTGTTATCAGTCATTGTACAGGAGGAGGAGGGGGTGAGCTGTGATCTCACCTATTGTGAATGGTGGATACTGTGTTACCTACTGTATATAGAGGTGTTATCAGTCATTATACAGGAAGAGGAGTTGAGCTGTGATATCTATTGTGAATGGTGGATCCTGTGTTACCTACTGTATATAGAGGTGTTATCAGTCATTATAAAGGAGGAGGAGGAGGAGGTGAGTTGTGATCTCACCTATTGTAAATGGTGGATCCTGTGTTATCTACTGTATATAGAGGTGTTATCAGTCATTGTACAGGAGGAGGAGGGGGTGAGCTGTGATCTCACCTATTGTAAATGGTGGATCCTGTGTTATCTACTGTATATAGAGGTGTTATCATTCATTGTACAGGAGGAGGAGGTGGTGAGCTGTGATATCACCTATTGTAAATGGTGGATCCTGTGTTATCTACTGTATATAGAGGTGTTATCAGTCATTATACAGGAGGAGGAGGTGTGCTGTGATATCACCTATTGTGAATGGTGGATCCTGTGTAATCTACTATATATAGAGGTGTTATCAGTCATTGTACAGGAGGAGGAGGTGAGCTGTAATATCACCTATCGCCACGGAAGACTATCGCTGGGGGTTGTAGTCTTCAGTGGCGGTGACCCGGTCCGTGCCCAGGGCTTTCAAACCAGTGGCAGTCTTAGTGTAATAATAAGTGTCCGACTACGCTACCCGTGGATTGCGGTCAGTGGAGACCGCCGCTGTGCCGCAGACTGCTGATGTTGTATGCGCAGCCAAGTATGGGATAACTCCCCACGGGAGAAGCATTGCCTCAGGGCAGCTAGTGTGCATGATGGGAGTGATGGTGTGAGCGTCCCAGTACTAATGGTGCTGGTGCGGCGATGAAACACAGAGACGTGTGGTTGCAGTTTCCAATGCTTTACTCACAGTTCTTTACTGGTCCTAGTCACGTCTGTACCGGCGGTGACTGCCCAAGCCGTGCTGCGTCCACCAGGCAAGGGGCTCGACCAACTCCCAGGCAATTCCAGAGCGTGGCACAGGGCTCCCTTCTCTTTCTTGCTCTGGCCGTCCCCACCAGTGACCCACCTTTGTCCAGCTTCCTCGGGCCTTCTCTTGGCGAAACCTCTCTCCGGTTTCCCTGACCCTATGTGGTATGCTTTCCTGGTGGATGTAGTGAGGGGTCGCACCAAGATGTGGTCACAACCTTCGGTCTTTGGCTGAGGAATTTGTTGCCTCCACCAATTTGGGTTCCGGTACCCTGCTCTGCCAACCCTTCACCCGCACTCTCCTGGGCCTATGGGGTCCCTTCTTCTCTGGTGTCTCTGAGCCTCTCTTAATGTGCTGTTCCTTGTTTCCTTTCTGTTCCAGTTCCTTGCTGTTTCTGTTCCTCTCCTCTGGCTCTGGCCTCCACTCCAGGCCGGCCTCGTGGAGCTGGGCCCAGACTGAGCCACAGCTCCCTGTCAGCCCTCTCTGGCTGAACTCTCCTTCTCTCTTCTCCTCCTGACTGGACTGAACTGACTACTCTAAGATGGTGCCCACCTTATATACCTCCCTCTATGTGTGAGCCCAGGTGACTAGCAACCAATGGGCTCCTACCTATGCCCAGAGAGCCACCCCTATCTGCTCCTACACCACTGGGTTTTCCTCCCCCTCCCCACTCCAGCCAGGGACATGGTCAGTTGTGCCTACATATATATATAAATGGGAGCCCCGTAGAGCTGTCCCTCGGAAATGGGGTGTGTGTGGTGTATGCAGCTTACTGAGTCCTGGTCCACACTCCATCCTTACCCGGGAGTGGAATATCACACCTCTGGGTCGAGGTGCAATACCCCTGTAGCAGCCGAGCCCTCAGGGTGCTACACATGTATGACCGGCCGCTCTGTTAACTCCTCCTGGCGGAGGCAGGGTGCATGTATGACCGGACGCTCTGTTAACTCCTCCTGGCGGAGGCAGGGTGCATGTATGACCGGCCGCTCTGTTAACTCCTCCTGGCGGAGGCAGGGTGCATGTATGACCGGCCGCTCTGTTAACTCCTCCTGGCGGAGGCAGGGTGCATGTATGACCGGCCGCTCTGTTAACTCCTCCTGGCGGTGGTCTTCTGGCTACAGGAATACTGAGGCCGCCAGTGGTGGTATCCGCTGCATAGGTTATGATTGATCTCATCTCTTCCAATCATCATGTAATTCACCAGATTTTTAATATACCGTATATACTCGAGTATAAGCCGAGTTTTTCAGCACATTTTTTGTTCTGATAAAGCCCCTCTCGGCTTATACTCTGGTATATACTCGAGTATATAGAAATTCTGGTGGTGGATAGTGCTGGGGGAGGTTGCGACGGTGGAGGAGCGGGGCACACGCAGTAGCCGCTGCTGCAGCTACCACGTGTGCCCGCGCTAAAGAGAAATTAATATTCCCTCTTCTCCACTCCCATGGGCGTGGAGAAGAATGAATATTCATTCTCTTTAGTAGCGGACACAGAGAAGCGTTGAGCCGCAGTTCCTGCTGACAGTGCCCGCTACTAAAGAGAGTGCATATTCACTCTTCTCCACGCCCATAGTCCCGGGGTGGAGAGGAGTGAATGTGCCAGCAGCTCAGCGTCTGAGAGCGCATGGCAGTGACGTCATGCGCTGCTCAGATGCTGACATGAGCTGCTGCAGCAGAAAAGGACGCAGAGCAGAGGTGAGGAAGGAAGGTGAGTATAAGGGTATGTGCACATGGGCGTTATTGGCAGCGCTTTGAACGCAGCATACTTTATGCTGCGTCCAAAGCGCTGCACGCTGGTAAATCCGCATGTGTTCATTGAGCCATGCGGATTCACCGCATCCTATACATTGCACTGATAGAATTTCTCTTGCGGAGACTAGTGTCTCCGCAAGAGAAATTGACATACTGAGGTCTGGGAAGACGCGCCGCATGTCCGTGTCTGCGGGTGAGCCGCAGGTGTATGGAGACGCATAGTGGGCATGGGATCTGTATAAATCCCATCCACTATTCTATAACATCTGGCATCTGCGGATTGCACGCAGCGCAAGTGCGCAGCGTACAATCCGCAGCAATTACTGATCGTGTGCACGTACCTTCAGTGTTTGATTATTTTTTTGTGTGTGCAGTAATGCGGCCATGCATACCAGGATTGGGGAATGAGGGGGTCCATACATACCAGGATTGGGGATGGGAAGGCCATACATACCAGGATTGGGCATGAGGAGGCCATGCATACCAGGATTGGGGATGGGGGGCATACAATCCCGGATTGGGGGATGAGGGGGCCCACACATACCAGGATTGGGGATAGGGGTGCCATGCATACCAGGATTGGGGATGAGGAGGCCATGCATACCAGGATTGGGGATGAGGGGACCATACATACCAGGATTAGACATGAGGGTGCCATGCATACGAGGATTGGGGATGGGGGGGCATGCATACCAGGATTGGGGGATGAGGGGTACCGTACATACCAGGATTGGGGGATGAGGGGTGCCATACATACCTGGATTGGGGGATGAGGGCTGCCATGCATACCTGGATTGGGGATGAGGGCTGCCATGCATACCTGGATTGGGGATGAGGGCTGCCATGCATACCAGGATTGGGGATGAGGGGGGCATGTATACCAGGATTAGGGATGAGGGGGCCATGTACAACAGAATTGGGGATGAGGGTGCCATGCGTACCAGGATTGGGGATGAGGGGGCCATGCGTACCAGGATTGGGGATGAGGGGGCCATGCGTACCAGGATTGGGGATGAGGGGGCCATGCGTACCAGGATTGGGGATGAGGGAGCCATGCACAACAGAATTAGGGATGAGGGGTCCATGCATACCAGGATTGGGGATGAGGGGGCCATGCGTACCAGGATGGGGAAATTTACCAGTAGCTGCTGCATTTCCCAAATTAGGGTTTATACTCAAGTCAATAAGTTTTCCCAGTTTTTTGTGGTAAAATTAGGTGCCTTGGCTTATACTCGAGCATATACGGTAATTTATATTTCTATTTTTTCAGCGTTTTCAGATCTCTGCTTGCCATCAATGAATGAGAATATTCTTAATTACATCGCGAGGCATAAAATCTGTACAGCATATTGCGTAGACCCCAGTTAGTAAATGATTAGCAGTGAGAGGAATCCGGTCTGTGTAACAAACATGGTCCCATTCACTGAAAGCAAGCCGAGATATTGAAATCACTAATAATTCAGTTACTTTTTTGTTTTCCTCTTTTTCCAGCGCTCAGATTTTGAATGATCAGATGGTTATACTGAATGCATACGGGGGTCCGCAAGAAACGCCATCACTTGAGCCCCCCAAACCTGTCCCAGCGATCTGCGAGAAAGCCCCTTCCGCCGCCGCCAGGGACACCGTCCACTCATTCTCCGCGTACACGAGGATGAAGCCGGACTGGGCTCTGAAGTGAGTGAGACCGCGGTGCGCGGCACTGGGCGCGGGGGGTTCTGTAACCTCATCATACACTTTGTATCCAAGATCTCTGCTTTCTGTCACTGAATAGGAACATTTCACTTTCCATTAAGGTACTGAAAACCTGTGCAGCCCCGACACTTCTCACAGCTGAGGTTTTGCCTCTATATCATGTAACTTTAGGTGACACCAGCCACGGGCGATGGGCTTCCTGCCGCCGTGGTCGGTGTCTTTTGATAAAATCTCTTTTCCCCATACAGATGTCTTGACGACAACAACTGGGATGTGCATCAAGCAAAGAAAGTGTTTCATCACCTGAAGGTAAATGGTTTTATTAAGCAACCTACTTGCTGACTGTCTCCAGTGACCTGAAGCCGACACCTGCACTGTATCTCTGAAGGTCTTTGCATGTGTCCTGTGGAGGTGTTTAGAGGTTCAGTGCTGCCCTCTATTGGCCAGAGCTGATTACAGCTGCAAAGATCAGTTCTTGCTCTATGGAATCACTGTACATACAATATCTGGAGAAAAGTATGTGCCCCCTCCACATTCACCTCCAGGGAGCTCTCACCTCCCATCTTACACCCATAGACATTAATATGGAGTCGCTCCTCCACAGATAGAACGGCTTCTGCTCTTCTGGGAAGGATTTCTATAAGATTTTGGAGGCATTGGTGGGAATTGTTGCCCCTTCATCCAGAAGACATCACACCGCAACGGGACCAGATGTTACACCGGGGGACGATGGGGTCGGAAGTTATGCATGGGGGGCGATGGCACTGAATGTTATGCACAGCAGGGGGAAGGGCCAGACGTTATGCATCGGGGGTCGATGGGACCGGACGTTATGCACAGGAGGAGCAATGGGGCTGGATGTTATACACCAGGAAGGGGGGGGATGGGACCGGACATGATACATCCGGGGAGGGGACGAAATGGGGCAGGACATTATACACCGGGGGGCAAGATGGTGCCGGACGTTATGCACAGGAGGAGCAATGGGGCTGGATGTTATACACCAGGAAGGGGGGAGATGGGACCGGACATGATACATCCGGGGAGGGGACGAGATGGGGCAGGACATTATACACCGGGGGGGGGCAAGATGGTGCCGGACGTTATGCACCGGGGGGGATGGTGGGGCCAGGTATTATTCTAGCTCACAGCTGGGGGTTCGGGGCGGGAGACCCCTCTATAATATCTATAAGCACTAATACGGTATATAGAGAGCAGTCGTCTTGATAAGAGAATCCATTTAATGTTTATCTCCATATAAATGGAGAACCCCTTTAAGAGCGCTCACCCCCTGACTGTATAAAGGGGTAAATGATGCTTCTGTCTCGTCTCCAGGTTTACACGTATGATTTGGTTTTCCTTTATTATCGGTTTCCCTTTACAGAGTCGGGGTGCCATTCCTCCGGAGGCCTTTGAAGTGAAGGCGCTGGCGGCCGCCATGTCTGGATAAGGTGTGCGAGGACGAGTCTCCGCTGATCCCACTTCTGGTTACACGGAGGAGATTCCTGATTTCTTTTGTCCTTCTGTTCATGTCCTCGTGTTTCTTGTCTGTTGTTCGGGGTCTTGTGGTACAAATGGTAAAATGTGGCCTCGTTCCTGTCGTGTAGACGGCACCAAAGGTTTCTGCAGAGAATCTGCAGCGTTCTGTTACTGCTGCTCTGTGAGAAGGAAACTGTGCGATGTGGACGGAGGAAATATTGTTTCTTGTATTATAGGGTTTTATGGCTTCACTTTTGTATAAAACATCCATTAAAGGAAGCGTTCTGTTACTAGATGTTATATTGTGTGACTCCACCGCGCCCACGACTCACGCTCTACACCCGTCCTCACTATTGTGTGACTCCACCGCACCCACGACTCACGCTCTACACCCGTCCTCACTATTGTGTGTTACCACCGCACCCACGACTCACGATCTACACCCGTCCTCACTATTGTGTGTTACCACCGCACCCACGACTCACGATCTACACCCGTCCTCACTATTGTGTGACTCCACCGCACCCACGACTCACGATCTACACCCGTCCTCACTATTGTGTGACTCCACCGCGCCCACGACTCACGATCTACACCCGTCCTCACTATTGTGTGACTCCACCGCACCCACGACTCACGATCTACACCCGTCCTCACTATTGTGTGACTCCACCGCGCCCACGACTCACGATCTACACCCGTCCTCACTATTGTGTGACTCCACCGCGCCCACGACTCACGATCTACACCCGTCCTCACTATTGTGTGACTCCACCGCACCCACGACTCACGATCTACACCCGTCCTCACTATTGTGTGTTACCACCGCGCCTACGACTCACGATCTACACCCGTCCTCACTATTGTGTGACTCCACAGCACCCACGACTCACGATCTACACCCGTCCTCGCTATTGTGTGTTACCACCGCGCCCACGACTCACGATCTACACCCGTTCTCACTATTGTGTGTTACCACCGCGCCCACGACTCACGATCTACACCCGTCCTCACTATTGTGTGACTCTACCGCGAACACGACTCACGATCTACACCCGTCCTCACTATTGTGTGAATCCACCGCGCCCACGACTCACGATCTACACCCGTCCACACTATTGTGTGAATCCACCGCGCCCACGACTCACGCTCTACACCCGTCCTCACTATTGTGTGAATCCACCGCGCCCACGACTCACGATCTACACCCGTCCTCACTATTGTGTGAATCCACCGCGCTCACGATCTACACCCGTCCTCACTATTGTGTGAATCCACCACGCCCACCACTCACGCTCTACACCCGTCCTCACTACTGTGACACTACCGCGCCCACGACTCACGATCTACACCCGTCCTCACTATTGTGTTACCACCGCACCCACGACTCACAATCTACACCCGTCCTCACTATTGTGTGTTACCACCGCGTCCATGACTCGCGCTCTACACCCGTCCTCACTATTGTGTGTTACCACCACATCCACGACTCACGATCTACACCCGTCCTCACTATTGTATGATACCACCGCGCCCACGACTCACGCTCTACACCCGTCCTCACTATTGTGTTACCACCGCGTCCACGACTCATGATCTACACCCATCCTCACTATTGTGTACCACCATGTCCACGCCTCACGATCTACACCCGTCCTCACTATTGTGATACCACCGCGTCCACGACTCACGCTCTACACCCGTCCTCACTATTGTATGATACCATCGGGTCCACGACTCACGATCTACACCCGTCCTCACTATTGTGTGTTACCACCGCGTCCACGACTCACGATCTACACCCGTCCTCACTATTGTGTGTTACCACCGCGCCCACGACCTCACGATCTACACCCGTTCTCACTATTGTGTGTTACCACCGTGCCCACGACTCACGATCTACACCCGTCCTCACTATTGTGATACCACCATGTCCACGACTCACGCTCTACACCCGTCCTCACTATTGTGTGATACCACCGCGTCCACGACTCACGCTCTACACCCGTCCTCACTATTGTATGATACCACCGGGTCCATGACTCACGATCTACACCCGTTCTCACTATTGTGTGTTACCACTGCGCTCACGATCTACACCCGTCCTCACTATTGTGTGTTACCACCGCGCCCACGACCTACACCCGTCCTCACTATTGTGATACCACCGGGTCCACGACTCACGATCTACACCCGTCCTCACTATTGTGTGTTACCACCGCGTCCATGACTCACGCTCTACACCCGTCCTCACTATTGTATGATACCACCGCGCCCACGACTCACGATCTACACCCGTCCTCACTATTGTATGATACCACCGCATCCACGACTGACGATCTACACCCGTCCTCACTATTGTGTGACTCCACCGCGCCCACGACTCACGCTCTACACCCGTCCTCACTATTGTGTGTTACCACCACATCCACGACTCACGATCTACACCCGTCCTCACTATTGTATGATACCACCGCGCCCACGACTCACGCTCTACACCCGTCCTCACTATTGTGTGTTACCACCGCGTGCACGACTCGTGATCTACACCCGTCCTCACTATTGTGTACCACCATGTCCACGCCTCACGATCTACACCCGTCCTCACTATTGTGATACCACCGCGTCCACGACTCACGCTCTACACCCGTCCTCACTATTGTATGATACCATCGGGTCCACGACTCACGATCTACACCCGTCCTCATTATTGTGTGTTACGACCGCGTCCACGACTCACGATCTACACCCGTCCTCACTATTGTGTTACCACCGCGCCCACGACTCACGATCTACACCCGTCCTCACTATTGTGATACCACCATGTCCATGACTCGCGCTCTACACCCGTCCTCACTATTGTGTGTTACCACCCCGTCCACGACTCATGATCTACACCCGTCCTCACTATTGTGACACTACCGCGTGCACGACTCACGATCTACACCTGTCCTCACTATTGTGTGTTACCACCGCGTCCACGACTCACGATCTACAATCGTCCTCACTATTGTGATACCACTGTGTCCACGACTCACGATCTACACCCGTCCTCACTATTGTGTTACCACCATGTCCACGCCTCACGCTCTACACCCGTCCTCACTATTGTGATACCACCAGGTCCACGACTCACGCTCTACACCCGTCCTCACTATTGTGATACCACCGTGTCCACGACTCACGCTCTACACCCGTCCTCACTATTGTGATACCACCGCGTCCACGACTCACGCTCTACACCCGTCCTCACTATTGTGATACCACCGCGTCCACGACTCACGATCTACACTCGTCCTCACTATTGTGATACCATCGCGTCCACGACTCACGATCTACACCCGTCCTCACTATTGTGATACTGCGTCCACGACTCACGCTCTACACTCGTCCTCACTATTGTGATACCACCGCGTCCACGACTCACGGTCTACACTCGTCCTTACTATTGTGGTACCACCGCGTCCACGACTCACGATCTACACTCGTCCTCACTATTGTGATACCACCGTGTCCACGACTCACGATCTACACCCGTCCTCACTATTGTGATACTGTAACGGGTCCGGGAGGCGGAACCTCTGAGCTACTATACAAGGGGGCGGCCCTTGTAAGGGAGCGGGTGGCAGTCTCTGGGTGAACGGACAGGGAGTTACGGCAAGTGATCAGGGCAGTCTCTGGGTAAGGGGTAGGTACGACCTGTGATGGCAGAGCCTCCGGGTAGGCTAGCAGGCAGATGGTAGATGTGTGCTCCCAGGTGAGCAAGCGAGAGTCTCTGGAATAGCAGGTGGTCACGGCACGTGACGGCGGAACCTCCGGGCTGGCAGGCAGGTAGGTAACGGAGAAGCGCTCCCAGGTGAGCGGGCAAGAGTCTCTGGAATAGCTGGTGGTCACCGCACGTGACAACGGGACCTCCGGGCTGGCAAGCAGGCAGGTAACGGAGATGCGCTCCCAGGTGAGCGGGCAAGAGTCTCTGAGATAGCTGGTGGTCACAGCACGTGACAACGGAGCCTCCGGGCTGGCAAGCAGGCAGATAACGGAGAAGCGCTCCCAGGTGAGCGGGCAAGCTGGTCCATAGACAGACTGACCGGAGTAGTAAGGCAGACCGTCGGACCTCAGGCAAGCAGGCAGGTAGCTGATATGCGCTCCCAGGTGAGCGGGCAGGCTGGTCCTTTAGACAGACTGACAGGAGTAGTAAGGCAGACCGTCGGACCTCAGACTGGCAGACAGGTAACAAGTATTCAGGCAGGAATCAGGCAGGTAACTGGCAGGTAAACTAGCAGGAAACTGGCAGGAAACTGGCAGGTAACTGGCAACGGGACCTGAGGGCTGAAGCACAGGTGAGACACAGGTGCAAACAACATTGCTCGGGCACCTCCATTTTGGAGGAGGTGCCTTATATATGATGAAGTCCTCCGGCCATTGGCCGGGGACTCCTTAGGACGGCGCGCGCGGCCCCTTTAAGAGGAGGGGAGCGCGCGCGCGCCCTAAGCACAGGGGCCGGGAAGGAGCGCGCGCTGAGAGCAGAGCGGGAGGAGGACGCCGGGAAGGAGCGCGCGCTGACAGCAGAGCGGGGAGAGGACGCTGGGCACGGAGCAGAGCGGTGAGGGGAGCAGCGTCCCTGCCTAGCAGAGGGCAGGGACGCCAGCGCTACAGTACCCCCCCCTTTAGGCCCCCCCTTTTTTAGGCCAGACAGAAATTTAGCTAGGATGAGAGGGGCATGGATGTTCTCCCGGGGCTCCCACGTTCTCTCCTCAGGACCAAACCCCTTCCAATCTACCAGAAAAAAGGTCTTTCCTCTTACCCTTTTGGTGGCAAGAATGTTCTCTACCTCAAACTCGTCCTCAGCAGAAACCGGAGCAGGAGGCGTACCTGTAGACTTGGAAAAAGAGTTAAGCACCACAGGTTTGAGGAGAGACACATGGAAGGAGTTAGGGATCCGTAAGTTGGCCGGGAGTTTCAATTTATAGGCCACCGGGTTGATCTGACTGATGACCTCCAGTGGGCCGATGAACCGAGGCCCTAACTTATAGGAAGGGATCTTGAGCCGGACATATTTGGACGAGAGCCAGACTTTATTCCCAGGGCGGAATTGAGGAGGGTCCAGACGTTTTTTGTCAGCGTGTCTTTTCATACGCTCGGATGACAGAAGGAGTGCGGACCGGGTACTCTCCCATATGGAGGAAAATTTGTTAACAAGAGATTCCGCAGCCGGATTGTCCGCCGAGGTGGAGACGGGAAACGGGATCCGAGGATGCTGACCGTAGACTACAAAAAACGGGGATTTGGAGGAAGACTCGCTCTCGTGATTGTTGTACGAGAATTCGGCCCATGGCAGGAGATCCACCCAGTCAGAATGGTGGGCATTAACGAAGTGCCGAAGGTAACTGGTCAGGTTCTGATTGATCCGCTCCACTTGACCATTAGACTGTGGGTGGTAAGCGGAGGAGAAGTCCAGGGTGACGTCCAGCAATTTACAAGTGGCTCTCCAGAAACGGGAAGTGAACTGTACCCCACGATCCGACACGATGTGACGGGGCAGGCCATGAAGACGGAAGATGTGGCGGATAAAGTCTTTAGCCAGCTCGGGTGCAGACGGAAGACCTGGCAGTGGAATGAAGTGAGCCATCTTGGAGAAGCGGTCAGCGACCACCCAAATGACCGTACAACCGGCAGAGACGGGTAGATCAGTAATGAAGTCCATCGCTATATGCTGCCAGGGGGCAGCAGGTACTGGCAGAGGTAGGAGGCGGCCGGCCGGCAGGTGTCTCGGAACTTTGTTGCGGGCGCAGGACACACAGGCAGAAACAAAGTCTATTACATCCTTGTGCAGGTTAGGCCACCAGTAGTGCCGGGTAATAAGCTGGAGGGTCTTTTTCTGACCGGCGTGGCCAGCTAGTTTAGACGAATGACCCCAGTGTAGGATCTTCTCCCGATCAGGTACTGGTACGAACGTCTTACCAGGAGGAAGACGATTTAGACTCACGGGAGCCACCTGCATTACTCTGGCGGGATCGATGATATGTTTCGGATCCTCCTCGAGATCAGACACCAGAAAGGACCGAGACAAAGCGTCCGCCTTGACGTTTTTGTCAGCCGGGCGAAAATGAAGGACAAAATCAAAACGAGCAAAAAACAAGGACCACCGGGCTTGGCGCGGGTTAAGTCTCTGGGCATGCTGGAGGTAAGCCAAGTTCTTGTGGTCAGTGTAAATTATTACCGGGTGAAGAGCCCCCTCGAGCAGGTAACGCCACTCCTCCAATGCCAGTTTGATGGCCAATAACTCTCGGTCTCCTATGGAATAGTTGCGCTCAGAGGAGGAGAAGAGTTTAGAGAAGAAGCCACAAGTTACCATCCTCCCGGAAGATGATTTTTGAGTAAGTACCGCTCCGGCTCCAGAGGAGGAGGCGTCAACTTCCAGGAAGAACTGCTTGTTGCCATCTGGGCGATGCAGCACCGGGGCGGAAGAGAAGGCCTGTTTAAGGGAAAGAAAGGCCTCCTCTGCTTCGGGTGGCCACTCTTTGGGATTAGTACCTTTACGGGTGAGCGCAGAAATTGGGGCCGTCCGGGAAGAGAAGTGTGGTATGAAGAGGCGGTAGTAGTTGGCGAAGCCCAGGAATCGCTGAATGGCCTTCAACCCCTCCGGTCGGGGCCATTTCTCGATGGCAGACAGTTTCTCAGGATCCATTTGTAGGCCGGTCTGAGAGATAATGTAGCCCAGAAACGGAAGCGAGGTCTGCTCAAAGAGGCACTTCTCAAATTTAGCGTAGAGATGGTTCTGCCTTAGCCTGAGCAGGACCTGACGAACGTCCCTCCGGTGAGTCTGGAGATCCGGAGAGAAGACCAAGATGTCGTCCAGGTACACCACTACGCAGGAGTAGAGAAGGTCCCGGAAGATGTCATTGACCAACTCTTGAAAGACGGCAGGAGCGTTACAGAGACCAAAGGGCATTACCAGGTATTCATAGTGGCCGTCCCGGGTGTTGAATGCCGTCTTCCATTCATCCCCCTGACGAATACGAACCAGGTTGTACGCCCCACGGAGGTCCAGTTTGGTGAAGATCCTAGCCCCCCTCAGGCGATCAAATAATTCTGGAATGAGCGGAAGGGGGTACTTATTCTTCACCGTGATCAGGTTTAGGCCTCTATAGTCTATACAGGGACGGAGAGAACCGTCCTTCTTTTTGACGAAAAAGAAGCCTGCTCCCGCCGGGGAGGTAGATTTCCGGATGAATCCTCTGGCCAGATTCTCCTCAATATATTCGGACATTGACCGGGTCTCAGCAGCGGATAAAGGATAGATACGCCCACGGGGAGGAGTAGTACCGGGTAGCAGATCGATGGGACAGTCGTATGGTCTATGTGGTGGTAATGTCTCTGCCTCCTTTTTATTAAAGACATCTGCATAAGACCAATAAGGAATCGGAAGTCCAGGTAGATTAGCTGGGGTAGGAGAGGGACGGACGGGATGGACGGGAACCAGGCAGGTTTTATGACAGTCTTGTCCCCAGCGAAGGACCTCTCCGGTTTGCCAGTCTAGCACGGGTGCATGTCTCTGGAGCCAGGGCAGACCTAGCAAGAGGGCGTGAGAGAGTCCAGGCAGAACATGAAAGGAGATACTTTCAGAATGCAGCATTCCCACCTGCAGGGTAATGGATTCAGTGATGAGTTGAATGGGGCGAGGTAAGAGGCCCCCATCCACGGCAGCGACAGACAAGGGTACAGCCAGAGGTTTGGTGGGGATGCGGTATTTCTCAACCAGGGACTGTGAAATAAGGTTCCCGGCTGCTCCAGAGTCAAGTTGGGCTAGTTCGAAATAACGGTTCTCCCCGTAGATGATCGAAACTGACAACAGCAGAGATGGAGAGGATTTATTCTTGTCTAGGTGGACCTCTCTGAGCGAACCTAGACACAGGCGTTTCCCGACCTCTCCGGGCAGGCACGGATCCGGTGCTCCTTACTGCCACAGTAGAAGCAGCTCCCCTCGGCACGGCGTGAGTCCTGACGGGTTTTGACCATCTTGGTCTGGTCGACCTGCATAGGCTCAGGAGAGTGTACCTGGGGAGAGATGGAGGGAATGACGGGTTTCTGGAAAGTAGGAGCTAAACGTGGAATCCTTCTCTCACGGGTGACCTCTTTGGCACGCTCCTGGAACCGTAGGTCAATCCGGGTGGCAAGGGTTATCAGATCATCGAGAGAGGTAGGAATGTCCCGACCAGCAAGTTCATCTTTAATACGACCGGACAGACCCTCCCAGAAGACGGATACCAGAGCGTCGTTATCCCAGGCCAGCTCCGAGGCAAGGGTGCGGAACCGTATGGCATATTGGCCCACGGTGAGACCCTCCTGACGGAGGCGTAGCAGAGAGGATGCGGATGAGGTCTTCCGTCCGGGTTCGTCGAAGACTTTCCGGAAAGCCGAGAGAAAAGCAGGCAAGTTGGACACCAGGGGGTCTCCTCTCTCCCATAGAGGATTTAGCCAGGCCAGGGCCTCCCCGGTGAGATGGGACATGATAAAGGCAATTTTGGCCCGGTCGGAATTAAACTGATGGGACAAAAGTTCAAAGTGCAGGGTGCACTGATTTATGAAGCCCCGAGCCTGGACGGAGTCGCCTCCGAAGTGAGGAGGTGCAGACAGCCGGGGACCGGGATAGGTTACCATGGTATTAGTGGGTAGCGGAGCTGCCGGGTTGCGAGTCATGGTACTGGCAGTGGCTGCAGGTGGTGCAGTCAGAGTGTCCAGGCGAGTATTGACATTCCGCAGGTGACCCAGGATGGACTCCTGTTGGGACCTTTGACGGGACAGTTCATGACACAGGTCCGTGAGCGAGGGAGCTTGGGTGCCACCGGGTTCCATGGCCCGAGCAAACTGTAACGGGTCCGGGAGGCGGAACCTCTGAGCTACTATACAAGGGGGCGGCCCTTGTAAGGGAGCGGGTGGCAGTCTCTGGGTGAACGGACAGGGAGTTACGGCAAGTGATCAGGGCAGTCTCTGGGTAAGGGGTAGGTACGACCTGTGATGGCAGAGCCTCCGGGTAGGCTAGCAGGCAGATGGTAGATGTGTGCTCCCAGGTGAGCAAGCGAGAGTCTCTGGAATAGCAGGTGGTCACGGCACGTGACGGCGGAACCTCCGGGCTGGCAGGCAGGTAGGTAACGGAGAAGCGCTCCCAGGTGAGCAGGCAAGAGTCTCTGGAATAGCTGGTGGTCACCGCACGTGACAACGGGACCTCCGGGCTGGCAAGCAGGCAGGTAACGGAGATGCGCTCCCAGGTGAGCGGGCAAGAGTCTCTGAGATAGCTGGTGGTCACAGCACGTGACAACGGAGCCTCCGGGCTGGCAAGCAGGCAGATAACGGAGAAGCGCTCCCAGGTGAGCGGGCAAGCTGGTCCATAGACAGACTGACCGGAGTAGTAAGGCAGACCGTCGGACCTCAGGCAAGCAGGCAGGTAGCTGATATGCGCTCCCAGGTGAGCGGGCAGGCTGGTCCTTTAGACAGACTGACAGGAGTAGTAAGGCAGACCGTCGGACCTCAGACTGGCAGACAGGTAACAAGTATTCAGGCAGGAATCAGGCAGGTAACTGGCAGGTAAACTAGCAGGAAACTGGCAGGAAACTGGCAGGTAACTGGCAACGGGACCTGAGGGCTGAAGCACAGGTGAGACACAGGTGCAAACAACATTGCTCGGGCACCTCCATTTTGGAGGAGGTGCCTTATATATGATGAAGTCCTCCGGCCATTGGCCGGGGACTCCTTAGGACGGCGCGCGCGGCCCCTTTAAGAGGAGGGGAGCGCGCGCGCGCGCGCCCTAAGCACAGGGGCCGGGAAGGAGCGCGCGCTGAGAGCAGAGCGGGAGGAGGACGCCGGGAAGGAGCGCGCGCTGACAGCAGAGCGGGGAGAGGACGCTGGGCACGGAGCAGAGCGGTGAGGGGAGCAGCGTCCCTGCCTAGCAGAGGGCAGGGACGCCAGCGCTACAGATACCACCGCGTCTACGACTCACGATCTACACCCGTCTTCACTATTGTGACACTACCGCGTCCACGACTCACGCTCTACACCCGTCCTCACTATTGTGATACCACAATGTCCCCGCCTCACGCTCTACACCCGTCCTCACTATTGTGATACCACCATGTCCACGCCTTACGCTCTACACCCGTCCTCACTATTGTGATACCACCATGTCCACGCCTCACGCTCTACACCTGTCCTCACTATTGTGTTACCACCATGCCCACGCCTCACGCTCTACAGCCGTCATCACTATTGTGATACCACCATGTCCACGCCTCACGCTCTACACCTGTCCTCACTATTGTGTTACCACCATGTCCACGCCTCACGCTCTACAGCCGTCCTCACTATTGTGATACCACCATGTCCACGCCTCACGCTCTACACCCGTCCTCACTATTGTGATACTACCATGTCCATGCCCCATGCTCTACACCCGTCCTCACTATTGTGATACCACCATGTCCACGCCTCACGCTCTACACCCGTCCTCACTATTGTGATACCACCATGTCCACGCCTCACGCTCTACACCCGTCCTCACTATTGTGATACCACCATGTCCACGCCTCACGATCTCACCCGTCCTCACTATTGTGATACCACCATGTCCACGCCTCACGCTCTACACCCGTCCTCACTATTGTGATACCACCATGTCCACGCCTCACGCTCTACACCCGTCCTCACTATTGTGATACCACCATATCCACGCCTCACGATCTCACCCATCCTCACTATTGTGATACCACCATGTCTACGCCTCACGCTCTACACCCGTCCTCACTATTGTGATACCACCATGTCCACGCCTCACGCTCTACACCCGTCCTCACTATTGTGATACCACCATGTCCACGCCTCACGATCTCACCCGTCCTCACTATTGTGATACCACCATGTCCACGCCTCACGATCTCACCCGTCCTCACTATTGTGATACCACCATGTCCACGCCTCACGCTCTACACCCGTCCTCACTATTGTGATACCACCATGTCCACGCCTCACGCTCTACACCCATCCTCACTATTGTGATACCACCATGTCCACGCCTCACGCTCTACACCCGTCCTCACTATTGTGATACCACCATGTCCACGCCTCACGCTCTACATCCGTCCTCACTATTGTGATACCACCATGTCCACGCCTCACGCTCTACACCCGTCCACGCCTCACGCTCTACACCCGTCCTCACTATTGTGATACCACCATGTCCACGCCTCACGCTCTACACCCGTCCTCACTATTGTGATACCACCATGTCCACGCCTCACGATCTCACCCGTCCTCACTATTGTGATACCACCATGTCCACGCCTCACGCTCTACACCCGTCCTCACTATTGTGATACCACCGTGTCCACGCCTCACGCTCTACACCCGTCCTCTCTATTGTGATACCACCATGTCCACGCCTCACGCTCTACACCCGTCCTCACTATTGTGATACCACCATGTCCACGCCTCACGATCTCACCCATCCTCACTATTGTGATACCACCATGTCTACGCCTCACGCTCTACACCCGTCCTCACTATTGTGATACCACCATGTCCACGCCTCACGCTCTACACCCGTCCTCACTATTGTGATACCACCATGTCCACGCCTCACGATCTCACCCGTCCTCACTATTGTGATACCACCATGTCCACGCCTCACGATCTCACCCGTCCTCACTATTGTGATACCACCATGTCCACGCCTCACGCTCTACACCCGTCCTCACTATTGTGATACCACCATGTCCACGCCTCACGCTCTACACCCATCCTCACTATTGTGATACCACCATGTCCACGCCTCACGCTCTACACCCGTCCTCACTATTGTGATACCACCATGTCCACGCCTCACGCTCTACATCCGTCCTCACTATTGTGATACCACCATGTCCACGCCTCACGCTCTACACCAGTCCTCACTATTGTGATACCACCATGTCCACGCCTCACGCTCTACACCGGTCCTCACTATTCTGTGATAACACAGGCGCTTAGTGCACCTTTGGCGAGGCCAAACATTTAAAACGAGTCTGACAGCACAGAACGACTGTTTAAACCAAGCACCGGCCCTCGGTGCACCGTGATTTGGCCAAACATTGCTCTATGAAGCCAGAGCTATCATCAAAGGTGGGGGGGGGGCGAGGTGTGCAAATGGAGAGAAAACAAGCACGTGGGAAGGCGACCTTCAATGTTTGGCTGCACCATGATGCACTAAGCGCCTGCGCTTGGTTTGAACAGTCATTCTGTGCTGACTCCCTTTTAGGTTGACTGCACAAGTCCATCAAGTTCAACCAGTACAATAACACGTTGATCTAGAGCAGTGTTCCCCAAACCCCATCCTCACGGCCCCCACAGGTCACGTTTTCAGGATTTCCATAGTGTTGCACAGGTGAGAGAATTCCTGATGTCTTGATGATACTTCCATCACCTGTGTAACACTAAGGAGATCCTGAAAACATGACCTGTGGGGCCATGAGGACTGGAGTTTGGGAAACACTGATCTAGAGGAAAGAAAACAAAAACCCCGGGAGACAGATGCTAATTGCCCCATATCAGGGGAAAATTCCTTCCTGACTCCACAAACGGCAATCAGGCGAGTTCCCTGGATCACCATCATCACACAATCTAGAAACTATAAGAATATATTCTTCAAGAAAGGTGTCCAGGCCCTCCTTGTATACTGGTAGTGAATCCACCATGACAGCATCATGTGACAGAGAGATCCATAGTCTTAATGCTCTTACAGTAAAGAATCCCCGTCTGTTATTATGATTAGACTAGATGGTGGCCCGATTCTAATGCATCGGGTATTCTAGAATAGGTATGCGGCCGACCGGGCGCAATCAGCAGAGCTGTGTTTCAATTTTGCGGCAAAATCGCTGATTGGTCGAGGCCGGCAACCGTAACCAATCAGCAAAGCGGTGTTAAAATTTGGCGCCTATATCGCAGATTGGTCGCGAGTAATCAGCACAGCGGTGTTTAAATTTGGCACTAATAATGCTGATTATTCGAGACCGGTAACCGCGACCAATCAGCAGAGCGGTGTTTAAATTTGGCGCCAATTTCGCTGCTTGGTCGCGGCCGGCCACCGCGACCAATCAGCGAAGCGGTGTTTAAATTTGGCACCAATATGGCTGATTGGTCACGGCCGGCGGCCTCGACCAATCAGCAGAGCGTTTAAATTTGGTGCCAATTTCGCTGCTTGGTCGCGGCCGGCCACCGCGACCAATCAGCGAAGCGGTGTTTAAATTTGGCACCAATACTGCTGATTGATCTCGGCCGGCGGCCTCGACCAATCAGCAGAGCGGTGGTTGAATTTTGCGCCAAAATCGCTTAGTCGCGGGCGGCGGCCGCGACCAATCAGCAAACCGTGTTAGTGAGGACTGGAGAGCATGTTTAAATTTGGCGCCAAAATCGCTAATTAATCGCGGCTGACGGCCGCGACCAATCAGCAGAGTGTTGTTTAAATTTGGCACAAAATAACGCAGATTGGTCGCGGCCGGTGGTTGCGACCAATCAGCAGAGTGAGGTTTAAATTTGGCCCCAATACTGCTGATTGATCTCGGCCAGCGACCGCGATCAATCAGCAGAGCGGTGTTTAAATTTGGCGCCAAAATCGCTGATTGGTCGCAGCTGGAGTCCGCGACCAATCAGCAGAGCGTTGTTTAAATTTGGCGCCAATCTCGGTGATTGGACGCGTCTGGCGTCCGCATCCAATCAGCACAGCGGTGTTTAACTTTAGCGCCAAGATCACTGATTGGTCGCGCTCTCTGCACGCGACCAATCAGCGAATCGTATTGGTGAGGAGCGGGGAGCGGAATCGTATTAGTGAGGACCGGGGAGCGCCGCTGCCTGTGCGGCTACTTCCACTGCGAGAACCCGGGACATGAGCGGGCGCTCGCAGCAGAAATATACCGACCGGCAGCGCCGCTCCCCGGTCCTCCCTTCACACCCTAGCCGCTGATGTCTCCACAGTATCCGCATGGTGTTACAAAGGTCCGGACATTTGTGTTAAAAATCGCTGATTGGTCGCTGGCGCTGCCCGCGACCAATCACCGATTTGGGTGCCAAATTCAAATATCGACCGCGACCAATCAGCACAGCGGTGTTTAAATGTGGAGCCAAGATCGGTGATTGGTCGCGGCCGATATTTAAATTTGGCGCCCAAATCGGTGATTGGTCGCGGGCAGCACCAGCGATCAATCAGCGATTTTTAACACAAATGTCCGGACCTTTGTAACACCATGCGGATACTGTGGGGACATCAGCGGCTAGGGTGTGAAGGGAGGACCGGGGAGCGGCGCTGCGGGTCGGGATACTTCTGCTCCGAGCGCCTGCTCATGTCCCGGGTTCTCGGAGCGGAAGTAGCTGCACAGGCAGCGCCGCTGACATCCATGCGGCTAGGGCGTGAAGGGAGGACCGGGGAGCGGCGCTGACATCCAATTGGTCGTGGCCGGTATTTAAATGTGCCGCACAAATCGTTGATTGGTCGCGGACTTGGCCCGCGACCAATCACTGATCTTGCGGCCAAAGTGAAACACTACTGTGCTGATTGGTCTCGGACGCTGCCCGCGACCAATCACCGATTTGGGCACCAAATTTAAATATCGGTCGCGACCAATCACAGATCTTTGCTCCACATTTAAACACCGCTGTGCTGATTGGTCGCGGCCGATATTTAAATGTGGCGCCCAAATCGGTGATTGGTCGCGGGCAGCGTCGGCGACCAATCAGCACAGCGGTATTTAACTTTTGCGCTAAGATCAGTGATTGGTCGGGTCCGAAGACCGCGACCAATAATCGAATCGTCTTGGTGAGGACCGGGGAGCAGCGCTGCCTGTGCGGCTACTTATGCTGCGAGAACCCGGGACATAGCGGGCGCTCGCAGCAGAAGTATCCCGACCCGCAGCGCCGCTCCCCGGTCCTCCCTTCCGCATGGAGGTCAGCGGCGCCGGCGGTCCTTCCCCTGCTACCGGCCGGGAGATGAGCGCCTCGCGCCGCTCATCTCCCGGCTGCATCTCCGTCCCGCAGATGGGTCCGGCGGTCGGGTTCCTTCTGCTGTTGCCGGCCGGGAGATGAGCCGCTAACTGCCGCCATCTTTTTTCAGAAATCCCGCGGCGTTGATTGACCGCTGCCGGACCAATGAGCGACGCGGGATTTCCTTGACTGACTGACTGACTGACTGACTGAATTATATATACAGTCATATGAAAAAGTTTGGGCACCCCTATTAATCTTAAGCTTAATGTTTTATAAAAATTGGTGTTTTTGCAACAGCTATTTCAGTTTGATATATGTAATAACTGTTGGACACAGTAATGTTTCTGCCTTGAAATGAGGTTTATTGTGCTATCAGAAAATGTGCAATCTGCATTCAAACAAAATTTGACCGGTGCATAAGTATGGGCACCCTTATCATTTTCTTGTTTTAAATACTCCTGCCTACTTTTTACTGACTTACTAAAGCACTTTTTTTGGTTTTGTAACCTCATTGAGCTTTGAACTTTATAGCCAGGTGTATGCAATCATGAGAAAAGCTACTTAAAGTGGCCACTTGCAAGTTGTTCTCCTGTTTGAATCTCCTCTGAAGAGTGGCATCATGGGCTCCTCAAAACAACTGTCAAATGATCTGAAAACAAAGATTATTCAACATAGTTGTTCAGGGGAAGGATACAAAAAGCTGTCTCAGAGATTTAACCTGTCAGTTTCCACTGTGAGGAACATAGTAAGGAAATGGAAGAACATAGGGACAGTTCTTGTTAAGGCCAGAAGTGTCAGGACAAGAAAAACATCAGAAAGGCAGAGAAGAAGAATGGTGAGATCAGTCAAGGACAATCCTCAGACCACCTCCAGAGAGCTGCAGCATCAACTTGCTGCAGATGGTGTCACTGTGCATCGGTCAACTATACAACGCACTTTGCACAAGGAGAAGCTGTATGGGAGAGTGATGCGAAAGAAGCCGTTTCTGCAAGTACGCACAAACAGAGTCGGCTGAGGTATGCAAAAGCACATTTGAAGAAGCCTATTTCTTTTTGGAAGAAGGTCCTGTGGACTGATGAAACCAAGATTGAGTTGTTTGGTCATACAAAAAGGCATTATGCATGGTGGCAAAAAAACACAGCATTCCAAGAAAAACACTTGCTACCCACAGTAAAATTTGGTGGAGGTTCCATCATGCTTTGGGGCTGTGTGGTCAATGCCGGCACTGGGAATCTTGTTAAAGTTGAGGGACGCATGGATTCCACTCAGTATCAGCAGATTCTTGGCAATAGTGTTCAAGAATTAGTGATAAAGTTGAAGTTACGCAGTGGATGGATCTTTCAGCAAGACAATGATCCAAAACACCGCTCCAAATCTACTCAGGCATTCATGCAGAGGAACAATTACAATGTTCTGGAATGGCCATCCCAGTCCCCAGACCTGAATATCATTGAACATCTGTGGGATCATTTGAAGAGGCTGTCCATGCTCGGCGACCATCAAACTTAACTGAACTGGAATTGTTTTGTAAAGAGGAATGGTCAAAAATACCTTCATCCAGGATCCAGGAACTCATTAAAAGCTACAGGAAGCGACTAGAGGCTGTTATTTTTGCAAAAGGAGGATCTACTAAATATTAATGTCACTTTTCTGGTGAGGTGCCCATACTTATGCACCTGTCAAATTTTGTTTGAATGCAGATTGCACATTTTCTGTTAGTACAATAAACCTCATTTCAAGGCAGAAACATTACTGTATCCAACAGTTATTACATATATCAAACTGAAATAGCTGTTGCAAAAACACCAATTTTTATAAAACATTAAGCTTAAGATTAATAGGGGTGCCCAAACTTTTTCATATGACTGTATAGAAGATGGAGAGGACGCCTCCTTGTCATTGTTGCAGATCAAGGTGTAGAAAGATCATCAGAAAATCTGGGTCCTGTCCCCTCATTTATTTCTCCATTGTAATGAGATTTCCCGTCAGCCGTCTTTTCTCCAAACTGAATAACCCCCAGTCTGATCCCTCGTCCTCTGCAGTCCCTCATTCCCTTCATCACCTTGGTTGTTCTGCACCCGCTCTAGTTCATCTATATCTTCCTTATAGACTGGAGCCCAAAATTGTCCCCAGTCCTGTGTGGCCGCAATAGGGACTTGTATAAAGGCAGAAGGACGTTCTCCTCAGGAGCAGCTCGGCCTCTTTTAATGCATCCCATCATTTTATTTGCCGGCCACTGGTCACTAAAGTGGACTTCAACTTCCGCCCATACACGCAAGTCTATAGCGACTATTTTACCCATTGTTTTACCATTTAGTACATAATTGTACGTTTTATTTCCTCAACCCAAGTCATTGATGTTACATTCTAGGTACCTGCAGCCAACACTAGGGGGAGTTCTTTGCATTCTGTTTATATAAGGAACACAAATCTGTATGCATGTGGCACCCTCTAGTGGTGGCTATGAGCAAAGCAGAAAGAAATTTATAATTTACATGGGGAATTTTGATGCTATTAAAAAATAATATAGCACAGAACAACCTAAAAGTTACAAATATTCTGCATGATAGCCATAGGAAGTAATAGGGCATATAGAGAGGCTTTTAAGCAGAACAGACAAGCTGGTGTCGTACTAATAAAGGGAGCGTGACCAACCCCCATTAAATGCCATCACTGCCCCCCATCCCCTTATAGGGGGGGGGGGTATATAAAAGTAGACAACCCCTTTAAGCATCAGGTCTCTATAACAGATTGTAAAAGCTCCTCGTGGGGTGATTGTATTACACCGTAATGAATCATCTCAGGCGCAGTTTTTACATCATAAGAAAATCAAAAAGCCGCTAATTCCATCTTTAATGAGGAGAAAGGTAAATTATCTATATATATATAATCGTCTTATCCCATCTGTCTGTCTGTCTGTCTGTCTGTCCAGGAAATCCCGCGTCGCTCATTGGTCCGGCAGCGGCCAATCAGCGCTGCGGGATTTCTGAAAAAAGATGGCGGCCGTTAGCGGCTCATCTGGGGGACGGAGCTGAGCGGCGATGCAGCCGGGAGATGAGCTCCGCGAGGCGCTCATCTCCCGGCCAGCAACAGCAGAAGGAACCCGACCGCCGGACCCATCTGCGGGACGGAGATGCAGCCGGGAGATGAGCGGCGCAAGGCGCTCATCTCCCGGCTGGTAGCAGCGGAAGGACCGCCGGTGCCACTGACCTCCATGCGGAAGGGAGGACCGGGGAGCGGCGCTGCGGGTCGGGATACTTCTGCTGCCAGCGCCCACTATGTCCCGGGTTCTCGCAGCGTAAGTAGCCGCACAGGCAGCAGCGCTCCCCGGTCCTCACCAAGAAGATTCGATGATTGGTCGCGGTCTTCGGACCCGACCAATCACTGATCTTGGCTCCACATTTAAACACCGCTGTGCTGATTGGTCGGCGACGCCGCCCGCGACCACTCACCGGTTTGGGAGCCACATTTAAATATCGGCAGCGACCAATCAGCACAGCGGTGTTTAAATGTGGAGCCAAGATCGGTGATTGGTCGCGGCCGATATTTAAATTTGACGCCCAAATCCGTGATTGGTCGCGGGCAGAGTCCGCGACCAATCAGCACAGTAGTGTTTAACTTTGGCCGCAAGATCAGTGCTTGGTCGCGGGCCAAGTCCGCAACCAATCAACGATTTGTGCGGCACATTTAAATAGCGGCCGCGACCAATTGGACCCGCAGCGCCGCTCCCCGGTCCTCCCTTCACGCCCTAGCCGCATGGATGTCAGCATTTGTGTTAAACATCGCTGATTGGTCGCTGGCGCTGCCCGCAACCAATCACCGATTTCGGCGCCAAATTTAAATATCGGCCGCGACCAATCACCGATCTTGGCTCCACATTTAAACACCGCTGTACTGATTGGTCGCGGACGCTATTTAAATGTGCCGCCCAAATCGGTGATTGGTCGCGCACAGCGTCGGCGACCAATCAGCACAGTGGTGTTTAACTTTAGCGCCAACATCACTGATTGGTCGCGCTCTCCGCACGCGACCAATCAGCGAATCGTATTGGTGAGGAGCGGGGAGCGGAATCGTATTAGTGAGGACCGGGGAGCGCCGCTGCCTGTGCGGATACTTCCACTCCGAGAAGCCGAGAGCGGTGTTTAAATGTGGAGCCAAGATCGGTGATTGGTCGCGGCCGATATTTAAATTTGGCGCCCAAATCGGTGATTGGTCGCGGGCAGCGCCAGCGACCAATCAGCGATTTTTAACACAAATGTCCGGACCTTTGTAACACCATGCGGATACTGTGGGGACATCAGCGGCTAGGGTGTGAAGGGAGAACCGGGGAGCGGCGCTGCGGGTCGGGATACTTCTGCTGCGAGCAGTCGCTCATCTCTCGGCTTCTTGCAGTGGAAGTATCCGCACAGGCAGCGGCGCTCCCCGGTCCTCACCAATACGATTCGCTGATTGGTGAAGAGCTGGAAGGCAGCAACGAGACGAGAGGGGGCTCACGGGGAAAGAAAGGGTTAACGTCCGGCCCCGGCAGGCAGCGCTGACAAGGGGCGATGGATGCTATATGCTGGGAAACCTTCCATCATGGGGACATTCTGCATCTGGGGGTCTTCAGGGGAACTCGTCAAGATCCTGAGGCCCCAAAGGACGAGAGGCTGAAATACAGATTCAGTGCAGGTATAACACACGGACGCCCTGCAAAGGCTACGGGGATTTAGGGTTACTGCAGGGTAATGGGGGGGTTTTCAGGAATGATTGACTAATAAGGGGTTAAGCACATATGTGCTGCTCAGCGAGAGCTCATTGATGGGAATAGCTGATTTTTCAGGGCAAATTCAATATTGGAGCCCATTAGTGACCTGTCCACCTTTCCAAGTTGTACACAATTTTAATTTATTTTATCTTTTTACATAAGACTTTAAAATGCTGATTACTCACAGCCACCACTAGGGGGAGCTCAGTGCATACAACACACCACAGGCGCCCTCTAGTGGTGACCGCAGGCAGCATGAAGCTCATTATATACAGCAGGTGCCCTCCAGTGGTGGCTGCAGCTAGCGCAGAGTTCAGTGCATACAACATACCGTAGGCGCCCTCTAGTGGTGGCTGCTGGCAACGCAGAGCTCTGTCCATACAACAGCGCAGGCAATGCAGAGCTCAGCGCATACACCACAGGCGCCCTCTAGTGGAGGCTGCTGGCAGCGCAGATCTCAGTGCATACACCACAGGCACCCTCTAGTGGAGGCTGCTGACAGCGCAGATCTCAGTGCATACACCACAGGTGCCCTCTAGTGGAGGCTGCTGGCAGCGCAGATCTCAGTGCATACACCACAGGCGCCCTCTAGTGGAGGCTGCTGGCAGCGCAGATCTCAGTGCATACACCACAGGCGCCCTCTAGTGGAGGCTGCTGACAGCGCAGATCTCAGTGCATACAACACATCACAGGCACCCTCTAGTGGTGGCTGCTGGCAGCGCAGAGCTCAGTGCATACACCACAGGCGCCCTCTAGTGGTGGCTGCTGACAGCGCAGAGCACAGTGCATACACCATACCACAGGCGCCCTCTAGTGGTGGCTGCTGGCAGCGCAGAGCACAGTGCATACACCATACCACAGGCGCCCTCTAGTGGTGACTGCTGGCAGCGCAGATCTCTGTGCATACACCACAGGCTCCCTCTAGTGGTGGCTGCTGGCAGCGCAGAGCACAGTGCATACACCATACCACAGGCGCCCTCTAGTGGTGACTGCTGGCAGCGCAGATCTCTGTGCATACACCACAGGCGCCCTCTAGTGGTGACTGCTGGCAGCGCAGATCTCAGTGCATACACCACAGGCGCCCTCTAGTGGTGGCTGCTGGCAGCGCAGATCTCAGTGCATACACCACAGGCGTCCTCTAGTGGAGGCTGCTGGCAGTGCAGATCTCAGTGCATACACCACAGGCGCCCTCTAGTGGTGGCTGCTGGCAGCGCAGATCTCAGGGCATTCACCACAGGCATCCTCTAGTGGAGGCTGCTGGCAGCGCAGAGCTCAGTGCATACACCACAGGCATCCTCTAGTGGTTACTGCAGGCAGTGCGGAGCTCAGTACATACAACAGGCGTCCTCTAATGGTGACCGCTGGCTGCATGGAGCTCAGTACATAACGAAAGTGCCCTCCAGTGGTGGCAGCAGCCAGCGCAGAGTTCAGTGCATACAACATACCGCAGGCGCCCTCTAGTGGTGGCTGCTGGCAGCGCAGAGCTCTGTCCATACAACAGCACAGGAAAGGCACAGCTCAGTGCATACAACAGCACAGGTGCCCTCTAGTGGTGGCTGATGGTGGTATGGAGCTCAGTGCATTCAACATACCACAGGTGCCCTCTAGTGGTGGCTGCTGGCAGTGCAGATCTCAGTGCATACACCACAGGTGCCCTCTAGTGGAGACTGCTGGCAGCGCACAGCTCAGTGCATACACCACAGGCGCCCTCTAGTGGAGACTTCTGGCAGAGCAGAGCTCAGTGCATACACCACAGGTGCCCTCTAGTGGAGGCTGCTGGCAGTGCAGATCTCAGTGCATACACCACAGGTGCCCTCTAGTGGAGGCTGGTGGCAGTGCAGATCTCAGTGCATACACCACAGGTGCCCTCTAGTGGAGGCTGCTGGCAGTGCAGATCTCAGTGCATACACCACAGGTGCCCTCTAGTGGAGGCTGCTGGCAGCGCAGAGCTCAGTGCATACACCACAGGCGCCCTCTAGTGGAGACTGCTGGCAGCGCAGAGCTCAGTGCATACACCACAGGTGCCCTCTAGTGGAGGCTGCTGCCAGCGCAGAGCTCAGTGCATACACCACTGGTGCCCTCTAGTGGTGGCTGCTGGCAGCACCTTAATTCTTGTATTAGAAGACAGACTTTAGACATAGTAAATAAATTGGTGCAGATTCCTGAACATTCACATCACACTGAACCACATGATCAGAAACTGGCACCTGAGATTTTTCTTGCTTCCAGGCTGAAAGTTGAGTACCAGGGGCCCCTAATGTTACAGCCCACCCGTCCATAGCTCTGATCACTGCTCTGCTGAAGGGGATGGGTGGTCTCATTTCTGCAGGGAGAAGTGCAGCTGCTGGCAGCAAAGTCCAACACCCGACCTGTATAGCGCCTTATAATAGGAGCCGTATACGATACCTGCGCCCCCCAATGCAGAGCGGAGACCATCTGCACGGCCCTGTCCTGTGACCAGCCTGATCCCCACCGTCCACAATCTCTACAGTCTGGATCTAAATGTCTGGCCATTAATCCCTACAGCTCATAGTATCATTTGCAGGGGCAAATTCTATCCCTCCGTTCAGTTTCTGGGAAAGCTGAGTGATGAGCAATATGGCCGCCCTGACTGCTCCCACATAGGTGCACTGAGCGATACACAGAGCCGATCAGCCATCTCCCATGGTAAATGTATGGCGGCCGTATTCTGCCCTCATCCAGCTCATTGGACGCGATATAGAAAAGCGACGCCTTCATAGAAAACAACCGAAATTACATAATGTATTAGTGCAAGTCAGACTAAAGTCAAGGAGCTGTCCGGGCATGCTGGGAGTTGTAGTTTCACAACAACCAGAGACCGTTGCCCTGTGACTTACCCTTATACGGCAACAAGGCGTAGTGCAGCATCATACAGGTAAAATCTATAGGAAATGCTGTTATCACCTCCAGAGCAGCAATCGCAAGTCTGCCAGATTCCTCCTAGCTTCTCAGGCTTCGTGAACCCCCCCTCCGCCCTGCGGCCCACCCCTGGTGGTCTCACATAGCGCATGCTCTGCTGCGGGGCATTGGGGGAGGTGCAGTGTTTCCACCAGATCACACAGGACAGATTATTCCATATGATTATTATTATTATAAACCATTTCTCATATTTGTTACATATTTTACATGGTACAAGATCAGACAAATCAGACTGATGAGAGAAGAGATAAGAAACTTTCCCCACTACCCTCTCCTGCCCGCTACAGACGGCTGATACCAGAGAGGCAACAGCACATTTCGGATTTGCCCTGACCTATAGTGGAGGAGAAACCGTTGCTGTTTGCGATGGCGCTGAGCTACCTGCGCGTGGTACAGAATAGGGCAGACCGAGGGGAACACATGGGACCTTTACCCTTCCACCAGTCTTGAGGGGGCGCCCACTACCCTGGTACCCAACACAAAGGTGCCCCCTCCTCCATGACGCTTCTCATGCGCGTTCATCTTCTGAACAGATCATGAAATGCCCCCGAGTGGGCGCACAGAGAATAGAATTAAAAACCCCTTTCATGTCCACCAATCATAGTGGCAAAGAACGGGTTAAATCACAGCACTCTGAATTAGTGTCGGCCGCCACGAGGAGCGATGAGGAGGCGACACTTATCGAAAAGGATCCAGGTCATGTGAGCGACTTACTGCCCTGGCCCCTCCCCCTGATTGCAGGCCCCGCCCCATGATCACTTGCCCCTCCCCCTGATTGCCGGCTCCTCCCCCTGACCGCAGGCCCCTCCTTTATCTAGTATAATACACTCTGTAGTACACAGATTTTGAACGACACAAGGAATAAGAGTTGTCAAATTTGAACAGGTCGAGCCCCCGGCCGGGGTACTGGTGGCTGCCGGCGTCCACCTCTTCGTGACAATCCCGCCTGTAGACCGGCACAATCTCCTCCAGCTGAGGCTTGTTGGCGTCTTTTCGGCTTTCTCTTCGTTGTTGGGATTCTCTGTAAAGAACAGACACAAGTCAGGAGTGAGTCCAGGATATCAGAGTGGGACAAGTCATGGGCGCGGAGCTAAAACAGAAGCATAAAGGGGTCTTCCGGGAATAATCCGGAAACAAGCAGTCTTACAGAAATCCCGCAGAGAGAGTACAGGGCGACTCATGCTGATCTGATCCGTTTTTGGTGCGGTTTTTCCTCCATCTTCGCTGGGTAAAATTGCAAAGTGCTTGTAAACACCAGGAACTTTACATTTCACTCTTTATTAAAAAGTATCTCTGTTGTCAAATATGGAGGTATTCTTAATTCTATAGTTTACAGCTGGTTGCCTAGGATACCGGCCACCTCTACAAACTATCAGTGGTGACTGGTTTCCTTGGCAAGGAGAGCACGCTCGCAAGCTTTTTACTTTAAAGTGTGAATGAGCCTCTCTGACGCTAGATGCGGCCCGTTTTCCCTCTGCAGAGGCACAGCTCCTCCACTACTGGCATTGGGGAGAGGATAAATTAGGCAGCGACTCAACCATCCCGCCAGTCTGATAGGTCAATCTTAACCTACGGAAAGCAAGAGAGACCACAGTAACGCCCCAGAGAGCACATTGTTGGTTTTTGATCTCCTGCAGAGGTGAACATCCATGACCAGTTGGTGCTTCTCCAGAAGCCTCCGACCTCCTCGGAACAAGGGGGTGGGACGCTGCTTCTCAAGAGGCCCCGACCTCGTCCGGATGAGGGGGTGAGACGCTGCTTCTCGAAAGGCCCCCTACCTCGTCCGGATGAGGGGGTGAGACGCTGCTTCTCGAAAGGCCCCCTACCTCGTCCGGATGAGGTGGTGAGACGCTGCTTCTCAACAGGCTCCCAACCTGCTCAGGACGAGGGGGTGAGACGCTGCTTCAATAGGACCCCCAGAACTCTTCAGGGCGAGGGGGTGAGACCCCCTAACTCCTCAGGACGAAAGGGTGAGATGCTGCTTCTAGAGAGACCCCCCGACCTCCTCAGGACGAAGGGGTGAGATGCTGCTTCTCAAGAGGCCCCAACCTCCTCAAATCAAAGGGGTGAGACGCTGCTTCTCGAGAGGCCCCAACCTCCTCAAGACGAGGGGGTGAGACACTGCTTCTTGAGAGGCCCCAACCTCCTTAAGACGAGGGGGTAAGACACTGCTTCTCGAGAGGCCCCAACCTCCTTAAAACGAGGGGGTAAGATGCTGCTTCTCGAGAGACCCCCGACCTCTTCAGGAAGAGGGGGTGAGATGCAGTGAAGACCTGCTACAGTATTTATTGTACAGGAATGAAGTATGAAAATTGTACAAAGTACCTTCGTCCTCGTCCTCGCTGGACTCGCTGACGTGCACGCTCACAGCCGTGTTTGGGGAGTCTGTCCATTCAAAGTAAACCCCAAAACCAATGTCAAAGTTATCTGTGGCAAACTCCCAGAAAAGATAGGAGCCCTCCTCGTGTGTGGGGACCCGGACTGTGACCACCTCTCCTCTTCCGACGGTGATGACTGAATCCGCGTCCTGCCGGATCTTCTCTTTGAAGTCTTTAATTTGGGGTCTTGTCCACATGGATGGGGCAGCAATGACCGGCGTGGACTCTGTAGAGAGAAGGAAGTGGAAAAATAATGAGCAAACATAAACCATTAGCCAATGTCCAGGTATCGTCTGTTTGTCCACCCAACAGACCCCAACCCCACTGGGGTCAATAGGACGCACCTTTAGGCCCGTTCTCCAGCAGGTCTTCCAGCGGGGTCGGCCTCCAGTTCTTTCTCAGCATTGTCTATGTGTGGGTGGGTTTGTCCATTGACCGAGGGGGCTTCTCCGGAGCCGGTGATGCTTCCCATGTTCATCTTGGATGGAGAACTGACAGGGGAGCTGGTTCCAGCCGAAAGTGCCCCCTGCTGTTTCTGTAAGGCCGAGAGGGTAAGGAGAGGGTAACACCACGTAATTTATGAGCATTCTTCATTTCTTGTATGCTGCGAAGCAAAACTGCAGTGTAAAGCATGAGGGGAAGAACAAAGAAGCTTAACTTCTAATGAGGCAGCGTTTCAGACAACCACAGGCTCCAATAGACGCTGCACACAAATCCCACTGTCTTCCACTTATAAACGCTGCATCTAATCAACCAGCTACTCAGCGCACCGCCATCATCAAGAGCAAAACTCAGCCGCGCAATTTTTTTATTTTTTTCTTACTAAAAACAATTAGTTAATTAGTTCAGGTTCCAGGGAGCGTAAAGTGCAGGGTTTATTTTCTACATCAAAACCCGCAATAGCAATCTACTCTGATTATCGTATTTTTACAGCTGTTTTTACCCCATTTATTGTTGAAGATCTGAAGGTTTTATTAATTCTGTACAAGAAGCGAGGGCATTTTTTCGGCTCCACAGGAAAAAATAAACAAACCAAAAAAACACAAATTTCAGCAACGTCTTTAGATGCACAGCGGCCAGGAGTTTTCCGGGAAGCACAAGAAGTTTCCTCAAACTTTTAAACCAGTGTTTCCAAAACTCCAGTCCTCACGGCCCCCACAGGTCATGTTTCAGGATCTCCTTCGTATTACACAGGTGAGAGAATTCCTGATGCCTTGATAGTATTACACAGGTGATGGAAATACTAAGGAAATCCTGAAAACATGACCTATGGGGGCCGTGAGGACTGGAGTTTGGGAAACACCGTTTTAAACACAGGGGATTTTCTGCAAAAAAAAACAAACCCTGCAGCATTTATGCTACGTGGGAACATGGTCCGACAGGTAAATGCAGCTCAGAGCAGCGAGGCTCGGGGGTCTGTGCGCTGCATCTACCTGTTGCTGAGCGAGCTGCACTTGGTACAGCTGCTGCATGTACTGCTGGTAGTGCTGTTCCTGCAGCTGCCGGATCAGGAGCTGCTGTTGCTCGAAGTTCCCCGGGTACTGCTGCGCTGCGTACTGCTGAAACTGCACCGCTGTCTGCGAGTTCAGGGCGGCCATGATCTGCTGCCTGCAAAAAAAAAAAAATAGAATTAAGATTTGAAACACAAATGCACGATCCTGCCCTAATGACTGCTGCACCCGCCATTGCCTGTGGCCGGCAGAGCTTTAGTAATTTTCCATTAAAATGAATGTGACAGTGCTCCGTGGACCCCATTGTTGGTGACCCCAGCGCATGTACCCTCCAACCGGTCACCAGCATTGCATACAACAGACTGCTCCTTGCACTATGGCTCATACTACGAGGGTCCTGAATGAGTGACCCACCCAAAAATATCCTTTAAGAAAGATGAGTGACTTCCGATGGGAGTACTTACTTCTGCTGTTCCATTCTACACCGTTCATCCTCCGCTCGCATCCTCTCTTCCTCCTCTCTCCGCAGCCTCTGCTCCTCTTCTTTCCTCCGCTTCTCCTCCTCTCGCAGCAGCCGCTGCCGCTCCTCCTCTTCCCGCCGTCTCCGCTCCTTCTCTTCTCTCCAGTAAAGTCAGCAGATGACGCTTTACACTGAACTATGTCGGACATGATTTTTGTAGCAGCGTCAACCGTTCTCACTTCCTGGGACTTAAAGCAGAAGTCCGGTCCATGATCCCTCCGGTCTTACATACCGACTGCTCCGTAAATCCATAATCACTGACTCCAGCTATACTGCAATTAGTACTGGAGTAGGAGGTAACCTGAAAGATGCCTCATGTCCTGTCAGTCTCATACTGCTGTTTTGTCCCCCATGCTTTACACTGCAGGTTGGATTCTATGTATCAAACTTAGTCAAAGTTTAAGAACTCCTGCGGCTTTAAGTTAGTGATATGATAGGGATTTGATACCACTTAAGGCAGTTGGAAATTTTACAAAATTGACCCATAAAAAACAAATATTTCTCGCCTGATGACTCCTTCGCTTCTCCCGTGCTCACACTCTGGCGGCCATCACTTTTTTTCCTGCAGCGATGATGTTGTATAATCCATGTGACTGCTGCAGTCGATCACTGGTTTCTACGGTCTCATGCTGTACATGCCAGTGATTGGCTGCAGCAATCTGATAGAGTGACGTGACGTTATCCCTGCAGGAAACAGAAAGCTCCTTTAAACTAACAGACAACCCCTTTAAGTGTGGAAAAACGTGACCCAGATGTCGATCATCATCTATCTTGTGAGATAGCGACTGCCGCTAACCTCTGCTATAGACTGGAGCAGAAAGATTTGCAGGACCCAGGTCCGGCATCCATAGAAAACCGCTGCAAACCATCTCCTATCTATCAGCATCACCAGCGCCTCTTCTGGTAGAGTTGGGTGGGTTCACTGCACAATCTGCAGAGCGGTCCCTTTAAGAACGTCTCCAGTAACTATTAGTGCTGGAGTTGTCTTCAGGTACCTGTCTGCAGGTTGTGCATCACCTTGCCGCTCAGCCCCACTCACTTTAATAGTACTGAGCTGCAATACCAGGCACAGCCTGTGGACACGTGTGGCGCTGTTTCGGGAGGAAACCAGCAGTTACCGTGCCCCACCGATGCCGGATGTACGGATTGGAGGGATTAGTACCTTTTTCTCTCCTGCTCTTCTTTCTCTATTTTATGGGATGTGACGTATGTGGAGAAGAGGTGGCAGCATCTGTTCAGGAGGGTGATAAACTCCGTCATGGCTTCCTGCTTGCTCAGGTTGCCCAGGGCCGCCCATTCTTTCCTGTGAGAAAGACGACAGTGTGTGAACGACGCTCAGAGGGAGCAAAGGCTTCTATGAAGAGGTTAGAAACGCGTCGTCGTTCAGTTTTATGCAAGAAACAGTCTGCAGTTTTCTATTAAACTTTGCATTTCAATTCCTATTTTTTTTTTTTGGACACATCAGATCGATGCATGCCCATGATGGAAAATCTGTTGCCGTTTTGCGTACACAGCTCCCATAAATGCTCATGGTAATGAGGTTCACCCTGCAGTCGCTGACGGCTACTTTAGTGGTGAAAAATATACAATGGCAGGATCAGACTACATATGTAGTGTAGTCTGTAACCATGGAGACACACAGATCTGCATCAGTGCTGTGTATACAAAACGGTAAGAAAACGTTAGGCTATTTACAAAGTGGCTACTTTTTTATAGGAATGTGATACAGTGAAACAAACCACACGACGTTCGTTACCTCCTATCGTTGCCCAGGACATCGAAGAAGCCGACTTCGGGGCACGTGTCGGGGTTGTACGGTCCCAGGAGGACTTGTTTGTACACAGCCACCAGTCTCAGCTTCTCCTCGTAGGTTGGATGGAAAGCCTTCCCGTCCTTCTCTGTAAAAAAATACAGAAGGAAAATGGTTAGGAGACCCATCACATGTACCAAACTGCGTGTGCCGCCATATAATGCTCCACAAAAACTGTAATAAGACAGTGATAGGACCACTAAAGCCACCTGACCCCAGTGTGCAGTAATCAGACCCTGCAATACTGAGTAATATCTGTGCACAACACATAATACAATCCACTTTCCAGTAATTGGACCCAGAACGATAAAATTCAATTCTTACAGGGTGATTCCTTAAATACCTTGTAAAAGTCCCTGAGCTCCCCCGATTCTGCAGCTCTTTTCCGTTTTTCGCTGCGTCGCTCCATTGCAGAGATATTCACATTTGCGTCTTTTGGAGCACTGCATGTGAAATCTCTGCTTGTAGTGCAACGGGCTGTTTCCACAGATCAGGAGAAGATCTAGTAGTCGAGCATGTGATCATTGGCAGCGTCTTGGAGGGAGGGCTGAAAGTGCGCACTCCCAAATAAGACTGAAAAAATGCAAAGTTGGACTGCAAAGCAGAGATTTCACATACTGCACTCCGAAAGCAACAAATGTGAGTATCTCTGCAATGGAGCGACACAGTGCAAAACGGCAAAAAAGCAGCAGGGTTCAGGAGAGCTCAGGGATTTTTACCAGATATGTAACTAAATTTTTTGAGGCCGAGTGACAAAACCAAAAATATTTTTATATGCATCTCCAAAAGTACAGCCTAGTTTCCCTGCAGCCACATTAAATGTTGTGATACTGTACTTTGTGCCAAATGATAAAGGCAGCTCAGCTAAACCTGACTGTATGAATACAGTAGCCACCAAAAGTTTAGCATTTTTTTTTTAAATTGTGATTGCTTCTGTTTGGTTGTTGTGAGGCCATTTTTCTGGTGATTTTAGTTAACTGGAAGCAAATGATTGTCAGCTATCAGGACAAAAATTGTGTTGGACATTGTTTTATCCCTTTATGTGTTAGTTTTCAACATTTGCTGGGCCAAATGTTTTGCCTATTTTGTTATGGGCGGTCGAATTTTGCCTAAATTTTTTTTTTTGCGTTTTAAGGTTAAAAACATGGCAGAGACAAAGCCAAATTTATCACCAGATGTCAGGAAGCTTATTATTCTGGGAGTGAAGTCAGGGAAAAGCCATAAAGAGGCAGCTATGGAATTCACCTGTTCTCAGAGTCAAGTGTCAGGTATATTAAAGAAAGAAAAAGAAGGTTCTGGAACAGCCGACAAACCTAGAAGTGGACGACCAAGGAGAACTTCCTCCAGAGTTGATCACATTATAAAGAAAAAGTCAGTATCTGATGTCCACAAAATGAACAAAGAATATGGGGTCAAAGTGAGTCGCGAGGACTAAGCAGTAGGGCTGAATGCACGAGTTCCAGTCAAGAAGCCTTTCATCTCTGCAAAGAACCGGAAGGTCCAACTTGTGTTTGCCAAAGAACACGGCCAACGGAAAGAGACAGATTGGTCTAAGGTGTTGGGGTCGGATGAATCCAAGTTCAATCTGTTTGGTAGTGATGGCAGCACTGTATATACTGCAGAGTTGGAAAACGTAATGATCTAAGGTACCAAACGCCTACAGTGAAACATGGTGGCGGCAATCTCATGGTTTTGGGCTGCTTTTCTGCATCTGCCATTGGCCCTTGGCATAGAATTGATGGAAATATGAATGCTACCATGAACAAGGATACAGTTGTGCTCAAAAGTTTACATACTCCGGCAGAATTTTTCCTTTCTTGGTCTTGTTTCAGAGAATATGAATGATATTCAAAAGCATTTTGGTTACAATTAAGGTCTTGTATGATGACAACTTCATGCACTTTCAATTCCTCACCAGGGAAATGACATCACAACAACCAGACAGAAGTCATCACATTTTTAAAAAAAAAAAGCAAAACTTTTGGACTCTATAGTATAATCTATATGTGCGCTGTATCGGCCATAGTATCAGAGATAATGCGGTGTCTGACTATCTGTATGATCTGAATCTAAGTGAAGGAGGCAGGAAACATTTCCGTAAGAACGGTCCAGTCACGCTAAAATTCACAACGGAACTTTAATCATTGCAAAATGGAATTTTCTGAACTTTCTAACACTGTTTGATGTACAATACAAAGTTATATTGTGGCACCGTGATAGCCAGAAAAATCGATGTAAATACTTGTATGCCAAAAATGACAAAAGTATTCTTGGGGTGATACCTTTATTGGCTAACCAGAAATTATATATATATATATGCAAGCTTTCAGAGCACAGAGGCTCCTTCTTCAGGCAAGATTACAAATGAATTCATGAGACAAAAGGCACAGCATTTGAGAGATGTTACAACAAGACATTTGTTCATGAGGTGTAAGTTGTGATGTCTCCTACAGATAAGTTAGGGAGAGCAAATTAGTTGTTTTTTTTTTTTTTGCAAAATGAGAGGCCTTGGGAATGTTTAATTATCTGGAGGTGTGAATTGTGTCCATGTAGTGAGTCATAAAGCCAGGTGTTATATTTAGTTCTGTTGTCAGTGAATTGAACATCCTTATCAATTTGAATTCCCAAATTTTTCTTTCTCTGTTGCCCTTGAAGTGACCTTTTAGTATTAAAACTTTTAGATCTTTCATACAGTGTCCCCGGCCAGAGAAATGTTTTCCCACAGGTGTGTCCTGTTCATTCTTAATTGTGTGTCTGTGTAAATTCATTCTTGTTTGCAGTTTTTGCATCGTTTCTCCAATATAAACTCCTTCCGGACACCTTGTACATTGTATCATGTCACCACACTGGAGGATGTACATGAAAAGACATCCATGATTTTGTAGTCCTGATTTGTGTTAGGTATACAGACTGTATTTGATGGTGATATGTGGATACAAGTTTTGCATTTTTTGTTTTTACATGGGAATGTGCCCGTCACTGATGGTGATCAGAGGACACTTCTGACAAGGAGATTCCTTAAGTTAGGGGGCTGTTTGTAGGAGAGAAGTGGTAGTTCTGGGAATATTTCTTTCAGTTTGTGGTCTCTGTGGAATATGGGTTGGAGATCAGCACCAATTTTCCTTAGGATGTTCATGTGGGGGTTGTATGTGACCACAAGAGAAGCCTGTTGTTGTCCTCCCTTTGTCTGTAATCCAGGAGGCTACTTCTTGGTATCCTTGTAGCTCTGTGAATTTGTTCATCTATTACCAGTGGATGGGATCCTTGTTGTAGGAATGTATTCCTCAGGGATAGTAGCTGCAGTTTTCTGTCCTTGCTGTCTGAACAGATTCGAATGTACCTCAGAGCTTGACTGTAGATGATGGATTTTTTTGTGTGTCTTGGATGAAAGCTGTTCCATCTAAGATATGCTGGACGTCCTGTGTAGTGTTGAGCCACCCCCGTAGTGTTCGAGTTCGGTTCGGTTCGTCGAACACCCGTGTGTTCGCCGAACTGTTCGTCGAACACCTTCGAACACCGTTAAAACCAATGGCAGGCAAACAAAAACACATAGAAACACATAGAAAACACCTTCAAAGGTGTCCAAAAGCTGACAAACTGCTCAGAAGACACAACTAACACATGGAAAAGTGACAAGTACATATAGTCATGCGAAAAGAAAAGAGGTGGAGGAGTAAAAGGAGGGGGAGACACAGATATAGGCATGTCATGCCCTTCTAAAATCCAAAAAGTGAGAAGCCGACACGTTCAGTCCGCTCCTGCCCATGCCACCTCCGCGTCGCCGGGTTTGTGCCAGAGCCGCGGTGAACCCTGACGGCCAGCCCCCCTCTCCCAATACTGGTGCCTGTCCGCTGGTGGGTCGAGCGAGCCCCCCTGTGGTGGAGGCAGCTCTAAGCTTTTTAATTTAAATTGTCTCTCTAATTTGAATGAATACACTTTAAATCCATTTACAAGGATCTATTGGAGGGCAAGTCTCATGCAAGCAGCCGCGTAATTCCAGCTCCAGTAGCGTCCACTAAAGCTGCTGCAGTTAAAAAGCTTTTATAAGGATCGAGCTCGGCGGTCCACCGCAAGGTATCCTACTGCCAGTCCCAGCCCCTATGCCTTGGGGTGCCTCCTGATGCTCTTCACTGAGTATCCCGTGGTCCCGAAGCATTTCCTTTGAAAAAAATAAGTGTCCAAACTACAGGTGGTGTAGCTTGCTTAACAGCCAGGATAATCCGCTGACTAGCAGACACTGCTACTAGGCACAAAGTATTTCCTGGGCTAGATGCAATTAAAAATTTGTAATTAGATACTCTCGTTGGATGCTGAGAAAGCATTCCATAGAGTCTCCTGGCACGCCATATATGATTCTCTTAAAAAGCTTGGGGTAGGGGTCTAGGGGACCCTTTTATAGCCAAAATCACGGCCCTGTATCGCAATACGTCACCTAGGCTGAAGATAAATGGAACTGTAGCACCCTGAGGGCTCGGTTGCTACAGAGGTATTGCACCTCACCCAGAGGTGTGATATCTCACTCTCAGGTAAGGATGTAGTGTGGATCAGGACCCGACACCTGCATGCATTACACCACATTGCCGTGGGGCAGGGCGACCAATATGCCCCTGAGATGGGCACGACAGTCCCTGTCCCTGGCTGGAGTGGGGGGAGGGAACACTGAGGAAGGGGAACCCTGTAGTGCAGGAGCAGGGAGGAAGCAGTTCCTGGGTGCATTGAGAAGGGAGTATAAAAGGTGGGCACCATCTTAGTTCAGTGCAGAGAAGTCTGAGCAGAAGTGGCAGGGAGCAGGGGCTCTGCATGAGCTCTGCTCCGGAGGCGGGCCTAGTAACAGAGGCCCAGGCCTGGAAGAGGGAGAAGGAAGGAAGAGGAGCGGAGCAGAGAAGGCTCCAGGAACGAGGAACGAAGGGATCCCAGGGGTGCGGACGGGCGAGTCAGTCGCCACCGCACGCCCGAATCCACCTGCGTGGAGGGGTCAGGCCAAAGGGGGAGACCGGTCCCCGAAACTAGTGGAGGCAGGAAACGACCCTCAGCTAGAAACAGGAGGCTGTGACATTTTATGTGGCGCAGCCCCTCGCTACACCCGCTAGGAAGGCACCACATAGGGTCAGGGAAACTGGCGCCAAGTTTACCAAGAGGAGGCCCGAGGCAGCCGGACAGAAGGGTTGGTAAGAAAGGCCAGACAAAGGACACACAAAGGGGGTCCTGTGAAGCGCTCCAAAGTTATCTGGGAGTTGTCTCACCTGGTGAGCACAGTATGACGTGGGCAGCCGTTACCTGCAGACGTGGTCTGGATAATAAGAACTGTGAGTAAAGGCCCTGGACTGCATCACTGACTCCGTGTCGTTACTGCTGCTGCCCTGCACCATCACCCCCATCCTCCGCATACACTGCCCTGAGGCTATACTCCTCCCGTGGGGAGTTATGCTACGCTCTGCTGCACCCACAACACCAGCCTCAGCGGTCTGCCCTGGAGCGGCGGTTCACTCTGACCGCAATCCACGGGTGGCGTAGTCGGATATTTAAACATCAAAACCACATAAATAGTTCCGCCACTGGTTTGACCGCCCTGAGCCACGGAACCGGGTCGCCGCCACGGAGACTACAACCACCAGCATCCACCAAAAAGGGTCCGGCTCCGGGTGTCCCAAGGCCCAGGGGGCGCGTCAGAACATTTTCATCACCTTTCACAATCACCAATGGGACAAGGCAGGGATGTCCTCTGTCCCCTCTCTTATACATCCTAGTGACGGAGCACCTGCTCTCATCAATTCGTCATAACCCCAATATTAGGTGGAAGGCACCGAGTACAAGTGCTCTCTATTTGCTGATGATGTCCTAGTATATATCACTCAATCACATATATCCATCCATGCTGTTATGGCTGAAATAGATCACTTTGTTACATGGTCAAATTTTAAAATCAATGCAGCGAAGTCTGAGGCCCTCGATGTCTCCCTCCCCAAATCCATATAGGATTCCATCCAGTTCAACTTTCCCTTTGCCTGGCCCTCACAGGGTATCAAATACTTAGGAATTCCTATTCATAGAGACCTCTCCCATCTATGTTATCTTAATTTTGGGCCCTTTATTGAACAACTCCATACAGACCACGGTTGGCAAGTTAGAACTGTAAGATTCACTACGTGAACCACTGGTGTTTTGTGGAAAAGCACATGTACACTGTGTTCCAAATTATTATGCAAAAAGTGTTTAGGAGTGATAAGGGAAGAATTTGTTTGTTTGTCAGTTAAACTCATTGATGGTGATGTGTGTCAGGGCTCTTTATATCACTGTAAGCAATTGCAGACACCTGTGCTAATTAGTTTGGCAGGTGTGTCCAATGAAAGGCAAGACTACTTAAGAAGGCTGTCTCACATTATTAAGCAGCCTACATTTTCTGCCAAAATGGGAAAGAAAAAGGATGTGTCGGCTGCTGAGAAGCAACAAATTGTGGAGTGTTTAGGTCAAGGCATGACTACAATCAACATTGTGCGATGATCAGGATGAAGTGTCTTGGCAATCAAGAAGTATGTAGCTGATTCACGGTACACACGTGTGCGTGCTGATAAGGGCAAATTGAGGACTCTTTCCTACAGGCAATTACGTCAGGTTGAAAGAGCAGCGGCAAAAAAGCCTTGTCATAGCAGCAGACAAGTTTTTGAAGCTGCTGGTGCCTCCAACGTCCCCCGAACAACAAGATGCAGGGTCCTTCAGAGGTTTGCAGCTGTGCATACGCCATCCTGTCGACCTCCTCTATCCACTTCACACAAGCAGAAACGGCTCCAGTGGGCCAAACATTACATGAAGACTGATTTCAAAACTGTTTTGTTCACGGATGAGTGCCGTGCAGCGCTCGATGGTCCAGATGGATGGAGTGGAGGATGGCTGGTTGATGGACACCCCACGTAAACACGGCTACAGCGCCAACAAGGAGGAGGTGGAGTAATGTTTTGGGCTGGAATCATGGGGAGAGAGATTGTCGGCCCCTTTAGGATCCCTGAAGGCGCTAAAGATGAACTCCATAATGTATGTGGATTTTCTCAAACAGCACTTCCTGCCATGGTTCAAGAAGAAGAACCGTGTATTTCACAGCAAGATCATTTTTTTGCATGATAATGCACCATCTCATGCTGCACATAAAACATCTGCATCTCTGGCTGATATGGGCATAAAAGGGGACAAACTTATGGTGTGACCCCATGCTCCCCTGACCTCTACCCCATTCAGAACCTTTGGAGCATCATTAAAAGGAGTGTCTATGATGGCGGGAGGCAGTTCACATCTAAGCAACAGCTCTGGGAGGGTATTCTGTCCTCATGCAAAACAATTGAAGCAGAAACCATCCAAAACCTGACAAATTCAATGGACGAGAGAGTTCAGAAGCTCCTTTCGAACAAGGGGTCCTATGTGAAAATGTAACATCACCTAGAATAAAGTTTTGAGTTGAAAACTGTTTGATTTCAGTTTCTAACAACCTGCTAATGCTTATAATTTCAAAAATGACCATTTTTTTGGTCTTTATTAAAATGAAAAGGTTGATCGAAAAGTTTGGGGGATCTAAGAGTGTGGCAACCCAGTAGTCATGATTACTTCGAATTCTGACAATATGAGGGTCATGCTGCAGGTAGTGCAGCAAGAAGGCACTTATGTGTCTTGCGCATCTCGGAGCCCCAAAATTATTTTCCGGGCTAGATGCAGCTAAAAATTATTGTTAATTTTAAATCTGGTGAAGCTTTAGTATAGATGGCCTAATAGGATCAGTGCTGCACACTGCTACAAAGCCCAAATTATTTTCCAGCCAAGATACAGATAAACATGATTAGTAATTTTAAATCTGGTGGAGCTTATTATAGATGGCCTAATAGAATCAGTGCTGCACACTGCTACAAAGCCCAAATTATTTTCCAGCCAAGATACAGATAAACATGCTTAGTAATTTGAAAGCTTAAAACGGTTGGTAGGGTGATTTTAACCAATCATCAAGCTTTTACTCTCCCCGGGATGACACAGGGGTAGAAAAGTCGTTTCGGATCCATGATTTGTTCATCTTTATGAACGTGAGTCTGTCTACATTATCAGTGGAGAGCCGCGTGCGCTTATCTGTCAGCACACCACCAGCAGCGCTGAACACACGTTCAGACAGAACGCTGGCTGCGGGGCATGACAAGATCTCCAAGGCGTAAGTGGCTAGCTCCAGCCATTTATCCAGATTGGAAGCCCAAAAAGAGCAAGGGTCCAGTGACACAGTCGTGGCTTCAATGTTTACTTGGAGATACTCCTGTACCATCGTCTCTAGGCGTTGACTATGTGTCAGACTTCTTGTCTCCTGTGGCCTTGCAAAGGATGGGCTAAAAAAGTGGTGAAATGATTCCGCAAAATTGATGTTACCAGCAGATACTGTGGTTCTGTTACGGTTTGAGTGCTGAACACTTGACGGTCCCACGGTTGGCAAGTTGGAACTGTGAGATTCACTACGTGCACCACTGGTATTTTGTGGAAAAGCACATGTAAGATTCTGCAACAGTCTCTGCTGATACTCCTGCATGCGTGCATCTCTTTCTATGGCAGGAATAATTTCTGCAAATTTACTTTTGTACCGGGGATCTAACAGTGTGGCAACCCAGTAGTCAGGATTATTTCTAATTCTCACAATTCGAGGGTCATGTTGCAGGTAGTGCAGCAAGAAGGCACTCATGTGTGTTGCGCATCCAGGAGCACCAAGTCCCTGTTGTGTTGGTGGCGAGGTAACAATCATGCTTCCTTCCTCTGTCCTCTCCCCCCAACCTCGCACAACAGAAATGTGATCAAGGTCTCCCTCATCTGATGAGTCTTCCATCAGTTCGTCCTCCACTTCTTCCTGGGCTCCTGCACCTTCCTCACTAGTTTGGCTGCTACCATGCGCCCTGGTAAAACCATCTCCCCCACCCTCACATGCCTGCCGCCTTGGTGCTGCCGACCGTCTGGACCTTGCAGATGTTAGCCCTTCCGCATACAACTCCTCCTCCTCTACTTCCTCCACCTCCTCTTGTGCCACCACCTGACTCCGAATTCTGTTTAACATGTGCTCCAGCATGTAAATCACCGGAATAGTCATGCTGATAATGGCATCGTCAGCACTAAACATCTTCGTCGCCATTTCAAAACTGTGCAGAAGGGTGCATAGGTCCCTGATCTGAGACCACTCCTCCAGCATGATTTGCCCCACCTCTGGATCTCGTTGGCCCAGGCTATACGTCAGAACATATTGCACCAGGGCTTGTCGGTGCTGTCACAGTCGCTGCAACATGTGCAGAGTTGAATTCCACCGGGTAGGCACATCGCATTTTAGCCGGTGAAGTGGCAGGCCCAACGACTTCTGTAGAGATGTAAGTCGCTGAGCTGCGGGATGCGAACGGCGGAAGTGAGCACACAGCGACCGTGCCCTCTGCAGAAGGCCATGTAGTCTGGGATAGTGGGCTAAAAATTGCTGGACAACCAGGTTCAACACGTGAGCCATACAAGGCACGTGTGTGACATTGCCCCGGCGAAGGGCCGCACCCAGGTTTGCAGCATTGTTGCACACGGCCTTCCCTGGTTTCAGGTCCAGTGGAGACAACCATTCATGAAATTGGTTCTCCAGAGCTGACCACAACTCCTCAGCTGTGTGACTCACATTTCCCAGACATTTCAATGTAAAAACCGCCTGATGACGTTGAACCCTACTGCCAGCATAGTAAGGAGGTGTGCAGGATCCCTTCTGCGCAGTTAGAAAGCTTGTGGCATGACCAGACAGGCTTTGGGTGCAGGTGGAAGACCGAGAGGAGGTTGAGGAGGCAGAAGCAGTGGAGGAACTTTGACATAAAGAGGATTGACGCACAACTCGTGGGGACGGCAAGACTTGGACAGCAGCCCCTTGTCCTGCTGTCACCATAGTTACCCAGTGCCCAGTCAGCGACATGTAACGCCCCTGTCCATGCCTACTCGTCCAAGTGTCTGTGGTGAAATGCACCCTGTCACACACAGAGTTTCTCAAAGAAGCGGTGATGTTGTGTGCGACATGCTGGTGGAGCGCAGGCACACCTTTCTTTGAGAAGTAGTGCCGACTGGGCATCTGGTACTGGGGCACTGCGACAGACATAAGGTCTCGAAAATCCTCAGTGTCCACCAGGCGGAAAGGCAGCATTTCTGTAGCCAAGAGCTTGCAGATGGTGAAATTCAACCTCTTAGCTTTCTCATGGCTACGAGGAAATGGTCTTTTACTTGTCCACATCTGAGGGACCGAGGGCTGGCTATTGTGCTTAGACGGGGTTGATAAGGGTGTCCCCGGCAAACTGCCGGTCTGTGAGGAAGATGCAGACGGACATGTTAGGTTGCCTTGATCCAAAGGTGGTGCTATCGATGTCGGACAGAGCTCAACACCAGCTGGTGTTACCACCTCCAAAGAAAATGATGACCTGCCAATCACGCTGGCTGTTGCGGGTAAAGAGGTGGCAGGTCTGCGCCCCAAAACAGGTGTGACTGCTGTCCCCCCAGTCACAGAGGATGAAGAGGCTGCGGATGCACAAGATATGGCAGACGGTGGTTGGCCCGGCCGGCTAGGCCGCATTGTAGCACACTGAGCTTCCCACTGCAACTTATGCTTCATGTCCATGTGCCGGTTCATGCATGAAGTACTCAAACTATGTATTTTTTGGCCTCTACTTAGCTTTTGCTGACAAATGTTACAGATAACACGAGTTGGGTCATCTTTATCGATCTGAAAAAATGCCCAGGCTATGCAAGGCTTAGCACCCATGCGACCTGAAGAGCCACCACGACTTGTGGTGAGAGGCAGAGTTGTGTTTGAGGATGCAGTTGTTGACGTGCTTCCAGTACTACGTCTCTGTCCAGGAAGGCGCAACCTGACCTCGTCGTCACTAGCATCTTCCTCCACCTCCTCTGCTGACCTCATCTCTTGGCTGACTGTGGGTTGACAGTAAGTGGGATCTCCAACCTCATCATCATCACCCTGTGCGTTATCACACCCGTCGTCCTCAGAGCCAACCTGTTCCTGCCCTGACAAAAAACTAAAGTTGTCGCTCCAATCAGGTATTTGAGTCTTATCATTGTCTTCCTCATTGTCTCCACCAACAGGAGTTACAGTTTGGGAATGAGGGTCTACATTATGGTCAGAACCTTCTGCGTCTGGTCCTGGATCCGACTCATAAAGATTCTGGGCATCAGTGCAGATTATTTCCTCGTCTGGATTCACAGAAGCGCTGGAGTCGACCTCTGATTCCCAGGCTATAGTATGAGTAAACAGCTCTGCAGACTCAACCATCTGTTCTACCTCATACTCAGACGGGCAGCTGGAGATTTGGGAGCTGTGAGGAAGCAAGTGCGATTGGGGTGACACCTTTGAGGACTGGAGTATTTGTGATGTTGAAGTTGATGTGGAGGAGAGCCCACTTAAAGGAGCACTTGATATCCGTTGAAGCACCTGCTGTTTTTGTGCCTCATCTGGAATTTGTAGCGATTGGCGTGGCCGTAAGAAAGGGATCTTATCACATTGTCCGCTAAAAGTAGACATTTTAGTTTGGCTGGAAGATGGTCTTTCTTCTGCAGATGTTACTGTTGCTTTAACACCTACCCCACGGACACAACCTTTTTTCCCCTTCCCAACACGCCTATTCCCCTTTCCACCAGCAGCAGGCCTTTTTCCACTAATTTTGGTGGTTAACTAATTCACAACTCTGGAGTTGTTTGCACAAAAAAACAATGGATGGGAACCGAGCAGAGCTGAGTGGCCAAACTGTGGTATTAGGCCAAAACTATTGGCTGGGTTAGATGCAGAAAAAAATTATATTCAATTTGCAACCTGATGGAGGTCAGTATAGATGGACTAATAGAACAAGTCCCACACACAGCTAGAAGCCCAAATATTTTTTCAGAGGTAGATGCAGAAAATTTTTTTATTCAGTTTGCAACCTGATGGAGGTCTGTATAGATGGATTAATAGAACAAGTCCCACACACAGCTACAAGCCCAATATTTTTTCAGAGGTAGATGCAGAAAAAAAAATATTCAGTTTGCAACCTGATGGAGGTCAGTATAGATGGACTAATAGAGAAAGTCCCACACACTGCTAGAAGGCCAAATATTTTTTCAGAGCTAGATGCAGACAAAAAATTATTTTGAATTTGCAACCTGATGGAGGTCAGTATAGATGGACTAATAGACCAAGTCCCACACACTGCTAGAAGGCCAAATATTTTTTCAGAGCTAGATGCAGATAAAAATTATATTCAGTTTGCAACCTGATGGAGGTCTGTATAGATGGACTAATAGAGAAAGTCCCACACACTGCTAGAAGGCCAAATATTTTTTCAGAGCTAGATGCAGATAAAAATTATATTCAATTTGCAACCTGATGGAGGTCAGTATAGATGGACTAATAGAACAAGTCCCACACACAGCTAGAAGCCCAAATATTTTTTCAGAGGTACTGTAGATGCAGATAAAAATTATTTTTAATTTGCAACCTGATGGAGGTCAGTATAGATGGACTAATAGAGAAAGTCCCACACACTGCTAGAAGGCCAAATATTTTTTCAGAGCTAGATGCAGAAAAAAAATATATTCAGTTTGCAACCTGATGGAGGTCAGTATAGATGGACTAATAGAGAAAGTCCCACACACTGTTAGAAGGCCACATATTTTTTCAGAGGTAGATGCAGAAAAAAATATATTCAGTTTGCAACCTGATGGAGGTCAGTATAGATGGAGTAATAGAACAAGTCCCACACACAGCTAGAAGCCCAAATATTTTTTCAGAGGTAGATGCAGATAAAAATTATTTTTAATTTGCAACCTGATGGAGGTCAGTATAGATGGACTAATAGAGAAAGTCCCACACACTGCTAGAAGGCCAAATATTTTTTCAGAGCTAGATGCAGATAAAAATTATATTCAATTTGCAACCTGATGGAGGTCAGTATAGATGGACTAATAGAACAAGTCCCACACACAGCTAGAAGCCCAAATATTTTTTCAGAGGTACTGTAGATGCAGATAAAAACTATTTTTAATTTGCAACCTGATGGAGGTCAGTATAGATGGACTAATAGAGAAAGTCCCACACACTGCTAGAAGGCCAAATATTTTTTCAGAGCTAGATGCAGAAA